>NC_141700.1:383240705-383948205 GCF_964263255.1 Lissotriton vulgaris | reverse complement strand
CATAGCATAGCACTCAATAAATGACAATATACTTACAACAGTGTAAGCTCTATCCATGCAGTAAAATGATGGAAGGTGAAATCTTCAGATATCTTTGGTAAACATAGTGTTGTTTTAGAATGAAGGTAATCCTAGTAATAAAAACGGCAGATATAAGTGGGGAAAACCTAGGATGTATTTATCTAAGGTAGAACAAAAATGGGTCAAATACAATGAACAAGACATGTGGATAGTCCTGCAAATTAGAAGAATGATAAATAATGCGGTAAGCAGGGGTTGATGGGGGATTTTCAGTGTAAATAGAACTGCAAAATGCAACACATTTAATTGCTAAATATTAGCTGGAATAGTGACTATTAGTTTGCCGTGGTTATATATTTACCTGATCTCCACGGTAATATTCTATAAGCCGAGAATGGTGCTGAAGTCAAGCGATGTCTTAGACAGGGGCAGCAAGCTCATTCCTGTTCGAGGTTTTGCACTATTTGGTTCCCAAGCGCAATCTCACGACTGATAGATGGGCGCAAGCAGCAGGAGAAATAGAAAGGGAAAAAGAATACCAAAAAGGAGCTGATCGATAATATGTGCACATCTATAAATGGCAAACGTTATTCTAACAAGGCATGATTAGAACACATGGTTCCCAAGCGCCATGTAGATACCTGTATATTCCCAGATGGAGCAGGCGATGTATGTTGTGAAGAAGTTCATTTTTCAAAAAACGTTGGTGGCAGTATCGCTGGTAATTCAAATAGAGTGGAAAAGAGGGAAAGAAAATAGGGTAAGAGATAGGGAGATATAAGCTTACTAATCGCTAGTAATGTCTTAGTTCTCTATGACTACGTCCATCTATTAGGCTATATACTGAAAAAGGATTGTAAATGTCCCAGTTACCTTTGAAATAAAAATGTGGTATGTAGTATCAGGCTTGATGCATATCAACTGGTAATGATGCCTTGAAGCAAAGATAAAAGACGCCTCTGAAAATAGATTCACGATAGAAAATTAATTCAGTTCAGATCTCACTGTTGGTAAAAAGCGAGATAGAGTATGATACAAAGAAGTCTAGGAGCACCCAGCGAAACGAGATTCTTACCTTGAATAAGTAGACGGTAGACGTACAGCAAGATGGTGCTGCTCCGACGTTCGTGGTGTGGGGACCCGTCCTCCACACGGAAAGAAGATAGCCGCCGGATGATTGGTTTCTAATTTAAAGGGAATTCATGGCGCGAAAAAGCCGGCAACAGTCGTGTTGCCGATAGATCTAAAGGTAGGACTAAAGGGGAAAGAGAAGTCCTAAGCATGTCCCAATTCAAAATGGCGCGTGAAGGCGCTCAAGTTCTCGATCCAGTAAGTATAAGAGCGTCTCCCTTCGTAACAGTTATATGAGGTTTACTCATCAAGATGTTATAAGCGATAATAATTTCCTCAGAACGATAAAGATTTTAGTATAGTGAGCACTAACGATCTTTCAAATTAAGGACAATCCAATATGATCAGTGGTATTCGTCCTGATTGTCGTTTGATATATACATGTAAATAGAACATATATATATAAAAATGCCAACCTGGAGGATATATAACTTACTGAATATGCTCATAATTACTGATGCCAATAAATCTAAAGGTAGGACTAATGGGAAAAGAACGGTCCTAAGCGTTTCCCAATTCAAAATGGCGCATAAAAACGCTCTAGTTTTCGATCCACTGAGTGTAAGAGCGTCTCTATTCATAAGAGATATATGAGGTTTAGTAATTGGGATGTTGTAGGCAATGCTAATCATCCCAGAACAATAAGGATCTTAATATTGTGCATATTAACGATCATTCAGAATAAGAAAGATCCAATATGATTAGTTGTTATTGGTCATATCTATCATTAGATATATATGTGTAAAATACACACATATATAAAAAGGCCAGCTTGGGGGAGGTATAGCTTTCTGGATATGCTCAGTGATTCATTGTTCATGACACAATATGATCAGTTGGTATTGATCATGACCTTCCTCAAATATATGTGTGCAAGATAAACACATATATTGGAAAAGACCAGCATAGGGGAGATATAATTATCTGAATATGTTCGATGATTCCTTGGTTCCTAACATATATTGCGAGTGAGTGACACAGCAAACAATTGTGATATAGCAGGGGTAACTATACTGAAAAATAGCTGGAAGGAGGTACCTAAAGGATAGCATTCTCCCAGGGAATTTCGGCATTAAGGCCCTTCTTGAAAGTTCCCAGAGAGAAAATCCAAAAGACCTCCCTTTTCTTTCTGACTTGATCACCACCTTTGTTGTTTGGGAGTCTGATTTTTTCCAAGATGCGCCATTTAAAGTCATCTGGAGCATGATGGTTTTCTGTGAAGTGTTTCACCAGAGGGGCTAGATGTTTGTTGGTACGAATAGCTGACCTGTGTTCTGTGAGCCTAGTTTGGACGGATCTAGAGGTTTCACCTACATAACCAAGCTGGCATGGGCACAAAATGAAATAGATACAGTTCATAGTTTTGCAGTTCCACATGTCTTAGGCAGAGGTCCGACAACCATTATGTTCAAAAAGCTCACCTTCAATGATGTTACTGCAGGATTTATTGGATGAGCATTTTACAGTGCCTTTAACAAGGAAGTTGTTACTAATTGATCTTTGTACAAATTCTGAATGAACATTACTTATCGCAAAGCGAGAATGCACAATGAGATCTTTGAGATTTTTGTTTCTCCTATGTGCGACTCAGGACAGACCTCTTAAAGGTCCGTTGCACAAAGTCTAATACCTTTGCGGCATCTAAAAAGACTGCTGCTGCCTTTACCGCACAGTCAACATGTTGGATTACATCGAATAGGGTTCTAAGATTATACGTTATGTTGCAGCCTGGCATGAAGCAAGTATGTTCAGGGCAGACTATAACTGGGACCAATAGAGCTAGACTATTTGGCAAGATTTTAGCTAAAATCTTGGTGTCAACATTTAAAAGCGACATGGGTCTATAGGTGGAACATATGTTTGATTGCTTACCTGGTTTCAATAGAGGGACAATCCGTGCTTCCCACATTGAAGGTGGCTTCACATTCGCTTCAACCATCTCCTCGTATCATGTAACTATGTGGGGTATGACTAATTCCTGATATGTCTTGTAAAAAGACACTGTGAGGCGTCCATGCCAGTGGCCATCAAAGCTTGCATGTTCTTTAATACAGCACTGATCTCAGCAGGCTCCAGGAGGGGATCCATAAGGTGCTGTCTGTGTTCTGGGGTGAGCCACAGCATGCTTATGTGCGCTAAGTAATCATCTATGGCCTCATCGCTGGCGGTAATTCATGAACTGAATAAATCAGCATAGTATCTGTGAAACATATCGGCTATTTATTCACTCTCATGGAGGAACTGTCCAGTTTAGTCTAGTATTTGTGATTGTCCCAACGTGTTTACGAGACCGCAAGTAAACCCTAGCGGTTGCGTTTTTACCAATATGTTTAATTTCACTGTCTGCACTGTTATACTATTCCTTAAACTTCGTCTTGATGTCATGCAGGGAATGGGAAGCATCAGAACCCTAATGTTCCCTCTCTAACTGCAATTTCTACATACAATTTCACGAGTTTACCTCTCAAAGACCTGAGAACCCCTGCATGCTTTGCAATGGTGACCCCCCTGATATAGACTTTGAATATCTCCCAAACTGTTGCAAACTTGTTGACTGTTCCTATGTTATTATGAAAGAACACGCTTATGGCGTGTTCAAGTTCCGCCTTACAAAAGGGGTCTAAAAATGAATAGGGTGGGAAGCGCCAGGTGAGCGGCTAAAATTTCCAAGTAGGAAATGCTAAATCTAAAATTATTGGCGAGTAATCAGTGTAGGTCCTCGGAAGAGAGTCACATTTAATTAGTCAGGGAGCTAAGCTTTTGGACAATAAACAAAAGTCAATACAGGTGTAAATGTCATCTAGAGCTGAATAATGCATAAACCCAGTGGTTTCTGAGAACTTATGTCTCTATATGTCGATTAGGCCCAGTGTCCATTTTGCCCAGGATTGCCTAACGGCAGCAAAGACGCGGTGAGGTGGACCTCTTGAACAATCTCGCTCTGGATCCAAAACGCAATTGAAGTCCCCCCCCCCCCCCCTCCCACCCCCACCTCAATCTGAGGCAACCCACCCCATTGGGAAAGGCGAGCCCCAAGGGAATGTTAAAATTGCGGATTATCATAATTCGGACAACATACGCCCACTAGTGCCATCTCCAACCTATTGTGATGGCAGCAGGCGATAACAAACCTACCCTCAGGGCCTGTACACATTTTTTGCAATGTCATTCCTGATCTGCTGTTTACATATATAAGTACACACCAGGTGTGGGAAGTCAAGCCTGCGGTACAAATGTGACTTTGTAACCTACGTTGTGACAGCATTCCACTGTTTGGCACCAAGTATGTTTCCTGCAATATGGCGATATCCACTTTATACCGCTTGAGATATGCCACTACTTTGCATATTTTCCTATAATCATTTAGACCTCTTACATTCCATGTGAAGAACCTAGGGCCAGATGTAGGTCGCCAATTACCGGTCGGTAACGGCCGATTTTGGCCGTTACCGACTGGTAATTGGTTTTTGAGATGTAGGGGACAGAAAATCGTCCGAATCGGTAAATTTACCGAATCGGAAAATTTACCGATTCGGTAAACTTACCGAATCGGAAAATTTACAGAATCGGTAAATTTACCGATTCGGTAAAACCCAGATGTAGGTAGCACTGTTTACAGTGCTACAGGCCTTCAGAATTCCGTATTTTACCACCCAATCCAATTGGGTGGTAAAATACCGAATTCAGGTGTACATGCACATCTGTGCATGTACACCTGTGCCATGTGACACACAGACATGCCCTTAGGGCATGTATGTGTGCCACATGTCACAAAAGCCTGTACTTGGGGTGCTAGAGGGTGTCAAAGTGACACCCCCTGCACCCTTGCAGGATTCGGTATTTACCGATTCGGTATTTCCCATTGATTCCTATGGGCTTCATGGCCCATAGGAATCAATGGGCAATACCGATTCGGTATTAACCGAATCAGTAAATACCGAATCATACCGATTCGGTAATTCTAAAATTAGAATTACCTACATCTGCCCCCTTCCTATTTACCGACTCTTAAATACCGAATCGGTAAAATTCGGTATTTAAGAGTTGGTAAATAGGAATTACCTACATCTGGCCCAAAGTGTGGTAGCATGTATCACGATTTACATTATTCTGGTCTACGTCACCCAGACCACCCTTTCTGAATCAGATATGGAAGAGATAAACCAACCACACTGTATATTTTTTTAGTAAGTAAAACAAAGAAACATTACCCTCAACAGTTAACCCACCCACTCTGTGCAGCCCCAAGCTAAGCATAGCAGATTTCCAGCCCCGACCCCCAAGTCCGCCTGAACCCAAGAAATAAAAAACAATACATTTTGCATAATGTGGAGTACACATGGGGGTGCATGTGGCCGTTTATAAACTACATCTTACACCCAGGGAGATAGATAACGTGTTCTAGTACAGTGCATCCACCGCCCTGCAGAGGAAAATTTTGTTATCTTCATATCTTCCCAATCACAATTACCATGCCCAAGATACTGTAATGATTCAGAAAAGGGGGTGGTGATGAACAGAGTGTCTGAATTAAGCAGACCACTCTTACCCAGTCCAAAGATCAGGGCTTGATCCATCACCGTTATTTATCTCACTGCACCATCCCAGCTCAGAACCTGGCTATATGAAAATCAGTCTGTCCCTGGCCCAGTGCATCATGGGAACAGGGCAGACTAAACTACCAAGCCAATTCTTCACCAGAAAGGAGACAAGCTACCGGGGACCGGTTTCTGGCATTTCAGCCGTCTTCGGCCCGGCTTGCTTGAATCCTGATGGTGCAATGAGTTTGATCTGCCCTGTTCCCATGATGCACTGGGCCAGGGTCAGACTAATTTGCATATAGCCAAGTTCTGAGCTGGGATGGTGCAGTGAGCTAAAAAACGGTGATGGATCAAGCCCTGATCCTTGGACTGGGTAAGAGTGGTCTGCTTAATTCAGACACTCTGTTCATCACCACCCCCTTTTCTGAATCATTTTTGTCCACCATAAGCGTGGAAGGGTATACTCAGATGTGAGTCCCTAGCTCATTGCACCATCAGGATTCAAGCAAGCCGAGCCGAAGACGGCTGAAATGCCAGAAACCGGTCCCCGGTAGCTTGTTTCCTTCCCAGTATAAGAATTGGCTTGGTAGTTTGGTCTGCCCTGTTCCCATGATGCACTGGGCCAGGGTCAGACTAATTTGCATATAGCCAAGTTCTGAGCTGGGATGGTGCAGTGAGCTAAAAAACGGTGATGGATCAAGCCCTGATCCTTGGACTGGGTATGAGTGGTTTGCTTAATTCAGACACTCTGTTCATCACCACCCCCTTTTCTGAATCAAGATACTGTAATGACGAGGCAAAGCATATGGATACATAGGATATCATTCCGAGCCAAAAATGGGATTATCTTATGTACTAAAACAGACTCTGGATGAAGTCCCACAGAGCCCAGTCCAAATGTAGTCTTACCAAAGCCACTTGGCATATGCCATCCCTAAAGGTTCACTCGAAGCGTCCCCATGCGATCCTGCCAGAGTAGGCCACCCTCGTGGAGAAGAACGGGACCCTGGAGATTCCCAATGAGTTAATTTTGGAAAAGGTGATGGACAGAGTTTCTGAATGATGCAGAATACTCCTACCCAGTCAAGAGATCAGGGCTTGATCCATCACAGTTTTTTAGCTCACTGCACCATCCCAGCTCAGAACCTGGCTACATGCAAATTAGTCTGTTCCTGTCCCAGTGCACGATGGGAACAGGGCAAAACCAAACTACCAAGCCAATTCTTATACTGGGAAGGAAACAAGCTACCGGGTACCGGTTTCTGGCATTTCAGCCGTCGTCGGCCCGGCTTGCTTGAATCCTGATGGTGCAATGAGCTAGGGACTCACGTCTGAGTATACCCTCCCACACTTAGTGTGGATAAAATCAATTTTGGAAAAGGTGATGGACAGAGTTTCTGAATGATGCAGAATACTCCTACCCAGTCAAGAGATCAGGGCTTGATCCATCACCGTTTTTTAGCTCACTGCACCATCCCAGCTCAGAACCTGGCTACATGCAAATTAGTCTGTTCCTGTCCCAGTGCATCATTCAGAAACTCTGTCCATCACCACCCCCTTTTCCAAAATCGATTTTGTCCACACTAAGTGTGGGAGGGTATACTCAGACGTGAGTCCCTTGCTCATTGCACCATCAGGATTCAAGCAAGCCGGGCCGACGACGGCTGAATTGCCAGAAACCGGTCCCCGGTAGCTTGTTTCCTTCCCAGTATAAGAATTGGCTTGGTAGTTTGGTTTTGCCCTGTTCCCATCGTGCACTGGGACAGGAACAGACTAATTTGCATGTAGCCAGGTTCTGAGCTGGGATGGTGCAGTGAGCTAAAAAACGGTGACGGATCACAGCCCTGATCTCTTGACTGGGTAAGAGTATTCTGCATCATTCAGAAACTCTGTCCATCGCCACCCCCTTTTCCAAAATCGATTTTGTCCACACTAAGTGTGGGAGGGTATACTCAGACGTGAGTCCCTTGCTCATTGCACCATCAGGATTCAAGCAAGCCGGGCCGACGACAGCTGAAATGCCAGAAACCGGTCCCCGGTAGCTTGTTTCCTTCCCAGTATAAGAATTGGCTTGGTAGTTTGGTTTGCCCTGTTCCCATCATGCACTGGGACAGGAACAGACTAATTTGCATGTAGCCAGGTTCTGAGCTGGGATGGTGCAGTGAGCTAAAAAACGGTGATGGATCACAGCCCTGATCTCTTGACTGGGTAAGAGTATTCTGCATCATTCAGAAACTCTGTCCATCACCACCCCCTTTTCCAAAATCGATTTTGTCCACACTAAGTGTGGGAGGGTATACTCAGACGTGAGTCCCTTGCTCATTGCACCATCAGGATTCAAGCAAGCCGGGCCGACGACGGCTGAAATGCCAGAAACCGGTCCCCGGTAGCTTGTTTCCTTCCCAGTATAAGAATTGGCTTGGTAGTTTGGTTTGCCCTGTTCCCATCATGCACTGGGACAGGAACAGACTAATTTGCATGTAGCCAGGTTCTGAGCTGGGATGGTGCAGTGAGCTAAAAAACGGTGATGGATCACAGCCCTGATCTCTTGACTGGGTAAGAGTATTCTGCATCATTCAGAAACTCTGTCCATCACCACCCCCTTTTCCAAAATCGATTCCCAATGAGTTAGCCAGGACAAAGTGTCACATGTGAGCTCTCATTGCTTGAAAACAGTATGTAAACTACTGCCATCACTGAGAAAATTAGACGCAATAACCTATTCCTCCCTTGCGTCCACTGTGTCATCTGCTGCTCTGGAATCGGGATCAGGTGATCCCTTAAGTGGGCTGGCGTTCTCCTTCCGTTTAATGAATTGTAGAGCCAATTTCGAGTCAGTGAACAAAATAGGTTTACCCTCCGATATGATGTTCAACTTTGCAGGGTACATCATGCTATATTCTAGTTGCACCTCCTGAAGTTTCCTCTTGACTGGAATGAATTGCCTGCGAGCTTCCTGTACCCGCTGAGTAAAGTCAGGATAAAGGGACAACTCTATGCCCCCATAGCATAGGGATTTTAGTTCTCTGGCCCTTTGCAGCACAGCGTCCTGGTTCATATAATTCCAAACACTAGCAATGTTTGGGCGAGGGTTAGCCCCGGGATGGGCCTAGGCGCCAGTGAGTGATGCGTCCTCTCCACAATAAAGATAACAGAAAAGGTCAATATGCCCACATACTGCTCCATGTTATTGATGTTGGTAGATTCTGCAAACCCTGTGATACTCACATTGGTGCGTCCGGAGCAGGCTTACAAGTCTTGAAACTGAGCCTGAAGTGTGTGGAGCAGCCTGTCCATTTTGGTGCGCACACTCAACTCCACAATAATAACATCTTCTGCATCCATTGCTCTTTTTTTCTACGGTATCTAGCCACGCAGTTTGTTTGTTGAGCCTCTCCGTCATTCTGTCCATGCGGAAGGAAAGGGCATCGATTTTCCCCATCAATCTTGGAGAGGCTCGGCTGTATGGCTGCCAACATTTGTGTTGTATCTACCAATGCTTGGTATTGTTCTGAACAGAATCCCATCCTCGTCGCCAAAAATATGTTGTGGGTTGTAAATAAATCCAAAAGAGAAATATGTATAAACCTTGGGTTGTTCTAACAACACGCCACTCACAAATGATGTTCCTTTCAGGAGTGTTCCTTTTGGAAGTTCTACTGGGAGTGTCTCTCATTTGGGGTCTGCTTCTCCTATGAGGAGATCAACACGTGTGACCCGCCTTCCTTTGAAATTACGCTGAGTGTATCTCCATATTAAGTTCATGATTCATTGCTGTTTAGAACGCTGAATGTTTCTTCTGAACATGCTTGTTTTTGCTGTCTCATATGTACATATTTTATACCTTCAACTTGTTGTCTTTTACTTTAGTGTTTGGTTATTTTTCTTGGTTGTACTTTTCTTTGCTTTTGTTTATTCTACTTTATTTGGAAAAAAGAGGTAATGTTGTATCTACCAATGCTTGGTATTGTTCTGAACAGAATCCCAGCTTGTCACTACGTTTTAATGTTCCAACTCCAAGTAATAACAGTTGGAGCCACTCTGTGATTGAGAGTGGTGCAGTGGCTCGTTGCTCAAGATTAAACCCAAGGTTTATACATATTTCTCTTTTGGATTTATTTACAACCCACAACAGTTTGCTTCAAGTCCGTCTACTGTGAGGTCATTAGACTCAGAGCCAGATTTAGCAACACCGGGGTCTGTTTCTCTATGGCTAGGAGATTTACGTGACTCAAAACCGCTTTGGTTGGGATTTATATGATTTGCTCATCTGTCTCACCATCCGGGTTCTCTACAGTGATTACTAAGGCCTGGGACCACCAACACCTCTGCAACATCCGTGTCACCAGCCGATTATCATGCCATATGCTTACGTTTTTGCACTACTGTAGTGCTCTCTGCTCCAGGAATGAGTTCTGATTCCCTCATTAATTATGATGAGACTGCCCCAGTGTAGCAAGAAAAAGGCTCTGTGGCTTACCGGCTTTGCCCAGTCACAGGCAAGTTGTCATCAGTCTATGCTCCTGCATGATGATCCCTACGATGTCAGGCTTCAGGCTTATTCAGCAAAGGCAGAGGAAAACTAAAGTGGGAGCTCCCGGGACTTCCGGGCTAGCTCCACCACTCGCCAGGTTCTAACCTGCCAAAAATGATTTGATGACAGCAGTGACACATAAGGGGCCGCCACCTCCCTCCCCCGCAGGCCTGACAGAAAAGCCACCCAGCGGCCACATCTCCAGTCAACCCGGGCAACGAGACAGGCCAAAGCCAGGCAAAGCTGCTTTCTCACCGCCTGTGCACATGGATAACAGGGGCCTGGTCAGAAGAGGCCAAAACACCTTTGCGCCTCACAAGCAGGTGAGAGGGCTGTTCCCTGGGGTCACTGTCACTCCGTCTCTCCTGGACAGATCCTCCTTGTTGGAACCTAAAGTTGTCAGGTCACCTAGGGTAGCCTGCCCTAGGGTAAGACAATCTCTAATAGAGGCACATGTGTGAAGGTTGCGTACCATCCAGCAGTAACTTCAAGCAAGTCCACTCAAAAATGACGCTATACCAATCTTTGTGTAAAAATATGAGCTGTTTTATAAAAATAGTGTTGTTTCACTTTATCCTTTCTTTTTGTTTCACACCATTAATTCTCCTTTTCACATTTCAAAGACACATTTTACTTCTTTTGACAAATTTACCTAGAAATTCCACACCAAACTTAATCCACCAAACTTCTCTTAATACTGCAGGCTGGAACAAAATGATCAGTGGTGAAAGGCAATTGGCTTATTAAATTCCCCCAGAAGTCCATCAACATTTTAAACCCTCAGAGTAATGATGACAACCAAGGTTTTCACATTTGACCCCTTGGGCTAATTAATCCCCACACTGTACAATGTTCTGGAGACTGGTAGGCTGATTCTAACTCCTGCTCGAGGATTGCTCTTACTAAGACTGTATAAGATGTGCAATTCTCACCACATTTCCTCCTTTCACCCTGAAGAACCTGTCCCAAGTTACCACTGGTTTCCACTGTCAATTGGTGGATGCTGTCTAGCTTTATTTTATAGACCGGTTCTGCTGCCTGGATAGTGTCAGAAACCTTTTTCCCAAGTAACCGGTCAATCACGAGTACATAGGCATAAAATCCAAGCCGGTTCCCCACAGCGTTAAATACCGTAGGGGTTCAGACCTCTTTCTCTTCCTCAAGGCTTGTCTTGTCCCAATCGGTAGATAGGAAGAGGAGCTTTTACCTTAGGGTCTGAACAAGCTTCAGGGACTCTGCTGCATTTCTGCCCCACGAGCCCTGACGCTTTGAAAGGTAAATCACCCCACTTAGAGAATTCCCCAAAGCGGACCGATTACTGAGTTAGCCCTTGGTCCTCCGGATAGACACCCAAGACCTTCGCCGCTTCTCCCCTCCTTGTCAGTCCCACACACGCGGCCTGACAAGACGCCGTTCACGCTGCTCCGCTTCTCTCCCGAGCCAGCGCGGCACTCTAGTCACTTCGGCGCCTCAGGAACCATTCGCGTTGACACTACGCATGCGCGGCCTTGAGTCAGCGCTTCTATGTCCCGGTACTGCTCTGTACCACACAGAGCCTGCGCAGCGCCTGGAACACTACTTCCGGCAGAGGGATGCGGCGTCAGCGGATTCAATTCCGAGGTGAGACACTCCTGACAACCTCTACTCCGTTGTGCCGGGTTGAGGCAGGACACTTCTTTACGATCACTACTTCAGTCTCACCAGACACTTGGGGTTTAGGGAACAGGGATTTCCCTCCTTCTGCTCCACTCAAGCCTGGCCCTGATCTGGGGAGGGGGCGCCTCCGGTTGCCCTCACCTGACAGTGCCTCTCTGTCCTCGCCTTCAGCCACCACCTCGGAGTCCCAGCGGAACTCTCACCCCAAGGGGGAAAAGGTCTCCTAAATCCACGACTTGACAGGGTCAGGTCAGAAGAGGAGGGATAGCGCTACTACAGCAGGGACCGCGATCCAGCAGATCTGTCGCTCTCCACAGTGTGCCCGTCTCCTCCTTCAGCCGCCTACACTCCTGCCCCAACTCTCCTCTTCACGCCAAAAACCAACACAAAATGGCTTCCTGACCTCTGCCCTTATATAGCCTGTCCACACAGGGTCCAGTGAGGTCCAGAATGTTCTGGAAGGCCCCAATGTTAATCTATGGGGGCATTCTAGGGAATGGCAGTTGTGACAGTTGGTAGCCACCATTTTGTTGAACTAAGTGAATTCCTAGGCCTGAGGTGAAAAATCATGAGGGTGAAAGAACATCTATCCCCCGGGCCAACACCATAAAAATCCAGTGGACATAAAAAAATATAAGGGGTATGAGGGGCAAAAAGGGGACAAAATAAATTATGAATAGGAGGGGCTACGCAAAAGGCCAGACAGATCTAATACTCCTGCTCACCCTCAGGTCACACTCCTTCACGGGCCGGTGACAGCCCTCAGCTCAGCGGCACAGTCCGTGATCAGGCCCAGCTCACGCGGTGCCGGCCAATTCTGCAAGGCCAAGGCCAATCGGTCTGTACCCTGCCAACGACATAGCTCCGCAACGTCCAGTGGGGGTTACAGAGGGTTAATACTTGGATCCTGGGTCAAAATTTCAGTGATGGGTGCGGGGCTTATGTAGGATTATACGCGGGGTCGCAGGAGCTCTACGGATCTGTGACCATGTTGGAGCCAGGCAAGCCCCACCCCAACTATGCTCAACACTTGCATCACAGTTCTTTTAAGTTTAAAACAGATTTTATTAAAGTAAGTTCAAATAAAATAAGCACATTCAATTAATAAAGATGTTACAGAAGACCAATCACTGAGATAAGAAAAAGAACGAAATAAGGAAAAATAAGAAAAAGATAAATTTATGATGCTTGCTGTTATTGCGTCACAGTTCTACAGAGTCCATCAGTAGCCAAAAGGGTTCAGTCATTGATAACACAAGACACAACATCACCCCCTCTGGTAAAATAAAAATGTAATTTTTTTCCTCACAAATATGTACAATCATAGTTCTTAAATGAGTCTATATGGCACTCTGATCACATGTCCCGGCTATGTCTTCGGAAACTGGGGACAGGCAGAGGAAGTGCCCATTATCTTCGTTGGTGATGCAGGAACAGCAGTAGTCAGGACGGGGTGGTCTTCAATTGTCCTTTCAGACCCAGTCTCTACATTAACATCAGTGCCTGACTCGCGCATAATGGACTTCCAAGGACATTGGGTAGTCATCATGTGTCTTTTGCTGGTCAAACACGAAATGGCTCAGCATCGAAGGGAGTATCAAATTTCCATTTTCTAGGCTGACGGACAAGCACTCCATCTCCTCTAATGAACATAATGTATTTTGCATGTCGGTGCTTGTCTACATAGGCTTTCATTTTTCTTTTACGATCCAAGTCTTTTTCTACTGGGTTCTTCCTCAGTACTTGATCTTCCGTTGTTCCATTGAGGTAACTTGGTCGTCAGGGTTTTCCTGAACATCACGGTTGCCGGGCTTTCACCTGTCATCGAGTGAGGGGTCGAATGTTAAACTCTGAGTAGAATGCAAGACAGTCTAAATGTCGAACTTTTCCAATACAGCACACTGAAACGCTTTCTTGAGAGTACTCATGAAGTGTTTGACAATAGTTATTGGCCAAATGGGTGTTCTCTTCTGATGCTTCACAGTAAGATGACTATGAAAGTCTCTAATTATCAACTGTTGAAAGTTGAGCCGTTGCCAGATTTTAAGATTGTAGGAACACTGCATGCCTCAAAGAGGCTGTCTAATCCCTTGATGGCTCTTTCTTGAGTGATAGATGATAGGTGAGATCTTCTTTCAATGGAAAATGGGATTATTCATCAACAATCACCAACAGACGAAGTCCATTGTCAAGAGGACCAAAGAAGTCTTTCTTTGAGCTGTCTCATGGTGATGAGGAAACCGAACTCTGTCTCAGAGAGCTCGTTCTCTGGCAACAATTCCACAATGTTCTTCATGGCCCACTTTAATTATATATTGTTGCAGACTCTTCATTATAATAATTCCCAAACCTCTCAAGATAATGCCTTCTTCAGTAATGGACAGTTCATCTTTGACATTTTTTTACTTTTGGTATTCACTGTCCTGGTAAGAGGTAGAGTGAGCTGGTACCAAGTCTATAAAAGATTGTCTTTTAGTTTTAACATGTCACTATCTTGACTCGTGACAGTGTCCATTTTTTCTAATGAAATGACTGCTGGTGTGCTTGATTTTGGATTTGAAATTTATGTAGGCTTCAGCTGTTGTGGATTGGGTGCCATAGCACTGAATAGGCACTCGTAAGTAGTAGTCGGCAGGGTTTTGATGTTTCCCTGGATGGTGCAAGATTGTGCAGTTGTATTCTTGCAATCGTAGACCCCAAAGTTCATGAGGAGGCATCTTGGCCTAGATGGTTAATAAGTGTAGGAGAGTAGGGTCTGCTATCCTATGGTCATCCCCCAAATTTTTGCTTTTTGCTTCACTGGTTTCTGACTTAATGTGGCTGTGGGCCTGCTAATCAGACCCACAGCCTGCTGTTCTCTCTCTAAATTACTGCCAATGCACTCTAGGTGCATTACGAATTGGAACTGGTTCACCTTATGAGCCCCTGTACTAGTGCACCCTAGGTGCCCAGGGCATAGGTGTATCCAAGGCCTACCAGGGGCTGCAGCACGTATTGTGCCACCCCTGGCCTGGCCTCCATGTTTGACACAACTGGCTGATCACTCAGCTGGGGTAAGTCGGTGTAACCACCTCTTACTTAGGTACAGTATGTCTGTGCCTAACCCTAAACTGGACACATATGTTCCTATCAGCCACTCCTATGGAAGGCCTCATCAATCCTGGAGGCAGAGTGCTTGGAAATATGTGAGATGGTGCTCTGGCATGAGCTGAGCCTGTCTGCAGCTGTCGGGAACCACTCCCTAAGCTGTTCCGGGATATTGCCATACCATATACTCTTAAGTGCATTATAATCCTCGCGGTTAAATGCTATCTTTGGTTTGGCTTTATCATACGAATTGGAATACTATCCCCTCGCCAATTCTGGCGACGGGGATAGCATTCCACCCTTCTAGAGGGATACGACATGTGTGTAACCTCAACCCCGGTTAAAGTTAAACAGAGCCTCAGCTTCACAAAATGGACGCTGCCACCACAGACACAAGTCTGGCCTCCTGCTGCTGACCGAAACTCGGCAGATGGTGGCCTGGACAAAGGGTTTCCTGCCTTGGGAGGTGCGAGCACCACCCCAGACAGGATTTTGTGTATTGGGTAGGACAGGGCTGAAAAGAATCAGACATGCCCGGGGCACACAAGGTGTCCCCGTGCATAGGCCAGCCCAAACCGGTTCTGGGGCCTTCCAGCCCCAGTCCTGGCGCGGAGCTAGGACAAAGGAAAGGGGGTGTAACCGCCCCCCTTCCTGGTTCCTCCCAGAGGAGGGACCTAGTAGGTGATCCACCCCCTAGATTGGGAATAAGAGGGGGAGCAGTGCCATTGCACAGCAGATCATCCCGAAATCAACTTAAAACTAAGAAGAAGACTGGACTTCGACATTCTGCTGCACAGAAGACTGAAGAAGAATCTCCCTTGTGGCCAAGGAGTGACCACCCTGTGAACACAGGTACCAACCAGCAACTCGACGTCTGCTTTGCCGCCGCCTCCCGCCGGAGCCCGAGCCCAGAGCCCGACAAGAACCAGATTCCCAGACCTCTCAGAGCCCGATCCACAGTCCCTGCAAAGAAGGGACCCGTGGAGGCACCGAGTGACGTGGGACCGGACCTCTTGGAAGACACTCGTAAAGCTGACTGCGCAGCTTCAGAGGCATCCTCGACGTTGTGCTTTGGGGATTGAGAACCCCCACCACCGAGCCGCCCTTGCACCGAAGATCAGCCCTCCAGCATCTCCACGATCTGCGTGGGGCCCTTTTGCATTGTGCCACTCGACGCGCCATCCCGGCCACTAGCCACGTGGTCAGCGGCCATCTTGGCGACGAACCCGAAGATTTAAACAGCAGGTCTGGTTGCTCCAGACCTACCCAAGCTCCTGTGAAAAGGAGCACCCGCTCTGACCTTGCTGGTCCGAGTGAACAGCATCTTTCAACTTCTGTGTGGCTTGCATTTGCCAAGGCCTGTTTGCTCCGATCAGGTCGCCGACACCGCCAACAGCGAGAAGCCTACGTGGGACAGCTCGTGACCGACTCCTGGACGTCCTCGACCCCGGGTATCCACGTGGCTGCAGAAAGAAGCTACCCGACAACGCCTGTTTGCACCCGACATCGCCTGGTTCCAATCTGGTTCCACGGTAGTCACTGGCTAGTGACTTTGAACATTGTCCCCTCTGCTTTCAGGTCTTCACATCGTCAGATCCACCCTTGGATCCACCGGAACTCTTCTCATCGAGCCGCCTGCAGCATCTTCAGCTCCAAGCACCATCGACCAGCGTGACGAAACCCGACACAACTTCGACCCTGTGCACCCGCTTCCTGTGGGTGAGGTAACTCAGCTCCGCCGGTGCTCCTGCACTGGTACACATCCCAAGGGCCTGTGTTTTAAGTTTCAGCTCCGTAGGTCACTCGGAAGGTTCCTAACTTTCTAACTTTGTGCTTTTTACGCACCATAGACTTTGTATTGAGAAGTGCGTGCACTTTGAACACTGCACCCGAGTCCCGTGGGCCTTTCCCGACCTAGTTAACTCCAGTCTCGAATAGCTCCAGCGATTCCCAAGGCCCTAGGCCTCTTCACTTTCCTATTGGTATCTCTTATACCACTTTCTTAGTATATGGTTTAGGTGGCCCCTAGGGCTCATCCATATTGTGCAACTTTTGTGTATTTTAAACTGTCTTGTGATTTTACGCTTGTGCTTCTGTGCTCATAAAGAGTCCAGGGGATTTTAATAGTTAATAAATCAATATATATTTTCAATATATATCTGTGTGGTGTCCCTTTCATTTGGTATTCAAGGGGGTTGTGTATGGTATAACAGCTGGCTTCACATGCCTTTCAGAGTTTAGCCTAAGACTGCTTTGTCCACGTTACCACTAGGATAACTGGTCTACAAGGTTGAATTACAACCATCATCATAAGGGTTGCTTGGCATGGTACAAAGTGATCACTAGAATTAGTGAGCATTATATACCAGGCCAACTTCTCACAATAAGGCTTGATGATATGTTACAAGCTTGAAAGGTTTTCCATACAAGAATATGTGGAAATGTTCTTAAGACAACACCACTGCAAAACTTTATTTCTCAGGTTGTGAATAAACACGTTCCGGTAGGGACAAACTTCTGCTTTCATATGCCTCAATATATCTTTGAGCATTTGGGTGTCCACTGTGCGGGGCAAAGATGGTACCTAGCTCAGCAGGGCTAGCATCAACAACAACCTCTGTGTGAAACTTTGCCCAAAATATGCAATTTCAGTCGCATTGTTGATAGGTTGTCTAATTCCCTTGAAACTTTACTCAAAATTTCAAGATGTTTTTTTAGATTTGGTTTAGACCTCAACTGAGGTCAACAGATGCATAGGTAAAAGTGATAAAACAATTGTTATTCGGACATTAAAACTATTTTAAAAAACCTTTGAAGAATTTATACAGATTATAACAAACAAATTCATCAGGTGGCGATTTACAAAATTCAGTTAAACTTTGCGCAGAGCAGAGATTGCATCTAAAACTTATAGGCTTTATATACTGACTCTGGGCCACTACCAAAATCGCTACTAGCAACACGTTAAAAGTCTTGCACTCCTCCTTTGCATAAATCGCAAATTTCTGTGGAGCTTTCCGATTTATCCCATTTAAAAGTATGGGTCTTTAGAGGAAGAATCCCCAACCTCATTAAAATTATGGTGCGCCGGGCCCTGTGCTCTAAAGACAAACATATATATTGATGCAGAGTTTTGTGTACTAGACTATCTATGAGGTGTGCAAGGTGTTTTAGATGTGAACAATGATCTACATTCAGATCATAGCTTATTCTTGGTGTCAGGTACTTTAAAAAAAGCTTCCAGTGTGCGGGAGTCCAAGATTCATATTAAAAGTATGATGTGAGGACTCGTCTCTAAATGTCTCCGATTTTAAAATATACCTTAAAGACCCTAGGTCTGCATGTAAAAGAATATAAGCCTAGCACAGTATATTTGTGAGAGCTTTTGCATAAGCACTGACTATAGATCACTCCAAGCTAAATGCTTGGCAGGGAATGACTAGTTAACTCTTAACAGTTTATGTAATAAAATTCCTTCTCTTACATTTAATGGATACCACGCCTTGATTGAGATATATTCTAAGGCGTATGTTAAAATTGGTGGTATTTTTGAACGAAAGACCTCAAGCATTACTTTACTCACATTCATGGGAGCAATTAAATGAATATTCTTTTTTGCCAAGTCTCTCAACGGAGCAATTACGGTGGCAAAGTCTCGTAGATATCTGGATCAGGAGCTGGCCATGCCAAGAAATGAACATAATATGGAAATATCTTATACGGGACTGGCAGTTGACGAGGCTTGCACTTTAGCTGGATTAGTTGTCGTACCCTTATCAGAAAAGATCTGGCCAAAGAATATTAACTTTGTCTTATGGAATTCAAATTTTCAGCATTCAAAATCAAACCTCCATGTGCAAGTAAACAACACACTTGCGTGAGAGCTTTACCATGCTCCTTGTGTGTAGCTCCAAAACCAATATGTCATCTCTATAATTAAATGCATTCATGACAGGCTGTATGATACGTCGAATGACATCTTGAAACCGCCCTGCTCCTGATGACACACTAAAACGTAGTCTTTGTATTGCAAGAGACCCTTATATGTAGAAAAGGTTGTATTGTACCTGCAGCTCTCCTCAAGTTAAAACTGATGATATTTTTTTTTCAAATCAAAGCGAGAGAAGACCTTCGCAACATTCAATTGTGTTATCATTATAGCAATGTGCGGACCTGGATGCTGTTCTTTCAGTTGCTTTGTTCGCTTGACTTAAATCCATGCAGATGCGTACAGCTCCTTCACTGTCAGTTTTTGGGTACTACCACTACGGAAGAAACCCATGGCGTTGGACTAAACATACCCTCCATGATTTTGCTATTTGCAAAGCAAATCACGAAATCAGCAGTTTTGTCAAAAGGCTGCGCTTTTTACATAAGTGCCCCCAAAATCTGGGTCTGCCGCGTCCCCATACTGTTTTTAATGCACTTCAACCGCTATTTGGGATGCAAAGTGAAGCACGCACCACCTGCATAGATCAGCTTTCAAGCAACAGAGCTGTTGAACTAAGATCTCTGGATGAGGAACACTGAGAGCCATAAAGCTGTCAGAACTATGTAGCCGCATAGCGCGAGATGGCAGAGTGTCTGCTATCCCCAACTGCCCTGTGTGCCTGCATCGTTTAATGATATTTTCTATTGTATGTATTTTGTGTGACAATTTAAGCGCAATTCGGATGCAGATTCCTCTTTGCACCCAAATTGGGATTACTAAACTAAAGGAAATGAAGGCCATAGTGTTGCTGTTTTGGCAGTCGATAATTTACATTTCCGTGTGCTAGAAGTCCTTAACAAAATACCTTTTGACTTGAGCACGTAATTAAGCAAACCAGTACTAAACCAATATTTTAATTTCTACTTTGCAAAGAAAAACATAACATAAAAAAGAAATGAACAAACATGATTTCAGTATATGGGCTGACACATTGTTTACACATTCAAATGTAAATGCTAGTTTAAATTCCTCTGAGCAGAAATCATAACAGCGTGTGCCAATAAAAACCATCTGCCTGTTTTTAAACTGAAGAAACTACGGAATATCTGTTTTTGGAAAATATGACAATCTATTAGCACGAAATACTGCTGCAGTAATCGTTATGCACTCAGCCTAGAGCAGGTAGGAGTAAAAGGCCACCCACAGCTGAGGCTCAGCGCTGCCTTACCAATGGGAAAAACAGACAGCATAATTGCAAAAGGTCTCCATGAGTAACTTGCTCATTAAGCCAGAACGAACCACCTCTGATTGCAAACTAAGGGAGTACAGTACGGGTAGAGGTTAACTACATCAATAACACAAGCCAATTACGCAGACCATAGATCATCCAAAGGAAATTAAAACCGTTTATAACCATCCATCTACCTTGTATAGATCAAGGTCCGAATATGTATCTACTGAGGTTTCAGCTAGATCTACACCAGACCTCCAAAAGTGACACAGCAAGTGGATTTCTATTAACCATCAATATCAAATGCTATTTTCTAAAGCAGATAACAGCATTCATTATATAACGATTTTAACAGCAATAAAAAACTCAAATGCATGCTACAAATCCTCATTTAGAAAGGAGGATTTTAATATGTGCCTATCCCATTACCAGAGAACTGCAGGACATATCTGTATCAGAACAGGCATGTACAAACAGAGCAAACTGGGGGCTGAATGAAGGCTGTAAACATATACTGAAAAAAGATTGCTAAGTATAAAAACATGGAGAATGAGGGAACAACTGAGGATTACAGTTAATACAATTTTACAAAAACGAAAAAAGTGCTCTTTAAATCACATCCTGGTCCAGCTTCCCCAGCATCAGCAAGGCCTTCGTAAGAAAAAATATTACAAGAGGCAGGGGTGATTTTTCGATTTGCCAACAAACAGAGAAACACTCCACCCCCTCCCCCCACTTTACTAGCTAATCTGGGTGTTTCTCCTGAGCAGGAAGCCCCCACCTCCTGCTATCGAATTAGCTAGATAAAAATTGGCCTTTTTGATGCCTCATTCAAAATGGTGACTGCACACAACGGCAGATCAAACATTCCAGAGACTTTAGTGCCCAAACCCTTTCTTTCCATACGTTATTTAAACTTCACTTCTCCTGCACACTCTTGTTTCTTCCCCTTGTTAGACACAGGCCATCAGAATTGAGGGTCTGTTAATTACCAAACAGCAGATTAAACTAGCCAATCTGATAGATACATCAAGCCGCAGATTCCTTACCTTTGAACTTTCAGGCGTCAGGCAGGTTCCTGAAGATTTTTCCTAACGGTACCGCTGCGCGCCGGTAGGTGGTGTCAGTCGACTCTGCGTGACGTCGTTGGCATAGTGTTCGTCCTCGTGACGTCTGTGTCGTAAATATAACTGCCACTCCAGCGTGCTAACGTCCGTTCTGAAGAGAGCTACCCCCGTCATTTTTTGACAGACTTTTTGTTGACTTTGTTGGTGTGTTAGGAGTCATGTTGAACAAGAAGACTTCAGGGTTCAAGCCGTGCGGCTCCTGTCACCGTGCCATGTCGGTCACGGACCCTCATTTAGTCTTTCTTTGGTGCCTGGAGCTCGATCACCACTCCAAGTCATGCTCTTACTGACAGGGGTAACAACATAATGGCAGGGGCCGGGGTTCAAACACAAGCACCTCCCCCGCCAACACAAAGCAGTGACTTGCGTCCACTTCCCCCTCTGACCACTCAACACATGTTGGGGGAAGACTGTCAGATTTTCTACCAATCTGGCAAACAATAACGAGACAATTGGGTACTCCAAATTATCAGATCTGGTTACTGGCTAGAATTTATCAACAGGCCTCCAAATATTCCACCAAAGCCCCACAAACTATCACCAGACCATCTACACCTCCTCAAACAAGAGATTCAGTCTCTACTTCTTAAAGGGGCTATAGAGCCTGTGCCGCCCCAACTTCACAGGTTGGGCGTATACTCCTTTTATTTCCTAATTCCCAAAAAAGACGGTTCTCTCAGACCTATTTGAGATCTCAGAGAAGTCAACTTGTACATTCAGTCAGACCATTTCCACATGGTGACACTTCAACAGGTACTTCCTCTACTACAGAAAGGAGAGTTTCTATCTACTCTAGATCTAAAAGACGCCTACTTTCATATACCAGTTCACCCTGCTCATTACAAATTCATCAGGTTTGTGGTAGCGGGTCAACACTATCAGTTCAGGGCACTCCCAATCGGAGTCATCACAGCCCCCATAGTCTTCACAAAGTGTCTGGCAGTAGTAGCTGCTCACCTAAGGAGACAAAAAAATCACGTCTTCTCGTACTTAGACGACTGGCTTATCAAAGCCAACACGTACCAACAATGTCTGCAGCCCCCTTTCAGGACAATTCGGTTACTGCATCAACTAGGGCTCACAATCAATGTGCCAAAGTCACATCTCCAACCAACCAATACAAAGGACTACCTAGAAGCCTCACTAGATACTCAAAAAACTCTTGCTTTTCCCAGCTCAGCCAGAATTCAAAATATTCAGGCTTTAGTTCTCTGCTTTCAATCCAACCATTGAATTCCAGCTCGAGCTTACATGCAGCTACTGGGAATGATGTCATCCTGTATCATGATCGTTCCCCATGCCAGACTGCACATGCGTCCGCTTCAAGAATGTTTAGCCAGTCAGTGGAACCAGTCAAGGTCAATTGACCAATCTAGTGTTGGTAAGCAGCCATACTCCTCTCTCTCTGCAGTGGCGGAACACACAAAATTGATCAAATGGACGGCTATTCATAGACCCAGTTCCACAAATAGTACTGACAGAGGATGCGTCCCTCACTGGCTGGGGAACTCATCTACAACAGCACACAGTGCAAGGCTTCGGGAGCCAACAACAGAAGTTCTCCACATTAATCACCTACAGGTGCTTGCAATATTCCTAGCACTCAAAGTGTTTCAAACTCACGTAGAGGGCAAAGCTGTCCTAATTCGTACAGACAACATGACAGCCAACATGATAGCCATGTATTACATACAAAAACAGGGGGACACACACTCTCTCCAACTGTCCCACTTAGCCCAAGACATCTGGAGGTGGGCTATTCAACACAAAATGTATCTCCTAGCGGAACACCTCCCAGGGTCAACAACCAGATTGCAGATCTCCTCAGATCTCCTCAGCAGGCAGAGACAGCAAATACACGAATGGGAACTCCACCCTCAGGTCCTCCTTTCATACTTTCAATGTTGGGGAGTCCCTCACATAGCCTGTTCGCTACATACCAAAACGCAAAATGGCCAAACTTCGTGTCCAGGTATCTACACCCATTGTCCAAAGGCAAGGCACTGTGGATGAATTGGTCAGGGATATTTGCTTACACTTTTCCGCCTCTCCCACTCATTCCATTAGTGGTTAGGAAACTCAACCAAGCATCCCTGACACTAATCCTAGTTGCTCCCACGTGGGCACGTCAGCCTTGGTTCACAACCCTATTGGAACTCTCAGTAGTTCCTCACCAGAAACTACGTCTTACACCCAATCTTCTCATGGAGACCTAAGACATCCAGATTTCAGTTAACCCAATCTGGCGATCTGGCTCCTGAGGTCTTAGAGTTTGGCTATCTTAATCTACAGCCAGACTGCATGAATATTATCAAAGAGGCTAGATGTCCTACCACAAGAGTCTGCTATGCAGCAAAGTGTAAACGGTTTGTGTTATACTGTAATAACAACCACATTAACCCGCTTGATGCTTTTGTATAAAACATATGTTATCTGTTACATCCTCAATGTTTCAATTTAACGTACACATCCATATGTTTACATTTGGCTGCAATAGCTGCATACCTCCAGAATAGACAACATCTATCTCTTTTCAGAGTGCCTGTTGTGAAAGCCTTATGGAGGGACTCAAGAGTCATTCCCCCGAGACGTCCACCTGCTCCAGTGTGGAATCACTGTGCTGAATTTTGTGGTTAGCATTACGTCATTATTTTGTCATTTTAACTCATGGTAACGCTGTCAGGGGAAATATTTCACCACATTAGTACCAGTTTAACACCCAAATACAGCAGTAAGCAACTACAAGATTACCAGCCTCCCACTGCACCGGAAAACCCTTTGTCACGCTTTAGCTTTAAGTAACTTTTGTTACGTTTGAGCGAGTATCAAGTTTTTTGGGTTGAAATCTGCAGATTATGTAGCAAATGCAGTAAACTGATAATTATGTGGAAAACGCTGCTGCTGCAGAATCTCATAATTCCAGTGGCCCTGGTTTTAAATGACTCAATCAATTTTATTATTTTTATTTTCTAAAAGTTTTTATTGCAAAGATCACAGTGTACACGGCCATTCGCCTACAACCCTGGGGCCAGCAGCATGTCTATTTAGCAATTGAAACACAGTTTCTAAGCCAACAACCGGTAGGGCAGGCAGCGATTCTTAAACTTTTGTGCATATAGTACTTATATTCAATAAGGCACGTAATACGACCAAGTGTGTCTAAACATTTAAACCATCCAAAAAAAATATATAAATAAATAAATTTTAACAACCTTACATAACATACAACAGCTCAGATGTTGCCTTGTTAGTCCTCGATATCTGATCCTTGCAATAAGTGGCCGCCTTCAACCATTCTGCTATTGTAGGAGGATTCTGTTTCTTCCAATGTATGGCCACCTGCCTTTTTGCCAGCAACAGCAGCATGGGCGTGAGTTTACGGCATTTCTTCGGCACCTCCTGTACATAACCCAGTAGCGCTATCAATGGTGTAACAGCTAACTGATTGTTGATAATATGGCCAATGTGTCTAAAAATTTCTAACCAGTACTGAGCTATTGGCCCACAATCCCACGCCAGGTGAGTAAACGTGGCGCTCTGAACTCCGCACCTCCAGCACCTCGTATCTGGATGTATTCCCATGCGATGCAATTGAGATGGAGTGCGATATACTCTGTGTAAGTAATTGAAGTGAATAAGCCTCATTCTGTAGTTCGGTGAAAGGTGCTCCAGTTGGGAACAACAAAACTGCCCCTGTTTGTCTGTAATGGTGAGATCAGTGTCACTTTCCCATTCCGCCATAGATGTGGTATGTACTACCGGGGATTCCCCTTGCGTAATACTGTAGATGCGTGTTATCAGTTTGCAGGGAGATGAATTGGATAATACATTCTCCAGCACTGGCAGTGTAGGTGGCGACTGGGGAAATTCTTCGTGTGTAGCACGGCATGCCGCCCTAATCTGATAGTATAGTAACATATCTGACGCTCTAGGTGTCTGTGAGCTGCACATCTGTTGAATTGTTAAAAAGGTTCCATCTGGGAAAAGATTACACCCTTTCTCCAATTTTTGGGTCTTTGCTCTCATTTGGGTTGCCTTATCTAATAATGGAGCAAGGAGAGGATTCCGGCCTATGGGCATGGATGGCGCTCATAAGACCTTCTGGCTTGCCCTCTTTGCAATCCCTTTCCATGCCCATTGCATTGTCTCCACTGTGTTCATCTCCAGATGGGGACGCTTATAGGGTTGATATACGGCCGTGTTAATTGGGAGAGGTGCAACTTTATCTATTTCTATAGCCACATGGGGCTGAAATGATGTAGAGTGCTGCCAAAAATGTAGGTATTGTACCTGCTCGCTGTACGCTTATAGCTCGAAATCCGGAGCACCTAAACCTCTCTGTGTAAAAGGCAGTGTCAGTAATTTCCACGGAACTCGAGGTTGTTTTCCCGCCCGGACTAATTTCAAGATGTTTGAACGGAGCCTCTTGAAGAAGTGCGTGTTCAGTGGCATTGGGATGTTTACAAACAGGTACAGTAATTTAGGCAATATTACCATGTTTGTGATAGCTATGCGCCGTGTTAAAGATAACAGCAATTGTTTCCATCACTGTATTTTTTCTTTCCAGCCAGTCAATCACTCTTCCATAGTTGGCCAACCATATTTCTTGCATAGACCTGCTGATCCGTATTCCTAGATATCTTATTTCACTTATGGCCCATTGTATAGGAAATTTCGTATCAAATGGAGTTATGGAATCTGTGAGTGGTAGCATCATGGATTTCGACCGATTTATCTGTATACCCGTTAGTCCACCATATCTTAGTAATTCCCTCATTACTGTATCAAAGTTGTCTTTAGGATTTACTAAATATATGGTTATGTCATCCGCATACATTGATATCAAGAGGCCTCTAGACGTAAAACCAATACTCCTTTGCGTATGATATTGCCGGAGTCTGGCTACCAGTGGCTCAGTGGCTATCTCAAATAATAATGGTGACAGTGGGCAGCCATGCCTCGTGCCCCGAGTAATTTCGACTGGGTCCAAAATTTGCCTGTTAACCTTGACTCTCACCGTTGGGTTGGTGTATATTATTTGAATTTGTCTAATAAATATGGGGCTGAGACCCATTCGGGTTAGTAGGATGAAAAGAAACTTTCATTCTAAGGAATCAAACGCTTTTGTGGCGTCTAAAAGTGCAGCCACAGCTTGTACATGAGGGGCCAGGTAGTGTAGAAGGCCAAATATCGTTCTTAAATTGTGCGCAGTTGAGCGGACTGGTATAAACCCTGATTGGTCAGGTAGTGCTATCTGTAGGAGCATGGGTTGCCGCCTGTTTGCTATTAATTTAGCATAGATCTTTGCGTCCAGGTTGACAATACAAATCCGGCTTAGTTGGATCCTTATCCTGTTTCAGCAGGGTGATTATGGTGGCCTCACGCAGTGTCGGGGGGAGAATGCCTGTTTCCATTGCCTCTAAATATACCTGCAATAAACGGGGGCAAGGAGATCTGCGTATTCTTTGTAGAAAGCTGCAGTTAAGCAGTCAGCTCCAGGGGCCTTATCTGCCGGTATGCTATTGATTACCTGTCTAGTGTCCTCCACCGTTATTGGTAACTCCTTGTATTTTCGGGCGCCTCTGTTGAACCAAGCCAGCGCTATAGTGTCTAGGTAGTCAATTATGTAGGTCTGTGACTGGTTTGTTTGCGTGGTGTATAGTTGTTGATAAAATTGGCACATTGTGTGCAGTATCTCTGATCGCATTCTGGCTATCCCCCCACTTCCTGTATGTATTTCGGTTATGTAGGCCGACCCTCTAGGTGTTAGAAGCAGTGCCGCTAGTGTTTTCCCTGGCCGCTCACCCTCACCATAGCGCCTTGCCTGTACGTATTTATGCATATAGTTCATTTCCCTCTCCGCTTCCTTCTGGAATTCCGTCGTTTGGTCCTAATTTGTGCTGTGGTGTCAGGGGGTGGGCTTACAAGTTGCAATTGTTCTAGCTCCCTAATGTTTCACTCCAGTCTAAGTAATGTGTTGCGTATGTCTTTAAGGACTCCCGTTTTAAGTGCTACGCAGTTTCCCCTTGTGACCACTTTAAACGCTTCCCACAGTGTTCCCGGTGAGTCTACTGTTCCTTCATTGAGCGCAAAGTATTCTACGATTTTATCTAGAAGCTCTTGTCGGAATACCAGGTCTAATAGAGTACTGGAAGGAAATCTCCAGGTGAATGGCTGGATTTTTGATTGAGGTATGCTCATTCTTATCTGAATGGGCGCATGATCGGAAAAGGTGCGTGGATGGTGAGTGGCGTCGATTATCCAGGTATGCAGATTCCTAGAGACTAGGCAGTAATTTAGTCTCGACCACGCATTCCGATGATGGGTTACACAGGTGCCTTCCCTAGCCGTGGGGTACAAAGCGCTCCAGGAATCTATTAATTGGAGAGCTTCTATAATGTCAGTCAGCATTGCTGCTGCTGTCGAGTTATGCTCAAGGGACGCTCCCTGTCTGTCTATCATTGTCGAGAGTACTACGTTAAATTCGCCCCCCCACAGAACTGCTGTGTGTCCCATTGCTTGTATTTTTAGCCAAATTTGTTGGAAGAATACTGGGCTATCCGTATTCGGGCTGTAAGTGTTAACTATCACTATAGGGGTATTTAATAGCTCTCCTTGCAGCATAATGTATCTCCCTTTTCTATCTGTTTATCGTGTGGTGTGTCTTCCATTGGAGCCCTTTACGTATTAGTATTGCAACTCCCCTAGAGTAGTTCGAGTATCCGGCCTCTACCACCTCACCCCACCTATTATTTCTGAGCATTCTCTTTGATGCGTTCGTCAAATGTGTTTCTTGTAGTAGACATATGTCTCCTGCATGCCTTGCTAGATGAGAGTGGATCAGTCTGGTCTTTTTGCGATCCTTTAGACCTCTGACATTCCACGTGAGACACTTCAGGGAGTTTATGTTAGTATGTTGTGACATGTCAATTTGTAATAAATGGGTCTACTACTTCGCTGTGTTTAGGAGGTGAGGCTCTGTAACGTGTTGGTATAGTGAAGTAGTACAATACTTATCTCCTGGCGTGTTTGCGTGAGTAAACCTGGTGCGTGTCAGTCTCATTTGATTCTTACATAGTCGTGCAGCATGTGGCAGCCCTAAAACACAAAACCAGTCCTTTTCCCACCCCCCGCCCACACCTACCCCCTAATCAGGTAGTGTTGTGCCCGCCTCCACTCCCTTGAAATGTAAACAAGCCACCCATATTAGTGAACATATGGGAATCATCCCTTGGGGCACGTGGGGCCGCAAACAAAACTCCCCTGCTCGTATGGCAGGGTGGTCGAGCACTTGACATTTCGCCTGAACCCAAGGCAACATTCAATACGAACTATCTACCTTCAATGTCCAGGAGGGCAAAGAGTGTGCATGTAGACAACGTGTCCGCTTTTGCTAATCTAGAGCATCAACCATAACATTAGTGAACAGTCTCTTGGTACATCAATGTGTTGAGTGTGTTACTTATCTGTGCGTCCAGCGGTACAGTCATTTCTCTTCAATTGTTGTCGCTTAGATTGACCTCAGTCTGCATTTCACTTGCCGTCTGCTGTTGTTTTTGCGCTCCTTCACCATTTGTTTCGCATACACCAAAGCTGCTTTTGCGTCCGTGAAGAAGGTGGGCTTGCCATGCCCTTGGATTCGTAGCTTGGAAGGGTAAATCAATGCATATGTGGTTCCAAGCTGTTGAAGGGTATAAATTCCCTACGGGCCGCTTGGACTTGCAGTGTTAAGTCTGAAAGCATTGCAATGTCATTCCCGTGATATTGTATATGTCCCTTCTCCCTGGCCTTCCGGAGTATCATGTCCCGATCTCTGTAGTTGAGCTCTCTTGCGAGTATCGTCTTGCCGGTGCGCCGGGGGGCGGCCTGGGGCCCAAAGTTCGGTGCGCTCTTTCGATAAGAAACATGTTGGATAGGTCTTGTCCGAAAAGGTCCTTCATCATGGTTTCAACATACTGCTCCATGTTTTGAATGTCTGTTGATTCTGCAATTCCCGTGATCCTTATGTTATTTCTCCTGGACCTTGCTTCCAAATCCTCGTTCTTCTGTTTGATAACAGCCAGCACCCCGTCCATTCCTCGCATTTTCTTGTCCATATTGGTCTGTCCGTCTTCCATCTCCGATACTCTCATTTCCAGTACGTTTAAGCGACCTTCCTGCTTTTCCACCCTTTGTGTTGTGCTGTCCATTCTCTCTGCGAGCGTGTCCATTTTCAAATCTATACCTTGGAGACTTGTTTTCAGCTCTCTGAACATCGACCGAATGTCCTCGTCCGGCAGTTGACTTGTGGCAGCATCTTCTGCACGAACCTCGGGACCGGCGTCACTCTCAGCCGATTTGATGTTTTTTTTGTCAAAGTCTATCCGGGGCTGTCGTGTCTGGCTTCCCCATTGTCTCTGATTTTGATTGTGGTAATGGAGCTTGCGCACCAATTGGCTGTGTCCTACACTTGTAGCTCCGGAGTCTGGCGCCTTGCTTTCTCTGCCTCTACCCTTCTTGCAATCTGCTGCGGGCTTGGCTCTACCGACAGTACTGTCCTCCTCTAATGGTTCGCGTCCAGTATAGGTGCACTCTTAGTGCGGATTGCACTTCAGCCGCCGCTCTTGATTTTTATCTGCCGCTAAACAATGCCAGTATTTCCCTGCTGTACTCCATTGTCACAAATTTAAAGAATGTGTCGCTAGTCGTGCACCCTTGTGGTCTCCACTGGGCTTGGGTACCGATGCAACTGATTCGGCCACCACAGGCTGCTTAAAACAAAATGGCGGATCCGCCCTCGGTCGTTCATTATGCTTCCCTTAAGCCAGGGTGGTCCACCACTTTTCGCCCCCGAGTCTAGCAGGTCATGCCTGCGAGAGCCCGGCTTGTTGCGCCAGTATTAGTTGCAGCGTAATGGAGGTAGTCATGGGCTCCGGAAATTATTCAAATCTTCTCACCGCGACTCCTCTGCATGCTGGTCCGCTGCTTTCCACTGCGATATGGATGTGGGTAGGCTCTTTCTACTTGTTATAAAGGCCCAACTTACACCTAACACAACTACATGCTCACAGCGCCTGACTTCGCTGCTATCAAATCTGGGCGTCAGTGATTCACATATGTACTGAGTCACTTCTCATACAGTGCTCCTCACCGTGCTCTTTCGTTTTGCAGTCTCCTATCTCGGTGATGCAAATATAATTCCTCAGCCGTACACCCTCTTGCGCAGATCCTTCCCCTGACTTATTGCGCCATCCGGCAATTGCTATGCTGGGCCGGGGCTCCGCACTGGCTGCTCCCGCTATCTACGGCAACACCCAACAAAATGGCGGGTAATCTCCGGCCACCTCTTCCTACACTTGTTTGAGTCAGGGCGGCTTACACAGCTCCCTGCCGCCTACGTCCTCCATTCAAGACAAGCAGCCCCCCTTCAATGTCTTGGGGATTGTTGGCAGCCCCCCGGTATCAAGCCTGAGTCCCAGCCGCCGTTTAAGTGGCTAGTGGCATCCGCCAAATATGCAGAGTCTCATACTCCATCGGTCTTGAGCTGATATATTTGCGCCTGCCAGATTTTGGTGGTGCCTTCCCGCCCTCAATGTCGCACAGGGTTTCACCCATTTAAACTGCTCCGACCAACCTCGTGTCCTTCGATTGGGAGTGGATAGTCACGCCGTCTCCTCCCGGCCTTCTGCGCTCCACTCTCCGGGGTGTTGTGCACTTTAGGTCCCAGCTGCGTTTTACGGCCTTGTGGGTAGGCCCTCACCAGCGGAGATCGGGTGCTAGTTTGCGGTCCGGTCTCTACCAGGAATCTCGCCTCCATACTTCCGCCGCCTGCTCCGGACTCAATCACTGCTTATTGCTTTGAGTGTGGTGCCTGGGCAAGGTATAATGAGCGGATATTTTACGGATTATTGGGCGCGGCTGGCAGAGCCGCGATAGTGTGTGGCAATCTCGCTGCACGGCGAAGCCACACCCCTCCCCCCCCCCCCCGGCCCCCCCCCCCGACTCAATAAATTAATGGCTGGTAAGAAGACTTTTTTTTTTTCAGGCAGAGGCACCTCAAAGTCAGCATTAACCATTCAGGGGATGCTCTTTTGTGAAAGCTCAGTACATGGGGTGGCAGGTAGAAGGCCAGCAGGGTTGCATTCAGATGCAAAGCCCTAATCCTCTCAATCCCTGGGGCCTCACAGTAATGGTCTAGGAGACGGAGGAAAGGAGCGAGATTCATAGATATTGTCAAAGAGAAGGCCCAGAATACGGAGCACTGTATGGGGACTCATTTTTAGGTTTACAAATGGCCAGAGTCAGCTTCTTCGGAGAGATAACCCAAAGAAGGGGACAATATAAGTGTTTTTCTTTTAAAATCACATCCATTAGTGAAGCTGGTACTGCTTCCAAGTGTGTATGTGGCCTCTGCTGGTTATCATTAAGGAAGCAGATGCAGCAGGACTAGGGCCCAGGGATTTGAGGGGTCCACTGCATCACAGTTATGAGTGTCTACCTTTAAAAAAGAGGCATCAGAGGTTATTTCCCTTTCAAGCATTAGGACCGAGGTGATGATCCGTCATGGTGGTGAAGAGGAAAAAGATGCAGGGGAGATAGCCTGCTACTCAGGACTGCAGTTCTCATTAGTGCAGCAGGTATAGTTGCATTGGGGTAAAAGAGTGTGAGGGGCTTACAACACCCCATTTATGGGGAGCAGTTTGTTTGGGATAATATCTGGTTTTGTTTGAAGCATTTGCTGCTTTATAAGTCTAATTTTTAGTGCGGTACATAAGCTATAGAGAAAGTATTCCTGAAATCATCTTATAAGTCCTGCTCCCTGTACGCAGCTATGTCCCTCCCGCTTCCCCAATCCTTGCCATAAAGTTTTGGAGGGGGGCCCGACCTCAAAACATTTTGCTTGGGGGGGGGCTCAGAGTGCAACAGTTTTAAGACCTTGGTCTAGAGCCCAACTGTCAGTCTAAACCAGACGTGGATTCCTCAGACCGGCAGAGCACAGGATGGTAAAGCAAGGAATTGCCAACTTTCTGAAAGTGCCCTTCTCAAAAACACAAAGGCAAAAGGTTTGGGGATAACCTTGCCAACAGTACCTTGTCCAAAACCAAACTTTAGTTGTTCTTGACTGAAAATATACCTTTCGTAATTTACAGTGGGCATTGGATTGAATTTGAGATTCAAGGTTTCTTTGTTTTGACGGTCTGTAATTGTCAACTCGCAGCATTTTCTTAATTACTTTTTTTACACATTCACCAGTTGGATTCTTAAGTTATTTGATAATGTTATTGTTATCTGTTGCTTCTAGTGCATCAATGAAATCATTAAATCTCTTCATCCAAGCAGTCCATCTGTGGCCAATATTCAGCTTTTTGACGGAAATGAAAGGTGTTGGTGGTTTCAGGAAGGCGGCGGTATTATAACCGTTGGTGGATCTTACTGTTTTTGTAGGTAGTGATCTTTCCGATGCTGCTTGATGGTCTTGTGTATGTAAACCATCTCTAAGGCCTTGTGACGATTTGGCCTCTGGTTCATCTTGGATAATTACAGGAAACGTGAGCTTTTTCTTGGTCTGCATTGGAAAACCAACCTTTCACTATTCCGATTGCCGATCTCTGCTTTGAATTTTCAAAGAGATCTGGAGTTGTTCTGAGCCTTACTTGGCAGCTTTGGTGGTGTGTTGCTTCGCATAGCAATGGCTTTGTAAACACAACCCCAGGCAATTCTTCTGGGCCTCCTTCCACCAACACTGTGGTAGGATGACTTGCTTTACTCGGTTCTGGTAAGCAGATGGCTGTTTCTGTATTTGATGTGGTTTATCTTAAGTATCTCATTGTACTGTCTGACACCTGGTTGATCTCTGCCTTGCAGCGCTTCTGATGCAGCTTTATCTTGAAATTTGCTGTTTTTTACTGCTCTTGCAACACCTGGTTGTCTCCACATTTAGCAAAACCAAAGGGCATGATGGACGGAGTGTTGAACATTGCAAGCACTCACCCCAGTCAACTGATCTGGGTTTAATCCATCATTATTCTTTAGCTCACTCCGCCAGCCCAGTTCAGACATGGCCATATGCAAATCAGTCTGACCCTGTGCCTCTTGGGAACAGTCCAGCCCGAACTGCCAAGCCATGTCTTCCCTGGACCGGAAACAAGCATCCTGGGACCGGCTTCTGGCTAATCAGCTGTCATCAGCCAGGCTAGCTTGAATCCAGTGGCAAAGTGAGCAATGGACCCACGTCTTGATATACCCTGCCAACTTAGGGCGAACAAAGCAAAACCAAAGGGGATGATGGACAGAGTGTTGAACATTGCAAGCACTCACCCCCAGTCACTGGATTCGAGCTAGCCTGGCTGATGACGGCTGATTAGCCAGAAACCGGTCCCAGTATCCTTGTTTCCGGTCCAGGGAAGACATGGCTTGGCAGTTCGGGCTGGACTGTTCCCATGAGGCACAGGGTCAGACTGATTTGCATATGGCCGTGTCTGAACTGGGGTAGCGAAGTGAGCTAAAGAATGATGATGGGTTATACCCAGATCAGTTGACTGGGGGTGAGTGCTTGCATTGTTTAACACTCCGTCCATCATCCCCTTTGGTTTTGCTTTGTCTATACATTTAACCATATCACTCCATATAAAGTATAGCTTTTAGTTGCGTAGTAGAGTAGGACTTCTCTTTACGGCCTTCCCAACAATCCAAATCCCTCGAATCCAAAGCTGACTTACAGGCACTTAATTTTCATCAGACCTTGGAAATTTGTAACCTTCAACAAAGGGTTAAACAGCCCACACATCAAGCTGGACACATATTAGATGGGGTATGTACGAACTTTCCCCTTCTAGAAACCCAATCTCCTGTCCCACAAATCTGGACAGATCATAGTCTGATCCCGTTTTGCATCAGAACCTCACGCCCCCAGAATTTAATCAAATCCAGTTCACATTCAGAGAACTACGTTAACTGGAAAATGGTAGAGGAAAGTTTCAAGCTTAAACCTATCATTCAGACACAGATCCCTAGTCTGACTGGTGACGTAGAACATGATTCAAAACGTTTCCAGAGCTGGATGCAGCATGAGATTAAAGTACGTGCTCCACCCAAACGTCCCCGAAGAATGGAGAAAAGAGGCAAGACAAATGCCCCCTGGTTTACTCCAGATTTAGCCAAAGCCCACCTACTATGTAAAAAAGGGGAACGCAATTGGCGTAAAACTTACGACACGGCAGATAGAAACTCTTATATCCAGCTGAGGAAGATATATCATTCCAGCATAAAAATTGCTAAGAAAGATTTCTATATCAATGCCATCAAGGAAGCTAAACAAAAACAAAAAACATTGTTTTCGATAGTTAAGACTTTCAACCACCCCAGAACGTTACAGCCCGAAATACCTCCATCCCAAGAATTCTGCAATCAAATAGCTGACTTCTTTGAGGAGAAAATTGATTTAATACAGAAAAACTTTCCTATACACCGAGTCTCTCAGACTTCTACCCTCTCTGATCAGGGAGAAAACACAATTGGAAGTCTTAAAATTTTTACACCGGTCAGTCTATCCCAAACACGTGAAGTAATCCTAGCCTGTAAATCAGGAGCACCCTCGGACCCCTGCTCCCCAAGAATTCTTCATCAGTTAATTGATGTGGTGAATCCCATCATAAATAAGATTGTAAACTCTTCCCTCAATACAGGTATAGTCCCACGTGAATGGAAACAGGGAATTGTAAAACCCTTGATGAAAAAGCTTAATAAATCATCCTCAGACCTCACCAATCTACGCCCAATATCACTCCTCCCAGTCTTGGGAAAAATCACTGAACAGATGGTCTATAAAGAACTAAAAAGCCATATAGAAACATACAACGTCCTCCATCCCCAACAGTCAGGTTTCCGTCCTCATCATTCTACGGAAACAGCGTTGATTGAATTGACAGACTCCATAAAGCTGCTACAGGATCAAAGAAAGAACGCCGTGCTGATTCTATTGGACCTCACAGCGGCGTTCGATACCATCTCGCACTCTATACTGTTGGGCAGATTAAAAGATATTGGTATCTCAGACGTGGTTCTAGCGTGGATAACATCCTTTTTAACAGATAGATCCCAAACCATTGCCTTGGGCCTTTTCCTCTCTAAAGAGAAAAAGGTTCGGTCTGGAGTCCCTCAGGGTTCCATTTTGAGCCCTCTACTTTTTAATGTTTATTTGATCCCACTTATCTCCCTGATTGAATCATTCGGCATACTCGTACCTTCGTATGCCGATGACACTCAACTCATTGTGCCATTAGATGAAAATTCCACTAATGCTGAACAAAATCTTAAAAATTGCTTGAAGGACGTTTTCCACTGGATGGAAAAAAACCACCTTAAATGTAACTCCAGCAAGACAGAAATCCTCCCAATGGGAAAAAATGTCAATTCCTGTCCCAGCCTTTGGTGGCCAGAAGATTCGACCGCCCCCCCCCCCCCCTTCCCCCCCCCCCCCCCCCCCCCCCCCCCCAAACCGTAGCGACAGCAAGAAATCTCGGAGTCTTGTTTGACACCGAGTTATCCTTTGACCAACATGTCAGGAATGTGGCAGGATGCTGCTTTGGTATCATAAAATCTCTTAAAAAGTTCTTCGACTTCTTGCCCACTGACTCAAGAAAGGCGGTAGCAGTGGATCTAATCCTCGCCTGCCTAGACTATTGCAATGGTCTGATGGCAGGAGTGAAAAAATCTACACTGAACAAACTTCAAAGTGTACAACACTCAGCAGCCAGATTAGTACTAAAACTACCCAGGAAATCCTCAGTATCAGCTGCCTTGAAAACTCTTCATTGGCTGCCTCTGCATAAAAGGATACTTTTTAAGATTCTAATCATCGCATTTCGGGCATTCAATTGCACCGGCCCTAAGTATCTTACCAGGCGCTACCCCCACTACAACCCTTCCAGGACTCTACGATCCTCTAATGACAATCTGATAAAACTAGCTAAATTCAACCTCAAAACCAAAGGTGGTTAAACCCTGAAGTATCTGTCCTCTAGAGCCTGGAACTCCATGCCCAAAAATCTCAGGTCCCAGACTCAAGAAACCCAGTTTAGGAAGCAACTAAAAACCTGGATTTTCAATCTCCCAGACGAATATGTCATGGCCGCCATCTAAATCTGCTTATGTAACTGATTGCATACTATCAATCCAGCGCCAGGATGCTCCTTCCGGAGCGATAGTTGCGCTCTACAAATACAAAATACAAATACAAATACGAAACAGGTTTTTGGCCAATGATGTGTAGACTTCTCAGTAAAGCTTCCGTTATCTGTTAATACTTTACATTGGCTAGAGTTGCGATTTGACTCCACATACGCCAAACGTCGATTTAGCACTTGGACTGAGGCATACGTGGCACACACAAGCAGTTTGCTGGACTGAGGCAAACTCTCTGGGAAGAGCACTGTTTATCTTCGGGGTACTTATCTCCTCTCTTGTCACCACTTGTAGCATCATCCCTCAGCCTAGGTACCCGCCAATGACTATGCCACACACGAAGCTTAGTATAACACATCTTTATTCGTATGCCTATAACCACTAACCCAACATTCTAAAACTGCATTCACCTACAACACTTAAGTCACAGTTCTATGGAGTCCATGAGGAGCCAAAAGGGTTCTGTCATTGCTAGCTCACCCAAACACTACAGTTCTTTAACTGTCCACCAATTTTCCCAGTGCAGTGTTCCTGCATGCAGTGCAGCAAAATAATTACAGGTAGTGTGTGATCTGTTAATGGGCATGTGTTAAGAATAGCAAAACACACAAGTTGATGGACAGAATGTTGCACAATGGCAAAACATTCACCCCAGTCACAGATCTGGGTTTAATCCATCGTTATTTTGCTCACCAAGCCACCCCAGTTCAGACATGGCCAAGAATGTGTTAAGAATGTCAACAACTGATTTGTATAGTGAGCAATGTACTTTTCTTACTTTACAGCGGTAGACGTTAAATTTGAATCAAAGTTGAGTCTCATAAAAATTACTTGTCTGCCTTTTGGGTAAATTAACTCCTTTATGTTCTTCTTCTCGCTCGGAAATGTCAGGATTAGTTGTAACTATTAGTTGAGAGACGGAGCGAGCCAGGACGAGGCCACCTTTTTATCTGTTCTCATATTTCTAACAGCCTGCCATCAATGGCTGTCTCATTGGTTTCATCATACATCAAGTGGCACATTTGGAAAGTGATCTGGTGAATATGTGTACTAATGTATGGAGGAAGTCTTATATCCGTGTTCTGCACCTGAGTGCAGCTTTAATAGACAGTGTCGAGAAACAGCTTTTTGTCCCATAAATTGGTGGTAGTGTAGCCTTTAGTTAGCAATAGGCAAGAAACCATGACTAGAATTAGTCAAGTTGGAAAGTGGCATATTTACTCCAATGAGGGATCTTTATTTTTTGTCTAAGTCTCCTAGGACATATATCAAACCCTCTGCCCTTTTCTTGGGTCTTTCTAAGACTCAACAGAGGTTAATGTGCCCCACAAGTATTTCGTGTATAATAACAAGCTTTGAGATTCTAATTTGTTCTCTGCGCCTCACTATTAAAGGTTTATTCAGGTCAAAATTGGGATTTTGAGATAGCATAAACAGTGAGTGAATTGGTAGATAAATATATCCAAATTAACGACGTGCTGTGAAAACAAAATATATACATCAATTGGGGTGGTTCATTTCTTATGTTTTTACATCTCTGTTGACGCCTTATTAATTAAATTTAACTTCAATTCCTAAGTTAGAAGTAACCTGTTAGGTGAACTGATTCACTTTATTGTACGTCTTATTAATTTGCATTTACAAAATGTATTTACATGCTGCTTTTTATCTATGACGTGTAGCAAATACATACTAAATTGAACTTCCGCATAATATGGTAAACTTAAACATTGATTACTACATGTTTATTTGTGCCTGGTTTTTTGCTTCCCCTTGTTAGCTTTGCATATCTATTTTTTGGATGTGAAGTACGTCATGAAATCCAAGCATCATAATAGTTATTGCTTAAACCTTGTTGAGATATAAAAGAGAATTTGTACGAAATGTCTGCACTGAAACCAAGCCATGATAAGGAATGGTATTGGAACATCATGCACATCTGCAGGGCAAGAGAAGATTCTGCTGCTGAATTATTTGTTTTATTTTAAAAGTTTATTGTGCCAAAGGCTATGATCCTGGTGGGTTCTCTAAGTGCCTTATATCCACTGGGACAGAGCTTGCTTGAAGGAAGTAGTTTTATGTGCTAGTGGTGATTCTGAACTCCATTCAGCACTGGCCTCTGTTTCATAGTCTGCCCACCCGCCTAGTATGCCAAGGTGGCAGGGATGAGAGGCCTGTGAGAGCCTCCAGCTCAGCTAGCAGCTCAAAGTATGCGTACAAGCTCGATGGTGGATGAGCTGTATAAAAGGATACTGAGACACTTCAAACGTTTCTCATCCCTGCAATTTTTATAAAGGGATATATAAACCACGTGGCCGTTTACAGTTATGTATTTACTGGAGAATGTTGCTTAATTTTTATATTGCTCCGTCCTTTTTTGTCCGACATTAATCTGAAATTAGTATAATAGATCGTTTAAGCTCCAGTTATTGAAACTATTTATGCTTCAGCTCGTAGGTTCAAATAACGGCACATTCAACCTGTAATCATTCCTCCGTACAACAGTAAGAATGAAACTCATTTATATTCTGTTGCGGTTGAGTGCCAAGAGGCGGAGAAGTCAGATGTGTAAGCAGGGACAAGGAAGCGTACGGGGTTAAAACTCAATGAAATAGAATATTTAGGCAACTGGAAGAGGAGGTGAAGAATCAGTGATGGGAAGCTGATAGAAAAAGCCTTGGGAAAGCAGATGTGGGAAATGATGATTGAGTGGATTATGGAGAATTGGTAAAAAGGTATGCAGTAGGTTGTGAAATTTGATAAACACTTTGTGCTCTCCAGAAGAGCTAAATAAATAGGAGCAACAGAGCAATCTCGTGCCTGGGATGCACTCAGGGGTGGACATCATAGATGTGACAAGTAAGAGAGGGTAGGTAATTGTACATGAAGCAATTCTTTTTCACTGTTTTTACAAAATAGTTTCATCACGTCCACATCATCATAACGGGAATTTGGCACATAAATTACAAAACTGATGTAAGTCTCGATGCTAGACCTTTTATCAGTACTTCCTATAGATAATTAAGAGAATACTGCATATGTCAACTTTGTTACTGCCCTTTACAGGAAAATGCCCTCTTAAGCATACTGAAGGCAAAGCTCAACGTTGTGGCTTAATTTCATATTATTTGAAATCAGGAAAAATACAAAACAGCCCTGGATACCACAGCAATACGATCTTAAGCCTGAACAAAAAAAAACCATTCTGGCATCTTTCATTCAAATTGTTTGAGTGTTAAAATAAAAAAAAAATGAATAAAATGATTAATAATTGATTATACAGAATTGTAAATGGAAACCAAATGTGGTTGTGATGCATATTCGCAGCATCTACAAAAATGTTAATCTTTTACACAATAGATGACCTATTTACATAGCACAATGAAGAACATTATTTGACACCAGGTTTCTAGTTGATTGCTGTCGGTAAGCTCATCAGTTAATTCACTGGCACTTCTAGTAAATACAATACTGAGTGTTTTCAGCGAACATTTTTTTTAGGTCGAGGTACTATCCGGTTCTGCCGAAGGAAGAACCGGAAGTTCCGAGATTTCATGACTCTTAGTAGTACAATTTGTCCCGCCTCTGTTTTTGTCTCTCTCCCATTGGCTGGCTTCCTAAACGGAGGCCAGCCATTGGAAGAGAGAGCCGACCCTCCGAATAGGCTCCGTCCTTTTCGGATTTGGAGGTGAGTTCGGTGTTCTTCTTACCACTTTTTGGCCACGCCTACTTTTGAACACCGAACACGCCCCCAAATCCGAAAAAAAAGGGAAGCTTGTGTCCGCCATTGTTTGTCTCGTCTAGCCGTGAGAGGACATTAGGCAGCCCGATGCCACTTTCACATGTTTTTTCTTTTAAACGTTTCTTGTTTAATTATCCTATTCTGTCGGACGTCGGGAAGCCGCCCCCAACGCCATTGAGCCGAAGCAAATCAGGTACGCGATTCAGGTTTGAAACGCTTCTCCTGATCGGCTGACTCGTTTTTTTTAAACGTTTCTTGTTTTATTATCCTATTCTGTCGGACATCGAGAAGCCGCCCCCAACGCCATTGAGCCGAAGCAAATCAGGTACGCGATTCAGGTTTGAAACGCTTCTCCCGATCGGCTGACTCGTTTTTTTTAAACGTTTCTTGTTTTATTATCCTATTCTGTCGGACATCGAGAAGCCGCCCCCAACGCCATTGAGCCGAAGCAAATCAGGTACGCGATTCAGGTTTGAAACGCTTCTCCCGATCGGCTGACTCGTTTTTTTTAAACGTTTCTTGTTTTATTATCCTATTCTGTCGGACATCGAGAAGCCGCCCCCAACGCCATTGAGCCAAAGCAAATCAGGTACGTGATTCAGGTTTGAAACGCTTCTCCCGATCGGCTGACTCGATAGTTTGCTTTTTTAGACGAGCCTGCGCGTGAGTGTATGCCTTTTATTAATACCGGCTCACATCGGTAACTTTCTACCACGCGCCTGTTAAACAAGTGCATGTAACTTACTGTGTGCAATGCGCTCGATGCTGGTGCGGTGCAATGGACTACCTATTCTCAGAGACGCTGCCGAGTTCCCTTGAGGCAGGCGCTACGGGACAGTGACTTTCTTGGTTACATAAGGCGGTCGAATAGCAACGGTAGTCTTAAAGAACTGCCTCCCCCGGCAATTGTGGGCCTCTTTTAAATGATTTTCCCCCGGATTGAGAATTAGATGGTGCCTGGAAATTTATTTGATTCGTTTTTGTGGCCTACAACTAAAGCGCCATTGCTACTCTACAGTTGTAGCCATATAACTGCAACCTCAGTACGTGTTTCTGAGACTGGTTCTAAAAAAAGGGTGTTGAAGGGCTCCACTTGCAACTCTTTTGTTTGCTTACAGTGAGCATGATGTGGGTAATGTTAGTACTTCGGAACGGGGTTGGGTGCGATGCTAATTGAGCAGGCTGGTTCTCCAGCGAGGCTGCAGCAGGGCCTACTACGAGAGGAGACTGTGGTGGCATGATCTCAGTTTTGAGAGAATACATTCATCAGGTTAGCGATAAATACTATTCATAGTTTGGACAGGCAGCAGCCGTTTCTGTGCAAGGTAAACGTAATGTCAAACATTGACGTGACATGCCATACTAAACGTTAATACAGCATGCCGTAACTTCATTCTGGAAGACACTGTGTGCCACATAATCTCTAATGTAACACCGCATCCCTCCTAAACTTGGAGTAAGGTCAGCTAACATAACGGCTCTACAGAATTTTAAAGCAAGCCTTTTACTTAAAACTCTTTATACACTCTTGACTTTTTATGCAGCTCCTCTCCAGAATCATTATGCAATGATATGTATTTGTTCGAAACTGCAGACACTAAGGACATTTTATCTGAGTTCGGTTTTTTAAAACTCTTAAAATCATAAGCTCTGGAAACGCTGTCGAGTTTTGTCCGAGGGCATCAACCCGATTACCTGCTCGGTTATTTAAGTTAATGAACGCGGCGGTCAAGGAACTGAACGACGTGCAAACAGCTGCAATAGCCTCAGAGATAATCAAAATCCACAATCTCATTTTTATATGATCTTCGTTGAAGACAAAGCGTATTAAGTGACGATAGGGATGTTTTATATTTGATTGCATTTTAATTATTTATCTTGCAGTTGGGAGTGGATGAGATGTGTAATGATTTTAAATGGTAAAATAAAATGTTTATCCATTCATGGTAATGGAAGCTTGATTATACGTAAACACCGCTAGTAATTCAGTTATTTACGAGCCACATACATGTTTGTTCTGTTGGGGCCGGAACATAAGTTACAGATGTGACTCGCTTGTTGTCCAGGTTGCAAGCTGCGCCATCTTCCTTTCGTTCAGAGTACACTGGGGTTATCGCCTGCTACAAAACACAAACAGATTTATCCTGTCGTTTGAGATGCACTCCCCAACGTTATGGGGCTCATCAGAGTGCTGATGATTCCTAGGCATTGAGGTGCTGAGGAATTTTATTTTTTGGCGGACTTTTAAAAGTGACGGTAATTTGCTGAAGAGTGCACATGTAATATTGGTTGCTGGTTGTGATATATGTAACAACTTAAAAGCAAAAAGTAGCAGTTGGAATGTGCACTTTGCCCAAAAGCATGGATTCACTAACTGTAACAGTGGAGTGTGCTTGTGTACTGAGTTGCTGAATAGGTAGGAATTGTACTTTTAATATCGTGATTCAGGAGTTCCTTTTGCTTTCTCTGCTTCTAGTTGCCTCATTTGTTCAAGTTGGTTGTGGCGTCATATGCTACCCCCCTCCCCCCAATCCAAATGTGTCATTCTATTGGTTGCTGCGTGGTGCACATGGTTTGTGTTAATGGGTAAGCCAAATGATTGTCCATTGATCCACGTGTGTCTTGGACCCCCATTGGATGCCAGTTTACACTGTTAACTCGTGTTTATTAGCAAGAGTATAATCTGCTGCCAATCTATAGTATTGGGGTGTAGCTGATATGACCAGAGACCAGAACAGCAAAGTAGACTTGTGTAGAATGTATTAACTTTAAGTCCAGATGATGGAACCCATGGCTAGGGACGAGCTACTCAGACTAAGGGACAGTGCAACTGACCCTCAACTGGCAACCAAACAGTTCCAAAAGACTCAGAACCTCCAATGATGCATATAGATTCTAATGCTTGCTTTAAGGAAATGGAGGGACATGCAACATACACCATCACCCCCACTAATAAAGAAAAACAAAACAATTAATAATCTCGAAACTGAACCGAAAATGTGAATACACTTTCAGAAACCTATTCAACACACTCTTAAGTAGTAGAAAAGAAAAACATACTTGAGTACTTCTGTAACCTGTACACCGAAAACACCAGACGAACATGCAGAAAAATAGAATCACTAATGCATAAAAAAAAATACCTGTTGCATTCCTTGAAGGGGTTCATTATTCTGCACTTTCGCACTGTTGGTGGAAAAATCTGTATTAGATTTCCCAACCCCACCCTCAAATTTGAGAAATCCTATGAGTGCATTCAGTAACCTGTACCAACAAAACAATAGAAAAACACAGTACCTCCGGAGTGCATTCAGTTTCCTGTGCCCTGGAAACCTTTAGAGAAGACATCAGTATTAAAATGACATTGTGTTGTAACACCATCAAAGATTACGACATAACTCCTTCCTTCAGAATCTTGTACTTTGACTACCTGACTCTCTCGGTCTCTCACTACCTCACTCTCTATCTACCGCACTCTCTATCTACCTCACTCTCTCTCTCACTACCTCTCTCTCTCTCTATTTCACCACCTCACTCTCTCTCTCTATCTCACTACCTCACTCTCTCTATCTCACTACCTCACTCTCTCTCTGCTAATGCAATAGGTCTCGCATATGCAAGGTATTTTTTTTTTTTTTCAAACAACAAGAAGTGTCGTGAAAAACACATGTATGAGCACAGAAATGGGTGGGCCTGGAGGTAGAATTTTATTCTTATGCGTTTTAGGCAGAGTATAGAAATACGGAACTGTGCTGCCACCTGCCGTAAGGAATGCAGCCTCCTGCCTGGAGACCTGTTCGTTCTCTTCTGCATCTTTCACAAGGTTGTGGATGCGTGCCTTCAATTCCGGGGTAGGGTCTATTGTAAGAGGAGTGTAATTGGTCCTATTGTTCAAGAGGTTCCGACACACCATATCATAATCCTGTGTATTTTGGATCACTATGCCACCTCCCTTGTCTGCTGGCTTAATAGTAATTTCTTTGTCGTTTTTCAGATGCTCGAGGGCTTGATATTCAGAGGCGGAGAAATTCTTGAAGGGTATTGGTGTTGGCAGGGATTCCATGTCATTAAAAACCGCCTGCTCAAATGCTGCTATTTCAGCAGGGATGGTGTGTGGTGGTGGGACAAACGTTGATTTCAATCTTTAAGTTTGTGTCAGAAAATGGGACGGTATCCGTCGTTGAGTCTGTTCTAGACTCAAAAAAAGCTTTGAGTTTCAATTTCCAGAAGAACTCTGATAAATCACGATGGAGTTGAAATTTATCTGGTCTGGCAGTGGGGACAAACCCGAGACCTTTCTCTAATACCTTGATTTCTGTCGGGTTTAGTATCTTGTTAGAGAGGTTGGTTATTAAACTCCCTGAGCACTTGTGCCCGGTGTCGGTGTTTTGCTGCGGGTATGGTTCCCCACTTGGTTCCCCACTGGGTCCTCCACTTTCCAGGTCACTTGGCTGTTGCCTCGTCTCCTTCCTCTTCCCCTCCCGCCTCTCTCTAAAAAAGGCATCTGGTGTTGGTTTTGGGGAAAATGGGACTGCATATATGGATTCCCACACATATATATTTTTACTTATGTCAGGCTGACCATTGAATAAAACTTTTGCATGGTACAGCCTATGACATTTTAAAATCACATTCATTTGACACTATTGCCACGAATAACCAGCTCCGCAGTAACCTGGCGTTGTAGCACACCAGGGATTCATTCGGCTTCTCCTGGTGGGCCCGATGATGAAGCATGTCACCACCCAGGGTGGTGAGTAAGGGCTTCCTAAGAAATCCCTAATGATTTCCAATGTGACTCATTCAGGTTGATTTTTCCTTCTCTGCTTTCTGTGCTCATACATTTGTTTTTCGCAACACCCTTTTGTTGTTTGAAAAGATTGACCAGGGGGACCGAGAGTGTCCTTTACAATTCCCTCTCTCTCAATTTGTTATTACTGTTTCTGGTACTTTTCCATGCTCTCCTGACTATGATGTGTACCCATGCTGTCTCGGGAATCTTTTTGCCAAGGTCCGCTTCCCATTCCCGTTGCAGGTCTCCAAGCGGTTCCATCGCCTCCCCCATCATGCGTCTGTACAGGCATGTAACCACCTTAAAGGTCTCCGATGCCATCACCACATACTGACATGACATGGCTGTCCATGGTTCAAAAAGCCCATCCCACCAATGTATGTATGTATGTATGTATGTATAACACACTTATAAAGCGCTTTCTGTCACCCGACGGGCATCCTGGCGCTGAGATCAAACAAATCCTGAAACACGGTCAAAGAAGGATCATAGAGTAATTATCCCAACCTAGGAAATAAATGAGTTTTTAATAGTTTTTTAAAAGAAAGGAGGTCTCCTGAGCATCTGAGCGACAGTGGCAGATCGTTCCACAGCTTAGATGCTGTAAAACCAAACGAGCGGCCGCCCATTCGCTTTCTCCGGAACTTAGGAACAACCGCCAGATAGGCAGAGGCAGAACGGAGAGCTCTTGCGGGGGTGTACCAGGTGAACATCTCCTGTAAGGGCAAATGGCCCGAGCCATGCAGAGCCCGGAAGACCAGGCAAAGCGCCTTGAATTCGATCCGTTGAGGGATAGGGAGTCAATGCAAGTCTCTAAGAGCTGCAGAAGATGAATCAGAGCGGCGGCGGGAGAGTGCTAGCTTAGCCGTGAAATTCTGCACTCTTTGTAGCTTACCTATAGCCATAGCAGGTGCCCCCAGAAGTAATGCATTGCAGTAATCCAGTCTGCTTAGAATGATGCTGCGCACTACTTCTGGTCTGGCATTGACAGGGAGCAGAGGAAGAATCTTCCTGAGAGAGCGCAACAGGCCCATACAGGTGGATACTGTTTTATCAATGAAACCGTCCAATTGAAGACTCGGTTCCATTGTCACTCCCAAATTCCGAACCGGGTAGCTGCTGCCGCTGTGCCCTGAAATGAGGGGGGCCAGAAGTCCTGTGGTAAAGATCGAGGGACCCGGTCCACTGAGCAGTGTAACACCTCTGTCTTAGCACTGTTAAATTGCAGCGAGTTGTTACTCAGCCATGTTGCCGTGGTGACCATGCAATGATGAAAGGTCTCCAGGGACACCGCATTCTCCCCTTCAAAGGAGAAAATAAGCTGGGTGTCGTCAGCGTAATTGGTGACTGAAATGCCAAATGCTTTTATTAGCTTGACCAGGGGGTGGAGGTACAGATTAAAAAGAATAGGGCTGATGGCCGAGCCCTGGGGTACTCCCTGACCGACCCTTTTAATGGTGGACTTAAAGGGGGGCAGGGCAACCACCTGGTGTCTATTGGCCAGGTATGAAACAAGCCAATCCCGGGCAATGCCCGTCACCCCAACCTCCTCCAATCTCCTGGTCAGGATGGCATGACTGACCGTATCGAACGCTGCCGACATGTCGAGCAGCACTAAAAAGTCTGCTCGTCCATAGTCGGCACGCGAACGAAGGTCACTCGAGACAGTCATCAAGGCTGATTCGGTTCCATGCGCTGGTCTGAAACCAAACTGCGCCGCATCCAGGCATTCATTAACTTCCAAAAAACTGGACAGGTGTCTTGTGACCAGTTTTTCCAGGATCTTAATCGGAAAGGGAAGTAATGATATGGGTCTGTAGTTGGCGGGGCATAAGGGATCCAGTGATTCTTTCTTCAATAATGGAGAAACAACTGCTAATTTCCAGCTGTCCGGAACCTGGGCAGAGCCAAGAGATTGGCAACAAATTGCGTGGAGAGGAGGGTACAGATCTTCCCGAAAAACTTTCCAGAGTTTGTGTGGGATTACATCAAGAGGGGATCCAGAGGATACACTATCCACTAAGGCACCAAACTCTGCAAAAGACGGGAGAGGGAAACTTTCCAGCCTGGCTTTCCCAGCCTCCAACTCCGATATAGGAGGAAGAGCAGCCCCAGATGTCGTGGGATTTAGGTTGCTCAGAATGTTCGCGATCTTGTCTTCAAAGGCCTTGGCCAATGAATCGCATAGTAGCTGAGAGGCTGGGATAGCGGTAGTAGCGCAGGCCGGTCGTGACAGCTCGTTGACAATTTTAAACAAAGCTTGTGCTTTGTTTGAGGCTGACAGTAAAGTTTCCTCCAAAAACCTCGCTTTTGCACACTTAATCTGTGCTTTGTAGGCTGCCAGTTCTTGTTTGAAGAGAATCTTATCCGAAGCCAGATAATGTCTCCTCCATCTCCGCTCCGCCTGTTTACACTGCTGTTTAAGATGAAGAAGTTCCCTCGAAAACCATGGCATGGCGGTTTCTGTTCTATCTCGCGTTTTCCTTAGCGGAGCCAGCCTATCCAAGGTGGTCTTAATTTGCTGGCTGAGCGCATTATAGCTTTCATCCGCGTTGTCTGCCAGCTGAAAAGCTCCAGCAAGCAGATTTGGAAGGATTGCGCCTCTCAGAAGCCTGGACAATTGCCTCCCTGTCCTGGCTATTCCTGTGTTACTAGTTTTAGAGCAGCCCGTCGGGAGAGCCACCGAAAAGAGGACTAGGGCGTGGCCCGTCCAACACTGCGGAAGGATATTGCTAACCTTTACATGGCCAGCGTCAGCAAAAACCAGATCCAGACCATGTTCAATCTGATGAGTCTTGGAAAGAACCAACTGCTCTAGTTTGATATTGCGATAAGCCTGTGTGAGATATGTAAAGGCTGAGTCAGTGGGTCCATCTGGCCACATATTAAAATCCCCCAATACCATCAGTCGGGCATGGGAGTTAGAAAGGTCATATATTAAATCAGTAAGGTCGGACACAGCCGATGTACCGCCAGCCGGGGTCTGTAACACAGGAGGCCAGTTAGTAGTACCCCACCCTGTCCCTTCAGAGAGAACCCCATCAATTCATAATCCTTGATTTGCTTAATTTCTAACTGGGAGAAGTCCAGTGAGTCCCTATAAATCAGTCCTACACCTCCTCCTCTAGCCCCTACGCGAGGGTTATGTCTAATCTTGTATCCTGGGGGGCAGGCTTGTCCCAGTTCCATGCCGCTATCTGTCCTTGTCCATGTTTCAGTCATGAATAAGACGTCTAGCTCATGTTGTTCAACGAGTAGCGCTATCTCTGTATGATGACCAATGTCTCTGTATTGCCATAATCAGGGCAGAGTGTAATAAGTAGTCTCCACTCTGAGGTTCCGTGACAATTGTAAGTGGTGTTTTCGACTCGCACGAATATGGTCGAGTCTGGTATCTATGAACCGCAAATGATGAGTTTAGTGGGTGTACGCGTTTTCGCTGTGCTAGCCTAAACCGTTCGTTTGTTTCGTGGGTTTCTTCATCTGAATAAAAGGAATCCACTAGGTGGACGGCGGTTGTTACCACAATGGTGGGGAGCAACCAGTGTTGTTAAAATACCCCTCACACACCAACAGGCCCCTTGGTGTCATGCTTCATCATCGGGGTCTTCGCAAACCTCTACGGAATGCGGCGTGCTACGACTTCACGACTACGCAGGAGCACTTTATGAGTGAACTATGTGTTTGGTGTGTGAAGGTACCAATAATGTGAGTGGTGAGGTGAAAAGTGAGGAATTAAAAAATACCTGGCACGTGAGTGCTGAAAAAAATTTTTATTTAGTCTCCGGCTGGTATTATTAAAAAAAGTGCTAGAGTGGTTGTGGTTTACTAATTAGGGTAACCCAACCAAATTAGTGCGTCGACATGTTTCGGAGTACTGGAACTCCTTCTTCAGGACGGGAATATGCACTACTTATCCCCACCTTACTCACATGTGTGTAGATATTAAAAATTGTGCTCTACAAAAATAGATATGGTGAATAATGTACCTATCTATGTTGGATGTACGGTCCGTTGCGCCCAGTTGGCGGTTCAGGATACCTGTAAACAGAAAGGTTATGTAAAACAAGATGGCACATATTGTTGTGTCCATACTGTGCTAAAAAACACAGAAGGGTCATAAGGAACAAAAGTGAAGGTCCAGGAACCCTAAAAAAATTTTTACTACTAAGCAAGATAATACATATTTTTATGTTACTACTGTGTAAATACACAGAAGGGTAACAAGGAACAAAAGTGAAGGTCCAGGAACCCTAAAAAGAAAAAAACGAACTACATATAGATTGAGACACACACACACATTCAAAATATCAGATAGGTTTTAGAGGGTATGGTTTGTGACCCAAATGCGTAGCTTACTTATTAATAGAGGTCCAATGGCCTCATGAGCCACAGCGTGTTGGGGCGTGGTCCGTTCTACCCGATATGGCAACCTGTGAGGTATTTAAGGGAATGGATCAAAAGGTAGTAATACCTCGGTAAAAATAGATCACACACCTTCAGGTTTGTTCATACATCCATACACACTCACGGTTCTGCACAGGGCTGTCTGGCTTGTTCCCCCTCCACGCGGCTCCGACGAGTGAGGTGGTGAACTAGGGAGCGAGTTTAAATAGTCTCAAAAGACCTCAATTAGCCCCTAATGGAAAACGGAAAAAGCCCATACTTGGTCCGGTCCCCTGGTTTGCTATCCGCATTTGCGTGCACCGGGAAGGGTGTTCCCGTGTGAATGCGCATGTGCGGAGGAGCAGTGTTGCGCATGCGCCCATGCTCTTTCGGTTAGTGGCAGCACTGAGTCGCTTCGCGCATGCGCGAAATCTAGATCCAGTGTCTGCCACCGCGCGCATGCGCAGTGACGGTGTTGTGGCCTGTAATCGACTCGATTTTGCTGAGAAACCTCATGTATTACCAAGGGGCGAGTTGTGATCCCTATGGTGACAGCGAAAAGTATAAGCCGCCTATACCCGGGGGTCCTGATAAAATTATGACCACATGCATTTGGGGTAAAACAGCAAATATTTAAGAAATATTAAGAAAAGCCTGCAAGCCATGAGGTAGGCAAGATTAAAAGGCAAAAACCTGAACCCCTATCAGCCAAATAGGAACATCATGGTTTTACCTGGATGTCCTCCAGTGGAATGAATAAATGGTATGGGGAACTGATTGAAGGGCAAGATGGTTTAAGGGTGCTGGTTTTATTAAACGCAGTTTGCTTCATGCAATGGAGTTGATGGTTGAAAGGTCTCTGATTTTTTTGAGCAGAAAAAGGGGGTTATTATTTAGCGTAATTGGCTCCATGGAATGGAGTCATTCAACCCGGTCACATCTGAGCCCAGACGGAACACCCATCTTTGTTCCTTCTCAAACAAACCTCTTTCAGATTTTAATTGCTCAATAACAGTCCAATGTATGTCATTCACACAGTGCTGTGCCTCTAGGAAGTGAGATGCCATTTTCGTTGTCTGTTTTTTGCATCTCACATTGCTCTTGTGTTCATTAATTCTGGTTTTTACCGCACGCGTGGTCATTCCTACATACTCCTTACCGCAAGGGCATGTGATAAGATACACCACATTGCGGCTGTTGCAATTCGTGACAGCGCGTTGTTCCCATTTCTCGCCATTACTGAATTCAAGGGACAGGCTTTTCTTTGTCAGGTGGCAACTATTACAATTCCCACATGGGTGATGCCCATGCAGTCCTTTTAGCCTCGTCTGCTGTGTTACATTGGTTTGGGGTCTTGTATGGACCAGAATATCCTTCAAGTTTCTCCCTCTCCTATGTGCAAAGATTGGTTTTTCCAGATCTAGACTCACACTTGTAAGGATGCGCCAGTGTTTGTTTACCAGCTTGGTCACTTGGTTTGACACGGGGCTGAAGGTTGTGACACAGACTGGTCTGACAGATTCCTCTTTCCGTGGGTTGTCATCTAAAAGAGCTTCCCGGTTATTGTTCCGTGCTCTTTTCATTGCCTGGTTAATGATCTTGTCAGGGTATTTTCTCTGTTGTAATTTTTTGCTCAGATCCAGTGCTTGGATTTTGTACTTGCCCACATCGCTGCAGTTCCGACGTAGGCGGAGGAACTGTCCATATGGTAGGTTCTCCCTCAGGTGACGTGGATGGAAACTGTCGAACCTGAGGAGGCAGTTCCTTGCGGTCGGTTTAAAATGTGTCTCTGTCTTTAAATAACCAGCCTCGTGATAAATGTTAAGGTCTAAAAAGACCATGGACTCATTGGACATTTGGTGAGTGAATTTTAGGAATTCGTTCTGGCTGTTGATCCATTGCATGAAATCCATGACAGATTGGTTGTTGCCTTCCCAGATGACCAAGACGTCGTCTATATAACGTTTCCATGACAGGATTTTGCTCCTGAACGGATTGTTCTGGTGAAGGATCTTGGTAGTCTCCAGGTGGTGGACATAGAGACCTGCCAGGCTTGGAGCAAAGGTGCTCCCCATGCTAGTCCCATGGCGTTGTAAGTAGAGGGTACCTTCATACTCGAAAAAGTTTTTGGTGAGGGCCATTGAGATGCATTCCATTACCACACCTCGTGGAGTGTGGTAACGCCACTGCTTACTATACAAGACTTCCTCAATAATGTTCAAGGTTTCATCGTGTGGGAGACTGGTGTACAAGCTCTCCACATCGAGGCTCAGTAAGATTTGTGAGGTTGGGTTGAAAGGGTGGTCTTTCAGTAACTGAAGGACCGCTTTTGTATCCTTAAGATACGTATCGGTGGCCTGTACCAAAGGTCTTAGGAAGGCATCCGCGAACTTGGAAAGAGGTTCCAAAATAGAGGCGATGCCCGACACAATGGGGCGACCTGGAGGGTTCGCGAGGTTTTTGTGAACCTTGGGTATCGTATAGAAATATGGTACCCGTGGATTTTTCTGTGTCAGAAACAAGGCTTCTTTCTTCGTGAGCCAGTCATGACTGAGAGCTTCTTCAGTCATTGCTCCCACTTGGACTCGTATGGACTCTGTGGGGTCCTCATCCAGAACCTGATAGTTCCTCCTGTCTGCGAGGAGTCTCCTGCATTCTTGATCATACGCCGTCGTTGTTTGGATCACAACGGCCCCGCCCTTGTCTGCGGGTTTTATGATAATCAATTTGTTTCTTGACAATTCCCTCACGGCCTCGTTCTCCAGTCTGCTCATGTTTTGAAAGACCCTGGAGTCTGTATCCAATTTGCCTAACTCAGTCATGACTGCTTTTTCAAAAGCTAAGACTTCCACTGGAAGTTGGTTATCCTGTGGTGTGAAGGAAGACTTTGGTTTCAAACCCGTGTCTGATGTCTCGACATTGGGTTCTTGGTTATAGAAAAAGGCCTTCAGCTTGATGGTCCTGATAAAATCCTGGACCTCTCTGTGTAGAAGAAAAATGTCTGGTTTGTTCGTTGGTACATAACCTAGACCTTTGTTCAGGACTTTCTGCTGTATCTCAGTTAATGGCCATGGGGATATATTAATAACTAGGTCCCTCTCTTGCTGGTTGAGGCTTGACCCGCCGTCATGCTCCTGGTGTGCATTCTGGGGTCTGTTTCTGTCACCGGTTGCCAAGTGACGTTGTTCCCTCTCTTGTTCCTTCCCCTGTTGGATCCTGGGCCCCACGATAAAAAAGGTTGTTGGTTTTGTTGTGGTACGGTGGACTGATCATCCCCCCACTGTGGGTACATTGGTCCCATTTGTGGTGGACCATATTGGTACTGTGGGAACTGGAAGGGGGCCTGAAAAGGATTGAACATGGGTGGTCCTTGGAAACCTCGCCAACCCCTTTGGCGCGGGTATTGGTTCCTCTGTTGCCGATAGCCGCCCCTTTGTTGTCTCTTGTTCCTGAATCCCCCAGAGTTGTTACTGGTGGAACTCCCATCGGAGTTGACGCTGTCAGCGTCACTTGTATTCCCACTCGCCACATAATCCGCTCTAGTGTAAGGGTAAGCCCATTCAGCTGTGAAGCGGTCTTTATCTTTCTTGAATTTATTAAATTTACTTTGTTTCAAAGTGGCCTCAAATTCAGACATTTGTTTGTTAAGTTCTTCTAAACCTTTCTTTAAATCCGCCGGTTGGATGTAACCTTTTAGTTGGACTTCCAGTCTCTGTATTTCAATTTTTAGTTCTTGGGATTTTTTACTTGCCGTCTGTACTATGAGGACTAACCAGTCCCTGGTACAATGCCAGGAGATTAAGGACCCTACAGTAGGAGATTGGGACGAACTGACCAATGTGCGGAAGGTACAGATCAGAGCTGCCCTACATGGATTACTAATGAGGGAGTACCTAAGGAACAAACTAGCCCCTCAGGGCTTGCTAGTAAAAAATGAACCCTTTATCTTCCAGGATGATTTGGCCTTTAAAAAAGCTTGGTCCTTAATCTCCTGGCATTGTACCAGGGACTGGTTAGTCCTCATAGTACAGACGGCAAGTAAAAAATCCCAAGAACTAAAAATTGAAATACAGAGACTGGAAGTCCAACTAAAAGGTTACATCCAACCGGCGGATTTAAAGAAAGGTTTAGAAGAACTTAACAAACAAATGTCTGAATTTGAGGCCACTTTGAAACAAAGTAAATTTAATAAATTCAAGAAAGATAAAGACCGCTTCACAGCTGAATGGGCTTACCCTTACACTAGAGCGGATTATGTGGCGAGTGGGAATACAAGTGACGCTGACAGCGTCAACTCCGATGGGAGTTCCACCAGTAACAACTCTGGGGGATTCAGGAACAAGAGACAACAAAGGGGCGGCTATCGGCAACAGAGGAACCAATACCCGCGCCAAAGGGGTTGGCGAGGTTTCCAAGGACCACCCATGTTCAATCCTTTTCAGGCCCCCTTCCAGTTCCCACAGTACCAATATGGTCCACCACAAATGGGACCAATGTACCCACAGTGGGGGGATGATCAGTCCACCGTACCACAACAAAACCAACAACCTTTTTTATCGTGGGGCCCAGGATCCAACAGGGGAAGGAACAAGAGAGGGAACAACGTCACTTGGCAACCGGTGACAGAAACAGACCCCAGAATGCACACCAGGAGCATGACGGCGGGTCAAGCCTCAACCAGCAAGAGAGGGACCTAGTTATTAATATATCCCCATGGCCATTAACTGAGATACAGCAGAAAGTCCTGAACAAAGGTCTAGGTTATGTACCAACGAACAAACCAGACATTTTTCTTCTACACAGAGAGGTCCAGGATTTTATCAGGACCATCAAGCTGAAGGCCTTTTTCTATAACCAAGAACCCAATGTCGAGACATCAGACACGGGTTTGAAACCAAAGTCTTCCTTCACACCACAGGATAACCAACTTCCAGTGGAAGTCTTAGCTTTTGAAAAAGCAGTCATGACTGAGTTAGGCAAATTGGATACAGACTCCAGGGTCTTTCAAAACATGAGCAGACTGGAGAACGAGGCCGTGAGGGAATTGTCAAGAAACAAATTGATTATCATAAAACCCGCAGACAAGGGCGGGGCCGTTGTGATCCAAACAACGACGGCGTATGATCAAGAATGCAGGAGACTCCTCGCAGACAGGAGGAACTATCAGGTTCTGGATGAGGACCCCACAGAGTCCATACGAGTCCAAGTGGGAGCAATGACTGAAGAAGCTCTCAGTCATGACTGGCTCACGAAGAAAGAAGCCTTGTTTCTGACACAGAAAAATCCACGGGTACCATATTTCTATACGATACCCAAGGTTCACAAAAACCTCGCGAACCCTCCAGGTCGCCCCATTGTGTCGGGCATCGCCTCTATTTTGGAACCTCTTTCCAAGTTCGCGGATGCCTTCCTAAGACCTTTGGTACAGGCCACCGATACGTATCTTAAGGATACAAAAGCGGTCCTTCAGTTACTGAAAGACCACCCTTTCAACCCAACCTCACAAATCTTACTGAGCCTCGATGTGGAGAGCTTGTACACCAGTCTCCCACACGATGAAACCTTGAACATTATTGAGGAAGTCTTGTATAGTAAGCAGTGGCGTTACCACACTCCACGAGGTGTGGTAATGGAATGCATCTCAATGGCCCTCACCAAAAACTTTTTCGAGTATGAAGGTACCCTCTACTTACAACGCCATGGGACTAGCATGGGGAGCACCTTTGCTCCAAGCCTGGCAGGTCTCTATGTCCACCACCTGGAGACTACCAAGATCCTTCACCAGAACAATCCGTTCAGGAGCAAAATCCTGTCATGGAAACGTTATATAGACGACGTCTTGGTCATCTGGGAAGGCAACAACCAATCTGTCATGGATTTCATGCAATGGATCAACAGCCAGAACGAATTCCTAAAATTCACTCACCAAATGTCCAATGAGTCCATGGTCTTTTTAGACCTTAACATTTATCACGAGGCTGGTTATTTAAAGACAGAGACACATTTTAAACCGACCGCAAGGAACTGCCTCCTCAGGTTCGACAGTTTCCATCCACGTCACCTGAGGGAGAACCTACCATATGGACAGTTCCTCCGCCTACGTCGGAACTGCAGCGATGTGGGCAAGTACAAAATCCAAGCACTGGATCTGAGCAAAAAATTACAACAGAGAAAATACCCTGACAAGATCATTAACCAGGCAATGAAAAGAGCACGGAACAATAACCGGGAAGCTCTTTTAGATGACAACCCACGGAAAGAGGAATCTGTCAGACCAGTCTGTGTCACAACCTTCAGCCCCGTGTCAAACCAAGTGACCAAGCTGGTAAACAAACACTGGCGCATCCTTACAAGTGTGAGTCTAGATCTGGAAAAACCAATCTTTGCACATAGGAGAGGGAGAAACTTGAAGGATATTCTGGTCCATACAAGACCCCAAACCAATGTAACACAGCAGACGAGGCTAAAAGGACTGCATGGGCATCACCCATGTGGGAATTGTAATAGTTGCCACCTGACAAAGAAAAGCCTGTCCCTTGAATTCAGTAATGGCGAGAAATGGGAACAACGCGCTGTCACGAATTGCAACAGCCGCAATGTGGTGTATCTTATCACATGCCCTTGCGGTAAGGAGTATGTAGGAATGACCACGCGTGCGGTAAAAACCAGAATTAATGAACACAAGAGCAATGTGAGATGCAAAAAACAGACAACGAAAATGGCATCTCACTTCCTAGAGGCACAGCACTGTGTGAATGACATACATTGGACTGTTATTGAGCAATTAAAATCTGAAAGAGGTTTGTTTGAGAAGGAACAAAGATGGGTGTTCCGTCTGGGCTCAGATGTGACCGGGTTGAATGACTCCATTCCATGGAGCCAATTACGCTAAATAATAACCCCCTTTTTCTGCTCAAAAAAATCAGAGACCTTTCAACCATCAACTCCATTGCATGAAGCAAACTGCGTTTAATAAAACCAGCACCCTTAAACCATCTTGCCCTTCAATCAGTTCCCCATACCATTTATTCATTCCACTGGAGGACATCCAGGTAAAACCATGATGTTCCTATTTGGCTGATAGGGGTTCAGGTTTTTGCCTTTTAATCTTGCCTACCTCATGGCTTGCAGGCTTTTCTTAATATTTCTTAAATATTTGCTGTTTTACCCCAAATGCATGTGGTCATAATTTTATCAGGACCCCCGGGTATAGGCGGCTTATACTTTTCGCTGTCACCATAGGGATCACAACTCGCCCCTTGGTAATACATGAGGTTTCTCAGCAAAATCGAGTCGATTACAGGCCACAACACCGTCACTGCGCATGCGCGCGGTGGCAGACACTGGATCTAGATTTCGCGCATGCGCGAAGCGACTCAGTGCTGCCACTAACCGAAAGAGCATGGGCGCATGCGCAACACTGCTCCTCCGCACATGCGCATTCACACGGGAACACCCTTCCCGGTGCACGCAAATGCGGATAGCAAACCAGGGGACCGGACCAAGTATGGGCTTTTTCCGTTTTCCATTAGGGGCTAATTGAGGTCTTTTGAGACTATTTAAACTCGCTCCCTAGTTCACCACCTCACTCGTCGGAGCCGCGTGGAGGGGGAACAAGCCAGACAGCCCTGTGCAGAACCGTGAGTGTGTATGGATGTATGAACAAACCTGAAGGTGTGTGATCTATTTTTACCGAGGTATTACTACCTTTTGATCCATTCCCTTAAATACCTCACAGGTTGCCATATCGGGTAGAACGGACCACGCCCCAACACGCTGTGGCTCATGAGGCCATTGGACCTCTATTAATAAGTAAGCTACGCATTTGGGTCACAAACCATACCCTCTAAAACCTATCTGATATTTTGAATGTGTGTGTGTGTCTCAATCTATATGTAGTTCGTTTTTTTCTTTTTAGGGTTCCTGGACCTTCACTTTTGTTCCTTGTTACCCTTCTGTGTATTTACACAGTAGTAACATAAAAATATGTATTATCTTGCTTAGTAGTAAAAATTTTTTTAGGGTTCCTGGACCTTCACTTTTGTTCCTTATGACCCTTCTGTGTTTTTTAGCACAGTATGGACACAACAATATGTGCCATCTTGTTTTACATAACCTTTCTGTTTACAGGTATCCTGAACCGCCAACTGGGCGCAACGGACCGTACATCCAACATAGATAGGTACATTATTCACCATATCTATTTTTGTAGAGCACAATTTTTAATATCTACACACATGTGAGTAAGGTGGGGATAAGTAGTGCATATTCCCGTCCTGAAGAAGGAGTTCCAGTACTCCGAAACATGTCGACGCACTAATTTGGTTGGGTTACCCTAATTAGTAAACCACAACCACTCTAGCACTTTTTTTAATAATACCAGCCGGAGACTAAATAAAAATTTTTTTCAGCACTCACGTGCCAGGTATTTTTTAATTCCTCACTTTTCACCTCACCACTCACATTATTGGTACCTTCACACACCAAACACATAGTTCACTCATAAAGTGCTCCTGCGTAGTCGTGAAGTCGTAGCACGCCGCATTCCGTAGAGGTTTGCGAAGACCCCGATGATGAAGCATGACACCAAGGGGCCTGTTGGTGTGTGAGGGGTATTTTAACAACACTGGTTGCTCCCCACCATTGTGGTAACAACCGCCGTCCACCTAGTGGATTCCTTTTGTTTATGATAGTTGCCAGGGGAGACAGAATCCACTTTTCCCTCTCCATCCCTCCTTTGTTAAAAATTATTTCTTCATCTGAAACCACGGGTTCCATCTTAGATACGGCATCCATTTTGTTTCTTGCCCTCAAGTAGCCAGCGAACGGACGCTGTCCGCTTCTCGACCCTGGGATTCCCAAACTCTTGCGGAAGACACGTTTCCTTTGAAGGTGTCTTTATGATGCGGGGGATGGCACTGTAAGGCAGATGGCCCCGCTCGAGGCTCATCTTGCCGTGCCGCTCTATTGTCTCAGTTGTGTATGCATTAGGCACGTCCCCTTTGATGCCTGCAACTCGTGTTTCTTGACGCCACCCCTTTTACACCCCTTTCGATCTGTTCACTGTTCTCGTCTTCCTCTGCACCTGTTTCTGTCTCTTCCTCGATTCGTTTACTACTGATTGGAATGTACTAATGGTGGGAAGATGTACTTTTACAGTTGGGAGCCGCCAAATGTTACTGTAATTATGTTCCGGGCCCTGAATACATGAAAGCGACCCCTTGCGATCTTTACGATGGGAACCAAGTTGTAAACCTTTGTGTACCATGTTATCCTATGCTTCAAAACTGTATAAGAAGAGCGATCCACAGATACAATTTGAAGCAGTTTCCGTGAACTTACATGCTATGTACTTCTCGTGACTTCTGTGTTCCCTGCAGTAATAAACCTCGAATCTTTGACGCCGAAGGAAGTGTCCCGTGTCTCTGTCATTTGTACGCCGGAACAGGTTACCCACGAAGGTTTTAGGTGTTATCCCTGGCACCGCTGGGTCTTAGAGAAAACCCAGTCCTTCAACGAGGTAGGTCATACCTGTCCCGTAGGGCCTGTTAGGGCAACAGGGCTCCACCCTCGTACAAATCCCCCAATACTTGTACTCCCAGTGCCTCCCACTCGGCCAGCGCAGACCAATCCCCCCGAGGGGGAGGGCTGTACACATGCCCAGAGGTTAATTAAAGATTTGTTGTACCTCTGCACTCAAATATTTATTTTTCATAGAAGCAAGTGCTTCTAAGGGAGTTAGTTCCCTGTCCTGACCTGCTTAAGGAGTCACGACTTTCAATTGTTCAAATAAACAACACCCATACTTACCTATATAAAGAGAGCATCCAAAACGTGAGATTCCTTTGATGTTTTAACTTCTTGTTTTACACAATTATTGTCTGTACAGTCTCTTATTAATAGTACATGATACAAAAATTGTTGTTGAAAGTTCTTCTGTACTTATATCCCAAAGAAAATGAAACAGGCAGCCGACACGTGTTTCGTTACTGGAACATAACTTCCTCAAGGCTTATATGTTTCGTATTTGGGAAGCGTCAAATACAGAAAGTTGACTTATAAGATTGGAAGGCAATTCATCCTCTTAATTAGGTCTTGACAACTTATTCGTTTTTGAGAAACTTTTAACCTGTCTTTGACGTAAAGTAAAAGATGTGGTTCCGCACTCAGGTGTGACTGGAATAGGGTTTTCGAACTACTCCATGTCGATAGAAAGAACGTTTCCAGTACCTTGATTTGATTTCAATTAACAGAACGACGTGATCTTGGAGCTGCAGTCTAGCTTTTCTTAAATCGAAGCAATTCTAAAATCTTTAAAAAATGGTCTGGAGGCCGGACATCACAGCCGAAGGCAACACGCTCCCACATCAACATCCTACTCTCTCAGCAAATACCCCCACACAACCCTTCTCTAAACAACTCCATAAGCCACTGTTCAATAGGAATAAACGGAACCTAAACACAGCAAAATACCAAATGTCAATAGACCACTTTGATTCTGACCAACCAGTACCACAGAACCGTAAAAAACACCAGGCGCCATAGGCGCTATTGAGTTTCACAAATGGTAGTACGCCCAACTCAAGTGCCCCCAAAATTAACAAGCCGTCGCCATTGTGCGAATGTAAAAAATAAGTGCTCACCCACTAATTAAAGGAGGCAGTCTCTAGCCACAAGCAAATGATCCAGTCCGGGTTGGCGAGGCCTAAAGGAGACAGGGCAGTCACCAAAAAGCAGGGTTTACCATAAAGAATTACGCCGTCCAATAGAAAGGATGGGCGGAGCTTCCACTCCACTTACGAAATCAACTCGACGACAATAGATCTGGCAGAGGGTGCAGCGCATGCGGTGCAAGGCTAGATGAGACCTAAAAAGTGGACCGTCATAATCCTGGCTGCTATAGGCCCATTTCCTTATTGGATTATTTGGCTAAAGTAGTGGGGCGAATCCTTTTGGAACGCCTACATGATAGGGCCGAGGACAGCCAGATCCTATCTGATATTCAATATGGTTTTCGTGATGGGCTAGGGACAATAGACCAGAGCCTAAATTTAGCCATCTTCGTGGGAAAGTACACTAGGGTGAAGAAGGGCAGATTGTTTATAGCTTTTGTGGACCTCACTGCGGCCTTAGACTCTGTGAGGCATGGCAAACTTTGGGAGGTCCTTGAGACTGTGGGGGTTGACACCAATATTATCCTTTTTGTTATGCGCCTCTGCAGTGGGGCAAAGGCATGAGTGCGTTTTGGTCTGGGTGGTGAGCGTACTGCCTCTTTCCCCATTAGGAGGGGGGTTAGGCAAGGTTGTGTCCTAGCCCCCTTCCTTTTTAACCTTTATATTAATGGGCTAGGGCAGGCACTGCTTAAGGATGGTCGAGACTTTCCCCAAATAGGTGGTTGTCCTATGCCTGCTCTCCTTTATGCAGATGACGCAGTACTAATGTCGCATAGGCAGATTGGGCTTCAGAAGGTTTTAAATAGTTTTTCTTACATTATCAAGGATCTTGGTCTTCGCATTAACACGGCAAAGCAGAGGACTAGGGACATGTTTGTGGATGGGCACAAAATAGACCCCACAAAGAGTTTTACATATCTTGGTATTTTATTTAATCAGAACATTTTATGGACCCAAGCCGTTTAAAAAAAAAAAAAAAAGCTGGCCTTTATCAGAACAACTGCTCTGGCCACTTTTTCGAAAAAACTGGGTAGGAAACCTCCAGGAGAGCTTATACATATTTATAAAGCTCAATGTATTTCTACCGCAATGTATGGAGCGCGGGTCTAGGGCTTTGCTGACACACACCCGATACAATTAGTGGAAAACACTTTCTTGAGGTGTATTTTGTCAGTTCCAGCCAGTACCTCCACATATGTCTGTCATGCTGAGCTGGGCCTCCCATATATCTCTTGCCTTATAAAACTGGAAGCTATTCTCCTCTGGCACAGGATCTGGTCAAAAGAACAGACCCAAATTAAACAGGGAGATTCTACAGGATAGTCTGAAGTTGGAAGGGGCCTTAAAGATCGCATGGGTAAAGTTTGTGCAAGGATTTATGAGCGATTTAGGTCACCCAGAATATTTTACTAACTTGTGCACTATCCAGCTGATTACCAGAAAGAATCTAAAAAATTGAGGGTCTCCCGTTATTGGACATGTTAAGATTGTCTGGGGAGACTTTGATACCCAGCGTTCAGCAGCATCAGGTGGTTGTAACTACTTTAAGTATACAGCCATATTTAGCATTTGTCCCTGGTGGACATGATAGGCTGCTACTAACCAAGTTTAGACTGGGGATTGTCCACAGATTCGTCTCCTTTCCAAAAACAAGCATTTACAATGCAATAGGTCTCGCAGCATTAAAGTTTGAGTTATTGGCATTGTGTATGACAATGCGTTGCATAAAATGTTTAGCAAACTTTGAATTGCTGAGCAGTGAGAGTGTGTGCAAGAAGTATGCTGTTCTTGAAAGCAGTGTGGTAGAGAGAGCAGGAATTTGGGTGACCTGAGCAATGTGGATGATGCACCTCACGCACGGGGCTGCCACAGTTATTATTCACACAGCTCTGATGATGCACCTCAGGCACGGGCTCACAGCTATTATTCACACAGCTCTGATGATGCACCTCATGCACGGGCTCACAGCTGTTATTCACACAGCTCTAATGATGCACCTCACGCACAGGGCTGACGCAGTTATTATTTACACAACTCTGATGATGCACCTCAGGCACGGGCTCACAGCTGTTATTATTCACACATCTCTGATGATGCACCTCAAGCACAGGCTCACAGTTGTTATTCACACAGCTCTGATGATGCACCTCTGGCACGGGGCTGACGCAGTTATTATTCACACAGCTCTGATGATGCACCTGAGGCTCACAGCTGTTATTTTTCACACAGCTCTGATGATTCACCTGACGCACTTATTATTCACACAGCTCTGATGATGCACCTCAGGCACGGGCTCACAGCTGTTATTATTTACACAGCTTTGATGATGCACCTCACGCGCGGGGCTGACTACAAGGGCAATAGTTTTTGAAAACCCTGGTTTCCTCTTTATCATCAATTCTCCATCCTATTTTTTTCGCCATAGTCTGCAGATTTGTATTTCATTATAACTTAATTTTTGGAGTGTGGCAAAATATTTCTATACAGCAATGACACCACACTTTTAAGGAATACCGTCTTTGTGTTGCATCTCTCTTCCCAAAGGGCATTTCGCCATTTGCACTGCACTTTATAAATAACCGCAGCAGATTTATGTGAAAAATGCAGGCCGGCAGTTTAGGAAGAGGGAATGGGTGAACTGGGGGAGAAGGGGTGGGCACGTAAATAAAATTTAAAAAAACAGAGGGTAATCACAGCCGGAAAACATCTGCACCTAGAGAGAGTTGGCGTTTGCCCTGCATTGAAATATCCACAAATCCACTTTTACTATTCACGCGTGGAACATCTTTGTTCTCAGGCACCCCTGGCCAGGTCCCTTCACACGTAGGGTGTTCTCCTGAACCCACACACTAATCTATTGTGTGCCGCAAACCTCCCTTGCTGTCAAACATTGGACTTCACGTGGTGTACGCAAAGATATGCATGTACATCCCCCAAATGAGGCACTCCTTGTGTGATCAAAACAATGATTACAAAGTTCTGGGTAGAATGTAGATTTATTATTCAATCTTCATTCAAAAGAGTATTCACCATGATATTCTCATCATATCAATGAAGTCTGTAAACCGTGCAACTTGTACATAATGAACACGAACTCCAATGCATTTCGGGCTGGACGCCCTTTATCAAGGAGAGCTGAAAAGAAAAGACGAGCCCGTGTCAGGGTGGAAGATAAAGTGGTGTGTAAAAATAAAACAGTGATGAGGATGGCTACAAAAGTAAAACATTAAGTGCCGATCAACATGAGTTCTGGGTCGGGTGCCTAAGTAAAGAATGGTGAGTGTGGAGGGTGATAGGCAGCGTATAGATCGGAAGATTAGTGAACGGAAAGTCCGCGGGGTAAAGGAAAGTGAAGGGGATCTATAACGGGTGCGGTCAAAGTAGGCGGGTCGGGAACTAAAGTCAACATCGCGGTTCCGTCGCGGGAACCTGCAAGAAGGCTGGAAACTTACTTCATAGAAGTTGCGGGGTGGACCGCTGCTTCAATCAATGGGTCTGGGTATTCCAGTTCAGTCAGCGCGGAACGCGCGAGGGGAGGTAGATAAAGGAAATGTGACGTAAAGGAAATAAAGAAGGGACTCACAAGGTAGTGGAAACGGGAGCCATCTTGGAAAGGTCAAAAAAGGTAAACAAAGGCAAGGAATGAATAGACTAGAAGTAAAATAAACATTGGACTACGACCACCAGACCATGCAAGAGTCTCAAACTATCCATGAAATCCCTTTCACACTCTGGTTATTCTGAACTTTGGGTATGGTGCATCCTTCTCCGGGATTAACATTGGGGGCCTTCAGAAAGCCCTGCAAAGGGGCCCTCCGGGTCGGCTACCTTCCCATGCATCAGACGTCAGTGTTTCAGATTCAAGGTATTATCAGATAGAAATATATCAACAATCCTGGCCTTTTCCTTCAGAGAGGGCTCTGCCACTGACCATGTTCAAGGCCCCCTCTGAGCACAAGCTATGCACCCTGGAGTGAGCCAAGCCCCCCACACCCCAGGACCAGCGAACCTTTGACACGACAATCCACCAATAAGCTCCTCACCTGGTTCTGCTGTAGAGTTGAAGCTGGTCGAGTTGTCCGTGCATAAGAGAAAACGAAACCTATCGTGCGGCGGGACTTCAGTTTTGTGAAGCCCGCGTCCACGGAGTGCTTGGCCGGAGGAGCAGCGGGGAGTAGTGGAGGCTGCAGAAGTCCGGAGTGGCGGTAAGTGGGCTTTAGTTGGGGGGGGGCAGGGGGGGTCTCGGTGCATTTGTGTGTTGTGTGTGTGCGTGTGTGTCTGTGTGTGTGTGCAACGGCGGGGGTGGGGGGTGTCTCTGTATGTGTGCGTGCATGGGCGCTCGTTTTCACGCCCATACTTTTGTTCAAAAGGAGCTGTTGGTTTTATGAGTTCTCCTATGGTGCGTGATCTCACTAAAATAAAATAAAAAGTTTATTCAGCACAGTTTATTACGCGAGATAAGAAGAAAACAGCATCGTTCACGAATAGTGATAAGTCAAATGGAATCAAAGTGTTAACCGCTGAAAAAAATAAACCGCTGCACAAATATATAACACATTGCAAGCAGTATTTGCATAAGAATTCACTTAACGTGTTGGGGAAATTCATTCACAAAGCAGGGAGGCCGAGGGATCAAGTGAAGGAGGAGGTGGGGGCGAGGTTTCCATTATTGCAGCCACAGCTTTACCCGGTACATATTCACACGGTCCAGAGTTTACAAACCCAGAGTTACCAGTACATTTATGGCACAGAAATACTGGGCCAGTTCATTAGCATGAAAGCCTCAGATGGATAATTAATCCAGTTTATTAACGTATCTACCATGTCACTGCAGGGCTTTAAGTGAGATGAAAAAACTGGGGGGTGGGAGGGGGGACACAAAGGGGCGTGGCCAGTGTAATTAGGGGCGTGGCTTTAAAACACTTAAGCTAAAAATCTGTGTTTACTGTTTAGCATAGTGTTCAGACCGACTTGTACTTTGCTGTTTCTATCATTGCATCCAGATGTGTGATACAAGCAACAAGTCAGGACTATTTTGTCAATGGTTATTAGTTGCATAAGATAAATAAGCTGCAACTATGGCTGGTTGTATATAATATTGAAAAAGATTCCAATTAAAGCCCTGGTGATCCTACCAGAATGTTGCTGCTCTTGCGTTTCAGAAAGAGAAGGGAAACCCAGAGAAAAAATGACTCTAAAGGATTTCCCTTCCCCCACAACGCTCACCTGTGAAAAGGGAGCAGTGTGGGCAGCGCACATCGATGTGCCTGCTGTAATGAAACGGGTCTCATTCTGGATGTCACTGCAGTCCGGAGAAAAAAGAACCGCCTGTGCCAAGGTTCAAAACAGAGCCCGATAGAGACTAGTTTCGAGGCCCCCTTAAACTGACACTGCTCAGACCCCTTGAGTCCCGGCCCACTTAAAGCCCTGCATGTCAGTACAGGCATAATAATGGTTCCAAAATGCATATTTAAGTTTTAGCAATACTGACGCAATTATATAATGTCGAAGTCATACTCGACAATTGTAGAGGACAGGCGCATCATTCAAAAAGATTTTCAAACACTGCCAGGTTTAGTCTTTAATGGCAAATAACCGAATCCACACTGTGGCACGCTCAAAATGTAAGTAAACGCATACGGCCAAGAGTTCATGGTCACCTTCTACTGAACACCAAGTTACTTATTGTGGGTGTGCTTTTTATTAAATACGATCAACTACTAATCGGATTGGGCACGGACTACAATCAAGTATGCAGGTTTTACACTAGTTTCACGTAAAGCGCAGGGATGAGTTTCTCGGCTGAGTAGTTAGTTATATTTTAACTCGTACGGTCTCAGTGCCACGTGGGGAATAAAAGTAAGGTGCTAGTTTCCACGAACCAAGGCCGTGCTATGTACTTACAGCTTTGTCATTATAAAAGCTCCCGACACTAAATCCTCAGCTGTCGGGAGCAGTGCCCTCCCTCCTCCAGCTTCCACCAACCACGGCCAGGATCCCTACAAGGATGCTTACAGCGGGGGGAGGGTGACTAGCTGGAGAGACGACGCCAACGAGAAAGGGGCGTGCATTCTGCGTACATGACAAAATAGACACGCACAAAGGCAGCCCTCCCGAAATATCCCAATGGTTCAGCTCCTGCAGTGGGTAGAGCAGCCATGACACTTCACAGTGAAATCAACCCGTCAAATATAAGCGATTTACAGCTGAAGTGCGCAGCGGGCGGGTTTTATTCCCTCTATTTCACGGCGATTCGAAACATAAAATGAGTGCCGTAGATCCTAACCCGTGAAGCAACGGGTGGAACAACCATTCTTAGAATATGGAGCTATGCATTTCTGTTCTGAATAAATGCACAATGAAAAAAACACCAATGAGTCCTTCATCCGCCAAACTGAGTACAGAACAAGCATTGGCCGCCACGCACACAAAATAAAAAAATGGGGCGGGAACAGAATACTAAATCCCGCACCTCCAGGACTCCCTGACCTGCCTCATGGTTGCCAAGGCAATATTTCTAAAAAATATTGTCGTGCTACCGTAAGGCAGGTCATGGAGTCCTCGAGAGGCGGGATCCAGAGCAGACAAATCTGCTAAACAGGAGCTTTTTCCAATGGCAGGCCTCCATTTCCAGAGGCTGCCAATGGAAAAAAGGGGCGTGGCTTCATGCCATACTGAAATCCCCTGCTCACAATACCTCTTTGCCTGCAGCAGGGCCATGCCCTGCAATGCAGGCTTCGACCTAAAAAGGAACGTTACTCACAATTTAGCACATATACATATCTTCCCAATAGGCTTCATAGCTCACAAGGGCAGGAAAACCCTTTCCTTGCGAGGTTCCAAAGTACATTAACCAATTTAGCAACAATGATTACAGATGGGTCACCAAAGTGACCATGTACCTAGAAGACTTACTCCAAGATACACCATCCATGTTCACCAAGCACCACAATGCCCCCTTAAATAGCAGTGATTTTGATTCGCCATGTTGGGTATCCAATCGTCGTGAGCATGTGTGTTTACAGATGAGACATTAAAAAAAATAATCAGATCGCATTTCCCCAAAGACAGGCTCCGTCATGTTGTATTTGCTTTGATTCGTTGTCTTTGCTTGCAAATGCTTATGTATTAGCAACAATGTGCATTAAAATTCGTTTTGTGCCTGAAATATTAGACAACAACTGATAACCAACGCAAGGATGTAGAACCTCGGTGCTGTTAATTCTAAACCGAGAGTGTATTCATCAAGATGCAGTACCCTTTCCTCCCCGGCAATGTGCAAGGGAGCTACAACTATTCAACGCAGCTGGTTGTGCCCCCGTGGCTCTGTTTACTCGGATGCTAGATATGTCACGACAGACAAATACTGTCAGCCAATCCAATGAATAAATCTCTACTCTGGCCCCGGATAACCCCCAGCTTGACAGCCTGTCTGTCCTTCCACCAATAGAAGGTGTAGCCGGCTGCTGACACTCTCACCGCTCCCGGGGACCTAAACCCTATCTACTCACTGCACTCCCATGCAGCACGTAAACAGCCCAGACTGGAAAACACAGGGAGGGGCTGGTATAACAGCACTAAAATGAACTTCAAAGACAGCCAGAATATACCTAGGCAAACAAAGTCTGATAGGCACCACGTTTGTCCACAGCACGAATGTTCTGCAATCCCGAAGATCGTATGGGTCTATTCAGTGCTTATTCTCATTAGTAAGAGCATTCTGGCTACATTGACCAATGAATACATTTTTTTCAACACGTGCAAGTTTTGCACATGTTCTGCAGGAGCCATATGTCCCTGGCGCGGAGAACAGTACCGTGGAGTGAAACAAAGGTCTTGCAATGACTAGGAAGCACTTACGAGTTGAGACACGAAAGAAACCAGCAGCGGGGCACTAAGAAGGGTCATATGTCCCAAGCAATCAGCAGTAATTCCTGACGGAAGACACCACCAGGGCAAAGTGCCAAAGAGGGGATACGTGCAAAACAGCATGCACGGAGGGGGTAGGTTAAAATGCACGCAGAGGACTCGCACTGGGTGGGTCTCACAGCGACAAAGAAAAAGCCCCAAAATGGCGTCATGTTGCCACCCCGAAGTGAGTCTGCACAGCAGGTGTAGGCAGCCTGTCAAGAGAGGGTCTCATGTAGGGGTGCAACGGAAAATGAACAGGAGTACTAATTTTACACAAGAGCGGTAGCTGCAGGAGCCCAGAACTTGCACAGGGCATGGCTGAGCATGTAATGAGGCTCAGACCTCCACCACCACCCCCAGGCCCCAGCCAGGTGCTGGGCGTAGGGGACTCGTGAGCTGCAGAGACTGCTTTGTGCGGACCGCTTCCGCTGACAGGACTCCACAGAAGAACAATCCACTGAGGTGGCTCACATGATTCACAGAACGGGAACTGCTGAGGTCTCCTCAGAGACAGGCTTACCCTAAAGTCGGAGCTGCCCCTAAAAGCATGCGGTCCTCCAACTCACCTCACGTGCAACGGATCTTAAAACCCTCACCCGTGCCCAACTGCCCCCAATGTCCAGTGGGCGATACAAAGGCGAGCGGCCGCAGCGGCTTCCCCATACTCACCCGAAGCCCCGGTTCACTCAACTCCTTGTTGGACACCGCTCGGATAGTACCGGACTTCCAGGGCCAACTGGCGATCTGCCCCAGCTCCAGTGCCCCCTTGGAGGAAGCGCTGAGGAACCGTTACCCCACCAAGAGGCAGACGGTGCCCTCGTTCAGGACCATGGCGGACGTGAAGACCCAGCAGCGCCCGTACAGCTGCTACCGGCTCCGCACATACAAGAGTTTAAAGGCAGGGCTTTTAGACGGAGTTTCTGGTGCTTCTGCCGCTACCAGCCCATCGCCTCCGCTGCAGCTCTCCGGTTCCCTGTCCCTCGCACCACAAGACCTCAGCTCCACGGTGTATTATTCTATCACCAAATCACCTCTGAGGCTGCCACAAGCAGCTACACACGGGCGATAGCAGACACGCCCAGCCCTACTCCGATAGGCTCAAAAAGAAGAAGACGCGCATCTCCAGCCAAATGGATTGGCTACATCAGCTGACAATCAAGGACCTCCACTCCCCTCGATTGAGTCACTAGCTGCAAACGGCAATACACACTTGATCATGTACTCGTGTATCCTTCCGCCTAGGCAGGCTACCCGATTTATCGCTTTCGAGAAACCGTGACGTTGCAGTAATATTACATTATTATAAGACTCATTTAAGGTTAGGGTTAGTGCTAACAAGGTAACCACGCAAGGCCGCCACGCACACAAAATAAAAAAATGGGGCGGGAACAGAATACTGAATCCCGCCCCTCCAGGACTCCCTTACCTGTCTCATAGTTACGAAGGCAATATTTCTAAAAAGGCAGGTCATGGAGTCTTCGAGAGGCGGGCCAGAGCAGACAAATCTGCTAAACAGGAGCTTTTTCCAATGGCAGGCCTCCGTTTGCAGAGGCCTGCCAATGGAAAAAAGGGGCGTGGCTTCATGCCATACTGAAATCCCCTGCTCACAATACCTCTTTGCCTGCAGCAGGGCCATGCCCTGCAATGCAGGCTTCGACCTAATGAATGATTGGGCTCGAGAATTACCACTATGTCCTTGTGATAATCACTCAGTCCAATCTACCATCAATTTAGTTTTATTTTGTAAACTTTAAATAGAGTTAAGGAAGGTGTGGTTAGTTCCACTTTTGAAAGTTCTGGGACTGAGGCAATCTAGCCCGGCACTAATTAAACTCCAGTTTCTTGAAAACGAGCACATAGCCTGGAGGAGATCCATGTTTCTGAAGAAAGTTCTTTGTCAAAGTAAGAGTATAGTGAAATTAGGCGTGAGAGTGTTTAGGCGCACTGTCATTTGATTTTAATTATGCTAAATTATATATCAACTTTTAAGAAGTTCTTAATGTTTATCTTATATTTATTCTTGTGTAAATGCTTGCGTAAAAGCATTGTATTTTCTATGTGCTTTTATGATTGTTAAAAAAGCAAATGAATAAAGCTTTCCTTGACTTCACTACTAGATGCCTCAAGTCAATATGGGTTTAAAAAGTCAAATGGTACAGTAAAAAGTTATGAAGTCACCCTGTTTGCTTTGGGGAACCACTGTGTAGTATCTCCACGTGCAGAGAAAATAAATATCTGCATTCATATTTTTATATAAATGTTAAATAAAATAATTGTTTTTCAAGAGGTGTTATAAACATACCTCCAATGTAGGTGGGGTGAATCCCCCGTGGGTCACCATGAATCAATATTAAAGTTAAACAGCTTTTTCGTTGTATTTACTATCGGCGGGGATTACACTCTTGTAACATGTCCCACTGCCTGAAAGTGAAAGACGAAACTAATTATAAGAAAACTCCTCATGTCCACCCGAAAGGTTGTGAGCATGCTTTATAAATTCTCAGCTTGGGACAATGCCTGTATAGATTAAGACACGATTTGTCTTAACAAAATATCAGTCTGATTTGTACCCTGTGCTGTTAATGTAGTGCAAAATAGAATGTCGCCTGATAACCCGGTCTAAAACCGAATCACTCAATATCTGGCGTAAAGTAGTCTGAGAGTCCCATTTTCCTGTGAACTCCGAATTCAGCCATGTGGGGATTCCCTAGAGGCACTGAAGGCTGTCTGTTTTCTACAATGATCAACACGTGTGCTCGACGTCTGGTACAAAGTAGGTCTTTCGCCTCACTGCTCTCCCAGCGTTTAAACTGACCCATCTGTGAGTGGGTGTACAAGTGTCTGAATGGATCTCTAAGTAGCGCTATCAGTGGGTCTGTCAGTGAGCGTGTGTGTCTGTCTGGGTGTGTGAGCGTTTGTATGTGTAAGAAGGTGTAAAAGTGTCTGTCTGGATGTGACATTGTATGGGTATGTGAGTAGGTGTGAGTCTCCCTGTAGGGGTGTTAAAGGGGGTGCAAGATTGATGTATGGAAGTGGATGTTAAGCCTGTCAAGCGCTTAGAGACCCCGGGGTGATAAGGCACTCTACAAGTCGAAAATACAATACAATACAATGTTAAGAGTGTGTGGGTGTGAGAGTGTCAGTATGGGTATGTAAGTGGGTATGAGAGTGTCTGTATGGGTATGTGAGTTGGTGTGTGTGTCTGTATAGGTATATGAGTAGCTGTGAAAGTCTCCATGGGTATGTGAGTGGGTGTGAGTGTCTGTATCAGTGTCTGAATGAGTATCGGTGTGTCTGCATAGGTATGTGAGTGGATGTGAAAGTATCTGTATCAGTATGTAAATGGATGTGTGAATGGCTATATGGGTATGACAGTGGCTGTATGGATATGTAACTGAGTGTGTGTGTGTGTCTACATGTGGGTGTGAGAGTGTCTATAGGTTTGTGAGTAGGTGTCAGTGTCTGTATAGGTGTTAAAATGGGTGTACATATATATTTTTTAATTTGGCCATGCGCAAGCTCTGCAAATCCGTTGTAGAGTTCATAGGGAGCCCGCTGAGCCCTGCAAATCCATTGCTGATTTACATGTGGGGGGCTGAGCTGAGCCCTGCAACGGCTCTGTGGATCTTGCGAGTGACCCAAAAAAAGTTTTGTTGGCATTTTACTGCTCATTAAACATGCTTTCACCTCATTTATAACATGCACAAGGGGGCAGGAAAGTTGACCCTTGCAATTAGTATGGAGCTACTTTTAAACCCCAGGGACCTTTTCCAGAGATATAAAATGGCAGCCACAACTTTTCTGTGAAGGTGCAGCCAACCAATCAGGACCCTGATTTGATGCGTGGATCCGTGGAGCATCTGCGTCCCTAGATATACAAATATTTTCTGTTAATATCTCTAAAACTACTGAATGGATTTACACCACATTACACAAAGCATGTATTCTGGACCAAGAGCTATCTTACTGTCAAATTTTGTGTCATTCCGTTCAGCGATTCGGGCTGTAGTCGTGTACAAAATCCCTATGGGAAATTGCATGGGGACATTGTGTTTTGGGACTTGCTGGATCACCTTGTAACTTTCAGCACAGCATCTACAGTTAACGTTGTACTAATTCTGAAAAATTCATCAAGATTTGTCAAACGACAGTAACGTTATTGGCAAAACAAAAAACGTTTTTACTGTGGAAACCAGGTCCTAACTATAACTACCTAGGGGCGACTGCCAGTTGAAAGGATGGGGGAGATATAACAGTAAAGGAAAATAGATTTTTTTTTCTTAGCACACTATTTAGAGAAACCATAGATTTGAATAACTGTAGTAACATTTATTTGGCTCTAAAATATTTAAATCTTTATTCCTTTTAAAAGTTTTTTCCTTAGCTGTTGTTTCCCATTGTTAAGGTTTATTTAATTGTCAATTTATTGTACTTTCTAATTTCTAAGTATTCGTATTTTTTTGTTTTTGCTGTTGTCTTCGATTGTAAAGTGACTTTCAATTGAATTGTTTACTGAAAAATGTCTTTCTTTTAAGATATTAGCGAAAAATTTCTATTTATTTGTTTTTCATTGATATTGGCTTTCATTATAATGATTTGCCCGTTAGTTTGTTTACTTTCACGTCACAGTGTTCAGTAGGTTTGTCATTATGGATTGTGCTTGGTGGGCTCGGTTTTGAAAGTATCTGTAAATAAGCATGTGAATTGTTAGTTTGATTTAATGAACGTTCAAAACAATTTTCCAAAAATGTATTGGCAGATCTTCTAATAGCTTTGCCTTCTAGTGGCATAGGGAATTAATTATATGTTATCTCCTTTCCTGATCTTTTATTAGCAAGCAGTACATGTAGCAACATCAACAGTGCATCAGGTCCCTCCAATACAAGCCAAAGGTGTTCACTCTACTGTCAGACCAGCCTGCACTTCTGCTGTTACTGTACAGGCAAGCACTGTGTTAAATCACTCTCAAGTAAGTATCTATGATTTTATTTTTTTAAGGTTTCATTTAATCTAAAAATATAATGAATCAAATCCTAAAGGCATTTTTTGGTTCATTTTCAATGAACTTTAAGCAAGCTACTGTTATTGATAATATATGCTTTTAATTCAGGAAAGCACGTACACTTCAGTTATGCTGGATGTAAATATTAAAAATGTGCTGGGGTATTTGTTCTGCAATAACTCTTTATTGAACAAACTTTGGATTCCGAATTATTACTACAACAAATTGCTCCATCATAAGGACCTACACTAGCTGCTATTACTGAAAACTGTGATCATATTTTATTGAACTTGGCGTTCAGTTTTGTTGTTCGCTTGTAGTGCCCGGAGTGCATAGTTTCACATACAGCCTATTTGATTGCAGTGAATGACCTGTGGTATTTTTTTAGGACTTGGCAGAGTGGTTGACAACAACACAGTAGTTGTCGCAACTTTTCAACTTACCCAGCGGTCTCCTGTGGGTGCTACCGCTACCGCAGTTCCAGAGGCTTTAGTTAAAAGCTCCAACTCTGTGATCTTGTTCCAACTCTCCATTCCATGTCAGACGTCGACATCCTTGACATGCCCTAGCCACGTCAGACGTTAAATTCCAAACTACATCATACGTCAGCAGACATCTTTGTTTGGGCTGCATTATAAATAACACATCTATACACATGCATTCATTCTACAGTGTGCAGTGCATCGGATCAACCTGGCGATCTGCACTCCTTTGGTAGGTCAGCCTCTTCTCGGGTGAGCCATGGAAAAATAAAATCGAGTGCTCATCAATTTGTCGGCTATGTGAGAAGTTAGCCTGGCATATGCTGTCCCCTATTCTAGTGGGCACCTTGCACCAGTCTAAACGACCCTTATTGATGGTGGTTGTAAAGTCAACCTTATAGTCAAGCTATCCTAGTGGTAGCATGGACCAGCAGTCTTAGGCTAAACTCCAAAGAGCATGTAAAGCTGTTTGTTTTACCAATTATAATCCCTTGAATACCAAATGAAAGGACACCACACAAGGTATATATCAAATATATATGTATTTATTTCTAACACAACCCCTCTGACTTCTTTATGAGGTTAGAGTACAGCACAAGTTACGTAAGTAGCATACGATGCGTTGCACAAATACAGTTTTGCACTAGGGGCCTCACAAACCATATACTAAGCAAGTGGTATAAGAACCACTTCAGAAATTGGGAATAGGCCTAGGGCCTAGGGAATCGCTGGGGCTACACTAGACAACCAAAGGTTAGGAAGTAGGAGACCCACGGGAGACGCGTGCAGTGTCTAAACATAGTCGCGAGTTACCATTGACTTCGAATGGAGAATGTAAAAGTTACAAAGTTAAAGATTTAGGGCACTTCTGGATGGACTACGACAAAACCACTTTAGACTAGGACACTTGGATAGTCAATACCCATGGGAGCACCGGTGTACTCGAGTTACCTCACCCAGGAAAGCCGGGTAAATAGGTGTCTTTAGGTGTCAGGTTTCGTTGATGTTGCGTATGAAGATCTGCGAAGAAGTGCTGCAGGCGACCGGAGGAAAAGTGTCCGGGTGGATGCAAGGGTGGATCGAGGAACTGAAGAACCTGAAAGCAGAGGGGACAGAGTCTGGGTCACTAGCCAGTGACCAGGAAGGAACGATGTGATGTCGAGGAGATTTCAGGTGAAGAGGTGAAGCTTGTCTCTGCAGCCACGAGGACCAGGAGGCGTCGACGATGACCAGGAGCTGGATTCGAGCTGTCCCACAAAGGAATTAGTGTACTGCGGCGTCGGTATCCAGATTGGACCCAACAAGCCTTGGCAACCGCAACCCCTGTAGGAAGTGAAGATTGGCTTCTAGTCAGACCAGCAAGGTCTGGGGAATTTCTCCTTTGCAGGGAAGGTGGAGCAAGCCTGGAGCAACCAGGCTAGCGGTGTAAATTCAAAAAGAAGTCTTCAGAGGGCTAACTAGCCAGCAGGCTAGCAACCGGGAAGATGCGTCTAGCTGAAATGCAGGAGCATGCCCCACGCGGCACTCGTGGAGTGTGGAGGGCTGAGCTTTGGTGCAAATGGCGCTCGGGTCTTGGGCTTCTCAAACCCTAATGCACTACTGCGAGGGTACCTCAGGAGTCGAGCAGTTAGCAAAATGCAGGAAGTCCAGGGTGTCCGGTCCCACGTCTCTCGTGTCCGCCACGGGTCTCCGCTTTGCTGTGGATGTGGATCGGAGTCAGTTAAGTCTGGAAGTCCAGTTCCTGAGTCGCTGAGTCTTCGGGTTCCAGCAGGAGCGTCGACAAAGCAAACCGGCAAGTTACTGGTGGTGCCTGTTTGCACAGGGTGGTCACTCCTTGACCACAAGGGAGATGTCTTCAGTCTTCTAGTCGATAAGGTCCAAGAGTATCGTTTCAGAGTTTCAGTCAAGATAATCTAAAGTCTGTAGACACATCGCCTATCTTTATATTGATTTTAGGGGCTGGATTACCTGCTAGGTCCCTCCTATGGGTGGACCTGGGAAGGGGGAGGTTACACCCCTTTCCCTTTGACCAGTTTCGCGCCAGAGCAGGGCTGGAGTGCCCCAGCAACTGGTTTGAACCCGGCTATGCATGGAGCACCTTGTGGGCCCCAGGCAGTGTCTGGAAAAGCATCTTTCCTTTCAACCCACCCTGCCCCAATACACCACATGCTGTCTGGGGAGAGGCTAGAACCTCCCCTGACAGGAAACCTATTGTCCAGGCCTCCCTTGCCGGAGTTTCGTCTGGCAGCAGGAGGTCACACTCGTGGCAGCAGCATCCATTTTGTGATGCTGAGGCTCTGGTTAACTTTAACCGGATAAAGCAGTAACTTGCATGTCCTTTCCCTCTAGAAGGGTGGAAGGCTACCCCCGTCGCCAGAACTGGCAGGGGGGGGGGGTAGTATTCCAACGTGTTTGACACCTTACACGACATGTTTTGATAATGCCAAACCAAAGTTAGCATTAACCGCGAGGATTATAATGCACTTAAGAGTATATGGTATGGCTATATCATAGAACAGCTATAAGGAGATGGTTCCGAAAGCTGCAGAGGGGCTCAGCTCATGCTAGGGAACCCTATCACATAAAACCAAGCACTCTGCCTCCAGGATTGTTAAGGCCTGCCATAGGAGTGACTTATAGGTTACTATGTGTCTATATATAAGGTAGATATAGATATACTTTATCTAAGTCAGGGGTGATTACACCACCTTACCCAAGCTGAGTATTCAGCCTGTGGTGTCAGTTTGGATGGCCAGCCAGGGGTGGCATAATACATGCTGCAGCCCCTGGTAGGCCTTGGATGCACCTATGCCCTGGGTACCTATGGTACACTATACATGGGCTCACAAAGGTGACCCAGTACCCAACAGGTATGTACCTAAAGTACATGGTATCAATTTAGAGAGAGAACAGCTGGGCTGTGGGTCTGATTAGCAGGCCCACAGCCACACTAAAGTCGAAAAACCAGAGAATCACAGCGAAAATTGGGGGTGACCATAATAAGCAGACCCTACTCTCCTACAGGCTATACGCACGCCTTTGTGCTGTGAGCAATTGCATTGTGCATCTATTTCCCAGCGATACCTGTGCCTTTGTAAAGCACATGCAGTGATACTGTTTACATCTGTGATTTGCACATCTGCCATTTGCACTTTTTTTCTGTGATACGCACACTAGCGATTACTACTGATTTCTGCCAAGAACTGTGCAGTAAGAGTTTTAAATATTTTTGTTTTCCTGTTTTAACATCTAAGTGTCTATTTGTAATTCAGGATGATCATGGCATCAAGTGGTGCTTTAAACCTTACTCCACCCCAGCTACTTGTGCCTTCTTCAGGAGAGAATGGGCCTACGTTGCAAGAACGGAAGATGTATTTCCTGAATTACATTTCCACTGTAGATAAAGTTGATGATTTCACTCCTGAAAAACTAAAGAAAATGTTGTTGCAATTGTTGGGTCCCATTGGGTTAAGAGTTTGACAGTATTGCTGAAAAGCTATATACTGGTGGAAATGTATTTTTACATGCAATGGATGGTGTTGATGCATATTATGCCCCTACAGTGTGTGTAGTAATTGTCTGATATACATTTTACCACAGGAAGAAGTTAACGGAAGAGACAGTAGAAGAGAACATGTCTGCTTTAAAAAATGTGTCAGTAACATATCTCTTTGCCACCTTGCGTGATGACCTCATTAGAGACAACAAATGTTTCCACGACTGATAAGAATGCTAAACTTACAACAAGAAGCAATAGGAGTATAGCAAGGATGTAAAGTGTTATAGATGGGGATTTTCTGGCCATTTGGCTAATGATTAAAAAAATATCCAGCCCGTAACCAGAGGTGTTCAGGTAGTGGTATAGTTGGTCATTATTTCAAGGTATGCAAGAAAAAAGGAAGCCAGAATTCTGCAGTTAAAATGTTAGAAGGCCATAGTGAGCTAGGCTATACGGTACTAGAAATTCAAATTGGTTTTAGGAGATAGCCTTGAATTACCAGATAGTTCTCTCAAACGTTTCACTGGTGAACCCATTCCACTGTTGGGTCTTAGGAAATTGAAATTCCGATTTAATTCCAGAGAGGCTGTATGTATCCAAAACAGGTCCTTCTGTTCTGGGCTGGTGGGACCAATTCGATCTCAGGCATCATCTTGGATCCGAGTGTAGACATGGGGTGTGCGCGTGCGCATTGTGTATGAGTGTGCTCATTACGCGGCGTAAATTCGAGTACCTTTCGCAAGTGCGTGTGTGACATCGTGTGTATGTGCCCGTCCGTTACTGAGGCGTATTGAAATTGGTGAATATATATGACTGATTACACTTTCGAGTGTATGTCACAGGGCCAAATATGCCTGAATATGCGGAGGCTCCAGCTAAGTGAGGCGGAGGCTCCAGCTAAGTGACAGGGGCAGACGTCGGAGAAAACGGCTAGGAAAACGCCGTGGAGTGCCTGCTGTGTTTCGCTGGTAACATTGGAGCAGACGACTTACATTTTTCATAGCATTGGGCGGAGAGATGGCAGCTGGAAGACAACAGTGATACAGAAACTGGTTCCTGTGGAAAACAATAATGCCATAAATCACCTATGATTTCTTCAAAGACCTGTGGGTATAGCGTGATTTGCTGCCTGTTGCGCTGACAACCTTTGAGTTGGTGCAGCTGGCTTTAAGTTATAACGGGGGAGAGCAATTCCGCCGCGCAGAGGAGCGCAGAGGATTAGCGGCACAGTACCTGGCTTGGAGAGTCTTCTGGGTCCCTAACGCTGCAGTCTCGCCGCGCCGCTTTGCAACACCCGGCGGCCAGCGGCTGGAGACTACAGCTCCCAGGGAGACTTGCGGCGACTTCCGGTTTGCCGGCGTAAGAGAAGGACGCTTCCTCCGCGTCGCGGGACGCGCGCGGGCGTCGCCGGGCGGAGCCCGGGCAGAGGGCGGGCCGTCTGAGGCAGGAGGAGGCTGGGCTGGGCCAGAGACCCTGTGAGTAATAATCTGTGCCTTATTTTCTTTTCCGGAGTAGCGTCGGATAAGGCTGTGGGACATTGCAGGCTTTTATCTTATTAAACTGATCATTTGCTTCCTGGTGACACCTAGGCATTGTCAAAGCCGTTAATCAACTCCGTTTCATCTACTATAATGTCAGGCACAAAGAAAGACAAGGTGGTAACGGGGGCAGGTTCCATGAACAATTTCCTTGTTAAAATGGTGAATAAAATTAACGATGACAGAAGGGCATCCTTGGGCAAAGTTGCTTCTTTAGACCATGACCGCTCTCCAGAGAAAGCTACTATGTCGGAGGCATCTCCAGAGGGAGAAAATAGCACGGAATGTGTGTTAGGAGAACAAAACGTAGGTAACCCAGCTAGCGTAGTAGTAGCTTCAATCCATCAGGTCCCTGATACTATTATGCCCGATCCTATAATGCTTGATAAATTATCTTCTGACTCGGAGGAAGAGGTGGAGGTAACAGAAGAAAGTAAAAGAGAGAGACCTGTTAGAACTTGTAGAAAGCTGCAAAGTAAGAGGGGGGGTAAGATCACCCACAGGAGAAGAGGGGACATTCACTTGCCTGATAGTCACATCTCCCCTAAAGCCAAATCGAACGCAGAGAGCAAAAAGGAATCTAGCATCAGTCTGAGCCCTGAGCAGTTTGGTTTGCTAATCAAAACCATAGAGGCCACTTTTGACCTAAAACTTAAGGATTCCATTGACTGTCTTGCGGCCAAATTGGATACCGCCAACGCGGAGATAAAAAGACTAGGAGGTCTATTGGATCAGCAGTTGGCCAATCTATCTAAAGCTAACCCCCCACTCCCTTCCACTAGTTCAGTGAGCTCTGAGGTTGTAGGGAAAAATGTTACTATAGCCTCCAACCCATCTCCTCGGATCCCCCAGGTCAACTGCACGGCTAACAACCTTACTGTCCCCCCAGCCACCTGTTCCCTACCAGTAGACTCGGCGGTAGACCCGGCTAGGAGCCTCCAGAGATCAGGACTCTCATATAATACGAATGCCATACAAAATAGGCGCAATAATTTTATTAATTTGCCCCCAGACTGCGCCCCTTATGTCGTTGTGTTAGCCAATGTTCCGGTGCATACCCAGGCCCTTCCGAACCACAAGAGGAAGCTCATGATTCCCTGAAAAACAAAGTGGTGGCTTGGTTGAGTGCTAAATGTGGTTTCCCTACTAAATTTGCTGGAGACATTATCACGACCAGGAGAGTGAATTGGATTGGTCCCTCGAGGAAATCTTGTAGAGGGGATTGTGTGGTCGTGAACTTCAAATACCCACAACATGTGGCCACAGTCCTCCTACGGGCAGCATCTCTGATGGAGGACAGCAATGGAATTCAAGTGCGCCCGTTAGGGTATTTTTACAATCACGTCAATTTAGCTACTCTGCCCAGACAAAGACTAAGTCCATTTACCCCGGTGGGGCCCAGATCGGCTCCACAAAGTTTGTTTCAGGGACGTGATAACCTCTTTACCTTTGGTCCCCCTATCACAACTCACAACAGATTTGACGCCCTCTCAGGTCTAGATCTTTGTGATTGACGGGGTGTTGGAGAGGGTACAGTAGACGACGTCATAGTGGATTCAACACCAACGGTCCATGTACCTTCTTCGGCTTCGGATGGTAACAGTTTACCAGAGATCATAAATGATAAAGGGGACACGGTCAGACTTTGATCCTGGAACATCGCTGGCTTGCGGTCTAAAAAGGGAGACCCAAACTGGGAAAATTTCGTAAAGCGCCACGATATCATTGCCATTCAAGAGACTTGGGATATGGAGTGTGATTACTGGTTGGACGGTTTTACTTCTTATTTTGTACCTGCTTTGCCTTCCCCCGCAGGCCGGAACAAAGGAGGTCTTTTGACGCTGGTATCGGTGAACATCAAGGGCAAAATCACCCTGATTGACTGTGCCTCTCATAATTTCCTCATATTGGAGATAATATTAGAGTATGGCTGCAAATTGCTTCTCGTTAATTGCTATAATGCACCGAATGGTCACCCAGAAACTGTGCATTTGACATGGTTATTTGATTTCTTAAGTTTTTACAGAGACAAACAATCCACTTTGTGCCGATTTATTTTAATGGGCGATTTTAATGTTCATCTGTGCTCACATTGTGCCCTAGGGGATGAAGATGGGCCTGATAGCGTGTCCTCCCCTCACTTAGAACATACACAGAAGGGTTTGGCGCTCGAAAATGTATTACGGGAAAATGAGCTGTATGAACCTGAATTCTACGATAAGACTACACGGGTTGCCACCTATACGGGAAGGGCTAGTGACTCGATAATTGATTTTATCTTTGTTTCAAGAGGTTTTTTGAATTATGTGATTTCATATAATGCAACTGCTATGCCTATGAGTGACCATAATCCTGTGGGGTTGGAGCTAGTGAATAGCTCCTTCTTGTTAAAATCAGCTGTTTCCCACCGGTCTATATTGCCTGTAAAGGATAAGGATAAGGATCAGGGGAGAAGAATTAAGTGGGATATGGTTGTACCGGACAATTTTTTCTTAACCCTATCCTCCTCAGTATCCGAAGAGCTAAATGTGTGTGCCAACCCGTTAACTGGGAGCAAGGAGGTTATATCTTCCTTTGAAGGTATTTGCCGGTTTGTGTCCATTTGCCTCACAGCTAAAGGTCAGGGAACAAACATAAATCGGTGAAAGGCTGGTTTGATAAAAATTGTAGCAAAGCTCACAACCGCCTTAAGAAAGCCCTCAATACTCGCCCAAGGGACAAAGCGTTAGTGGCGCGACTAAGAAAGGAGTTTACTACGGCCACTAACTTGCGTAAAAATGAACTAAAGAGCAAAGCCTGGGAAGATTTAATGGATAAAGCCACCCTAAAAAACAGCGCTGAATTCTGGTCAATTATTAACACCCCTTTACTTTCAGGCGACCAAAACTCAGTGCTGGAACTAAATATATCAGAGGAGGACTGGCTTCGCCATTTTGAAAAAAATTATGATAGTAATAGGGAGCTGGAACCTTTCACAATCCCCACTACTGAGATCCCCCTGGAGCCTGTGAGATTTGATACAATTGAGGTACTTAGAGCTATAGAGGATACAGCAGGACGCAAGGCCCCGGGCCCCGATGGAGTGCCAGCGGATATGTTTAGGGCTAACCCGCTGTTTTGGGCCAATATTTTAACGAAAGTTTTTAATGCCTCCGCCGCAGTGGGATTCCCTCAGACCTGGTCTCTAGCTACAATTGTGCCAATATTTTAAAAAGGGCAGAGAGGAGATCCTAAATGCTACAGACCAATATCGCTGCTGGACTCCTCGGTAAAAATCCTAGGAAAGGTTGTCCTAGCAAGAATATCCGCGTGGGTCAAGGGGAACAACATTCTGTCTGAGGCACAATATTGATTTAGGTCAGGGAGGAGTACTGAGGATCAATGCCTCAATCTCCACCTCATAATTTCTAAATATACCAGAGCAAAAGGGGGAAGTATCTTCCTTGGCTTCATGGACTTGTCCACAGCCTTTGATCTCGTTAATAGATCTAAGCTGTGGGCAATGCTCCTGAAGTTGGGCCTCGATAGTTCCTTGGTATACTTTCTGGCGGAGCTCCATAAAGACCTGAGGGCCCGCATCAGAATGACCACTGACGGAGAGTGTACCGAGAGTTTTAGATCAACTAGAGGGGTCCGTCAGGGATGTATACTGGCGCCAATGCTGTTCACGTTATACGTGAACTCTTTGCAAAAATTACTCGACTCCTTTGGCAACTTTATGTCCAGTCTTGACCTGGTGGTTAACAAGAACAAATCACACACTATGTCAGTAGGATGTGGTAAACTTAAAGAAAAAACCTTTTTTTGCGATGGAGAGGTGATTACATGTGTGAAAGTTTTTACCTATCTGGGAGTGATTTTTGACCAAAGGGGAACCTGGACACCGCAGTTAACAGCTAAAGCGAATGCGGTAAGAAGATCATACTCTGCAATCCTGGGGTTTACTAAGCGATTGGGGGGGAAACCAATCGAGGCTGTCCTGGCGGTGTATAAAGCCAAGACAGCTGCGATCGCTAGGTACGGGGCTGCAGTCTGGGGTTACGTTAATTCTAAAAGCATACAGACAGAGGAAAACAAATTTCTTCGTTCTCTGTTGGGAATACCCCAGTCAACTGCCACTTACTCTTTACATCTTGAGCTGGGTTTGGGTTATATTTTAGACATAATCAATCTAGCCCCACTCCTGATGTGGATCAAGCTCTGGCTTAACCCGAACCTCAGCCTTAATCACAGGATAATCAAAGACTGTCTTACATTAGATCACAGGAGGGATATTCAGTGGCTGTCATATATTGAATCCATGGCCGTAATTTTGGGACGCCCTGAAATCTTTAATAGCCCAGAATCCCTGTGCAAAGCTGATCTGTTATGGGTGAAGACAAATTTCACCAGATTACGTATGGCTGAGCGTGAAGCGGATGAGTTATGTAAACCCTCTGTGAGGGCTCATGTAATGATAACTCCATCTTTTGAGTTGGCTCCTTACCTGTCAGTGGTCACTAATTCCTTTCATAGGTGGTTACTGTCTAAATTTCGTTTTAATCAAATTTATTTGGTATTGTGGGACGAAAAAGACTGGTGTAAGCTCGAGGAGTCGTCCCCATGCAAATGTGATGGCTTCTCCTCTCAGGATAATGCCCATTTTCTGTTCTTCTGTTCTTTTTATCACGAACCTCGTACCCGATACTTAAAAACAATTCTGAAGGAGCTGGGTTTTACGCAGTACAAGCCTGCGTTGTTATATTTACAGATGATGCATTCCCCTGTAATTATGTATTGCACTGCTAGCTTTTTGGCCGCTTCTGTCAGATGTAAGAGATTAAGGTTAAGGTTGGAATCACAGTTAAGGACAGATACGTGAATTCATGTTTACTGTAGTGTTGAGTACAAACTGTAATGAATTGTGTGTAAATAACGCCTTTTTAACGTGTTTTTAAAAATCTACCTACTGTTTAATACTGTTTTAATTGTTTTTTAAGATATATGAATGTATGATAGTTGCTATAGAATACTTTTATGATTTTAATTAATCGAATAAAGTGGACTTTGACTTGACATCTTGGATCCTAGTGGGTCTGAACCTGTTAGGGGTGCACAGTGAACTAAACAGCAGTCGTAATATTTGGAAGGAATATACTAATGTGTTTTCAGATAAGGTGAGAGAACTCGAGGGGTTCCAGCACAGAATCATCTTAAAAGAAGGTTCAGTGCCATGCATAAATAAAGCTAGGAACAATCCTATGAGTGTCAGAGAAGATGTTTCAAATAAATGAAATAAACCTCTGGAGGCAGGAATTATAGAGTCTGTGGAATCATCGGACTGGGTCGTACCTTAAGTGGTAGCACGACGTGCTAACGCATGCTCAGGTTGTGTGTGGACATTAGAGATTTGAATAAGAACATGCCGGTGGACCAATTTTCTCTCCCCAAAATTAATTAAATGTTATCTATTACTAAAGGTGCTATATGGTTCATTACGATCAATCTCACATCAGCCTACCATCAGTTTCCTTTGTATCCTGACAGTTGTAGGTTAACTACTTTCATTACTCCTTTTGATGCTTTCAGTTTGTTAGAGTACCATTTAGTTTAGCAATTGCAGCTGTATGTTCCAGCGTTTGATGTTTAAACTATTCAGAAATGTGAAAAGTGTGGTATTCTTCCTAGACAATATTTTTGTCATGGGGGAAATGAGGAATGAATACAATGACAAAATCAAGGAGGTTCGAGATATTCCGAATGAGAAGGCTCTGACTGCACAATACACTAAGTGCAGATTTGCAAAAAAACTCTGTTGCATATTTGGACCATAAAATAAGTGAGAAGAGAATATATATATATGGGGATCACATTTCACACTCCGAATTGATCACAAGCCTTTAACTAAAGTGCTTACCACAAAGGGATTACTTACTGCTTCTCCTAGGCTGGCCCGCATGTCCATCAAACTTTAAAAGATAACTGCAATGTATGTTATGTGCCCTGTGTCAAAAACAGAACTGCAGCTTTTTTTAGCAGGATACATATGGCATTAAGGATCAATACTGAGGATGAGTTTGAGAATTGTTCTTTGGTAGGATCCAATGATAATTTTTGGGAAAATTCTTGGGTCGAGGCCACTGTTGAGGATGGGGTTTTGCAGAAAAATTGGTAATTTGATTAGGGAAGGTTGCCTTCTAAGAGTGACATGGACAACACATTCAGAGTGTTTTGGCAGTTGAGGCAAGAATTGTCTGTTGAGGATAGAAAAATGTTACGCATGGGGAAGGTTGTACCTCCGGATTCTTTAAAGGGCAAGATCATGGAAATATGCCATCAGGGCATTTCGGTATTACAAAAAGTAAGAGCTTGGTTAAGCAAATGTACTGGTGGCTTGGTATTTGCCAAGCATTGATAAGAAGGTGAAAAGTTGTGTTTTGTGCAAAAATATGAAAAATTGTCTTGTGACCATCAAACCACTTTTGTGACTCATAAGGCGCCCAGAAATGCTGTTAGAAAGGATAGGATTGGACATATTTGGTCATGTTCAAGATGGTAGAGAATCTAAGTATGGTATTGTTTTAATTGATCATTGTGCCAAATGGCCAGGCATTAAGGTGGTACCTACGGTAGATGCTCAATCTATAGTTTCTTTTTTGGACAAAGTGTTCTTGAGAGAAGGGGGTGCTAGGTGGCGCACGACCATGATGGCCGCACGCCTGTGAGGCTCCGACCCAGCCGAACCTGACAACATACATAATGCCCATCCTGATCTAACTTTCTGTGATCCACTGCTCACACGCGATTCCTGATCCTCGTCTGCCACTAACGGTACCTGAATCCTGGTGCTGACCTGTGAGGGGACGTGGAAGTGCTTGCTGGACTCTGCGGCGGGTCTCCTCGTGCTGCGGTGCGGGCTGCCATATGACGCGACTCCGTGGGGGTGGAGACCGCTGACCCGGAGCGGCGAGAACTTGCTGGCGTGGAGGGACTGTCTCGCCCATGCTTTGAAGATTCGCGGCGGCGGTTCTCGGCTTGTGGAGCGCGTGTGCCGGCGCCGTGACAGACTGCCTCTGCTCCCATGGACCCTCGACGCCCGCTGCTCCACATCACAGGACGTGCTGGACCCGCAGACTTAGAACTTGAGTCCGCCTGCTGCTGCGGCCTTTCTGGTGGCCACATACTCATCTTTTCTCATGGGCCCGTAGTGGCGGAGTGCTGCTGGACTTCCCCCCTCACTCATCACTAAGGGCACATCGAGGAGGTGACTACCGGCGCGGCAGTTCCGCTACTGGTTGTGACGGCAGCCATTTCATGGCGGCCGCGTTCGGCGCCTGCCATTTAACTGCTGCCACGTTCGGCGCCCGATACCCCATGCCGCCCTGCATCCTGCCTTAAACACTTCGAGGCCTGACTCACCGCCTGCCCCGAAGCCCCTAACTGGGTAAGATCTGCGCTGCTTGCCTCCTGCACTGCACACATTGTAGAGCTTAAAACAAGACAGCCGGGGCATTGCATTTTATTACTACGTTTGATAGACTCTCTGGCCTCTCTGTCTTCATCACAATTGCCTGCTCTATGAGGTGGGACCCTCTGGCCACTTTCTTGCACTCCTCTGCTTTTGCTCACCAGCCGGAGATATGGAACGCACTGATGCCAAACAAACCAAAATCCCATTTGAGACGCGTAAGCCTCCCAAGTCACGCTCAGAGGAACAAGAAGATACAGATGTCACAGATATGCCTGAAGAGGATTGGAAAGCAATCCTACTGGGAATGAGGCAGAGCCTGTCGTCCATTGACGCTAAAATAGATACAATGTACGCGGATGGACACAGTAGTCGCAAAGCTGGGACTACACGACCAACGTCTGAAAGAGGCCGAGACAAGGATATCAGATCTTGAAGATGGTGCCACGACAAGCAAGACACAGATGTCGCAAATGGACAAGTTACTTAAAGTAATCGCGGAAAAAAAATGAGGACTTAGACGCTCGGTGTCGCAGAAACACTGTTTGTATCCTTGGCCTGGCGGAACCTACAAACATGGGGCGTATGGAGGACTTCATAGAGCAATTGGTGGTGGATCTCTTTGGCAGGGAATCCTTCTCAACGCACCTTACGGTCGAGAGGGCGCATAGATCTCTAGGGGCTCGCCCGCCGTCGGGCGCCCCGCCCCGCCGCGCGATAGCCCGCTTTTTAAAATACAGCGACAGGGTTGCGGTTTTGCACCTTGCCACGGAAAAGAAACAGGTTCACTATGACAACACGACACTGGCCTTCTTCCCAGACTTTACAACTGCGGTGCAGGATGCCAGACGGAAATTTGCGGCTGTTGAGAAAAAACTGCAGTCACAACAAATCCCCTATGCCCTGCTGTACCCAGCAAAGCTCAGGATAACTCATCATGGATCACAGCACTTTTTCCTGAACCCGCAGCAGGCTGAGGACTAACTACGACGCCAGCACCGCTTGGCTACCACCGACTCAGGCCCTTGAGATCGGTCCAGATCCCCTACACCCCGATTAGACGCAAACTGAACTACATAACTGTCATTGGTGCTTGCGGATCTTTACATTGCTACCCGATTCCTAACGGACTGACCTATGTTGGTGATGTATATTCACATTTATTGTTAGATATGATGCCTGGTTCCGCTACTCGCCTCCGTCCCGCTGTAGCTGCCAACCTACTGGTGGTGCAGTGGGTGAGTGAGAGTATGGAGGGGAGAGGGCGGGCCGTGTGCCCCTAGAGGGTTGCCTGCGTGGGCGTTCCCCAAAAAGTTACGTAAGAAAGGGTTATGAATAGTTACATTATGAAGTGTTTTATGGGAAGGGGAGGCCTTGTACCCGGCGAGTTGGGGATGCCGTGTGGGTGGAGGGAGGTTCTGCTTTTATGACTGTTTGTCCAGTCTACTGAGATTTCTACCATAAACGTTTACATTAACTATCATATAAGGTGGAATGACGCACACTGCAATATTAATACTATTACAATAGCATCATGGAACATTCGAGGTTTCAACGACCCTAGGAAAAAGCGACCGGTTCTTGGCTGTTGAGACAGGCACCAGATTGGGGTGGCTATGTTACAGGAGACACACTTGAGTCCCAGTGCAGACCCCCTATTTTCTTTGAGATGGGCCGCACATCGATGCTTTGCGTCATACTCTACATATTCCCTTGGAGTAACTATTTTGATCAAACGTGGGGTGCCATTTGTTCCCTGTGTGTCGGAAACTGACACAGAAGGTAGATTCTGTTTGATTTGGGGTAGGCTCCACTCATATAATGTATCATTTTCTTATTATTATGGGCCTAACATTGATGATACGCACGCCCTTCTTCACCTCTGGAGCAAAATCCAGGAGATTGGCACTACTTATGTTATCTGGGGTGGAGATTTTAATACAGTGATGCACCCCCCATGGCTAGATCTCGAGATTTCCCAACGCACTACTCGAGCACCCAGAGAGCGCTACATGACATCATTAATGAGGGTTATCTACTTGATTCCTGGAGGTACAAACACCCAGAGCAGAGAGAAGGAACACACTTCTCAGCATTCCATTCATCCTGGGCCAGATTGGATTATATCTTTGGTTGGATCGGGTGACGCATTTGGCTCGCACTCATTCAGACCATTCCCCGGTAGTTGTGTGCTGCATGTGCCCCTCACTCATTCCCCATATAACAGCTGGTGCCTCAACCCTCTGCATCTCTAAGACACAGCCTTTAAAGCTGAACTGGAACGAGACATTCAAGACTTCTTTGACTGGAATTTGGACTCTGTCCCTAGCATTAAAACAGCGTGGGAGGCGTTCAAGGTTACAGTTCGAGGTTGGTGCATATCCAAGGGTGGGGGTATTCTAAAATCGCTGCACACTAGCTTATCCACTATGGAAAAAGACCTTATGCACCTAGAGAACGAGCTATGCTCGGATCCAGATAGGAGCGACGTTAGAGCTGCCATGCGCGACAAACTCACTGAGTATGGAGACCTTGCTTATAGGGAGTGTAAGTTCCGAGGGAAACATCATGTGGCAAGGGTTTACGGCGAGGGAGACCGTCCAGGGAAAGTCCTGGCATCCGCGATTAAAACACCTACATTTTCCAACTATGTAACAGAGTTGCAGGATGCACGTGGCACCATGAATATAAACCTTCCTGACCAATTACACACATTTCGAGACTATTACAGTAACTTATACTCCTCCCAGAGAGGCACTCCTCTGGACTTACCGGACTATTTTAAAGATACTCCACTCGCCTGGCTAGGGGAAACCCAACGGAAATTTCTTAATCTAGACCTGGAACTAGATGAAATAACTGAAGCCATCATGCAGATGAAGTTTGGGCGGTCCTCGGGATCCGACGGGCTGCCAATAGAGTTTTATAAAACCTACGTTTCCGTCCTAGCCCCTATCCTGAAGGAAGTATATTACACAGCATTGGAAGAAGGGAGTTTGCTTGTGACGATGCGAGAGGCATTTATTACCTCCTTATTAAAACCAGGGAATTCACCACTCTGTGAGTCCTATTGGCCCTTATCTCTTTTAAATTGCAAAACTAAAATATTAACTAAAGTTTTGGCGACCTGGCTAAATTTGTTAATGCAACGACCAAGCGGGCTTTATACCAAGTCGGGCCACATCTCACAATCTTAAAACATTGGCTGCGGTACTGCAAGACATCGACCCTATATGCTCTGCAGTGGCTGTATTCCTCGACGCTACCAAAGCGTTCGACTCCCTGGAATGGGATTACCTGCTTGGCACACTGAGCTATATGGGGATGCCCTCGTCTTTCCTCCAGTGGGTCTAATTGCTATATCAGAATCTGTTGGCCTCAGTTCTACTGAATGGGGCCAAATACTCTCCCTTCACCGTATCTAGAGGCACAAGGAAGGGCTGCCCGCTGTCCCCTGTCCTCTTCGCATTAGCCATTGAGCCCTTAGCTGCTAAACTGCGACAACACCATAATGACAAAGCATTAATTTACCCGCCCAGACAGCTTCTTATCTCCCTTTATGCGTATGATATGACACTTTACGTTAAAAAACCTCATGACAATCTTAACCCCATTCTTCGCGAGATAACATTTGGTGCCATCTCTGGGGTGCAAATTAACTGGTCCAAGTCTGCTAACTTTCCCTTTACGGACAATACCCCACCTCACCAGTTGGACTATCCCCTTGTCTGGGAAACAGATGAGATAAAATATCTTGGAATACGGGTCACTAGAGGCAAGGATGTACTCATGCTTCTAAATTATGGCACGGCCATTGACAAAATGACGGATACCATCACTAAATGGTTACGTCTCCCGCTTTCCATGGCGGGTAGAATCTCCTTAATAAAGATGGTTCTGTTGCCGAAGCTGTTGTATCTCTTCATTAATATACCCTATCATCCTGGGGCCGTCTTCTTCAGCATACAAGGCTGATATGGGGCGGGAAACAGGCACGACTAAACCTGGATACGTTGATGCTGCGATATCATCAGGGCGGATATGACGTCCCTAATTTTGAAACATATTATTACTTTTCGCAAGCTTATTTTGCCACTTATTGGTTTCACCCGCCGCCCTTTATGCCGCATTTGGTGGTGGAAGACGGCTACATGGCCCCGACAACCACGACATGCTATCTCTTCACTGCAGTGAAGTCGTGGGATCGTGATCCGTCCACGGTAGACTGTCCCATTCAAGCATGGCACCGCATAGCTTGTCGGCTTGAAGTACCGATGCTATACTCTCCTAAGATGTCCCTGTTGCGGAATCCTTTATTACAAGTCACCTATAAAGGGTTCTGTCGGAAGATACTTGAGAAACGTAACTATAGTTCTTGGGGGGACCTTTATATGGGCGGGCAGTTTCGCTCTAAAGAACAATTCTTTGAGATTTGTGAACCAACGACAATGGACACATTTTCATATACCCGCCTACGGCTGTAACACCTGCTTTTCCGGAAGAACCAGAAACCTTAGCCCGTCACATGCCTTGTTAACAAGCTGATGACCCTCAGCATGTCGTCTCCCTTCTTTATCAGCACGCACAAAACTCACCACCCTCTCGCCCTATTCGTGCCAGGCAGGAATGGGACACAGATCTGAACATGACCCTGACAGACGAACAATGGGAACTCTGCTGCAGACAAACTGAGGCAATAACTGGCAGCAGCAGATTACGTCTCATTCACTTGAAATTTTTGCACCGCCTATACCATACTCCGGCTAAGCTCTACAAGTTTCGCCTAAGGGACACTGATGCATGCACGAGATGTGGTCAAGAAGGGGCGGGTTTTCTACACTTAGCTTGGGAGTGTACTTCGGTGATGGCATACTGGACACAGACTTTCCAGGAATTATCGAGCATGATTGGCACCCTTATGGCGCCGTGGGCCTGACCCAGGACATCAACACAGTCCACAAGAAGTTTCTAACAATGGGGTTGCTACTAGCAAGGCGACAGGTGACATGTAAGTGGGGAAGAGGCCGCGCCCCTAAATTTAAAGATCTGCTCCACACAATGTCCACATGTCAGGATTACATGCATCATTACGCTAATACACTTCCCCTCAAGTCGCTCCCGAAAGGTATCTGGGGCCCACTCACCTCATATCTTCTTGCGAGAGCAGGAGGAAGGGGAAACTACACCTGGGACTGAGGCCCCCCCACGCACCGCTTAGGCAGTACCACATCAGTCGCGACTTGGCGGGCTGAGCCACAGTGGAATTCTGATCCAAAGTTGGGCGTGGCACGATATTTCTAATCGTACCTAACAGAATTGATGGTAGAGGGCGGGGGGATATTGCACGGGTTCACCAGTTATGCTCTGCCACTTATTTCTGTTGGGACCATATGCTGGACATGATGCTTTACTGTATATTAATGTATGCTAATGGACTATCTTGCAATGGACTCGACTTCTTTGTACTGCTTAACTTTTTTCTTTTTTCATCTGCATTTGTATGACGGTAGAGGCTGGGGGTAAGTTTAGTTGGGTTAAAGAATTGAGCAGCATATTGCACTGCACATATTATTGCTACCTGTGATTGGACTTGGAACTTGTGTCCTTTTGGATTGTAATGCTGTGCACCAACTCAATAAAAGTTGTTGAAACTTTAAAAAAAAAAAAAAGAAAAAAGAAAAAAAGTGTTCTTGAGGGAAGGGTTGCCTAAGGTCGGGTGGACCTCAATTTTGTTCTGAGCTGTTAAATGCATTTTTGAATAGGAATAGCATAGTGCACAAGACCACTTCTATTTACCATCCACCTGGAAATGGCACTGTGGTGCGCTTTAACAGGTGCTAAAAAATACCATTCAGTTGGCTAAGGAAGCCAATTTGTCATGGTTTAAGGAAGTATGGCTCAGTGTGTGGGCCTACAGGGTTACACCATGCAGCTCCACAGGAGTTACTCCTTTTGAACCTATGAGGGGCAGATTGCCATGTGGGAATGTGTGAATGTGTGATCATGGAACAGGATAGGTGTAAGAAGTGTCACGATTAGAAGAATATCTGTAAAATGGTTGAGGTACAAATCGGTGGCTGGGTAAGTGTTAAGAAACCAGGAGTTTATAAAAAGAATGAGGGTAGATATTTTTAACCTTTGAAGGTGTTTAAGATTTTGTGTTACTTTGTCCAGTTGAGTGATGGCAAGGTGTGGCATTTGAGTGAAATTTCTTTATACAGATGAGAGAAAAGAGTTCCACAAGACGATTCTGAGGTGAAGTTTAAAAAATCTGATTAGTTTGATTAGGGTTGTTCTGGGATGACTGGTAATGGAGCATGGGGTAGTAGTGGAGAGGTTGTTGAGAACTGTTGTGATCTGGGTGATGGCAGCGGCCAGTTTCCCTCCACCTCTTCTGTGAGTAGTGCTGTGAGGAGGACCAGGTCAGGGCACATACTCGCAAGACCCAAGAAATGTCATGGCTGTGTGCAATTGAACTTTCATTGTTTTTTAAGTATGTATTTTTTTGGTCAGTTTTTGGAAGGGGAGATTTGTTGAATTATGCATTGTAAAATTATTATCCATATGTGTCTTATTTTTCCTGTTAGGGAACCCATAGCTAGGAACAGTAGAATTTGAATTATGTGAATGTAGTGGAATGTAGGAACAGGGCATCTTATGATCACTGTAGATCTCATTGGTTGATGGATGCTACTGCTCCTTCTGCTGGGGTATTTGTTCTACAATGAATCTTTATTGAACCTACTTTGGATTCCGGATCATTACGACAGGTCAGTTACAAGTTGTGCGGAGATACTAGGTTGCCGGAATTAATGATTAAGGCTGGTAAATCCGCCTGTTTGAGATAATCCCCCAAATTTGGGAATAGCAGTGTTCACCTGCTCTGAGCATGTCTTAAATGGGAGCAGAGGTGCCGGCGGGAGCTGCAGAGGTGGGTCGTATTCAAAGCAAGTAGTTGGCCTGGTAGGCGGGAGCATGTGCTGTAGGATTGGGTCAGGTAGGATTTGGGGACCTGTTTGTTACTAAATGTGTTATTTAGCAGTTAAGAAAACATTTTGTTTACTCTGTGATCATAAAAACATTATTTTTCCAAAGGTATCCATGCCAACCTCTGGTGGCCGGAATGTGTTTAGAGGAGCAACATCAGGAGGAAATCCTGCACCTCAACAGCCTACAGTGATTACAGGAGGGCTAACTCCAGTCTCTAGCCCAAAACAGCCCTCTGGTCTGCCTAGTTTTCCACCTCCAGCTCATGCTGCTGCTCAGATACCACTGCAACCACAGGTCATTCCCAGTTCACCTGTTCCTGGAACTACACTTATAGTGCAGGCAAGTGTTTATTTTACAATGTGTAAAGGTCAAGCTCAATCTGAATTGTATGTGTTGTTGACAAGGTCTTCAAGTCATAGTTCGATAGCTGGCTCTTCTTATTGGAGGAGTCTCATGGTTCATGGCTTGAAGAAGTGAGGCGAACTTCAATAATTAATGTGAGTGCATGTTTCAAGGAGAAACCTATTTTATTATTTTATACATGTTTTATTTTGTATGTAATCATTTGAATTTTCAGTCTAATAGGCATCACACAATGTAATAAGACCATTTTTCATTTTGTTGTCTTTTGTTAGGAGGTTTGCAGGTTCCGCACTACATTTTACAGGCTGGCAGACATTAGAAGTCAAAATAAATCTGTTTCTCGTAGAATGATGTAGCTGAGGCATCGAAACTAGGTTTAATACATTATAGTTTTCTTTTTCTCCTCCGTTAAAGCTTTTTGAACAAGCATTGGCAAACCCAATAAGTTTCGCCTTTGAGACCTGTTGGCTTTACCAGTGGTTTTTAGGTGTCTGGTGGCGTACTGCGCACATGCGCAGTCCAGCTCGCAAGATTTTATGTTTTAGGGTGAGTTTCTCTAGCAAGGGTTAAGCCCCGCCCTTCTTCTCCATTGGTTGGCCTCCTAAACAGTGGCCTGCCATTGGTGAAGAGGTCGCCAACAGATGGCCCCATAAAGAAGATAAGAAAGCTTTTACGCCAGCAGGAAGTCAAGAGAGACGTCATAGCGTCTGCGATACTTGTTTCACATCCCACCCTTGTTTCTCTCCGTATTGTCCATACATATCTCCAGATATCCTTGCTCGTTTAGATCTGTAGCAACTCACTTATTTGCCTTTCCCAATAGTCTCTATCTTTCCTCCCGAGTGAAATGCACAACCCCTCTCTGCAGCACCTCCTCTCTCAAGTGCTGCCTTCCCTATTCTTCTTTCTTTTCCCTGCTACTGCTCCAGTTTTGAACATCTCTGCCTCTCGCCCTCACCCCTATGTCTTCCTGCGGTATCTCAGCGCCTACTAGCTTCTTTCTGTCTCCCTTCTATTGCTGTTGTCACCTTTGCTAGTAGCGCTTCTTGATTTAGCCTCTTCCCTGGCGCGCTACTCTTGTGGCATGTGCTTTGCCATTGCTCTCTATCATTCAGTCCTTAGGGTCACAGTTCGCACCCGTTCCATGAGTGAGTATCCCGGCGGTGCAGTGCCCGAGGTCCGGTTTGCCCAGATATAGCTCAGGTTACAGCCGGGATTCGCGTCATTTGAATCTACTGGACCAATGCACCCTACTGTGGAAGGGTCTAGGTGCTAGCCGGCCCATATGTTGAGGGTACCCTCCTCCCGTCAGCCAGGTGTTTCTCCAGGTCCGCCACGGCAGGGAGATCAGTGGAGTTTAACCCCCCAGCCACCAATGACAACGGAAGCGGTCCGTGCCAGCCATCTGTTGACACAACACAGCAACTACACAACGGCCAAGGCCTGGCGGAACGCACCCCTCGCCCACAGGTGACCGTGGCATGGACCCTTACGCGCGTGGCGGGGGTCGGAGGCGCCGGGCTCGGAGGCGCGCTTCCAGGTAGCTCACCTGCTAGGCCGGCTGCCGTGCGACAAGTGCAAGGAGCTCTTGACTGTCAGTAGTGCAGGCGGCGGGTGGAGCTGCATTGTTTGTATCGTGTCAGTATGTGACCCACTTAAAAAGACCACTTGTTCATTGCTTACATTGACCATCCGTGCAATTCACTCTGCTAATTATGTCCGTCGTTGATCTTTTAACGAATGTTCATTTGCTCATAATTCTTTTAGCATCCCGGGTCGGGTTAAGACCAATCCCGAGTCAGGACATATCCCGAGAGTCGTTTAGATTTAGAGGAGGTACTGCTAACGAGTAAGGTGATATAGGATTGGAGCATTATGGGCCTCTCAGCCTATTGCAGCACGCCGCACAGCATTTCGACGTGCTGGATGGCTGTGCAGTTTCACACATGCCTGTCTGTGTCGGCTACTGTCAGTTTGGTGGGTTGGCTCATGTGGGGGGTGTGCTGTATTTACCCTGTTTAGGGCTTGGAGAGGTTTGGTAATTTTTCATGTGTTATGTGATTCAGTGGCTTTCTGTGCCTGTGTAGTGGTGGGGTTTAGCGTATAGTTGCGCAGGTATCTTCTTGGATTTCTCCGTGAATAACATTGGGCTTATTGTCTAATTGATTGAGCTGAACCTTCCATTTTGCCGGGGGGGGCTTTGCTTACGGGCTTTAGTGGCAAGTAACGAGTTCATAAGTTCTGTTGTCAGTTTGCCCCAGCTGTTTTGTAAGTCTCCCTGTTCATTTTTGAATTTCTGAGCACCTTGCGTAGCCAGTTGATCACTGTGGATGTATCTGTGGCCCTCCATTTGATCCTCCTGTCTAACTTTGTAGCTTTGTGCCCACCGCGCGAAATGGTGTCGGCATTGGTATTCCTAGGTCCATATTTAGTCAGGGGATTGTGGTTGCTTTCCCCCTGTTGGAAATCTCAGAGTTGGTAAGATTATTTGCGAAGGTTTTACACAGGAAGATGTAATTGATTGTTGAGATTTTTTTGAAGGTGCTGTGTGACTGATGGCAGTTGATCAGGAACAATGGAAGATTTTTATGAGCTATTGTTAAACCTGAGACTGTTGCCACTTGCAGAGCTGGGGGGTTTTGATTGTGGGGCCCAACTTTGATCTTGTTGGTTTGCTTCATAAAGACTGAGAAGCTACCTTGTGGCTGGCCAAATATGTTAGTGCGTTTGGCTTGTTTAAACAGCTCGTAGAAGCCATGTAAGACAGTTGGGGTGAGCGCCCACGTTTCCTGTAGGCAGGTACCATTCCATCAAGGTGGGGGTCTGTCGAAGAGCCAGGTTTTGAGGTTTCTTGCGAAGATGGGGAGCGATGTTGTCTGTCTGAGGTGGAGCAGAAGGGTGTTCCATGCTTTGGCCGCGAGGAAGGAGAAGGAGCGGCCTCCCGATCTGGTCTTTCTGGTGCGAGGGACCACGGCGAAGGAAAGCTGGGCTGATCGTAGGGTCCTTTGGGGTGCGTAGAATTTGAGTCGGCTGTTCAGGTATGCTGGTCCGGTGCCGTGGAGGGCCTTGTGTGCGTGGGTGAGCATCTTAAAGGTGATTCTCGCCTCGACGGGGAGCCAGTGGAGTGTGCGCAGGTGCTGGAAGATGTGGCAGTGTTTTGGCAGGTTGAGGAACAGTCTTGCGGCGGCGTTCTGGATGTTCTGTAGCTTGCGGATGAGGTTTTTGTTTATTCCGGCGTAGAGTGTGTTGCCGTAGTCGAGTCTGCTGGTGACCAGGGAGTGGGTGACTGTCTTTCGGTGTTCGAGGGGGATCCATTTGAAGGTCTGACGAAGGAGGCGGAGGGTGTGGAAACAGGAAGATGAGACAGAGTTGATCTGGCGGTCTATTTTGACTCGGAGTCCAGGATGATTCCCAGGTTGCGTGCGTGGTCTGTGGGGGTTGGCGGGTTTCCGAGGGCGGTGGGCCACCAAGTGTCGCTCCAGGCGTCGGGGTTTGGGCCCATGATGAGTACTTCTGTTTTGTTGGTGTTTAGTTGTAGGCAGCTGTTTTTCATCCATTTGGCAACGGCTTCCATGCCTTCTCGAAAGTTGCGTCTGGCGGTGTTGGGCTCGTTGGATAGGGATGTAATTGTGAGCTTTTGCTCTGTTGTCCGTTTCTGTGAGTGTAGGCAAAATGGTTGGGCGTGGTGAGGAATAGCCCAGTTTGGTGCCCCTTTGAGGATTGACCAGCTGGTTCCACTCGTCATGGTTGTTGATTTTTGACATGCGTCTTACATTTCTTTGATTTTTTTAATAAAGGGGCTGGTTTGGTGTTGTGTGTGTCTGCCTCTGTGTGTGTCTGCTTCTGTGTGTGTCTGCTTCTGTGTGTGTCTGCCTCTGTGTGTGTCTGCCTCTGTGTGTGTCTGCCTCTGTGTGTGTCTGCCTCTGTGTGTGTGTGTGTGGCTCTGTGTGTGTGTGTGTGTGTGTGTGTGTGGCTCTGTGTGTGGCTCTGTGTGTGGCTCTGTGTGTGTGTGTGGCTCTGTGTGTGTGTGTGGCTCTGTGTGTGTGTGTGGCTCTGTGTGTGTGTGTGGCTCTGTGTGTTTGTGGCTCTGTGTGTGTGTGTGTGTGTGGCTCTGTGTGTGGCTCTGTGTGTGTGTGTGTGTGGCTCTGTGTGTGTGTGGCTCTGTGTGTGTGTGTGTGTGGCTCTGTGTGTGTGTATGTGGCTCTGTGTGTGTGTGTGTGTGGCTCTGTGTGTGTGTGGCTCTATATGTGTGGCTCTGTGTGTGTTTGGCTCTATGTGTGTGTGTGGCTCTATGTGTGTGTGTGGCTCTATGTGTGTGTGGCTCTATATGTGTATGGCTGTGGAGGTGTGTGTGTGTGGCTGTGTGTGTTTTTGAAACATAAATAAAACGTGTTATTTGCAATGTCAATAGGTCAAACTCGCGTAAATACGCGACCTATAGGTCTCGCATTTGCGAGAGATTAAGCTATTGGCATTGTAAATGACAATGCCATTTATTTATCTGCTTTCAAAACCAACACATAAATAAATGTTGTCATTTACAATGCGAATAGCTCTAACCTTTAGCAAAGGCGAGACCGTTGCATTGTAAATGCTTGTTATTCATGCTGTAGAACAACTCCAATGCTAAGGAGTGTGGCTAAAGAAACTAAACTTAAAAAGGAACTATTAAGTTTAGTAGAAAAAACACAGTAGAACTTGGTGGGTATACTGCCGTTGTCTGCTGCCTTTCCCGACGGGAGACTAGATATAACAAGAAGAATTTCTTCTGAAGATAGAGGTCCCTCCTATAAATCCTGGTCTTCTTCACTAAGCTTATCTAAAGAAATTGAATCCAAATAGCAATATGCGTCTGCCTCAGCCCATTTAGTGCTATCTGCATTAAGAATCTTATAGTACCTTCTTAACGTAGCCCGGATTCCTAGAGGGTCAGACACCTTCCCTAACATCGGGTCTTTTATTTCCCTCACGTCACATTGTACAAACTTTTGTCTAGTTTAGGTTGCGAGGTGATATCCGATCTGTTCACTACATTTATATACTCTTTCCCTCCACGTCATAAGCTTATTTGTTGTTTTTTTGCAGATATTTTGACAATTGCAGCCTTAGCGACAGAAACCCCCAATTGGTCTTCCATCTCCTCAGATCCCTGCTGAGTAGCCCTAACAAGTTTTGTTTCTGCTAATGCTGCTTGGAGATAAAGCATTCTTTGCTTTTCATTCTTCCCGCGATTCAGGGTAAACTGCAAGGTCTACCCCCCGTATCCCTGCCTCCTGTGTATCCCAGACCACACCTCCTGAAGCAGTCTGTTAATTTTCCTTAAAAAATAAAGGTATCCACTCATTCATATGTTTAAGATACTCTTCATCCACTAAGAGAGTGCGTTCAAAATTCCATCTCACCACCCTCCTTGCAGACCCTATTCCTGTTATATGCAACACTAGGGGGTTATTATCCGACATTATACCCGAATAACTCTCATTATCACATTCTTGTACAAGGGAGTTTGAAATAAAGAAGTAATCCAGGCGTGCATGGGATTGATGCGGTGCCAAGTAGTATGTACTCAGTAGGACTTTTAACCTTGCTGACATCCACTCGCCCATGATCTTGACATTGCCTACATAAAGATTGAAACACTTTAGATTTCCTTCCTGTATGAGAACAATAGCACTCCTGAGACCAGCTCCCAGGTAGATTAATGTTCAGGTTCTCACATAAAATAATGGGTAAATGCCAGAGCACCATTTAATTCCAGAGCCAGTCAAATAACCCTGGTTCGTCCAAGATAGACCCATATACAGAGTAGATAGTAAAACTTGTGTTTGAAGGGTGAAATTCAGCGATGGCCCACCTACCCTGCTTAAAGATCTGTACTTATTTAGACTGGCTAAAAGGAGAACAACCAAGGATTGCCACTACACAAATGTGTTCCCATTGTAATGTTCCCGGATTACTTTATAGCCAAGAGAATCAAGCAAGTGCTGTTGTGATCCTGGGCATCCCGTTACTTATCGTAGGAGGGAGCAGGACCACAAGCCCGGGCAGTCTCTGCGGCCTTTGCCACCAGCATCTTGCGCCTGGAGGCACATAAATCCATCGGCCGGGCCCCGCAGCTCGGGAGCCCGTTACTGATCATAGGAGGGGGCAGGACCACAAACCCCGGCAGTCTCTGTGGCTCTGGTGCCAGCATCCTGCGCCTGGAGGCTCATAAATCCAGCGGCTGGGCCCCGTAATGAGGGACATGCGCGGGCATGGCCGGGTGAAGCCTGGGACAAGGGCGATCCCGTCCACGTCTGTCAGAGCCCGGAGGAAGCTGGGCTGGGCTCCCTTCTTGGTTTCACACTAAAACCAGCTGAGGGCTGAGACTCAGTTGTACACAGAAACATGCCAAGGGTCAGAATTCCCACTACCCTCTGGAACAAGGCAATAAGGAAAGCCCTTGGGGTGTTTGCAAATGTAGATTTCGCACAGTTAAAGAGGTGGGAGCTAAAAGAGGTCTACAGCTCCCCCTCATCATTTTGGATTGTTTGCATGCTCCGACTCTCTGCTTTTTACCCGCTGTACCTGTTGCATCAGTCCCTAACTCCCTGAGCGAGTCCCCAGTCAAATTGTGACACACTCCATCTTAGAGGCCCTTACAATGTTGTGCATTACCACTCTGCTCGGCCAGTCCAAAGATACATCCCTTACTCAGTTAGGCCTCATGGGGAAACTTAAGACTGCCACAACGATTCATGTGGCCCCAGTAACTTCAACCATGGACTGCTTTCTGAAAGTATAAGTGGGGGTCCTTGATAAGGAAATTGTGCTGGTCGCTCTGTGCCTCTCTTGTTCCCAGTAAATCAATTGTGCGTCGCCCTATCAGCCCGGCAAGTGGTCAGGCCCCCTTGTTAAGTACCTTCAAACTCGAAGACTCGACAGAATCCCCGCAACCTCCCTCTAGCCAACGCAAAACAACTAAAACTCAGGAGAGGGGTGGGCGGGGTTGTGGATCCAAAAAGGCACACCCAGCTCCTGTATTTTTGCCTGGTCATGGGTCGCTTGATATCAGTCCTGCAGCAACAGTGTCACGTACGGACGCTCAGGAAGGGGGACCTAGCAGGGGGTCCGGAGCTGGGGCCAAATGTAAATGCAACACGTGGGGGCCAAGGTAAAAACGTCTTAAGGCAGATTCTTCAACCCCAATTCATCCCGGAACACTATCCCCCTCGAAAGACGAGTTGGCAGCCATGCTGGAAGCTTGTGTGGATACACTTTAGGATGGACTGGACTCTAACTGGTACCTATCAAGCAAAGCCTCATTACAATCGAGCGGGAACTCTCTTTTTGGTACCAACAGAATAATAGGGCTAGTAATATAGCCAGTACCATCCAAACGGTCCCTCCAGCCAGCGGTGGTAACATGGTTCAGGGTCAACCTACTTTGATGGCAGCACCGGGAGGCCAGTATAGTTGGTGCAGTTGTAATTCCCTGTGCAGGAGCTTCACCCAACCTACTCCCTCTAACCCTTGGCCTCGTCCGCTTCCTCCTCCAAAGCAAGGATCAAAGGTGGAGTTGACAAGGAGAAAGGAAAGCCGAGGCGGCAACGTGCCTCTACAGAGGGAAACTGGTGGACGTGAGGCTTCCACCTCAGCATTCGGGGAGCCAGGGTATTCAGTGTGTAAGCCCAAATTCCATCCATTTACCCCTAGAAGCAACACCTTGCGTCGTAGTCCTGGGAAATGTACCAGTGTTGAAGCCAGGTTCCACCGAAAACGCCGAAGACTTTCACCAGCTAAAAAAAAGTTCTGCACTGGTTAAATACCAGAAAAACTCTGGGATAGAGAGCAGAGAGCTACATCATCATGGTCCAGAGGGTGGCCTGATTTGGAGGGTCTAAAAAGAGTAGCAAAGGGGATCGTGTGATAATCAACTTTAATCAGCCTCATCTAGTTAAGAGAATTCTCCATGCGGCCAACCCTCGCACCACCATTGGCCCAGTCACTTCTATTGCAGCCCCCCCCGGGCTTCTTTTATAGATTTGTGTCCCCAGTACTAACACAAAATTCACGTTTTCCTAGGAGACCGGTGAGTATGGCACTCTACGAGCGGCATCCGGTCTTGTCGCCTGTTCCAGTTTTCAATGCCTTTGCTCCTCTGGGGTTCCTTGACAACTGTGATTGACTGGGTGGACCTGTCTATGATTCCCAAGACTTCTTCCCTACAACTGGACCGCACGTATCAGGCAGGCCAAGGCAACCCGGGGCACAACATATCTCTTCCTTATTTTCTTGAATACAGCCGGCTTGGCAAGCAAGTTCCCAGTTTCAGAATGGCTTAGTTTCGTTCAGACGTTTGACATTATTTGTTTGCCGGAGACCTGGGCTGTGGACAATTCCTTTCTGTTGGAAGGGTATAAATCCTTCTTTGTGCCTGCAAGCCTATTGAGAACTGTCGAGCCAAGTGGGAACTTGTGCTCTATGTTTCGCTCAGGCTGGAAAGTTGTATTGTAGAATTTAAAACAGATAATCACTGTCTGCAGGCCTTGCTCCTTTCCCATGAGGCCAGTAGATTGCTGCTCATAAATTTTTATAATGCTCTTTCATCCCTACCTAAGGTATGCAATATAGTACGGCTGGGTAAATTCTTGAATAGCTTAAGTGCTTCCACATGTTATACCGCCAACATTGTTCTGGTAGGTGACTTTAATGTTCATCTTTGTGGGGACCCAAGAATCCAGGGTTTAGGGGCTGCTTACACTTGGGCATGTGTTTTGATCATCAAGGGCAGGGAGAACCTCTAAATACGCTAACATGCCATTTTGACCACCAATCTGCGATGGGCAAACTGGACCTTGCCCTGAGCGATATCATTCCCACTTTTAAAGGACATGACAGTGAGTCGTTTATTGATTTTATTCTCGTCTCCACCCCTTTCTTTAATTTCATATCAGATTTCTCTACCAAGGCAGGCATTTACAGTGACCATAACCCACTATGTTGATGATGGTGATGATATGGGGATTATTAAGCGTTCGAATGCCGAGGCGTCTTGGCGTTGGTGTGGGTAGGCAGGGGCAGGGGCTGAGCTAGATCTACTTGGGAGTAAACAACCAAGTTTTCAAGGCTTTCCTAAACAATAGAAGGTTAGGTTGCAGTCTCAGCGCCACTGGCAGTTTGTTCCACAATTTTGCTGCACAGCTGGACAGGGACCTGCCCCCCCCATCTGGCCTTCCGAAACTTGGGACTACTGATCAGACCAAGAATAGCCGACCGTAGATTTCGTGAGGGGGTATAGAGCCTAAACATTTCCTGACAGTCATCTGAGCCCCCACCATATTGTGCCTTGTGCACCAGGCATAGCGCCTTAAATTTGATTCTCTGCGGAACGGGGAGCCAATATAGTGCTCTTATTCTATGTCTTACAATCAGAGGGCTTGCACTGGATTTCAAGAGGGGGGGAGGAGGTGCCCTACAGCCCATATCTGGGGGTAGAAGGCTTAAATGGGTGCAGAATATTCCTGGTCTGTTTCACAAGACCTTTTTAGCTAATTGCCAGGAAGAGATCCAGGTTTATCTGGCTGGTCCGCGGCACCCAGATGAGTCCGTTGTTAAAAATCCATCTCCTGTTTCATTGCTAACTTACTGACGATTCCCTCCTCAATTAGCCAACGAGAAAGGGCCCCAAGATAGTTTGACACAACATGCTCATGCACAGCCAGGTTGCTTAAGGAAGCACTCTATGCTATCCCTAGTCAGAACTTGCAGAACACAGTATAAAGCGGCCCTTAAAAAACGTAAAGAAACCTTGAAGGAGGATCTCTGGGGGAGCTTATGGAACCCAGTATAATTAGGAGCAATACCAAGTTCTGGGGTATTATTAATAGCCCAATCTTGGGAGTAGAGACAGCAAGTGCTATTGATGCACATATCATGTAGGATGACTGGGTCAGCCATTTTGAGGGTATGTTTGGGGGTATTACGGACCAGAGCTTACCCAGTTGCGGAGCTAATGATAAGTCTGCACTAACAGTTTCGGAAGAAGAAGTGAGGTGGGGAATACGGGGCATGACGCGAAACAAGGCACCTGAACCGGATGGAATTCGACCCGAACTTTATATGTCCAATACGGAGTTTCGGGCATCGGTGCTTTCCTCTATCATTAATTCGACTGTTATGTCTGGTTGTCCAGTCTCATGGGCCACCTCCACTATTGTCCCCGTTTTTAAGAAGGGGAATAGAGAGAATTCACTCTGTTATAGGCCTATTCCCCTGCTGGAGTATGTGGTTAAAATGGTTGGATGAATCTTGCTAGATAGGTTATCCAATTGGGCTGCAGAGAATAACATTTTGTCTGATGCCCAATATGAGTTCCATTCTGGCCGCTCAGTGATGGAGCTATGTCTGAACCTCTCCCTGATGGTGAACAAGTATACTATTGCTCGAACCCGCACTATTTTTCTACCCTTCATGGACCTTTCTTCTGCATTTGATTGCGTCAATAGAGGCAGGCTGTGGCAGACCCTGCTCTCCCTGGGGGTGGACAGGGATATAGTCTTTTTCCTACAGGATCCCAACCAAGACACCAGGGCGGCCGTGTGCAACTCAGGTGACATGAAGGTCTCGCGCTTGTTCGCGATCAGCAGAGGGGAACAACAGGGATTTACCTTGGCCACTTTTCTATTTAATGTATATATTGACCTGGAGAGGATCCTTATAGAGACCAAGGTGGACTTACCAAAGGTAGGGCGGCGTGGTCTTCCTGTTCTGCTGTTTGCAGACGACGTTGTCTTAATGGTCAGGCGAAACACCAAACTTTGCCGTCCTGTGGCTGCGATGTTCAATCTCCACAGGACATGACTCATTTTATGATGTTCTGTAGTTTTTATGAAATTCCCAGAAAGTCCTTCATAATTCCGAATTATAGAAAAGTGCACCCAGCTTTTATCTTTTTACAAATGCTGACAGGTAGCCCTCTGTTTTATGTACTCACATTCTTAAAAACCGCCATCAGACTCCGATCTAGTTGCGATTAACTAGCTTGTTCTCTTTTACTGTATTGATCCTGGTTGAAATGTTTTATTGGTACAGCATGAATGATATTGGAGCCATCAAATGTTTGCACTCCCATTCGTACAAGTTATTTTTAATTCACAGGTTGTTTCCTGTGAGGATTGTTTTTTAACTTGATGTTACACTATATTCTATTTAATATCTGCTTTTATGGTGAAGGTTTTAATGTCTAAAACCGAATAAAGATTATTTGACTTTACTTGATCCTTCAATATGGGTCTCTTGAAGACACACTGTCAGCGTGCAACATTTGGAGCTCTAGTGCAATCCTCTGCCTTTTTCTCCCATCGTTCAGCCCACAGATATTAATATTGGCTAATCGTAGTTTACTCATGACAAACCTTATGCAAAACAAATTCCCAGGCTATGATCCAACCCCATAGATTCCATAAACAAAATTGAGTAATAGGACTAGAGACATCCAACTTCTCCAGTATTAGGGGTGTCTTTCATAGATTCACATGCCTGAATCATTCCCCGTCGTCGGAGTGGGAGCCCACGGTACATAAAAAAGTAGTAAAATATACCCTTAGTACATAATAAATAACCATATACCCAACCAGGAAGTAAAGTAGCCCCAGCTACAGAAAAGAAAACTTCCACAGTAGAACCTGTCCATGTCATTATGTATGGACCAAACTGCAGCCAATCAGGCCACAGCTCCCACCAGCATGCTCTCCCCAGAGACCCAGGCTCTCAGATTTTTTACCGCACGTCGTGTGATAGGGAGTCCCTCTGAGCTCTGCTCATTTCTTCTCTTCTATTGAGTTTATTTCTACTACAATGTCTACTTCTAAGTCCCTTTTCAGGGCCTGTGACTCGTGTGGAAAGGCGAGACTGTTTAAAGAAGATCCTCACACTCGCTGCATCTACTGTTTGTATCCTGACCATCAGGTTAAGGAGTGTAGCATCTGTCGAAAATTTTCACCTAAAACCCTCAGGGACAGAGAGGGTCGCCTACTGCTGTGGCTGCAGAAGCTTAAGAACAAAGATGACACAGTTTCTGAGGTAGGAAGTTTCGCCTCAGAGTCTACTAAGGGGTCTAAGAAAAGGAGAGCTGAGGGTGCTGTGCCTACTCCGAAGGCTAAGGTGACGAGACACCAAATCGCCTCCCAGACTGGGGAGCCTTCTACTTCTAAGGCTCAGAAATCCTCTGAGAAATCTGTTAAGCTTCCAAGCTTGAAGAAAACGGAGTCTTTGGTGTCTCCTGTGAGACCTGGACATAAGGCACCATCAACGCTGCCGAGTTCCAGTCAGGCTGCCTCCGCCGTGACTACTACGTTGACTTTCTCCTCACCAAAATCGACTATGGTGATGTCCTCAGCCTCCTCTCCAACTTTTGTTCATGTTCAGATACGTCCCATTTCGTCGACGAAGGCTATCACACCTCTCGTCGACGGGAAGGTATCGACGACACTGAAACAGTCGACGAAGACACCCTCGTCGTCGTCGACGGCTGCTCCGCCGACGAAGAAGACCTTGCTATCGTCGACGCCATCGTCGACGAAGATATCGTCGACGGACCCACCGACGACAAAAAAGACCCCGTCGACGGACGCGTCGACGAGAGCGTCGTCGACGAAGGTGAGAATTGCCCCGTCGACGGCCCCGTCGACGGCCCCGTCGACGATGAAGACTGCTCCGTCGACGGCTCCCTCGTCGACGACAAGATCCACCTCGTCGACGAAGGTTACACCACCTCTGAAATCGAAAGAGCCTTCATCCAGAGCGACGACACAGAGCTCGAATTTGCCACAATTGCAAGACAATCCACCTACACCTAAGTTGTCGTCTTGTACAGACCTGCAAGTATGGTCAGCAAAAAGCGCTGCCATACCTCTTCCATCTCCAGCCACAACGGCGGCTTTATTGCAAAAGAGGTCATCTCAATCCACGCCATTGTCGCCACTCCAAATGCCAGACAGGCTATTGGATTCTGATGCAGAATCTGGCGATGACATGTTCCAAGCGGCTGAGAGTCCTTCTGACTTGCTGATACATGTCAAAGATCAAGATGACGAGGAACAGCGTATTCAGACACCTACATTGGTGAACACGCCTGCGCCAGGGATGCAGATGCCAATAGAACTTTATGAGAATCTGCAATATATGCTGAGCGATTATTATCGCCGCTTCCCACCTTCGGAGTCGGGCGACTCTCAGGTTACCTCCCCACAGCCTCAAGTGAATAAAGGCGCAAGATCTAATAGGGCTGACGAGGCACAGAATACCCGGCCTACCACACCATTATCTCCCCACCAACAGGATGATGACAATTCGGACGAGGACACTCATGAAGAAGGGGAGTTGAATAGATCGGACTCGTCGGAGTATGAAGACTATCAAGCAGATACACCATCCCCGGATGAACAACCAAAGGCTGAGTCACCACCGGTGGATATAGCGAACTTCCATAGAATTATGGACAAAGCTACCAAGAGATTTCTGGTTTCAATGGAAGCAAAGCAAGATGAATGCTTTCTTTATGATTTTAAGACTTTATCTCAAAGGCAAAGTTGGTCTATCCCCATCATAGACTTTATCTGGAAGGAGGGGCTTAAGATAATGGCCACACCAAATTCTTCTCCAGCGGTATTGCCGCGAGTCGACAAGAAATATAGGGCGCCCGCCTCTTCACCTGCTTGCCTCATCGGCCAGGCAAAGACGGACTCAGTCATCGCGCAAGCAGCGCAGAAGAGGGCTAGGAACCCCTCAACTCAGATCTCCATCCCAACGGACAGAGACGGAAGACGCCTCGATGCCATTGGTAAAAAGGTATCTACTATTGCGGCCACCACGGTTAGAGCTGCTAACTCGTTAGCAATTCTCGGTAGATATGACAGACAGATGTGGTCTGACATCTCGCCATACATCCAAAAGCTGCCCGAGCCGGACCGCTCTGAGGCCACCAAGATTTTACAAGAAGGCGAATGTGCTTCCTCTGAAATTATCGACGCAGCAGTGGACGTGGCGGCCACAGGATTCAGACAACTGGCAGGAGCTGCAGTGCTCAGACGAGAGGGATGGTTAAAATCTACGTCCTTTCGACAAGAAGTTCAGGCCAAGGTGTTGAATATGGCATATGACGGCGAGTTCCTTTTTGGCACACATGTGGACGAGGCCTTGCAGTCCATTAAAAAGGATACAGAAACCGCACGTTCTTTAGGTACTCTGCAGTACCGTAAATCTTCCTTTCGTGGTGCAAGAGGGAGAGGTAACTTCTCCAGCAGAGGAGGTTATTACCAGCAACGCCAATATTCCAACAACCAAGGCAACCAGAGGTACCAGCCTTACAAACAACAACCTTATGGTCAAAGACGGAATACCTATACACAGTCCCGAGGTAAGACTACCTATCGGGGTAGGGACAACGCCAACAAAAAGTGAGAACAGCGTCCTGCCGCCACTTTGCCTACACCAGCCACAAATTGGAGGAAGAATATCCCTGCATTACTCTCAATGGTCCAAAATTACAACAGACAGATGGGTCTTGGATGTAATCTCAAGAGGTCACATGTTAGAATTTGTGAAAACACCTCCAAATTCGCCCCCAAAAGGACCACCCCCAGCACATCTCAGGGATCTGTTTGTCCAAATCAATACAATGATTCGGAAAGGGGCAATCGAGAAAGTACCACAACATCAGAGAGGAAAAGGTTTTTACTCTCGTTTTTTCTTGATCCGCAAAAAATCGGGGGAGTGGCGCCCCATCCTCGATTTACGTGCCCTCAACAAATTTATCAAAAAATTGACTTTCAGAATGTTGTCACTCCAAGAGATCCTCCAGTTTCTGACGGAAGGCGACCACATGGCAACCCTGGACCTTCAGGATGCTTACTTCCACGTACCCATCTTCCCCAGGCACAGGAAGTTCCTAAGATTCAGAGTGGCTGGCAGGGACTTTCAGTTCAAGGTCCTACCCTTCGGGCTACGTTCAGCCCCGAGGGTATTTACAAAGATGTTGGCACCGGTGGGGGCCCACTTACGGTTGCAAGGTGTCCAGATTTACCCATATCTGGACGACTGCCTTGTCAAGGCCAATTCCTATGCCACCGCAAGCAGTCATATCCAGACATGCCTTTGCCTGTTTCAAAAATTAGGCTTCTCGATAAACTTCAAAAAATCGAACCTAACACCGTCTCAGAGGACGTCTTTCCTGGGAGCGACTCTGGATTCCGAAAGAGCTCAAGTCTTCATCTCAAACGAAAGACAAACAAAGATCCAGGAACTGGCGAGGGCACTCCTCGTAAAAAAGTGCGTTTCAGTTCGAAGATTCAAATCTTTCCTAGGGATGTTGTCATCGTGCATCCTCCTATCCCCGAACTGTCGTCTGAGGATGAGACCACTACAAGAGGAACTCGGCCACCAATGGGTACAAATTCGCGGTTCCTTCGAGGATGTCATCGTCTTAACGCCTCGAATGAAACAGGCAATTCTGTGGTGGACTCAAGAACACAACCTGCGAGTAGGCTGCGCCTTTCTAGCAGAAGCCCCCAGTTTCATCGTCACCACGGATGCCTCGCTGGAAGGTTGGGGCGCTCACCTTCAAGGGATGGCAATCAGTGGCAAATGGAGCACTCAGCAGAAGACATGGCACATCAATCTATTGGAATTGAGGGCCATCTTCCTCGCTCTCAAATCGTTTCAAGCGACTCTGTCAAACTCGTCCGTATTAATCCGAACAGACAACACGACGAGCATGCATTACCTGAACAAACAGGGGGGCACAAGATCAGCCCGTTTGTCTCAGCAAGCTCAGGAAATCTGGAATTGGGCCCTGGCACACAACATCACCCTGGCAGCGGTACATGTCCCGGGAGTAGCCAATGTATTAGCAGATTCCCTAAGCAGAGCCAAATGCAGCACTCACGAGTGGGAGCTGCACCAGCCGGCACTGGATCGCATTTTCCAGAGATGGGGTCGCCCCGATCTAGATCTATTCGCGACCTACCACAACAAGAAATGCATCCATTTCGCGAGCTGGATTCCTCACAAGGACTCTTGCGGGGACGCTCTCTCAATGAACTGGGAACAAATCTTTGCCTACGCCTTCCCTCCGATTCCTCTAGTTCCCAAGGTCATCAAGAAGATGAGGAGACAACCGTGTCGTATAATTCTAATTGCTCCACGGTGGCCCAGACAATACTGGTTCACACAGCTTCTTCTCCTCTCAGAGTGCGAACCAATTCAGCTGCCCCAAATTCCGGATCTTCTGACAATTCAGGACGGCAAAATATATCATCCAGACCCTCATTCTCTAAAATTGTCAGCTTGGCTCCTCAACACCATGAGTTCGCACATTTGAACATTCCTCAGGATTGCCAGGACGTCCTGAACAATGCTAGGGCACCTTCTACGAACAGAACTTACAAGCTTAAATGGAAGCGTTTTTGTGCCTGGTGCAAAACTATGGATTTACATCCTATTCATGCTGAACCAGACAAAATTTTGCCCTTCTTTTTACATCTTGCAAAGTCGGGCTTGGCGCACTCTACGCTTAAAGTGTTCTTGGCTGCCATATCCAGATACCGACAGGACGGCAAGACTTCTCTATACTCCTCAAGAATTATCCAGCAATTCTTTAAAGGTCTATTCCGCATGTTTCCACCAGTACGTAGGCCTCCTCCATCCTGGCACTTGAATATTGTGTTAGCTCAACTTATGCGCCATCCTTTTGAGCCAATTCATAAGGTTGATCTAAAATTCATCACCTGGAAAGTTGCTTTACTACTGGCTTTGACATCGGCCAGAAGGGTCAGTGACATACAGGCGTTTACATCTAAACCACCTTTCTTGCAATTCACAAATGATTCGGTGATACTGCGCACCAACCCGAAGTATATGCCCAAAGTGCCATCAGATTTCCACCTGAATGAGCCAGTCATACTTAAAACGTTTTTTCCACATCCGCAGACACCAGCGGAGCGAACTCTACACTCACTGGATATCAAACGATGTCTTAAATTCTATCTTTCCAGGACAGCTGCCATCAGAAAGACTGATCAACTGTTTGTTGCACATGGCAAACCAAGACAAGGCAGTGCAGTGACAAAACAAACTATCGCTAGATGGGTCTCTTCAGCGATAGGGCTCTGCCATCAACAGGCAGGTAAACCTTTACAAACCGTGCCCAGAGCACATTCTACGAGAGCAGTCGCTTCTTCGACTGCTTTGTTTGCTGGTGTGCCTCTCCTGCATATCTGCAGAGCTGCAACTTGGTCCAGCAGGCACACGTTCACGAGGCATTACTGTCTGGATTCTTCAAGCGATACCGATGCCTCGGTGGGAAGAGCAGTCCTGCGTAATCTTTTCCAATAAGGTGAGCCTCTGCTATTTCTATCCCACCTCCTCTTGCTCCTTTGACGCCTATTGTGTTATTGCTCTGCATTGTGTTTTTTCTTGCATTACTGCTATGTGCTTTGGCGTCCAAGAGCTATGTATATGTTGTTACTATTACTGCTCACTACTCTGATTCAGGCATGTGAATCTATGAAAGACACCCCTAATACTGGAGAAGAACAATAGTTACTTACCTGTAATCTGTGGTTCTCCAGTATTGGTGTCTTTCATAGATTCACATGCACCCACCCACCTCCCCTCAGAGGCTCACTCAGGCTGGTTTATCTATACTTACTCCGGTACACTCCGGTGCTACAAAATCTGAGAGCCTGGGTCTCTGGGGAGAGCATGCTGGTGGGAGCTGTGGCCTGATTGGCTGCAGTTTGGTCCATACATAATGACATGGACAGGTTCTACTGTGGAAGTTTTCTTTTCTGTAGCTGGGGCTACTTTACTTCCTGGTTGGGTATATGGTTATTTATTATGTACTAAGGGTATATTTTACTACTTTTTTATGTACCGTGGGCTCCCACTCCGACGACGGGGAATGATTCAGGCATGTGAATCTATGAAAGACACCAATACTGGAGAACCACAGATTACAGGTAAGTAACTATTGTTCTTATCCCTTATAGTGTAATGCTCAACCAATTTTGCCCCACCATTTGTGTGGTCCCACCACTTCCCCTCTCGATCTCTCCAAACCCCATCCCTGCCTCACCCACCACTTACAAACAGCTAGGCCCCATGCCTGAAGGTTAACACCCAAAGAACACATCCGCTGTCACCCCCACCTATGCATCTCCGATTTATCAAAAACCCATGAATAAGTCCTTATCAACGGGTGCATAGATAAACCCTCAAATACCTTTCACATCAGTAAGCTGAATGCCTCACACCAAACCATAAGATCCTGTGTAGCTGCAACAAAATTTAAGATCTATCCTCTTCTCAACTTGAACAATACAAAATAAAAATGTATCTACAGTCAGTGGAAGTGCCTCCTGTAATCTTTTAGGAATTCCTCGGCTTGTATCTCTGAGGTGAAACTGCAAATTTTCCTGTTAAATATAATTATTAGCTGAGCAGGATGTTGCAAATATACCGCCGCTCTACAATATCATGTAAGAAATCGGGTCTTAAAAAAAAAAAAAACATCTGATTGTGCTCTTGCTTCGCGTTAGGCTGTGCCATAATCGTAGATGGCCTGTTGTAGAAGAAAATTACCAAAATAAGCAAATATAGCACAGGGCTTCTCTGACCCGGTGGCCTGGCTTTTCTTTAACATAAGAGGGAATTGATGAGCCAGTTGAACCTCCAGGTCTGAGGGCCATTGTGGCATTTCTGGGAAGGCTCCTTTCAAAAGGGATACCATAAAAGCTCTAGTACCCTTCCCCTCTGGCAATCCCTAAGAATCTTAAATGATTCCTGTGCTGCCTAGTTTTATGGTCTTTAAGTTTCCACATCACATCCATCATCATTACTTCTTGGGATGTTTTCTGGGCTCTCAACACATTAACCTCAGAATCAAGAAACTCAGTCTGCCCCTCAACCAAAGTAATACTGTCCGCAATATATGAGCAAGTTTTGTTTACTTTCCTGGCTTCTCCCTGCAGTTTTTTTGAGGCAAGGCATGCACATCTGCTGTCACTCAGAGCTGCTTCCTGCAGTTGTTAAATAGAGTGAAAAATGAATGCACATGATTGCTGTACTGTACTGGGCGAACCATTTGCTGTGGCATCTAAAACTTTGCCACTCGCAGTTAACACAGTCTCACTTTTTTCTTCAGGATGTACCTGCTGGGTAGCAGAGTAATCCAATGTCATCATGCAAGCAGTATTTCCATAGGCACTCCCGCCCCTACCCTCCCAGGGGCTCATCTTTTTTTGTTTCCTCGTCCGGTGTTTATGTTGTGTTGAGAAAATCATCCCATTCGGGGCGCTACTAAGACTAGAATCAGTGGCCAGATCATCCATAGGTGAAGAGCTGTTAAGTTTGGATAAATCAGTCATCAATCAATCAGTGAGAAACATTCTCCCCTGTATCAGGCGATCCAGCACAGTCAAACAGCCCACCTTCTGGCCTTGAACATACCACAACCAGAGGGGTCACAGTACTAGTTAGAGCTCGGTCACTACCACAACCCTTTACTATCACATCACCTTTGAAGGGGGTCGCTTCCATTTCCACCTCCTCTGTCATCACTTTGCGTCGTCCTTCCCCAGGTAAAAAAATCAGCCCCATACCGGTTTGGTGGTGAGCCTCTGGACTTTTGCCTTGATTGCTCAGTGCTGATTCCAAACAGTCTCCATCCGCCCCTGCAAGAAAAGTAACCATCGATGTGTCTTTACAGCTCACGGAGGTGGCAAGCTTCGACTCTGCCAGTGCTGCAGAGTCAATAGAGGCCTTGCTCGTCGTATCAATCTCTACAGTTGAGCCTCTAGAACCTACTGTAGAAAATAGATCCACAATTAAAGGCTGAGAAGTCCCTGGGTTCGGGTGCTGTTAAACACCGGGCAGATCGCTGTGTGTGTTTTATTTTTATTTTTTAAAGCTCGCACCACAGCTTCAGATTTAGCTCTCTTTACATCCTCTCCTTTATTTCCTCCCCTTGATACTGGCCCGGGTCGATGACAGTCTGATATTGGGGCAGGGGCAGCGGCAGGTATCAGAACTCCAAGCCGAGATTTACTGCTTTTTAGCCCCCTACCTGCTGAGCCAACACCAGAAAGAAGATCCTTGCCGAACGGGCAATACACCGTACAGTGTCAGCCGCCTCGATGAGTACCAAACTGCCCAACAAGCTACTGGTGCACCGTCAAGTGCTACACCTGTACCGGCAAACTCTTCCAAGCATTACGTGGTCCTCTTACATCATTTCAAATTCCGACAATGTCTCCTCTGTGCACACCCTTGTCAGTTCAGCACCCTCACAACGGGTGAGCGGATCGAAAGAGGAGCAGCGAACAAGCAAGGCGTGTTATTCAGGCGCCATATTGCTTCGCTGGTATTTTTTAACATTTCCAACTGTATTTATACATATATATTTTTTGCCCATCTTATTGGTATTTATCAATATTTATTTTGTGTTTTAAGAATAAATGGAGCTGTAAAGTGGTATATTTCCATGTTTATTTACCTCATGGGCGTGTACTTATAATGGATGCCTGTGATGGTTTAGCAAATTGGCAAAGGAGACACAGATGATGGATGGAATGCAGAGCAAATCAAACATTCACCCCCAGTCAATAGATCTGGGTTAAATCCATCGTTCTTTTGCTCATCATGCCACCCTAGTTCAGATCCAGCTATATGCAAATCAGTCTTGACCCTGTGCGTCAAGGGAACAGTCCAGACCAAACCACCAAGCCAGGTCCTCTCTGGTCTGGAAACAAGCATCATGGGACTGATTTCGGGGCATCAGCCAGGCTAGCTTGAATCTAGTGTCACAGTGAGCCTGGGACCCACGTCTGGACATATCTGGCGCACTTAGGGTGAGAAAGCAAAAGACACAGATGATGGACGGAATGCAGAGCAATTCAAACATTCAACCCCAGTCAATAGATCTTGGTTAAATCCATCGTTCTAGCAAATTATACAGCCATGTGTAACAAAACACTACACTCACAGGTACATATTAGCATTATACTACAAATTTATGTTAACGTATGCCTGGACTTGAGGAACTGTCATCCTGTTTTTTAACTCTGCATTGTGTTTATCTGCTCAGCTGTTGCCTGGATTTCATGAAAGACAGCATGGAAAGTCTCACAAGAAGCATCTTTTTCAGTATTTTTGTCCGCTCTTAAAAACATATACAGATAGGAAACGCATTGCTTTCTGTCTGAGTTTATCTGTAAAAATCAGTAAAAACAGAAAACTGGAAGCCTAATTTATATTTTGTTAGAATAGTAAACTCTTGAAAGGAAGGGACTAGTGTCTGAACAGGAACCTCTTACAGAATTGGGATGGACCTTGAGGAGTAATCACCGAACAGGAAGGGCTGACCTCAGACATTTTGAAGTGGTGCTTATATTTTGGTGCCAATCTTAGAAAGGGAACTATGTTTGGAGTTTTCTTATTATCGCGTCTCGGTTTGTTGCCCATCTCGGCAGGGTGCCTCCCTAAAGAAATGTTGACCTGAAGCTTGGTGCCAAGCCTGTTGCTCCCTGGTACCATAACAAAAACCGTTGCCATTTTGTGCTCCCAAGTGCAAAAGGTTTAACCAGTTTGTGGATAAGAGGTACACCTTCCCTCAGTTTCTTCTGCATCCATAGCTCCATTTGGGAAGTGCTGGATTTTTTTTATTGACGGTAATCTCTGAATAGACCCATGCGCATACCTTGTTTGGTATTCAGTTGTGTTTTGCCTTGCTAGACGGATTGCATATAAATGAAAAAACATTCTGTATACCATTTGTTTTAATTTTCTTCTAGGAAATGCATGAAAATGTGAAGAAATGCAAAAACTTCTTAGCGACGCTCATAAAACTGGCATCTCATAATTCCCCTTCACCAGAAACTTCGAGAAATGTGAAGAGCCTTGTCCAGGATTTGTTGGTACATTATCTTCATTTTTATTCAAATAATTGATACATCGAATTTATAATGATTGGATTTAGGAGAAATGTGTATGTTATCTTGGAAATTAATGATATAACACAAGTGGTTTTGTCTAACATGCAGAAAGAGGTAAAGAATGATTCTCCATTACCACATCTTCCTTTTTGTACCAGATCATACTACTATATGAATATGTAGCAAGGACTGTGATGTAAAAGAAAGCAGCTTTGGGAAATGTAGATTAATATAATGTTTTGGTCAGGTTTGCACATGAACCACTTTTTTGCAGTATTTTATTAACCCCTTCCACACTCATGACGAGCTGGGCTCGTCATGGTGTAGCCTCCTCATACACTGATGACGAGCCCAGCTCGTCATAAAACAATGAATAAAGCAATTTCCCAGCACAGGAGGGGAATTGCCTTAGCAGCCATGGGGTTAAGGAGTTCTCATCCCGACTTAAAGAATATGCACGACATGGGTGTGCACTTTTTTTTTTAACTGGGTTACACCTACAGGTTAACTTTAGCGGTTCCTATGTTTAGATCATTGTCACAATCTGCAGCACATATGTAAAGGTAGTTTTTGCTAGTGAAACAAGGATACATCTCGAAGACTTTAAGCAACCACAGACGTATCTTGGACCATTTAGTGGTTTTGTCGATATTACCTATGTTAGAGGTTTTCAAGCCAAGATGCTACAGTGGCTATTAAAATATTTTGGACTGCAAGGAAAATGCTGAACACACATCTCCCAAATAAAATGAGAAAGCTACCCCTCAAATAAAAGGGACAGGGTTTGAATACCCTTCAACAAGAAAAGGTCCTTCTTGTGTATCCTATATATACCTATACACTTGTCATTTCTATTTTTCCTCACAAAACATTTAATCTACAATCTTTCATACTACCAACCTCGCTATGAGACCTGTTTACTGTTTATTGCAAAAATATCTGTCCTTTTAATAAAAATAGTGCAAACCCAAATGGTTGTAAATACTACCATCACCCACTTAATAGTGGCATGCTTCATCACAGGGCCGCTGCAACACCCTGGCGCAGACCAACGTACAGGGGGGAGTGCAAAAGAAAAACCTTGTGTAGAGAGGAAAAAAAATTCCAGGTAAAGGGATACCTATTGCAGAAAAGAAAGGATATACAGCAGATAGGGTAATGGAGACGTTGCTTCTCTCATATACCCCAGAAACCTTTTTTTAATCCTGCCAAGTGGGACCCAGAATAAAGTGGTAGGGTACCTGCTTAGACAGTTTTATTATCCTTTCTTTTCTGAAATAGGAATCCCTATATCTGGAATTTAGTAAAGATGGTTTTTGAATTGTGTGTTTGAAAATCCCTCCTTCAGAAAGTAGACATTTCTTGTTTCACCATTCTGTGTGCCTCTTACTGTTTGTTGATTGACTGTCTGGTTTCGGAGTGACAAGGGCTGGGGATGTGCATTCACTGTAGACAGCTCCTGGGGGGGGGGCTTGCATGCCCTTCCTTGATGGCTGAGCTGAATAGACCTTTGCTGCATTTAGAGGAGTGGGAGGAGTTTTCCTTGCACCTGCATAGGTCCTGTCTCCCTTGCAAAATGCTGTCTCCACCCCCTATGGTCATACTGCACCAGTGAGGACAGAACTAGTTTGGACTGGGCCCAGAGACCCTGGCACAAACAAAAAACAAAGACAAAATGGGTTATAAGTAATGGACCTTACACCTCTGAACTTTAGATCACTTCTGGAGAAGGGCTGGAAAGCTGTGAGAGGAGGAGTAAGTCAAGTCAAACCACTTTATACATATACAAAAACGTCAAAAAATATTTGTTAAAAATATATTATACAGGGTAAAAATACAGTACAAATTCATTTAAAAAACATTAACAGTCATTTCTAAATTTAAAGCCATTTGATTGGTATACATTGTCATTATATTAAGAGGATTGGATTTCTTGTGCGGCTTTCTGTCTAACCCTCCTATTTCTAACAGACGCGGCAAGAAAGCAGGCGACACAAAACATGGTTACCGGGGATTCCAACAGTTGTAAAAACAGTAAAGCAGGTTTACACTGGATAAAATTCATCTTTTTCAGTAATGCGAGAATAAACCTTTTCCTGGCGTCATGGTACAGAGGACAAAAGATCATAAAGTGCAAGGTGTCTTGGGGGGAAAAATCATCACATTTGCACGGAGCAGCATCCTCGGGTCTACTCCAGCCCTCCAAATCCCAAAGTACAATATGTATTTGGTTGAACTGGAATTTTGTCAATAGCCATCTATGAAAAGAACTAGTCATTATAGACAGGTAGGGTGACATCGCTAATGACAAAGTAATCAGAACATGGCCCCTGACCGATGGTTTACATAGTTCTACTGCTTCCCGCTCTGCCTCCCTTAGCTTGATGAAATTGATTTTTACCCACTCTAGGTCAGCCTTGCATAAAGATTCTGGGTTGAAAAAAATCTCAGGTCGCCCCATATACACAGCTAACATTTGTATATAAGACAACCACTGGATTTCCCTCATATTATCAAGGTTGATGCAGTCCTTTAAAATCTTGTGGTTTAGGGAAAGGTTCGAATTCAACCAAATTTTGATCCATAGCAGGATGGGGGCTATTTTAATTATATCTGCTATGTAACCTATCCCCAATTCAAGATGGACAGAGTGGGAAGCTGTAGATTGCGGAAGGCCTAGGAGGGACCGTAAAAATGTATTTTCTTCTGTTTGAATGGGGTCGGGTTTGGTAAACCCCCATATTGCAGCCCCATACTTTGCGATAGATATGGTCTTGGCTTTATAGATTGCCAAGATCGCCTCGTAGGGTTTCCCCCCCAGCCTTTTAGCGAAACCTAACACTGCAGCTGAAGAACTTCTCACTGCGTTTACCTTTATTGAGAGCTGTGGGGGCCATGAACCCCTATCATCAAAAACTACTCCCAAATAGGTAAATACCTTTACTCTGGTAATTTCTTCACTGCCACAGTAAAAGGTCTTAACTTTATTTTTTGAGACACCCAATGACATAACATGAGATTTGCCATTGTTAACCACCAGATCCAGGCTTTTCATAAAATCCCCGAAAGAGTCCAGCAATCTTTGTAGGCCCAACGGGGTCCTTGCTAATAGGACAGCGTCGTCCGCATATAGGAGCACCGGAACCGGTGTACCTCCCATGCGTGGGATGTCAGGAGTCGCTGTTAACAAATTTACTTCCAACGAGTTTACATACAGCGTAAACAACATGGGGGCCAAGATGCATCCCTGACGCACCCCTCTACCGGACTTTAAACTTGACGTACATTTCCCCTCATTCGTCATCCTAATTGAGGCATTTAGGTCTTTATGCAACTCGGCCAAAAAATACACAAGGGTCGATCAAGGCCCATCTCCAGGAGCATTGTCCAGAGCCTTGACCTATTGACTCGATCAAAGGCCGTGGACAAGTCTATAAAGCCCAGAAAAATAGAGCCCCTAGCTGCCTTCGTGTATTTAGCTATAATTAGGGGCAGGTTCAAACATTGGTCCTCCGTGCTCCTCCCCGCTCTAAAGCCATACTGGGCATCGGACAGTATGTTATTGTCCGAGGCCCACCCTGTTATCCTTGCTAGAATAACCTTCCCCAAGATTTTTATGGAGGAATCTAGCAAGGATATAGGCCTATAGCATCTAGGGTGTCCCCTTTGACCCTTCTTAAACACTGGAATTATTGTTGATCGAGACCAAGATTTAGGGAATCCTACACAGGCTGAGGTGTTAAAAGACGTTAGTCAAGATATTTGTCCAGTACAACAGGTTTGCCTTGTACATATCTGAGGGTACCTCATCAGGGCCTGGTGCCTTTCGTCCTGCTGTGCCCTCAATTGCTTTAACGACTTCCACCAAGTGAAACCTTACTGGCATAATAGGAGGTTCTGAGGCTGGGGCCACAAAAGTTTCTAGCTCTAGATGACTTCCATAAATTTGTTCAAAGTGGCTCAACCAGTCCTCCTCTGCAATATTTACTTCTAAAACATTATTTTGAATACTGGAGAACAAGGGAGTATTAATAATAGACCAGAACTTTGCACTATCTTTTAGGGTTGCTTTATCCATAAGCTCAACCCATGCATCATGTTTAATTTCATTTTTCCTTTCCTGTACTGCTCTTGAATACTCTCTTCTGAGTTGGGCAACCAGAGCTTTATTCCTTGGTTGCTCCTGAAGAGCTTTTTTGAGGAGATTATGGGTTTTAGTGCATTCATGGTCAAACCCGCCCATTACCGGTTTATTTTTAGCTGGTCGACTTTTGGACGTAAGTTCTTTAGCCACTTGGGAGCAGATAGCTTCATATGAAGTTATTACTTCCTCCCCATTTGAGAGGGGATCTCCACAGATGTTTGAATCATGGGCAGCCTTAACGGTGATGGCATTGAAAAACTCCTCTGGCACAACCTTTCTCCAATTTAACCTCCTCCCGTGATCTTTGGCTTTAACCTCCACTACAGCCTGTGGCGGAACAGTTTTATTTAAAAGAAAAAAAACATTTACCAGCTCAATCACCACTGGATTATGGTCACTAAAAGAAGAAGGTATAGCATTATAGGAGATTACGTATTTTAAAAGTCCTGAGGAGAGAAATATGTAGTAAATTATTGTTTCACAATCCCTGCCTATTTACGTGGTAACACGGGTACTTTTGTCAAAAAACCCTGCTTCAAACAGATAGTTATTAGACAGGAGTTTCTCCAGAGCTTCCCCCTTGTGGGTATGCTCGAATTGCTGCGGGGATGTGAAGTCTGGCCCATCATTATCAATTAATAGACAATTCTGACTACATAAGTATTTGAATTTGAATTTGATTTGATTTGATTTGAAAACAATTTATAATGCGCAGAACAATGACCCGCAGGTATCAAGGCGCCTAACAATACAATCAAAAATTGAAACAGACGTCCTTACATATAGGCTTGTCGGAAGAGTCGAGTTTTATGGGCAACACGGAATTTCTGTGAAGATGGAAGGGATCTCAAGTCAAGAGGGAGATCATTCCACCATTTGGGGGCTAGCGTGGAGAAAGCCCTGCCACCCCATTTAGCTCTTCGTACGCGGGGGGCTGTCAAAAGCAATTTCCCGGAGGAACGCAGGTTCCTACCGGGAATGTAATGGGAGATGATAGACCCAATGCCCGTGTCGCTGTTTTTTGCGATGGCTCTGTAGGTCATGCAGAGGACTTTGAACCGGATTCGAAGTTCTACCGGTAGCCAATGCAGCGTTTTCCTGGCCGCAGTGGCTGAAGAGCGTCTGGGAATATCCAGGACAAATTTGGCTATGGCGTTTTGGACCACCTGTAAGCGCTGTATATGGCTCTGGTTTAGCCCAGCATACAGCGCATTACAGTAGTCCAAACGAGAGCCAATGAGTGCGACGGCTATTTGCTTTCTAGCCTGCAAGGAAAGATATTTCCTGATCCTTCGCAGGGTGTGAATCAAGCCCCAGCAGGTGGAGACCGTTCTGCTCACCTGACTGCCCATATCAAGGGCTGGATCTATCATCACCCCAAGATTCTTAGCAGATGTTGTGGGGGAGGGACATATTCCTAAGAGTCAGGCCACCAGTTTGCTGACCAGATGTTTTCTTTCCCGCCGAACACCAGCACCTCAGTCTTCTCCCCATTCAGTTTAAGAGAGTTCTGAATCATCCAGTGACCAACCGCCTCCATACAAGATCTAAACTTGGAGGCGGTAAGCACATCTGAACGGGGGAGAGAGACGAGTATTTGGGTGTCGTCTGCATAAGACACTACCTCCATCCCGAAAGATCTTATAAGCCTGGCTAGTGGGGTCACATAGATGTTGAAAAGGGTCGGACTAAGTGCCGACCCTTGGGGGACCCCACACGCACTGGTCGGGATGGAGATAGGAACTCTCCCAACTTGACTCTTTGTTCCCTCCCATTTAGGAAAGAGGTCAAGAGATCCAGGGCAGTGTTCCCCACCCCCACCTCCCTCAGGCGAGATGTAAGCACTGAGGGGGAGAGGGTATCGAAAGCCGCTGTTAGATCAAGTAGGACCAGGAGGATGGTCTGGCCCCCATCTACTGTCGTGCGGATCTTATCAAGCACGATGGTGAGGGCTGACTCGGTGCTGTGTTCCCTCCTAAATCCATGCTGGGAGGGGTCCAAGCATCCCGAGCTTTCCACAAAAATAGCGAGGTGCTTATTAAGATGTGCCTCAAGCATCTTCGCTGGAGCAGGAAGCAACGAGATGGGACGAAAGTTTTTTAGGACCTCCGGGTCAAGGGAGGCCTTTTTTAACACCTCCGGGTCAAGGGAGGCCTTTTTTAACAGGGGTTTCACTACCGCCTTCTTCCACTCCGTGGGGAAAATGCCATCTCTGATTGCTAGATTCATTATTTCTAGCAACGGTGGTAAGAGAGTCTCCCTACACTGCTTGATGATTTTCAAAGCATTTGTTTAGCACACTTATACCCAGCGGTTTCATGGCGCTATAGGAGCTACTACTAGCAACAGCAACAAGAGGGACAGATTAGGCATCAAAAGCTCTGGAAAAGAGGAAGGTTTTGAGATACTTCCGGAACTCCAAATAGGAGGTTGCGGATCTGAGTGTCATGGGGAGGGAGTTTCAGAAGACAGGTGCAAGGACCGCAAATTTCGCCCCACCTGCTTTCTTTTTCTTGAAGCGAGGTGTGACCAGGAGTGCCATGTGGGTAGAGCGGAGTTCTCTGCCCGGCAGGTAAGATTTGATGGCTGAGCATATAAACTCGGGGGCAGTGCCCATCCTAGCCTGGAAGGTGAGGCAACCTAGTTTAAATAAGACCCGCTCCCTCACAGGTAGCCAGTGCAATGATTTCAGCAGTGGGGTTGCTCAATGGAATTTGGGCAGCCCATGGATCAGGCGGGCAGCCTGATTTTGCACTAGCTGCAATCGGTGTATGGCATAGGCCGGTGCGCCATTATAGATTATGTTCCCATAATCAAGGCGCGAGAGCACCATTGCCATCACAATTATTTTCAGTGCTGGGAGGGAGAAGAAGCGAGATATCTTCCTAATTATCCGGAGGGAAAAAATGCAGGAGGAGACCACCGAACTGACCTGGGGGTTTACAGATAGTTGGGAATTGAGAAAGATCCCAAGGGTTTTAACTTTAAGGACCGGGAGGGGGGGACACCAAGTGAAGGGGGCCAGAAAGAGGGGGACCAGGGGCTGCAACCACCTCCTGTCAAGACCAGCTCTGTCTTGTCAGGGTTGAGTTTAAGGTGGTTGCAGTTCATCCAATCTTGGATGAATAGCATAACGGTTTGAAAGTTCTGAACAGAGGAGGCAGAGTGAGAGAGATTAAAGATAAGCTGGAGGTCATCGGCGTAGTTAAACACCGTGACCTCGAGCTGCTGTAATGAAAAAATAAGGGGATAGATGTATAAATGAAACAAAAGAGGGGATAAGGAGGAGCCCTGAGGGACGCCACACTCCACCTTTTGTGAGGAGGCAGTAAAACCAGCGAGATGAACAGCCTGTGCCCTGTCACACAAGAAGGAGTTGAGCCAGGAGAGGGCGGAGCCCTCTATGCCCGCCGCCCTGACACGAGTGAGAAGAATGGAATGATCCACCGTGTCAAAAGCGGCGGACAGGTCCAAGAGAACAAGGGCTTGCGGGAGGTTGATGTCAATACCCTCGCGGAGTCCGTCCATCACTGAGATCACCACCTTCTCTGTGGAGTGTAGAGGTCGGAAGCCCGCCTGGCAAGGGGAGAGGCAATGATTTGCCTCCACATAAGTGCTCAGGGTACTCGTGACGTGGGTTTCTAAGACCTTTCCCAAATAGGGCAGGAGGGAGATGGGGCGGTAATTAGCTGGGGACAGGGGATCAGCGCCAATTTTTTTTTTAAATCGGGATGATGACTGCTGATTTGTGAGAGGAAGGAACCACACCATTGCTTAGTGAGTCATTAAGTGCACATTAAAATCGCCCAACAAGATATATTGGCAGAAAGTGGTTTGCTTTACATTATAAGTGTTTAAAAAATCTGTCAACCACACCAAATGTTCATTTGGGGAATCCCCTTGCTGCGAGTTATAGCAGTTCACTAGGATTAGTTTGGTGTTATTTGTGAGTTTTAGTTCCAGGATAAGAAAATTGTAGGAGGCACAGTCTACCCTTTTAACTTTCCCCCTTACATCCATAGATACCAATAGCACAAGTCCCCCGCTATCTCTCCCGGCTGGCGATCTTAGTGCAGGAACAAAATGTGAGGTGAAACCATCCATCCAAAAGTCACAATCCTTATCCCATGTCTCTTGGAGAGCCACAATGTCATGTTTAACAAAATTTAGCCAGTTGCTATCTTCTCTCTTGGAACGCAGACCAGCAACGTTCCAACTTAACATCTTTACCGTTTCCCCCTCAACATTGCACATAGTTACGGGGTTACAGTGAGTAACAAGAGGAATCAAAGTAGGGTGATCAGGTACAGAGGGAACCAAGACTGGGGTAAACTCTTCCCCAGGTCCCTCACCAACCTCTCGTCAATCGCACAACTCTAAACCAGAGAGTACATCAAATCTGTTATGAGTGGCAATATTGGGCCTATAATTAAAATAGTTCTCTCCACCGGGTGCCTGGAATGAGCCTGGCGTCTGAGCCATGACAGGTGTATATGGTCTCATTCTCGCACTATGTGGGGGCGCTCTAGTGAGGTGATTATAAAAGAACCCAAGAGGTCGCACACAAATACTATTGGCATCGTACGTCATGGAGGCTGCCCTTAACAGAACTGTAGCCACATGTTGTGGGTGTCTGAAATTTACAGATTATGCAGTCCCCATTACACGTCTTTCTGGAGGGCCCAATCCAGTTTGCCCTTCTAGTTGTTAAGATGTCAGGGGCAAATTTTATAGGGAAACCACACCTCCTGTTCAACCACGACACAGTTTTGTTTTTAAGGGAGTCATGTGATTCCTCGAGTGTCTGGGCTGATTGCATATCATGGGGCGGAACATTGGTTAAGACAACTACGTAGGGGGTACACTCCGGGGGAAGGTTTATAGATGTACTTCTCCTTGCCAGATTATTGCTAGATGTAACATCAGTCCCTATTGTCGGTTGTGTAACTACACTCACTGCAGTGGTAGTGGCCGTTGAAACTGAGTCCGTTCTAGTTGTGTGCTGGGTAGATTGCTGCTGATTTTCAGCTCTAACTTCCTGCTCTGTCCCTCCTGTGCCCTTCCCAACCTGTTTATTACTGTCAGCCACTGCTAATTGTTTGGATATCAACCCTCCTAGCCTCTTTACTTCGGCAGTGACACTGTCGAGTTTACGCACTAGGGGTTGAACATACTGTTCTAATTTAGCTTCAAACTTGGCTTCCAAAGAGCGAAGTAGTTGGGAAAATTGGTCTGGACTTAATGTGTTATTAGCCACATTGCTTTCATCCTGTACTTTAGTGGACTCATCTGTGTTGTTCTTTACTGGTGGGGGGGTATCTACCCTTCTTTTTGAATGCTTCCCCCCCTTTTATTTTGTTGTTTCCTGTAGGTTCTGACAGGTCTAGTGATAGGCGGAGCTTCCTCATTATCATCGCTTACTATGTTTAAATCTACTGAATGGGGCTCAGTGTGAACCTGGGCTACCACTGTGGTAACCACAGTGGGATCCCTTTCAGGGGTATCAACCTCTGGGGGATTCTCCAAAGGGATCGGGGGATCTTGGGCAGAAACGGGTGAGATACCCCTACCTAGAGAGGCCCTCCTATCATTATTGATTTTATTTACCATCTTCACCAGGTAATTATCAATAGGGCCTACCCCTGATGTGAATTTCTCCTTTGTGGCACTTGGCATGATTTATGTTATTTCCTAAATTAGTAATACTGGGGGAAATAAAACAGAATATGTGTCTGAAGCTGTTCAAAGTGGTTAAGAAACACTATATTGAGAAGCCACTTTACCAGATATGTATGTCAAAAATCTCATGCCCTGCCTCTTCCTGTCTATGACTGTCTTAGACTGTCCCGCCCTTGTCCCGGGCTGCTCCCGCGACGCGGGGAGTAGCGCTGCTCTTTATGCGCCTCCTGGCGCGAAATTGCGGTGCGCGGCTTCCGGCCGCTGAGGGTGCTGGGATATGTAGTCCCACCAGGTCTGCTCTCCCCTCTACGCCGGCACTCGAGTGTCCGGGAGTGCAGCGTCTGTCCTGTAATGTCCTTTCGGCGGTCAAAGTCCACTGGTAAGGGCGCGGCAACACCCCCGTGGTTTTTGCGTTCTCCCCCGCTCTGCCGGGAGTAGCGCTGCTCTTTATGCACCTCCTGGCACGAAAGTGCGGTGCGCGGCTTCCGGCCGCTGAGGGTCCTGGGATATGTAGTCCCACCAGGTTAGCTCTCCCCTCTGCGCCGGCACTCGAGTGTCAGGGAGTGCGGCGGCGGGAGGCTGGCTGCAGCGCCGCTCCTGTGATGTCCTTTCGGCGGTCAAAGTCCACTGGTAAGGGCGCAGCAACACCCCAGTGGTTTTTGCGTTCTCCCCCGCTCTGCCGGGAGTAGCGCTGCTCTTTATGCGCCTCCTGGCGCGAAATTGCGGTGCGCGGCTTCCGGCCGCTGAGGGTGCTGGGATATGTAGTCCCACCAGGTCTGCTCTCCCCTCTGCGCCGGCACTCGAGTGTCAGGGAATGCGGCGGCGGGAGGCTGGGTGCAGCGTCGGTCCTGTGATGTCCTTTCGGCGGTCAAAGTCCACTGGTAAGGGCGCGGCAACACCCCCGTGGTTTTTGCGTTCTCCCTTTGCTGTGTGGGGTTGGCTTACAGTTGCTGATTCTCCCTTTAAAGGACAAAGACTGGAACTTTAATAATAATAATAATAATAATAATAATAATCCACATTTGTAAAGCGCACAATCACCCGTCAGGGTCTCTCGTTCTGGGGGCCTTCGGGAAGATTAAGCAAGCTATTGCCCAGAGTCACATGGTGCTGGGCTAATCTGCCGCCGGTGCCGGGGATAGAACCGTGATCCCAAGGAGTCAGTTGCCCTAGCCGCGGTTCCACACCTCTTTCCTTTGCTGAGAAATCTGCTTGAAGAAGAACCTCCAAGGGCTTGTGTGTGCTGGTCTCCTGTTCTGAAGTTTCCGGGACACAACGACTTCACCCCCAGCTCTCCTGAACTCTACTGCTGAGAGTTCTGACCGCCATTATCACAAATTGGGTCACCCTATAAAATCAAAAGGACCTGGATATCGTATGGTACAGAAAAACAATGGTCCCAGACTATTGTAATTTATCATTCCAAACTGATGTTTAGTATAGTCAGTAAGGCACATAGGATCATAGGCACACACAGAAAGAACACCTTCAAAGGAGGACTGATGCCATAGGTTTATTCAGTCACAAACTGAAAAATATATCAGTTGAAACACAATTAAAAAACTAATTTTGTTTCAACTGATATATTTTCTTTTTGTGACTGAATAAACCTATGGTATCATTCCTTCTTTGAAAGTGTTCTTTCTGTGTGTGCTTATGATCCTATGTGCCTTACTGACTATACTAAAAATCCGTTTGGAATTATAAATTACAATAGTCTGGGACCATTGTTTTTCTGTACCGAGAGTTCTGACCGTCCAGGAGGTGCCTATTCCAGTTTTGGGCCTCTGGAGGTTGTTCCTGCTGAAGCCAGAAAACCCATCTCGGACACGGTCAGTGACGCCTCTGCGACTTCCACCGAGGCCAGGGGCACTGCTCGTGAAGTACACGACGCACCGCCCTGCATGCGCCGCAGCTCAGACACCTTTTGACGCCTGCAGTTATAGGCCTTCCCGATGCCAGCACTCGCATCAAGTCTGTCACCTCCAGCGGCTGCACACAGTTATCCCGGCGCGATAACTGCCGAATGTGACTTCATGAACTCGCCGACTTCTCGCCGCCTCACTGGAACCAACGACTCACCACTGACGCAGCTGACTTCCCCTGTTCTGGATTTGACATGGCGCCACTTTGCGGACACTACGCCTCGCCTCTCCCTGTGGCAGCCAGGGATCCGACACCTCGCCTCCATAATGCTGTGCATCACCGTAGACTTCGTTTTCCAAGGTACTGTTTGTTTGAGGGTCCATGTGACTCAGTGTCTGACTCCTCGCACTTCGCGGTTGGCGCTGTACTTTGTATTTATTGCTGTCACAATATCGTAATTGCCCCAGTATGTGCTATTTGTTTACTACCCGCTTTTTTTACTTAATTGTTTTCAAGTGCTATTTGACTACTTGTGCTGGATTTTTGTTGCTTTGATTTTGGCGAGTTTAGATAAAATACTTTATTTTTCTAAACTGTTATGGTGTTCATTTGTGGTGTTCTCACTGTGTTACAATGTGTTTTGAGTACAAATACTTTACCTTAGGGATAAGCCTGTCTGCTCATGCTAGGCTACCAAAGGGGTAAGCAGTGGTTATCTAAAGTGTGCATTCTTACCCTGACTAGAAGCAAGGGTCCCTGCTTAGACAAAGGTACCTAACTCTGCCAATTAGAGACCCTGAGTTCTAACAATATTTATAATGTTTCTTTGTCTGCCACATCGTGTACAGGAAGGCAAAGCATTGAATAACTCTGGACTAGGGAAGCAGGTAGATAGCACAGAAGAAAACAGTAAAGGAAGATTATGGCCAGGAGTGTTCTCGAGTGAAGTTGGGTCAGAGAGCTGGGGTATTGAAAATGGTATAAGTGAACTGAGAAAAGGTAAGACAAGGGGGTCTGCAAAGTTTTGAGCAAAACAAATATTTGAGAAAAGAAGTGTAAAAAAGATTGAATCGACCTTCCTCCATAGACCAGGCTAAAAGTGTGAAGCGGAGCAAGAGAAATGCAAAGTTGTTTCATGCAGAAGACAACTAAAGAATCGATGTATTGATCATAAAGACCAAGGCATGGCCTAGCTTGAATTATACATCCTAATTATGTCACCGATTTGGAAATTTAATAGAAACCAGTTCACGGGCAAAGTTTTTTCCAAGCTGATTTATTTTTCATCAGAAACACTTAATTTATAACCTATTATTTTATAAAAAGGGGAATTCTATTTTGTACTTTAAAATGAAGAATTTCTGTGAAAAGATTACATTTTATCTGTTTTTGTCTTCTATTTTGCTAATAGATAGTTGTTAGATGCCTATAAATAGGCATCTACCAACTATCTTTCGGCAAACTATAAGGCTAATTTATAACTGCTTAGCAGATTAAACCATCTTTTGATTTTCTCCCTATTTTAGATTTTTATTGTTGCAGCAATATCTGCTTACCCAAACAGCGAACATGTCATGGTGGGACATCCAGTTTCAATCGGATTACAATCATTAAGAGCAACTTTTCAAAGTAACCCTTCACTCCAGGGTACCAATAGTAATATGAAAATACATAGTTCAGCTCACAAACAAGCGTCACTCAGAAGGGGCCTCTGTATCCCTTGTTGAGGCACGGTTCGTGAGACGTAATAGCTGCAAATATCGGGTGAAGTCAGTTCACTGAATTCCTGAGACAAGAGAGCTATGAATGGTTGCCAGAGAGTTCTGTATGCGTAGCCCTGTGCAGAGCTGGTGAGGGTCAGCTTTTCCATCCCAAGAACACACCAAAGGCGCTGAAGCCACCCTAGGTGCATCAATATTGTAGTAGTACCCCAGAGTGCTAAAATGGTTTGATGGGCCGTCCCCAGAGTTCTACTAATGTGACACCCCCTACATGCTGTGAGCGGGTATGTGAGGGCTTTGGAGAGTCCCAGCAGGATAAATGATGGAAATCTGGGAAGCTGGGAATGCAAGTAGGTATCAATGTCATCCAACACTTATTCCCAAAATAAAGTCACCTTTGGGCAGTCCCAGAGGATGTGGGTAAGGGTGCCATTAGCCCAGTCATTGTCGCCAACATTCATCTCTATGGACAGGGTTGCCTTTGTGCAGCCTAACGAGGGTCAAATACCAGTAAGTAGCTATTTGTACTGGAGTTTCTGTGCTAGATGTGTTGTGTACAGTATGCTTCATTCTGTAAAATATATCTTGCCACTCCTTATGGGTAAGATGCCTTCCCATTACCATCTCCCAACGTGATTGAGACAGTGATTTGTCCTCAGCCCTCACTGGTAGAAGCAAAGTGTATAATTGTGTGACAAGGCACTTATCTGACCTTTTGGCAAGCAGCCATTTTTCACATTTTGTTAGAAACCTTTCGTCTCCCTGTCTAATTGATGGGTGTGAGATCCAGTATCTAATCTGGAGTTAGCGGAAGTGCTCATCCTCCGGCAGAGAATAGTCCACCCTTAGAGTATCGAAGGGAATGGTACCTTCCTGATAAAAAATATGCCCAATTACCCGACACCTGGCCTCCCACCACAGCCGGAAGGTGCGCCCTGCACCCGGCGTGAATGCCGGGTTGTCCACCCCTGATTTTAGGGGGAATGAGAAAGAGGTGAAGTTCCCCTTAACCCCATGCATGCGACAGACCGCCTCGGCCGTCCGACACCACAGTGGGCGTATGCGGAGGACGGCCAGGGCCGTCCGGACCCCGCCCACTCATTAATACGCCCGCACTGCGTGAAAATTCATGCATCGCAGACGGGGTTAATGACACACGCGTCACACTCTCTCAGCAGGGAGCTCGTGATTGGGGATATGTAGAGACTGGGGGCTCTATGTGTGCAAGGGAGAGACCGGACTTCCCCCAGGAGGTCTCAGCAAGTTCTCAATGCATAAACAGCCACGGCTTTTTGGATTCAACTCTGGACCACTTAACAAGGTAGCGTAGCTGGGCTGCCTGGTAGTAATGAAGTAGGTTCGGCTCTCCGAGTCCTCCCTCAGCCGGTGGATGCCAGCTCAACTCCTTTCGCTTCTGGAGGCATTTACTTGACCAGATAAAATGGTGAAACAAGGCCTGCTGGCCAGAGATTGTGCCCATTTGAGGAGTCAGGGGGTGGGGCTGGGGGGGTTTGAAAGAGGAAGATTATCTTGGGGAGGATTGTCATCTTTAGGGTGCAAGGCGACCTAGCAGTGACAGCAGAAAATGCTCCTACTGTCTAGCTCAGCCCACACACTCTCCTGTAATTCTCCATAATTAATGTTTTTTGTTTTCTCCGGTGTCTAAGCCAACTGCACCCCTAGGTAGGGAATGGAGTCTGTTGCCCGTTGCGACAGGTAAGCCTGCTTCAATGAAGTCAGCCTAGTGGGCGAAACAGATAAGTTAAGGGCCTATGACTTATGGAAATTCATACGGAACCCTTAGGGCTCCCCAAACACCCTCAGCTCCTCTAAGAAGTGGGGTAGAGACTCTTGGGGATCGTCTAACTTCACCATGATCTAGTCAGCTTAAAGACTAATCGATGTTTCTCCTCGCCAAAGAGAACACTGTTGTAGGGGAAGAACTCTACCAGTCATTGAATGAATATCAAATTATAGATATTTATTGTAAGCAATAGAAGTTAGTTGGTGTTCCCTTACAGACTAGCAGGTAACTGACCCTGGATACAGAGACATGGAACACCATCACATTCAATGATCTAAATAGAACATAGCAATTAAAGAGATAGACACAACCAGGATAAAGTGTAAATACAACATATCCTCTTCTCTTCACACATTAGTTGCAAATAAACTTTCGTTAACATGAAGTAACAACCAAACTCCAAAATAATGTACAATTAACCCATATTGGATTTACAAATAAAAGCTAAATAAAAAGAATAACATAATACTAAAATAACTATTATTTTCATGCATCATCACAATAATAATCTTGTAAATAACTCGGAGGACGTCTCTATCTCTGATTAGAAACACTGTCCTTTTCACCATATTGTCCATTTTGTAGAGGCACCATAGTACTATCACTCGACCCATCTTCCAGATTTAAACTTACACTTTCCTCACTCCTCACATATGTTTCTCCCTCCTCGTTTCTATTACCTTTCTTGTACAATGCAACTCTTCTTAGATTCCAATGTTCACCATTATACAACGTTACAAACCTTTTGTGTACAGATTTTACTTTAAATGGTCCTCTGAAGTTTGTTAAACCACAACCAATACGTCCAGGTTTAACCTTCACAAAATCATTCACTGATATGACTATTTTCAATTTTCACATCATCACCATTCAATTTCTAGTTCCCCAAATTTGCCATACCTAAACAATCCTTCCTCCATGCCGGAATTAGTTTTGAACCAGCAGAGCGCCCAGCAACATGTTGAAGGGAACCTTCCCCGATACAATGTTCTTAGTCGTGCGATACGCCCACACTAAATCATCCACCATATCCTTCACAATACCACCAGATGATACAGCCATTTGAATGGCACCCTTCACCATGCGATTCGCTCTCTCCACAATTCCATTCCCCTGTGGGTTATATAAAGAGTCCTACTATGAATAATTCCACATGAATTCAAAAACTTCACCATTTCATCCGAAGTCAATTGAGTCCCATTATCGGTTATCAATTTTACAGGAAATCCCTCTTCTCTGAAAACGTCCAACATTAGCCTAACAGTTCACTTTGTGGTTATCTCCTTACAAAACTTCACAACTAACCATTTTGATGTGACCTCAATCATCACCAAAGCAAATTTCAAATCCAACCCAAAAGAATTAAAAGGTCCAATAAAATCCATACACACCGTATGCCAAGGTAGTTCCGGGTCCTCTATTTTACCATATGACACTTGACTGCCTACTTTCAATCTCTTTTTTTACTCTCCAAACATTCCGCACACCTTTCAACCCATTCTGAAATTTGTTGGTCCATTGCAGGCCACCAAAAAATATTCTCTCAGTCTCTTCTTGGTGAGAGACTGACCAAGGTGTCCTTCATGCGCCAACTTGAACAACACAAACCTCAATTCATGCGGTGGAATGAACTTGTCACCCTTCATCACTATATTGCCTTCTTTATCAAAAATAGACAATTCTTCTAAAACTTTCAAATATGGTCTAACTGCGACTGCAAGTGTACTCTCACTTCTCGTGCCCTTAACAATTAAATCTTTTACACTACGCATCACCTCATCCTTAGCCATGCTTTCATTCCACAGTTCTCTCCCAACAGCACCATTGCACATCCCCACCACATCATCAATAGCTGCCACTGAACCTTCCCTTACAGACTAGCAGGTAACTGACCCTGGATACAGAAACATGGAACACCATCACATTGAATGATCTAAATAGAACATCGCAATTAAAGAGATAGACACAACCAAGATAAAGTGTGAATACAACAAACTCCTTTGATTTGAGGATGGTCCCTCACCCTCTACGTGAATGGCACCTTGTAGGGTGCAAATAAGGGTGACAAGGGTCAACCTTGCCTCTTGCCCCTTCTTATTGGAAAGCGCGCAGAGTTTCGCACATTGGCTTAGACAGAGGTATACGGGGTCCTGTAGTTGCTGAGGACACAGGTGCGGTATTGTGCCCCAATACCAAAATGGGCCAATGTCGCCTCCAGATAGGGCCAGTACACTTAGTCAAATGCTTTCTCAGCAGCGACCGATAACAGCATTGTTTCGCCCTTGACCCAATTGTCTTTATCTGTGACATGGAGTAGTTGCTTTGTGTTGTCTGCACACTGCGTCTGTGGGATGAAGCCCGCCTGATCCGGGGTGCAACGAGACCTTGCATAAAGGTATAGAGATGCACTGCCAGGACACCAGCGAATAGTTTCGCATCAACGTTCAAAAGAGAAATGGGGTGATAGCTTGCGCAGTGCCGGCTATCTTTTCCTGGCTTAGGAATGACGACAATGGTCGCCTCCTTCATCGAGGGTGGGAGTGTGGCTGCATCCTATATTGAATTAAGCTTTGTGAGAATGTGAACTACTTCAGGGCAAAATATTTTCTAAAAGTCTTTTGGGAAGCTGTCAGGGCCTGGAGCCTTAAGAGGTTTTTGTCTGGATATAGCAGTTATGACCTCTTCTACGTGTATCGGAGAGTACAGCAAAGCCCCTTGAGCTTCATTCAACCGGGTCGTGGTTGCGGTTTGAAGGTCACAGGCCGGAATTCCAATGGGGAGGGACTGCTCGGAATATAAGGCATTGTAAAACACTCTGAACTGGAATGATAACAGCTTGTCCCCTTCAACAAGCCCCCCCGGTCCCCCTGTGGCCTGCAGGGAATCGACCCTCGCCGACTGTCTCTGGGCTCTAAGACTATTTTCCAGGAGCCTCCAGCATTTATTCCCCCCATGTATGAGTGCTTTAGTCTAAGGGGAGAGTACTACGCCCTATCTAAGTTCAACCCCGCCAACTGTTTTCTCGCCACCTCCAGCTTGCCCCATATCCTCTGGGCTCTGGTCCGGTGATGGATATGTTCCAGTCTGTGCACCTGCCTTTGGAGTTAAGTCCTCTAAGCCTTCCACAGCTTATTCTCTGCTGTCAAGAGCGAAATTAACTTCCTCCTAATAATTGCTTTCAGGGTTCCCAGAGTATGGACACGGACATATTGGGTTTATCATTGAGATTAAGATAGTCCGCAATGGCCTTTCTGATCTGGCTCGCCACCTCAGGTCTCTGAAAGAGCATCTCCCAGAGTCTCCACTGCTGAAGAGCGTCTTCTACTAGTGGAGGTTGCAGCTAAAAAAAATAGCAACTTAACTAGCGGCTCGAGTTCCCTGGAGCCCAGGGAAATGCTCTAGGTGGGCATAAGAATTGTGTGCGGGTGAGTTGAAAGTGTAGTTACATGTCTGAAGATGATGTTCTCTCCACAAGTCTACCAGGCCCATCTCCTGGAGCCACGCTGGGCACTTCCCCCGTAAAGACCCACACATCTCCCTCTCTGTGAGGAGAGCGATCAGTGTCGTTATTGAATACCAGATTAGTCTCCCCCTACTAAGACTATTTGGTCCTGTGAGGTAAGGATGTCTGCTATGGCCACCCTTAGGGAGAGTTCCTTGCCTACATCAGGAGCCTATGGTGAGTGTCTGGGTGCCTAACTGAACACGATAGACCAGGAGGCGCCCTTTGAGCTCTATCAATTTATGTCCAACCTTTCCCTTGAATTTACATGAAACCAGGATGGCCACCTCTGCCGCCCTTTGGCCTGTTGAAAATAAAATTGGGGAAGAAATGATCTACATTTCAACCTATGCCAGTCCTCTGCGATCAAGTGGGTCATCCTTAAGAAGACAGTTATCTGCCCCAGAACACTCCAGATATGAGAGGACAGCGCCCCTCTTCACAGGGTGATAAGCCCCTTCACGTTCAGGGAAAGCACCCTCAAAAGGTCACCTATCATCCATGGGTGGATGCATGCCAGTGCTAAATTCCATAACCAGGCCTATATCACCCAGTAATGTGAACTAGCCTGAGAGTGCCCCCCTATGTGTGCTAACCTCATAATGTATATCCTAGGAGCTAGAAATATTGGTACCCTCTGAACATCCCCCAACCAAAAACAGAACTGTGACAAAAAAGGAAAATGAATCTGAACAGAGTCCCTGGAAATTTTAATGCATCTAACGCCAGTGCCAGTCCAGGAAAAAGACTGATAGTGGGGTCCATAGTTGGCCAGTCTCCAGTGTGGGCACCTCCCCCACCCAACGCTGTAGATGCATGTAATAAACGCCAAGGGACCCAACTCAATTGGTATCTTGTGACACCAGGTCCACTGCAAGACTCTCCAGGGCGGCCTCTTTTTTTCCTGAGCTATTGTGGGGGTCGGGCCTCATGAACCCTGTACCACAAAGATTTTCTTCCGACAAGAGCGTGTTCCAGTCCCCGGGCCTATCGCTGCTGTGCCGAGTAAAAAACATCAGGAGCATCGATTTGCAGCAGTTTGCAGGCTGCCTTGAGAGAGCGGACCTGTTGGAGCTTCGTCTCCCACATGGATGACCCCAGGAGTTCGTAATGTTTTTATCATGGAGAAAGGAGGTCACCGGGCGGAACTCTTGTGTCTTTTCTGCAACTTAAATGCCTACAGATCCTGGAACAGCCGAAGTGAATGGCCCCGGAATTGGACTGGGTTGATGTCCTTGGCCTTGAGGAGGATGCGCTTCTTCAAGGGAAAGCTCTGAACGCATGCCAGAATATCTGGGCACGGCATGTTTGCAGGTCTAGAGGGACCCACTCTATATACTCTGTCCAACCATATGTCCTCCAACTGTGTATCCCCTAGGATTGGGCTCCCTCTTATTCTAATATTAGTGCACCTTGACATGTTTTCAAGGTCCTCAGCGTGGGAGTGGAGATTGTTTTGCTGGTCTGTAAGTCGGATGAGTTTCTGCCGGAGCTGTTTGATGTCTTCATCTCTGGTTATCTCATGGTTTTACAGGCTGTCCTCTCTGTCTCCAACACCTCTTTCCGGATCCCTTGCAGCTCCTGCACCAGATGCCTCTTGATCGTCTGCAAATCGTCTCTGAGGGAGGAGAATAGCGTCTCCAGGTAGGAGGGAGTGACAGGGCCTCGTCCCTGACATCCCCCTGGACTGCCGCTTGCTCAAAGAACCAGAGCGCTCCTGTGGTTGCGAGGTAGAGGGTTTTGTAAGCATGTCCTTGTGCGAGCGGTCCTTTTAGTGCGTGGCGCCGCCATTATGGAGCTATGGGCACCCCGCCCTTAACCTCAAGGGCCCGTCCCCTGCCCCCAGGCAAACACAGCAACAGACGGGCACAAGGGGATGCAGCCTGCTATCACCCCAGTGGTATGCAGGGGGAGTCACAACTGTCTCTCAGCTCCGGGTGTGTCCTCCGATTCCCCCAGGACACTCCGCCTTGCTCCAGGTCCCCACCGGGACTCCATCAAGGCCCACAGGAGTGCCACCAGACCCTCTTCCCTGGTAGCGAGGGCTGAGAGTCACTGCAGGTGCCTCTGGACCAGGCTTCGGTAGTGGGCCCTAGGGCCCCTAGGCAAGATCAGGAGCCAGCCCTTGAGTGCAGTCAACAGCACATCTCAGCAGGTGTAGCTCCCTTAGACCTTATACAGTGTCATTGTAGTGGGGGGTCTGTACCATCAAGTCCAGGCCGGTCCCACGGGCAATGGAAAAGGCACAGGATGCCTTTGCAACCTCATTTCCTCCCACCCCCCACCCAGTAGAACACTCTGGTCCAGTGCAAAGCGGGGCTGCCCTTGTGCTTTAATTCATTTTCGCTAATTTCCCCGGTCACTGGTATTTCACAGAATTATTTTTTATTAACCATTTTGCCACTTCACACAATGTTATTTACATATTCCTTTTGTTTACTCTTGTTTTCTTGCAAGTGCTGCAAGTTCTGTAAATTAATGTACCCCACACCGTTCCCTTAGCCATTACGAACTTTATTTCTGACCGCAATCAAACCCAGATGATTTGATGGTCAATTAATTCATAATTTCTCTACTACTGTATTACTTAGAGATGTGACTTCTGTCTTAAGGAAGTATTTTTCTCTATTGGTTGCCACCTACCAGTGAGCCACACATGTGGGATACCATTTTTAGTGAGAGAGAGATTGGCCATTGGCTTGAAGTGCCCGAGATTTCTCTTTAACATTTTTGTTTTTTAACCCATGCTTTGATATTTGCAGGCCATTCTGGGTAAATACATGTGCTTGAATCCACACAAGTCACACCAACCTGTGTTGCCCTTCGTCTGAATTCTGCAGCCATCCCATGGCAAGTGACTGGAACTTGGAGTTTCTTTGGACATAGTTTTGACATACGGGCCAGCAGAGAAGGGTTATGCTCCTTTTTCTCCCTCAGTGTTAGAAATGGTGATCTCTAGTTGGCAGCGGCTGGCGCCAAAGTCCATATAGGGATCCTTCTTCCCAAGTCAGAGTAAGGGGCCTCACCCTTTGATAACTCCTGCTCAGCCCTGTGGTAACGTAGCACGAGCAGACAGGCTTATCTCAGAGCAGTGTATGAAGCATTTATGACCATACACAATAACGCAGGAAGGACGCTACAAACGGACCCCACAAGTAAGTATAGAAAATAGTTCTCTTTATATAGACCCAACACGAGGCTTAAAAGCGCTCAAGGAGCCACAATGCACGTAATTACAGATTCACTTCAAAGCAATAAAGGCACTCAAAAAGCGTGCAAAACAAACTTAGTTCGAGGCCGGAGTCCACGCGACCCTGTGATGCACAATGTACCTGGGGTTTAAAGGGGTACGGCATGCAGCCTCACAAGGAAGCCGCGGTGATGACAGGCGGACTTTCAGCTGCCACAGGTCATGGCTGTAGCGGTCCGCGGCATACACTCATGATAATCCTGGGATGGGGCTTAAAGGCGGGCACCCAGCGGCACACGCAGGTGATAACAAGATTCTCGAAGTGGGGACTAGTGTGGGCACTCAGTGGCACAGCTCCTCAGCTGCAGCGGGCCACAATAGCAATAGCGATGATACTCGTAGGATGGCAAAATGCGGGCACTCAGCGGCACAGCTCATCAGCTGAAGCGGCCCACAATAGCGATAGCGATGAATCTCGTAGGATGGCAAATGCGGACACTCAGCGGCAACAGCTCCTTAGCTGCAGCGGCCCACAATAGCGATAGCAATGACTTTGGTAACACAGGCTAATGCCGGCTCTCAGCGGCAACAGGTCCTCAGCTGCGGCTGCCCACAATATAGATATTGACGACTTTCAGCCCCGCAGTAGAACCAGATGCACTGGAATTCTCAACAGAGGCCTCACCTGCGAGTAGAATTCCCCTCACATTGGAATCCGGATGGCTGATGGGTGAAGTCTAATGTCCCTGAGACTTCAGCAGGAGGCACGCTCAAATCAGGCCCTTGGGTAGTTGCTTCAGCAAGATGGATGAAAGTTTCAAAGTCCTTTCCCCCTCGTTACACGGACAGACGTTCGTCTTGACATCCAGAAGTAACACACCTTGTAGGGGTTTTAGCACAGATCTTTATACCCCAAAAGTCTTTGTTCTCAAAAAGTCACAAATCACTGAACCCAGCCAGAACCACTTTGGTGTCATCTTGGAGCACTTTGTTTACAAGGCTGCATCCTGCGTTTCAGGAAGAGGGGGCCTGCCATCAGACGCACAGTGGGAGGTGGAGCCATAATTCACCTTGCCAGGCACAGCCCTGCTCAGACCATAGGGTCACCCCTCCCCATACTCTAACTGCAGATCACTCTATTCAATCCAGGTCGGGCTCAGCCTGCCCTGTCCCTCCAAAACCAGACAGCCAATACACATAACAGCAGAGCACACTGGAAGGCTTAGGCAAGAAAATACCCACTTTCTAAATTTGGTATTTTCAGCCACAGAATATAAAAATAATACCTGATGCACTTATATATTGTGAACTCAGGCATACTAAATTCGGCTTACCTATCCTGTTCCTTGGGTCACTTAGGATTATAGAATGTAATACAGCCAATTTACAATAGTGTGCATTCGTGCTGTGGCACTGAATGGCAGCGGCACAGCGCCCAGAGCATCTAACATCGGCAAACACAGAGGAGACAAAAGCGAAAAATGGAAGGGAGACCCACGCCATGGTTCCAGGTCTAACACTCCGCCTAGGACAGAAATAGTGTCTGGTCCTCTGGGTTGTGACCCATTGCCAAGTTGGCCCAGGACCCCTTTCCATTACTTTTCTCACTTTTGTCTGCTGGTGGACTCATGGACTGACGTGGGAGGATTAGTCATTATCGCCCCAATCTACCCTTCGAGAGAGGAAGGAAAGTCTTCTGTGGTCCAAAGAATTGGAGGTGTGCTCCATGCCAGAACTGAACAGTGCCTAACTCCTTATCTTATTTTTACATAATTATTTGTGGTTTCATAGGCTTTATTAACCTCTAACTGGGCTGATTGGGGTGCTTATGCCCCTCCTGGGATGACCCCTCCTCAACTCAGGCCCAAACTCTGGCCTTTCAAGTTGAACCGAGGACGAACACATTAGTGAAAGAAAGAGCCATATGTTGAAACTGTGGCTCTGTCTTTCATTGGAGCCAGACTGGCCTGTTTTTGATCTTGGAGAGTGGAAAAAAGATACTTGCCTACAGGGAGATGCCTGAACTATGTGAGTCTCTTGGAACTCCCAGGCACCCACATTGACCTAGCTGTATATCTATATGGTGCACAGTGAGTGCCCCCGCTGCGCTTGTGTCTATTATGTGGTATTCGCTCATTTGCATGGGATCAAGACCCCATGCAAAAGAGGGAGCACCCCCTTGTGATTATGCTGTTGCAAGATGCGTCAGTCCTTTTCTACATTGTGCCGTACACTTATCTTTGGCCCTTCAATAAAACCAAAGAGCTCTGGGCAAGGTGCTGTAGTGTAATTCCTATATTCCCAATAGGCTCTGCGCATTGGAATAATATATCCTATAGTGACATAGGACTGAGGTCAGTATGTCTCTATCGAATATACTTAAATTAATTGTGAGTGCCAGCTAGCTCAGAGGTCACTAGAAACGTTCTCGAATTCACAAGAAGGGATTAGTTTCTGACAACTTTGTTTTCCCTAGAATCGGAACGTATCTTCAGAGTCGTGGAAACAATAGATAACTAGCTCACGCAGTCATTCGTGCATGCTTCGTTTCTACAGAGTTGCAGGGAAATAGTGAGACGGGCGTTTTCAATAAAAGGTTTATTGAACAGTCTTCTTTCTCTAGCAAGAGAAGTGAACTGCTACAATCGTTAAACAGAATGCAAAGTATAATGCGTACAGCGCGAATAGTATTATAAAATAATACTGTAATAGCATTGTCTAGTTCTATGACATATAAAAATACATACTTAAATAACACAGACTAAAATACTCAACTGGTGCTTCTAAAATACGCCTACCCCAATGTACCTAACCTAAGTCCAGTACGAGGGAAGAAGTAAGTGCTGTTTAGCATAGGTTTTAGTTCTGCCAAGAATTGCCAAAGGTTTCTCTAGGTTCTGGTCAGCTCCATACCTTAGAATGAACGAGGTTGGTATCTCTATTTCAGACTCGATTTCCCAACACCCCGCAAGGGGAGCCAGAAACACTGGAGCTGGATTCTCGGCAGAGGAGGACAGCTTCTTATCAGTGCGTCAGCTGGAGAGTCGGCTTCCTTCGGCACTTGCTGTAGCGAGCTGCGTCGGGCAAGTAGGTAGTCGTACTGCACCGAACCACACTGTGCTTTGCTATGCAAGTGAAGGTATATTTATGCCTTGAAGGGGTTTAGGAACGCCAGCTTTTACGTAAAGTCGGGCATATGAAGGTCATGGATGAACCCCTAAGGAATAGTTGTTCATGCATAATAATGAGTTTCTTGGAGAAATCAATATCCAGGCTAGGGGAAATCCCTTTTTCTTAAGAGTCTGGTTTTCCAAGAAATTGTTGTGACGTTTGATGAACGGATGGAAGTAGCCATGCCTGTATTTGGGTAGCATGGACTATGCCTAAATAAGGGCTTGATTTCTATGCCTATATAAGGGCAATGTGAATTGTACCTATATAAGGGCATGAATCGGGAAAATTCATTCGGAATTTAAAACACCATACAACAGTGCAGGCACAAACACTTATTCAGGTTCTATGGTACTGTCTCTGATATGGCACCTGGTTTCTGGCGATCTTTCTTCCCTCCCCAGGCAGGGCAGATGGAGGCTAATTCTGGGGGTCTAGAAGGTGAAGGATGGAACCCAATGCCACAACAGGTCGGACCCTATTAATTTTCTCTAGAAATGTAACCCCTGGTGTACAGTTTGCTGTGTCTCCCTAGAGGAAGAGTAGATTGCGGATAAACCACCCAATCTGCCCAAAAGGGCAGAAAGACTTTCTGGGTACAAGGGGTGGAGGATGCAGCACTATATCTGGACTGGGCGGCCTGACCTCATTCTTTTTTAGGCCTCGCCTAGCGAACGCAGCTCATGCGTTGCTACGCCTTGGCGAGACTATTGTCGTCACTTTGGTTTGCGAAGGGAGACTAACCATGTGTGCGGCTGGACAGACGATCTGCACGTGCACGGCGCAGGACACTCCGTTTGCGTGCACATCTCCTCTCCCCGTGTAGTGCCAGGGTTATACAGCGCGTGCTTTCACTTCCCGCATCCCCCCCCCCCACACCCACCCCTCGCCGTCGGCTACATGGAGACAACTTGTTTGTTCTGTAGATCACTTCGAGATCTCGGTTGAAGGGACACGCATCGTGACTAAGTTGATTTGTTTCATATGTGGCATAATAATGAAGCACAACGTGCAACGTGTGTCTTTTTATTCACTCTGAACATCACATCTCTGGTGGTCTGTGTCACGTAGACAAGACACTGGCCATGCATGGTTACAGCAGCGAGCAGCTGTTGCTTCCTCAGTAACTGCAGTGTGCAGCCAGTAGGGGCCCCAGATATGCAGTGGCCCTGGAGCACTTGCTCTCTGCCGCAGAGCACACGGTGTGTGCAGTTAAACGCAGAGCAGCTGTCGTTCCCCCGCAACGCCTGAGCTGTGGGCCCTGCCAACAGACCATAGAAGCAGGAGTGCGTCCGAGGAAATCAGTGTTTTTTTTAATAATCCATCTCACTCGGGCAGGAACAATGCCCCTCTTTGAATATTTCAGCGCCTCGTAAGAAGTAGTAAGCGCTTTAAAAATACAATTACAATAAATAAATATGTGAGTCTGAACTGTTATGGATGAGGGAGCCTGCTTGGTCACCTGCCTGCTCGATTGTGTGCATTAACCCACTCATTTACCCTTTGTAGCGCCTAAAAGAAACAGCCAGCCCTCTGACCTAGTAGCTCCATGCCGTCGGACCCCAAGGACGGGCATAGCAAAGTCTGGCTGGGAGAAGCGCTTCAGTGTGAGATCAGGTAGGCTTAGGGAGAGGGCCTCGGCTCTCACAAACACACTGTGTAACTTTAGACATGTTACTCTCCCTCTATGTGGCTCTGTTGAGTGGCCCAAAATAAGAGCCTCACAGCTTGTGCTGAGCAAGGAGTCCTTCACTGAGCTTTATTAACAAGGGAGACTGGAGCAATCTAAGTGCATTATACTGAACATTAAATAAAATGAGCTGGTATAGCTCGGATTCAGTCTAGTATCATCCTGTTGTGAAACAAGACACATCTGTTTGCTTTATGTTGTATTTGGTTGGCAGAAAGGAGACTTCAGGGAAAGAGTGGCTAGTTCCTGGGCACTTCAAGGGCTCTAGTCCGCTGGCTGTGGACCAAAGAGAGAAACCAGCCTCACTACCATGTGGGCAGAGAAGACAGATTAGACAAAGGTACTCCACCAGTACTCCAGGCAGCAGCACACCTGTCCCATTGACTGCATTTATCACAGCACCCTTCCGTGGTGAGCAGTCAGGTTGAAGCAGTGTCACCCTCAGTGCTGCCCGTTAGCCATCAAAGGACATCCCAAGGTCACTCGACTACTCCAGTCTTTTACAGGATTCCAAATGTCCCTCTTGTACATTGCTTGGCTTGGACAACTCCCACTCTGCTCCAAAAAGGCTCTCAAAAGCCTCAAAGTGTAAGTGCTACAAATGAGGCCATTTCAAGGATGCTCTTGTTATGGTGTGGTAAGCTGTGGCTTCTGCAGTAAGAGGAGAATGAGGTTAGCCAAAGGGGGAGGTAAACTACACCCATGTATATTTGATCTGTGGTGTAGCAGTCATTATGGCGCCCCCTAGTGCAGCATACTGTGGAAGCACTGCAAATAGATGTACCTGAGTTACTATGGCAATGGGCCTGACATGCACCTTGTTTTGACCTAGGAGTGCAGTACCACTTGCGATGTGCAGCAGAATCCATGCCGCAAAAATAAGGACAACCACACATATTGCTGTCCGTTTCAGAATATGCCCAAGATGGCGGACACCCTGAGTTTGTTCTTGAGCTAAGCATGCATACACCCTTGGGATGAGGACTTATGTACGATACACACCCAGCAGCTGATTCACGCTGCAGCACAATAGAGAAACACCGCCTTAGCTGTGTCCCCTTTGTTTGTACTCGTATGTAAAGAAAGGAGTAAGGCCTTGAGTGGATGAAAAATTAGGCAGAACAAACCTTTTGGGTGGGGTCGGGCATTTATAAAGGTTTACAATTGTCTTTCATTCACCACAACCAGAAAGGCATGCATTATTGTAGACACTGCTGCCTATACAGATATCTGTATAGTTTTAACTCCGGTTTTATAACTTTTTCTTAAAAATGATATTTTCAATTATGCATTACACCATATCCAGTATCAATTCCGTGCATAGACACCTACTGTAAATATCGCTACAAATCAGTAGAATAAAGGCAACAAGCATTTGCAATGCAATAGGTCTCGCAGTTACAAGAGTTTCAGCTATTGGCATTGTAAATAACAAAAAAAGGCATTTTTATTTGCAATGTCAATATCTCAAACTCACGTAAAAGTGAGACCTATTGCATTGAAAATGCTTGTTGTGAAAATAGGCTATCCCGGATGCTTTGTGTGCTTTCTTCCCCACAACAGTAAGCAGTTGCCCCCCACTCACCTTCACTAGAGAGACAGAAAGACTGAAAATACCTTCTGTAGAATGAAGTGTAAGATGACTTTTTATATGATATACCAAAAAGAGGTATATCGAGCAGAGTCCAGATATTCCCTTATGAGTGCGCAGTGGCTGCTTTAGCAATCCCAAGGTACTCTTCTAGGGTGTAGTGTGGACGAGCAGCCTTGGGTTTATCAGAGAGGAGTGTTAGACATCTGCAAAATACACCCACAGCCAATAGAAAATGCACACGACTCAATAAGGAGACCCACACAACTTTATAAAAATAACACATCTTTATATATATTTAGGCACTAGAATGAATACGATCAGGTCAGTACGTTTTGCAAGAGAAATACTTTTATTTTAAAAAGTCGACAATTTTCACCAGCGGCAATGTTATCCTATGAGAGGAAAAATAAGTATGGCATACCGGTATAGTACAACGACTTATGAGTACAATCTACTGGACTTAAGGTGAGTATGGGGCAATGCAGCACCAGCAAGCCTCTACCAGAGGCACTAGGGTGGCCGGGTGCAGTAGTGAAATATAGCGTTGGGTGCCCAATGTTAATCTATTGGGATCGGTCTGCATGAAAAGGCTGCAGGTTTGGACTAGGTGGCCAGTCAGGCTGAACCAACAGAGTGGCTCAGGCCTCAGGATGCTTGGGGATGTAGGGGCACCTTTGGTCCTCTTCTCCACAGCCCAGTGGTGACCGGTGCAAAGGTGTCCTTAGGCATTGGGTTTTTGTCGCAGGGAGCGGTCACAGTAGAGGGGGGCTACCAAACAGAGACTGAAAGAGGCATTGAGAACTCCACAGCAGAGAAACCCCAGGTGGGCTTCGAGTCTGGAGGATCAGGTGACCACGTTCGCACCGTTGGGTCAATTCAGCTCAGACTAGGTGGCTCGGGACAGTGGTGCTTTCCGGCGTCGAGTGTTCGTAGTCTTAGAGCCTCTCAGTTCTTTCTTAGTACCTGCTAGGTGCAGGGAAGCTGCTCAGCTGCTTCACAGGAGTTCTTGTTTCCAAGGTGAAGTGCTGGCAGGTCTCTCAGGCTTTGGAGACACAGCGACCCCAGGACAATCCGTCTTTTGGGGCAGTTGTCAATCAGCAGACAGGCCGGCAGGGTTGGTGCCAAGTCAGTTGCTGGTTTTTCTGTTTTTGCTCTTTGTGACTCTTTCCGTCAGTCTTCTTCTTTCAGGTTAGCAGGGTCTGATTTCCTTGTGCCAGGGGCTCCCCTAAATACTGAATATAGGGGCGTTAGGACATTGTAGGGTAGTAGCCAATGGGCTACCTACCCCTCTGGTCACTACGCCCACTATATGACCACTTCCTGAGGGAAGTGGGCATAACCCTGTCCCAGAGTTCCTAGGTTTGCCATCACCAAGATGGCAGACTCTGAAATTTCGCCTTCAGTTCAGATAGCGAAACATAGGGGTGGAGCTATCATGAAGATGAACATTCCTATCTAACAAGTAATTTTCCCACCTTGCTCGGGTGCCAAATGGACCCTGGTCAAGAGGGGTGGGCACCCACTCCTGTGAGGGAAGCCTGATTCGCATACCAAAGGTGGTGCGCTCTATGAAGCTTCCTACCTTTGCATGCTAATTTGCAGGCCTTCTGTGAAAAGGAGTGTAAACACCCTCTGCACGAACAAGCTTTGTTCTTGGCCTCCTTAGAGCCATGACCCTCCACGTTGGGGGGTCAGAAATGTGTACGGGGTGACAGGCTGGCCAAGACCAGTCAGCGAACACACCAGTAGCTGGCACGTTATCAGGGAGTACCTGTAAGGTGCCCTAAGGGTGCATGTGTTAATAAATCAAACACTGGATCAGCGTGGGCTTATTAATACAAGATGTCTGATACCAAATGTCTCTAGTTTCAGTGAAGATATCATGTAGCTGGTGAACTCTGTTTCACCAGTGTCCAGCATATGTTCTTAAAATGGCTTCCTTGTTCACTGGAACTGGCAGCAGTAGATCTAACATCAGGGGGGGCAAATCTGCTCATGCAGATATATCCACCCATGTAGTATAGTGCTCCCTACCTTAGGGCTGTAAGGCCTGCTGTAGCGGTGACTTACCTATACTGTATGCAGTGTCTGAGGGCATGGCACACAAGGATGTTTGCCATGTTGTGTTTTCACTTTTGTCTACACCGAGACACACAGCCAGCAGTGGCAGTCTGTATGTGTTTGGTGAGGAGTCCTTTAGAGTGGCACACTTTGTTCTACAGCCCTTAAGGACCCTCTTTAGCCTCCTTGCCCTCGGTACTAGGCCTACCATTTACTAGGGATAAAGGTATTGACAATTGGGAAAACAATTGTGCAGTTTTGAGAATGAGATCTGGCAGTGGGGACCTGGCTAGCAGGAACCCAGTGCACTTCCAGCCAAAATCATATCAAATACCAGGAAAGAAGTGGGGGTGACCATGTCAACCAGAAGGGTCACTTTCCTACACAGTGCATTTGACATTGCCTATTCGACTGCCTCCACCTGCCCTCGCCATAGTGTTTTTGTGGGTGTATCCCCGCTTGGGGAACACCTTTTCTGCAATAACCGAGCAGGTATCCACTAGAGAGAGGTACCATTAGAAAGGGGACTTATTCACCCTTTAGATGGAAGCTCTCCAGTTTGGATTGGTGCTCTGGAGATTAGCCATGCCCTTAAGGATCACACTGAAAGTAGTAGCCGGAGCCTTCAGATTCCATCTGCCTTTAGTTGTAGTTTTAATGGGTTCAGCTTGCATGGCTAACCTTAGGACAGCCAGGGAGCCTCGTATCTTGCAGTCTAAAGTAATGGTATGAATGGGAATCCTGCTTTTATGAACATCAGAGGAGTTTACTCCCTTTAGTGATTGTGCATGATGTTCCCGTCCTCCGCACTGACTGACATCTAGTCCTGCACATTAAAAGGATTAAGATTATGTCTATTTCAGCAGATTGTTTAACTGATCGAGTGACCAAAGTCACAGGTGATGCATTATGAGATTCTGGTACACCTTGGCTGCCTTTAGGCTATTATATATTGTTTTCTATTTTGGACACTATATGCTAATTTGAATAGGTTTTCTACACTTGTTTATGCTCTTAAAAAAGCAGAATTATAAACGTTTGCCATGCAATGTTATCCAATGTTCTTTTAGATCGATATAGTTTGTGGCTGGATTTCAGATGCTGGGCATGATTTTCTTAAAAACCTTGTGGTCATTTAGTAGGTGCACATGTAAGGGGGCTAGACTTTGAGAGAGGTGAGCAGCTGCCAGAAAACATTTTAAGCCTCATGGCAAATCTGATTCTTTTTTTACATTACAGCTGCAAGTCTTGCGAGGGCTGTCCTAGACGCCGTCTGGATGTAAAGAGTTGTGGGGTCTGAATGCTATCAATAACTTTTGAGGTTATGGGCTGAGGGCTACCAATGTAGTATTCCATGCCTCTAGGGCCCTAGTGCTGTATTTAACATGCAAGGTGGCTGAATCCAGCTCATAAAGCCACACCAGTGAGAAGATCCTGGCATGAGGGTTATTGTGTATTAAAATGGTGACATGGAAAGTAAGTAGCAACCCTGGCAGAGGAGGAGGCTACCACAGAGGCGAGGAAGCAGTAGGGCCAACTTTGCTTCTTTCCTCGCCAATTGCTTGTCTTATTGGCGAGGGAAGAAGAGCAGAAAGATGGTAATTTATATTGCACTTTCTAGTTGGAAAATAGAACCCTGAAAAGTAAGGCTGCATCTAAAAGAAATATACCTCAAATTCTCTTTACCTCTGTGCTTCAGCTACTTAGAAATTGCCCGGTAATGAATAAGTGGCTCTAGAAGTAAGTACACGTTTTTCTCTGAAGTAATAAGCTGTAGAAGGCTTCATCTACACCGACAGGTGACAGCACATACGATATGGCTATTGCACTTAATCAGTATTTCCATGAGCACCCCTTGACACAGTTCATATCCATTGATTCGAGTATGAATGCTTAAAATTCCATGTTCACTAATACTGCTTTAGCCAGAGCTTACAGTTCCAACTATTAGGCCCAGCTCTATTATTGGAAAAAAGTGAACTGGCAAATCCATTTTTCTTCCTATGCAGTCCGAGAGGAATTTACCCATGTAGATTGTAAATTCAGCATATGTCTGATGGTCATGGGAATGGTACATCATGACTTCCCGATGAATTCTGCATTTATCAGAAACCTGACCTCTTGAATCTTGATTTATTCTTAAGTTTACTCCTTACACAAAAAAACATGGCAGTGAATCGATAACATTATGTAACTGATATTCCACTTATATATTAATTTACAGTTTGGTGTTCGTTGTGTACTCTCAACCTTAAGTACTGTTATTCTTAGGCAGAAGAGTTTGAAAGAGTTATATTGGAATCATACTTTTGAAAGAACTTAAGAGGGCTTTGAGACACACACATTAAGTTTGGTTTATGCACAGTAATACATGGGTTGATGGTGAACTTTGTTATGTAAAGATAACAAGCCCAAAATAAATCCTCTCTCAGTAAGTATTTCTTTGAGTCTTGCTTAGAAAAACCCGACTGTCTATATGGATAAAAAGATCTCATGATGATCATCAAGCTGTTAAAGAAGAAGCAGATCAAGGGGAATTTATGGACATTTCCCCATGTGTACGGGATACTGCAGAGCTTCAATAAACAGAATTACTTGAATGTTCTTCCATGCAGTCCTGAAATATGATTCGAAGAGGTCAGGTTTATGATAACATTTCTGAGAATAATTCCAAGGGGGAAAGTCTAGTGAAGGAGTTTGTGCACTAAGGCAAGTAGAGGCTTGTTACGCCCAAAGATCCTGAAAACCTGGAATGACAAAACTCAACACTTTTTCAATAGGGATAAACCGTCTGAATAATTAAAAGTATGCTAGTACTAGACCTCCCTCTCTACTAAAATGCTCCCTCAAATAACCTACCGGCTTGAGGAAACCTATAGCAAACTGGTTGGAGCTAGTCTCTGGGAAATAGTGGCAGGGTGAAATAAAGATTAGGAGCAGTGCGAGTGATTTAGGGATCATCTGAAGAATCATTTAAAAGTGAGGCTGCCAAGAAAACTGTGGTCTGAAACAGCAATGGCTGCCATATGATGATCCAGCATCGGGGGGGGGGCTTTAAGTTATTCTAGGAGTCATCATCTGAAATTCATACATTTCTGTGGCTCTTATTCTCTCTTGTGGCGATTTGTAAATAACAGTGGGTTAAGGGACACAAACATTTAGCCAGATGTCTTATGAGAAAGCAGAAGGGTGACTTTCTTTACCTCAGAAGTGCATGTCTCAAAGAGTGCATGCCTCAAAGACAGGGCATGCAGGCATTTTAACTAATCACAGTTACACAGAAACTGACGTCAAAAGAACAGTAAGGAGCCCATCACCTTATAACACAAATTGCAGTCTCACAGATAGTTTGCATATCTTTAGATCAATTATGGGTAGACATCAAAATATGTCAACAAATACATTACATTGATGCAACTTCTGCGGGGTCTTTTTAGTCTTTGAGCGTTACTGCATGCTCTACATTAAGAAAATGAGAACAAATAACTAAAGCAAGGCATTTATGTTTTAGGATGCAAAGATTGACGCTGAAGAATTCACAAGTCGTCTGCAGTTGGAGCTGAAGTCTTCACCACAGCCATATTTAGTTCCATTTCTTAAGGTATTCTTTAACACATATTGAACATTTTGTCTTGTTTTTGGGGGGAACCCAGAATTGTCTGTACAGTTTGTCAATTCTATAATTCCCAGGACTTAATAGATAGAATCATTGATGGTTAGCAGTGAATAATGGATGTTTTTCACCCAGGGGTTCTGAGTAACATCAAATACAGGACAAGATTTAAGCTTGAGTAAGATGTTACTCAAAACCCCAAATCACTTAACTCGACTTTAAAATGCTATTGAGGGGCAGAGAAGTAGTGAGGTAGCCATAAATAACATGACCTCTCTTGCCTGACTCACATGTAAAACAAGCATTTGAAATGCAATAGGTCTCGCATTTATGCAAGTTTGAGCTATTGGCATTGTAAATGGCCATGCCTTTTATTTATATTTTGGTTTTTTAAACATAAATAAAAGGCATTGTCATTTACAATACCAATAGCTTAAACTCGTGTAAATGCGAGACCTTTTGCATTGCAAATGCTTGTATTATGTCCTCACCGGATTTTACACACTCTGGCTTGTGCCACTGTGGTTTCAGACGAGAGGCCAGGACTTGAATGGGAATGGAGCATGAGATAGCTAGCTCACTTCAGGACAGGACTGGGGAGACCCCGTGGTAGAGCAGTGTGTGCTGCCGCAGCCCATGGCGGTAACCGATTTCCAAATGTGAAGGGGCCCCATGGGAATTGAGAATGTTAAAAACAAAAAATAATAAACAAGAGTAGGAAGAGGTCAAGGGACCACTGCCTGCTCTTACAAAATGAAACCTTTCATTTTCTTTTTCAAAACACAACCACTTTACTTTGAAGGACAACATGCTACTTTAATTTTAAAAAAATGTATAGATCGATGTATTAAAAATCAATAACAGACATGGTGGCTTGAGGACTACACAGGGTACCCCCCCCCTGTGATGGCAGAGATTCCTAATGGGTCACAAATTCCAACCAACCACAAAAATTCATGAGGTAGTTCGGTTTGCAAACTACCAGGATGAATTATCTGGGAATAGACCAAATTCTTACATTAGGAATACCGATTTCCTATTTGCAATTCAGAGATAATCACAATTAGGAAATTAGCATTCCTAATGTTTGTTAGTTTGACCTAACTCTTCTGCAGTGGGAGATCCATCCAGCAAGCCATATGGAGGAAATTAACCGGAGAGTTCAGCAACCCAGCTTACTGATATAAAGGCCCACCTGCTATAACAAAACATCAAAAGAATGTAGACTTCAGCAAAAAAAAAAAAAGTTGTGAAACAAAGCCAAGTTTAGGACTATGTGCTGAAATGGACATTAGTCAAACCTAAATAGTCCTTAAGCGAAATTCTAAGACAGTTCCTGGACTCGAAGAGAATTCCACTGCTTGGTTCAGGCTTGCAAAAAAAATGTCAGCTCCATTCTCAACTCACTCCTCCACAAAACGTCTTAACGGCAGCTGACCATCCGCAATAAAAGCAACACTTACATACCTTTGACGATCGAGGCATCTCAACGAAAGACAGGCTGTAGGTACACTGGTGTTCATTCTAACCAAGAATGAGGCCACTGACCTTACAATGCTTGAAGCACTAAGATGAGACAGTTAATAAAGGACGTGTCAAGCTGGGCATTCACGTTCTGGCCACTGGAGCCAAGACGTCAAGACGGTATGCAATTATGTACGAGAGGGAAAACTCAGAGCAGGCACCTACTTAACTGGTTTATCACACACCAAAATGCACACTAGGAGGCTACTAGATATTTCAGATTCCCATAAGCCACAAGTACCTATGTTGCAAGCTTTCAAATTTCACACTTGCATTGTTTATCAGGAATCTTGAACAACATCAAAGGCATCATGCCCCCAATTACTCAAATTCTACAGGAGCAAGCCAGAAACCTCGTCGCCCCTATAGGTTCTGTGTTTGTTTCCTTTAATGCACAGCTGACAAATTAGGAATTCGACAATCCTCTGCTAACGGACAGGGGTTAACGAGATAAAAAGGTATAATTGGCGGGTCAAACCAAAGGACCGAAGAAATAAATAATAATTGTGCAGGAATGTGGACATTGAGAGTCCTTGCATTTGTGCATGCTCTGTATTATATTATTCTAAAGCACGGGAGACCCTTTGTATCGTCAGCTAGTGAATAGTTTGAAAGCTGTGAGCTGAAAAAGGGGAATTTCGATCACAAAGTGCTCCAAGCTGGCAACCATCTGAGCTAAATCAATCAATCAATCAATTATTGCATTTATATAGCGCACTACTCACCCAGAGGGTCTCAAGGCGCTGGGGGAGTGGGGTCCGCTACTGCTCGAACAGCCAGGTCTTGAGTTGCTTCCTGAAGGCGAGGTGGTCCTGGGTCAGGCGGAGGTGGCTCCGCTAGCTTTTAGTTATGCAGCACAGGCGGATACAAACAGGATATCCTGGTCTGTGGAAGTCTCTTACCCTACAATGGTACTGCACGAACGCCGCAGGCGTGACCCTCTGTGCTATATTTGAAGTGTCAATAAAATGTACAGCGGTGGTATTACTGCACTGTATATACTAAAGTAGATGGCTGCCGGATGTGCACGTGACAACTTTACATATGCAACTGTGTGTGGACTGTTGTGCTTCTGAAATTTGGTGCACATGACACAGGCAAATTCCTAAGCCTCGCTGGAGCCTGTTTCAAACCAAACAAATTCACGAGATAACGAACAAGCTCTTGGCATTGCTGTGGGGAGGGGGGAGGAGAAATGCGAGACACGGCCTGGCAGCCGTGAAAATTGTGAAGCAGGGGCGGGGGAGGAGAAATGGGAGACACGGCCTGGCGGCTGTGAAGTGTGAAGTAGTGGGCGGGGGAGCGGAGCCCTTTGAAGTGAAGCTCTCGGAGGCTGGCAGCTCTGGAGCGAGGGAAAAGCGCATGCTTGTGTTCACGTGAACTTTTTGAAATCCGCCCGATGGTTTGAGAACTTATTTTGCCCACTATAATTCTCCCCTATCCATTCCTTGCGGAATGGAATAGGCGAGACCTAAAAAATAAGAATACGATTGAAAAAACCTGGTCGCCTATCATCCCACCACCCTCTGTGTACTCCCACCCATATACAAATTAAATGAATACCCTCATTAATTGTCCATGATACGCTGTTAGTGGTAAGTGTTTGCTGTGATGTATTTTTAGTGGCCTGTCAAGGCGGTGGGCTGTAATGTAATGTAACATTAAAAAATATGTAGAGTACAATTTTATGTTACAATAGAGATTTCTAACCGCAGAATCAACACCCAGTGAATTTACCCAGTTGAGAAACTGGATCTGGTAACTTTTTGCAAGCAATCCACATTGGCAGGTGGCATTGTGCGGCTCTGTATTGGATCCGTCCTGCCCTGGATGTATTGTCGGGCCCACATATTTCTGCTTCCAACGGAGCATGAAGTCAGTTCCTTTCTCTCAGTGCCGTGTGACATGGATCTGTAGCTTCTCAAACCCAGCCTTCTGGCAGAATATTCCCCTCTAATCTTTGTGTGTAGTCCTGTCTCCTCTAAAACTACAGGGTTTAGGCAGTGTCTGGATTGTCCCCAACAAATATCCGTTACTAACACCCACAACATCTGTCTGTGGTTTCTCGTATCCAAACACGACTGAACGTTTTGTAAGTACTATGCAAAAATGAATTGCAAGGCCATCTGCGATTGTGAAGCAAAACTTGCCATTGCAAACTCTGCAAGAAGTTTTAAAAAACGACCTGGTCGAAGGTGAGGGCACAGACGCGCCCCAATGACTGGTAGTTATCGAAGTCATGGAGCTTAGGTAGGTCGAAAAAGCACAAGAGACTCAAACATGTGTCTCCATTGTGCCGTTACTCCCACCATTTGGAGTCCTGTCATCCCAGGCACCCCTATGCCATGGAAATGCTACCTCATTTAGTAAACAATTTCAACATTGATGCTGATCCACGCTGACCTACTGGGCCATTAACGACACCACAGCAACTTTGAGAACTGAAACAGGCTTTAGACACCATTTTTGGTACTCTACAGGATTCCTCTGGGGTGCCTCCAGGCCCCAAGGATTCAAGGTGGTCTCCAGTCAGGTAAACACAGGTGGATCTCTCCCGGACTTCAACTGCGCTAATCTGTCTCGGGTGACCCCTTCCTTGAGCATGACACCACCAACTCAGGCTGCAGCCCAATTTCCGATGATGTCCCTGGTGCCAACATTGAAACAGTTGGTCCTAGCACCGGCAGCAGAAGTGAACTTGACAGCTTTATTGGATTTGGAAACCAATTTTTACTCCAAGACAATGCCAATATGCCTTTTAAAACGCAGAGAAGTACTCTGCTCACCATGATGATGAAGACGATTTCAACATTTAAAGTGATAAACACACACTAGGAACCAGAAGGGAGGGAGCATTTAACCCTTTCGATGCTGATGACGAGCTCAGCTCGTCATCACCCACGGGTGTCGTGTGCTGATGACGAGCTGAGCTCGTCATGGAAACAGCAAAATGGTAATTCCCAGCACAGGAGGGGGAAAACGCCTAGCAGCCAAGGTGTTAAAGACCCAATCTACATCAATCCCAATCACAAATTAAACCCAAACATGGACGTGGAAGGTCTGTACTTGGCAACCAACTACTTAGTCCTGCTTCAAAGGTGTAGGTCTTTTTTAAATTAAGAAAAAAATTAAAAACAAAAAAATTATAATTTACGTTTGAAACCCTTCATCCAGCCTTGGTTGGCATGCTTTGTTACCGGGTTCCTTCTCCCACCACTAACGCACATAGTAGTGGTGTGGGCTATAACTTTTCTGAAAAAAGAGAGGAAAAGGAGGAGCACTTATATTTAGTAAATAAGAGGTTACCCACTGTGAGCTATATGGTGGTGGTGGGGATTAGCATAGTCTAATGCAGAGAAATGTGAAGAAAAAATTAAAAATGCTACTTTGTGGCCCTAACCCTAGTTTTAATGTGTGTCTCTGAGGAGCATATTAAAAACTTGACAGTGTGTGGCATTTTACCCCGTGCGTGACTATGAGGGTATAGCATTTTTCAGGACTTAATCTTTTAATCATATCACCTTGCAGGTAAAATGTGTGTTAAAAAACACAAAACAAACAGTAAGCATAAATTCAATGGTGCAAATGGTGCCCGATAATCAGTGTGGCTTTAACCATCGTTTTCAGCTTCTGTGAAAACAATCAAGAGACCAGACAAATGCAAAAAAGTTCAATATAGTGGCAAGACATGTTAGTCATAGTGCACAACTACATCCATGTATCTTGTCTTGTACGTTGTCACTGTGCTATCATTCAGCAAGGTGGAATACAGTAATGTATAAATTATAAACAGACACCCAACTGTGATGTTTCGTAAAAAAAGATAGCTTACCTGCAAAAGTCAAGTATACTAGCCTCAACTCGATAGCCTAAGACAGGGCTGCAAATTATATATGGAGATAAGAGTCTTTAAATGCTCCATTTCTGAGCTCCTGTGTGTTTGTTAGTTTAAGTACAGCCTCCTCTGGCTGTAGGTCTGATACTTTAGTTTTGCAATTCTCCTCTCCGTTCTTGACAGATCTTGGCTGCATTTGCATATACAGTATAACCATCATGTCTGACTCTATAGGACTAGGGTATGATGATGCTGGAGTAGAATAAATTTTGACAAATCCTAGCTTACTTGATTCACAAATTACACAGGCACGTTCACAAACAGATTACTGGCCAAAACTTTCCAATTTGAAAAAGCAGATAGACTGCATTACATTGAGCTATTCTGACTGAATATCTTAGAAGTAACATTTCACCTCAAGGCCTAATTGTTAAGAATGCCCTGCAACTCTTTTTCGAGAAGAAAGCATCCAAAAGCCACTTATCAGCAATAGCCTTGCACTGCACGAGAGATCTCATGATACTGATTATTAATATAGCTAAAGATGATGGCTGACCTTTTTGGTAATAGAAATTCAGATTCTGAAATAAAATTAATGCCACAGTTCGATCACACAATTGAAAAAAAAGAGGAGGTAAAACCATGATTAAGACCAAACAGTTAATTATGGATAAAAAGATTTCCAAACTCAAGAAAGATATTTTCCGCTTCTCTACTGAAAAGGTGTATACTTATTTCAAGATGATTTCCAGGCCCCAGAGTGTATGGGAAAGAGAAGAGGAAAAGGCTGGATAAAAAAACATAGATGATTGGACATCCAAGGACTGGATCAGTAGTTATGAATCCACTAATGGCTTAAGGACCGGACCAAGCTCCCCTCATATGAAAGGACCACACTGCTTAAGACTCGTGCCAGGTTTGTAAGCCGCAACCATGGGGATTTTCGGTACCTCCATTTCAACCCCACTTCTTTCCAGGACAACAAAGGATGCCTTTTTTAGGACAGGGCTCTAAAAGATCTAGAAGGAAAAGAAGTGGGTCTAAGCGAGGGCATTGGAGCCCCACACTGCCTCCTTGCCAGACCGGGGGCATGACCAAAGAAGCAACACTGTAGACCAGTAACAAGACAAATTGATTGTTAATTTGGGCAACTACGGTCTTACCGAAGAGTAATTGACAATTCTCAACAGAGGACTCCGTTTTGTACCTGCCAATCTTGGGGATGATTTTACCATCAAGAAAGAGCTCACTCAGTTCTTTAGGGAGATCCGCCTCAGATTTTTCTTTCATCGATTTTTGGTGAAAGATGCACAGGAGGGGCAGATTTCAACAGGTGTCTAAGGAAGAAATCCAATTTCAAACCTCCTCTGTTCATATTACAACCAGAGGTTTTAACCTTTGAAAAGGCTGTACTTAAGGACGTTGACAAACTCAAAGAAGTCGTAAGAAGACCCTTTCACAACATCACAAATTGGGAACAAAAATTGTCAAAATTCGCCTCTGACTCCACTATTGTCCTCTCCGTAGCTTACATGGCAGAGTGCCTTAGGCAGTTACAGAATACTAATACTTACTTGCCTCTAAAACAGGATCCTACTAAAAGATTGCAGAAGATTTGTGCACATGTCGAGGAAGCAAAATAGTTGGAGTGGATCACTGCGAAAGAAGCAGATTTTCTTAAGCTAGACTATCCCAGGCAACCTTATTTGTATATACTGCTGAAAATTCATGAACCTCAATGACCTCCACCAAGCAGACCCATTGTGTCTGAGATTGGCTCCCTTCTTGAACCTCTATCCCAATTTACCGATTTTTTTTGTTTAGTTCTCAAAATGCCATCCTACCTTCAGGACACTAAACGTATCCTTAAGATCTTCAAGGATATTACTTTCAACCGCAAGAGGATTTTCTTATGAGTTTGGATGTGGAGTCCCTTTATACTTGCATCTCGCAAGATGAAACATTAAGGGCTGTGAAAAACTTGCTGAAAGAAGAACCACCGGTTTCCTAGTGCTCCCATCTTGTTTAACATGAAGTGTGCATCTAGCCATGATAGCCATCTAGCCATGAAACCATTCCAGTTCTTCCAGGATCAACTATACTTTCAGGTATCCGGGACTTCGATGGGCAGCACATTTGCCCCTAGAATGGCAAATTTGTTAATGCACGTCTTTAAATGTACACATATTTTCATGTAAGGAAATTCCTATGACAGCCTTTTGAAATTCTGGATATGTTCCTTTGAGAACATGCTTGTCGTATTGACTGGAGATATGAAAGAAATCCCCACCTTTTTGCAGTGGCTTAATGGTAGAAATATCTCTCTCAAACACACGTAAGTATAGCAAAGAAAAAATACCTTTTTGTGATCTCCTGCTACACCCTAAGGTTGGACAAATATAGTCTGAGTTGTATGGGACCTGATAGGAAAGAACCCTCTCTTACGCTTTGATAGTTACCATCCCATGTCCCTCCAGGATAATTTACCTATAGGTCTGTCCCTCAGAATAAGGCGAAATTGAGCAGAAACAAGTAATTGCCGGATTCATGCTGCTGCTTTAAGTAGACAACTAGCAGAGAGGCAGTATGGGGAGAGGATGTAGCCTTACAGCTAGAGTGGTCAACCTCGAAGCTGGGGAACTGGGTCAGAGTTTTGGCAACGATGCTCAACATCCTGTGATTCTAGGCAAATCACTTAGTCTCTCTGTGCCTAACAAAAATGGAAGGGGGCCATCTGTAACGAAATTGGTGCTCATGTAAAGTTCTCTGATACCTGACATCCTTGGGCCTAGTTTGCGCTATATAAAACTCTAAAAAAGATTTTTTTTTAAATCCCACATATCTGATCTAAAGAGCAGCTAAGCAGACCCACAATAACAAATAGGATGTCCTACTACGGCCGGCCAACAAACAGTTAATTTGTGTAAGCACTTTCTGCAGTCTCTCAACTTGCATTCAGAAATCAATCTGGAATAAATGGAAAATATTGAACACTGGTTCAGTGCAGTTAGCACCGCCTATGTTTGCCTTTCAGTGTGGCCTCACTGGTTCAGTGCAGTTAGCACCTCCTATGTTTGCCTTTCAGTGTGGCCTCAATCTAAAGGCCAGCTAGTACACACAAGATTGCCTGAAAAAAAGTTTTCTCCATAATATGGAACAATAATGGGTATATGGGGTTGAGACCCATATTAGAGGGCTTAATAATTAAATCCCTGGGAACATATTGGTCTGACCCCCAGTTCCTGTAGCTAGTTAAAAATGATCACTCTGGCTCAGGTTTTGTCTGCCCTATACCCCAGAGACTGAATCGTAGCGCTGTAATTGCAGGACGCCTATTTTCACATTCCCGCCCTGCCTGCCCATCAGCGCTACTCGTGGTTCACGGTAGACCACAAGCACTTTCAGTTCACAGTGCTCCCCTTTGGCTGTACTAGCACCCCTCAAGTGTTTACCAAGGTGGTGGATGTGGTCACATCTCATCTGCGCAGATCAGGGGTGCCTTTCTTCCCTATCTTGACGACTGGCTGCTGAAGGCGATCTTGCCCCAGACTGTCCTCTCCCACCTCCAGATTACGGCGAGTTTCCTGGTTTCGCTGGTGTTCACTATCAATGTGGAGAAGTCACACCTGACTCCCTCTCGGATGCTCCATTTCATCTGAGCTGTTCTGGATACAGTGCAGTTTCAGGTCAATCCTCCTGATTGGAGAGTCTAGGATATTCAGGCTATGATTCAAATGTTTCAGCCTCTAGCTTTGATTTCGGTGACTTACTTTGAGGCTGCTTGGTCTCATGACCGCCTACATCTTGCCATTGACACGTGACAGATGGCATATGAGGGCTCTGCAAGGGACCAGAAGTTCCAGTGGGTGCTGCATCAGGGGAATCTCTCCGACATGGTTCAGATCTCAAAGGGAACTGCACAGGATCTGCAGTGGTGGCAGACCAACCGTGATTAAGTCAGAGGCAGGATTCCTACTATACTAAAAAGAAGTATAGTGTGCACAGAGTCCAGTGAGTCCCCAAATGAATGTTAGAGGTTAAAGTAGATATCTTACTCTCAATTTAGTGGTAGTTGTGTGAATGCATTTGGTGTATATACTCCTACAAGGCAGGAACACACACTCAAAGACTGACTCCAGGCCAATGTTTGTAGAAAATATTACTTTCGTTACTTTTATTTCTAGGAACCAAGTTGAACTCCGTTACAGGTAAGCAGACTTTTATGCAATACTTTAAGATTACTGGCAAGATGTTCGTATAGCATTAAACAATACTTTTACATGTGCATGAACTGTTTTCAGTACAGAAAAAGATACTTTATATTCAGGATCGGACTTAGTACAATACAGTTTGAGACCAATGCAATCCTAGGAGAAAAAGACAGGTAAGTAAACGGTTTTCAGATTGTCTCCGGGGGTTTTGGTCAACCCTGAGTAAGGGTTGACCATGGTAGGTATTGCACCACCAGCTGTATGGGGCAGCCAGTTGCAAGGTCACTAGTCCTAATGTTATCCGAAGGAGGCTGGGGGAACCTCGAAGAGAATGTTGCACTTTACAACTCGTGGTTTTACCTCGTGGTAGGTAACAACGCGGTCGTTACAACTACCGCTTTGTTATCACACATGGCATTACATCGCAAATCTCTTCAACGACTTGTGCTAGGTGGTGTGCTGGACTTAGGAAAAGTATAAATTACTATTCCTACTCCAGTTAGCGCAACAGCAGGGAATGTGTTGGATTTAAAATCCAACACATTCCCTGGTGTTGCACGCCACCTAGCGCAAGTTGTTGAAGCATCTTGGGATGTAAAGGCATGCATGGTAACAACGCAGTTGTTGTAACGACCGCATTGTTATGTACCTGCGTGGTAATGTCAGCGTTGTAAACACTGTGTTCGAGGCATATGAGCTGCAGATTGTACACTTAGCATTAGATTGCCACCTGGTGTTGGGCTCGGATGATTGCAGGTTGTTGTCTTCTTGGAGATGTCTTTGTAGTCACGATATAGGTGACTCCTCCCTTGGACAATACTGTGCATGGACATTGGCTCCATCCTTAGATTGTTTTTTTCCGCCACTGGGTTCGGATGAAAGTTTCTCCGCTCCGGCTAGAAAAACCTTTTCCAGCAACTTCGAAGCTCAAAACTTCCACAAACTTCAAGAAACTACCTTCGACATCGAAGACCAGGCTTTTCGACGAAATCGCTTCCATTCCGGTCATCGAAGTGGGCCGTTAGGCCTATCAACGCCGTGCGGCCTACACCACGTGGAAAGAACTCTGTTCAAGAAATGCCCGAAATGCCAGGCAAAATTCCCAAATAGCGATCATCACGAGGTTTGCAACCTCTGTCTATCGCCGGATCACACCGAGTCAACCTGCACAGCTTGTGCGTCCTTCCGATCGAAGAAGACCATCCGGGATCGGAGGGCCCGTCGACACGAGATGAGGAGATCAGCCCTAGCACCGGAGAATATCTTCGATGACGAGGTTCCGCTCGTCCCAGAAGAAGATGATTCGCCGGATCTCCAGATCATATCAGGGGCAGAGGACTCGGACGACTCAATTCCATCACGTCAACCCGTGAGTACCTCTGCCCCTGTACCCCATACACTGCCCAAGCCAAAGGCGAAGGTCAGCACTCCGCCCAAGGGGCCCAGTCGAGACCAAGCGCTCCCTCTTAAAGCCCAGACTTCGAGCTCGGCTCCGAGGAAGACAACTACGCCTTCAGGTGCTTCAGCACCGAGCAAACCACACGTGCCGATCCCACCACCTCCAACGGCACCGAGGCCAAAAGACTCTTCGGCACCGAAACCAAAAGACTCCTCGGTACCGAAACCGAAAGACTCTTCGACGCCAAAAGCGAAAAACCCTTAGGTACTGAAATCAAAAGATCCTTCGGCAGCACAAACTAAGGCAGTACCGAAAGAAGCTTCGCTCCGAAGCTGTCGACTTCCAAGGATAAAGATGGAAAGTCAGCTTCCACTCCGAAGACTTCCGCTCTGGTGACAACACCCACAAGGCTGGATCTCGAGGTTCCGAAGCCCACGGACAAGCCTGTCAAGCCGAAAGCAACACCTTTGGCACTAAAAACTTTGCCACAGGACACTGTAACACCTCCCAAGGCAAAACGTCAAAAACAACCTCTGTCGGACCCGAAAAAATCGACGCCGAAGAAGGTTGTAGAGGAAGAAGAGGCAGAATTGTTCAGACCAGATCCTAAACAAAAGAGGATCTACATAAACCCAAAGACTGGACATGTGGGTGCTATACCTCATAAGAAGAGACGAGCAGAAACACCACCTACACCTGTGGTTCCTGCCAAAAAAGGACTGTGCAACTTCCCCTATGCACCCTCCCTCTCCTGCATCTCCTTCCTCTCCTATCCCTCCTTACATTTCACCTCAAATCTCTCCTGTAGCCTATCCTGCATCCTCATATTCACCACAAAATGATGAGGAGTATGACTTAGGTGGTGGGGAGGATCCGAATGCAGACCCAAATACATATCCATTAGATTAGGATGTTTAAACTTTTCCACCTCATAATGTGCCTGATATCCCGGATCCACAGTTACACCCATCAAAGCCCTCTCCTCCAGAGGACAGCATTGGCTTGAATCACCTCTACACAGAGCTGCTATCTACCACAGTGTTACAATGCACTCTGATGACATTGAGGAGGATTTTCTGTTAGATACTTTTGAGCCATCACACAGATCCACTCACATTCTTCCCATGATCAAAGGAGTTATTAAGCATGCTCCAGAAATATTCAAAGATCCTGTACGTGCTAGGGTACTGAATCCAAGGATAAAAAATAAATATAGGCCTGCACCTTCTGACCCAACCTATATTAAGGGACATCCTCCTCTAGACTCCTTGGTGGTGTCCAATGCAAAAAAAAGAGCGAATTCACAAACGTCTGGTGAAACGCCCCCACCTGACAAGGAATCCAAAGTTATTGATGCGTCAGGTAAAAGCTACAAATATATGGTGCATTGCGAATACACAAGCCCTTCTCTCACGTTATGACAGGGCTCATTACGACCAATTAGAGACACTAATACAGCACCTTCCAGATCAGTATAAGGATCAGGCAACTTAGCTCATTCAAGAAGGCAAATTAATATCAAATGCCTCAATAAAATGTGCACTAGATGTCGGAGACACAGCTGCTAGAGCTGTAAATACTAGTGTGATACTCAGGAGACATGCATGGCTGCGCATTTCCGGGTTCAAAAAGAGGTGCAAACCACAATTTTGAACCAGCCTTTTAACCAAAACCAGTTATTTGGTCCAGAAGTAGACACTACACTGGAAAAAAAGAAAAAAGACACGGATACGGCAAAGTCAATGGGAGCTCTACAGTCCATCCAGACTAGAGGCTCTTTTCGTCGCTCCTTTTATAAAGGAGGCTCCAAGCAGACTGGAGCAGACACAGCAACATATTTCAATTCACAAACACAAACATCATCTAACAAAGGATATTTTAGAGGTGGATACAGGGGCAATAATAACAAGGGAAGAGGACGCGGTAACAGCAATCACTCCTCCTCCACAACTAAACAGTGACTTCCCTCTGCTCCCCCAACAGCATTCCACTCCTGTGGGGGGCATATTAACCCCTTCGATGCTGATGGCGAGCTCAGCTCGTCATCAGCCACGGGTGACGTGTGCGGATGACGAGCTGAGCTCGTCATGTAACGCGGTTATTTTAAAACAGCCGCACTGCGCAAAAATAACCGCAGCAGTGATGTGGTTAACACAGTTCCTGCCTGTCTGGAACTCCATTACAACGGACAGGTGGGTGAGACAGATTATCCAACATGGCTACTGCCTAGAACTTACAGCAACCCCCCCAAACATACCACCCAGGCAGCGTCCTATGTCTACAGATCACCTGACTCTGCTTCAACAGGAAGTCCTAGCACTTCTAAAAAAAGATGCTATTCAACTAGTCCCATTAGAGGAATAGGGGACGGGGGTTTACTCGCTGTATTTTCTAATTCCCAAAAAGGACGGGACAATGAGACCAATTCTCGACCTCAGGCCCCTCAACCATTACATACAATCAGATCATTTTCATATGATCACTCTGCAACAAGTGCTCCCACTGTTGCAACAAGGCGATTTCATTTCAACATTAGACCTAAAGGACGCCTATTTTCACATCCAAATATATCCTGCTCACAGGAAGTACCTACGGTTTGTAATACAAGGACAGCACTATCAGTTCAAAGTCCTTCCATTTGGTGTCACAACAGCTACACGGGTGTTCACGAAGTGCTTAGCAGTAGTAGCAGCACATCTCAGAAGACAACAGATACACGATTGGCTGATAAAAGCTAAACATTCCACCAATGTGTACAACACACTCCGCTGACAATTTAACTGTTGCACGACTTAGGGTTTACGAGTCGCACCTAGAGCCTTCGCACGTGCATCAGTATCTAGGAGCTACCATAAACACATCTACAGCTCTAGCGTATCCCAGTCCAGCCAAGATACAGAGCATTCAAGATACAGAAGATCTATATCGGCCAGCCTGACATCAAAATGGCGTCGATACAGGACACCTAGCATAGTAAAACGAGTGCCATCTGAGGATAATCTACAATAGAAGAATTATCACCCAAAAATAAAAGAAAGTAAAAAACTGAAATGAAAGGTAAAAAGGACAATGGGAAAACATAAGAGGGAAAGGTAGCTCACAGATCAGAGAAAGAGGACCAGTACTACACTAGAAAGAGAGAAAGACTCTTCAACACAAAAAGACTGCTAAGGTGGCAGACATCTTGAAAGTGCTGCCTAAAGAAGAACTGAAAAGGGGAGAAGGGCATACAGCCCTCAATCAATAAAAGATAATCAGACTCCATTACTGAAACATCCATAAATAAGCAAATAAAGATTTTGAAAGACTGAAGGTTACTATAAGGTCAATTCTAGCTAGTAATTAGACAAAATTAAATTGATACACTGTTATAAACATATATTCAATCTAAGATTCTCCTTACCAAGGAAAAAATGATAACAGACCACTACTTAGAGCGGGAAGGCGCGAACGCTCATACCATTAAATACCCAGCCAATCTGTCTAAGAACGCAGCCAAAAAGTTCAAACATAATCTATTAAGACAAAAACCGGACACGCTAATCCTGGACCCATCATATAGCAATGATAAAGGTACCATAGTAAATGATTTGATATTCTTCACTAGAAGAACAGCGATTTGGCGTAATACCTTCACAGAAATGCTTAACATAAAAAGTATAAAGAACATCCCACATGGCACTAAACTTATGAGCCAACCATCACATAGATGTAGAGCGAGACTATGCATAACGATATTTAAGAATGGTATAGTACTCTTACAAGCAACTGATAGCGAATTAAATAAATTTGACAAGATGTTCTCAACATTAAAAGGATGCGTAATAACGGCAGGACCCCAAACACACTTGACCACACAAGATAACACCATAGATCATCACAGAGTATCCAACTCAGACCGCATACCTGACTCAAACCAGCGGGATCCACTACCTTCATCACACCAAAGTGACATGAGCGGAACAAGAGGTCCCCAAACTAGGAATATTACAGCAAAAACACTTGTGGACAAAAAAGGTGCAAATACAGCCCGGAAAACTTCTCAGATGGAAGATCCAACACAACTTCCCAAGACCAGAAAGGACACAGGAAGTGTTGAGCTGGATACTCGAACTGCGAATGCCACCCGGAAATCATATCAGTGGAAAGATTCGACATCTATCGTCATTGACAGGTCATCACAGATGAGTAATACACCAAATGAGGAATCAGAAACAAATGTGATGGACAACAACAAGGATGTTCACGACATGGACAGAGGCGGAGCGAACTACCAAACTAAGGATGATTTAGAAGAAAACACAGATGCACACGACAAGGACAGAAGCGGAGGAGACAATCAAAGTAATATCAACATAGAAGACGACACGGCTGCCCACGACATGAACAGAAGTGGAGCAGACTACCAAACTACAGAGGATACAGGAGACAAAACGGCTGTCCACGACATGATCAGAGAAGGAGCTGACTTCCAAAGTAGTGACAAAAAGGGAAGACGTCCAATGAAGAGGTCAAGAATCAAAAGCGTGCACGCAAAACAAAGTTATAGAAGAAGGAAGACGAACGCACTTAACACCTCATTCCAAACTCGAAGAATAATCAAAGAGCTTCAAACTCAGATGGTCAGTATTCTAGCTTCGGTACAAGAAATGAAAAAGATGCTAGAAATCACTATGAGCACCCACAACAATGTCGAGTACATCAGAGAAGTTCTTCTTAAATCTCAAAAAGAAGATAATAAGATGGCATTACCACTATCAAACAGACAAAATCGACCTGACAGGAACCTCAACCATCTTACGGAAGAAGAAACTCTATCGTTACTTAGAGAATATGAGTCGTCTGACCCTACTGAAGGCGAAAAAATCATGACAATCCAGATCGATGCTAACAGAACTTCAAAACGAAAGGAAAACCAATCATAACAACCTAAAACAAGTACATCTAACTACGGAATCACATGTCACAAACACAAGGATAGCAGGGAAACCTTTAAAATGCCTACTCCTTAACTGTCGGTCGGCAGCAAAACATGCTTCTGACATAGCTGATCTCATATTAAACAAAGAAATAGATGTGACAATCCTGACGGAAACATGGCTATCGGAATCCTCGTCTCCTAGTATGGACCTACTAGTACCCCCACAGTATAATATCGTGAGACTCGATAGACAAAAAAAAAAGACAGGGGGTGGGGTTGCCTGCATTTACCGATCGGAAATAGAAGTCAAACATGTGCCATCAGAACAGATCGAAATCTGTGAACACCTAAATCTCAGGATTAGATCAGCAGATAATCAAATCTGCAACCTACATGCATTCTACCACCCGCCAGGCAATAATACCACCTTCATAGACAATTTAATGGAAATCATCACCACCGACTCCAATTCTGAAAACAATACCATTCTCCTGGGAGACTTTAACTTACACTGGAATGACAGCCAAGACAAACAAGTCAACGCTCTGAAAGACCTCCTAACGGAGTTAAATCTTAACCAAGTCTGCACAGAGCCAACACATGAAAAAGGAGCCACGCTGTATTGGATAATATCAAAAACTAACAATACCTCAATTATAGCAATTGAACCATGCGACTGGTCAGATCACCTTGCTTTCCTGATAAATAATATGAAAAAGAACAAGACGATACAACCTAAGAGACACAAGAAATGGCTGCGAGATACTAGAGATCCGAATATAACATTATTAGTGGAAAGCTGTGAGAAAAATCTGATTCCACCGAACAACTTGCAAAGTGTGGAGGAACTTACTGGACACTACACGGAAACAGTAACGAATATAGTTAACAACACAATGCCTCTGAAACTGAAAAGAGTCACAGAGAAGATAAAAAACCCATGGTTCACTGAGACTCTAAATGAAGAAAGGAGGAAACTAAGACTAGCGGAAAGAAGATGGAGACAACACCCAACATCGCCCGAACTGAAATCACTTAGAAGAACTAGAAGCGAATATAACAAAAAAATACTACACTCCAAAAAAGAATTTATCAGATCTGAGCTAGATAACGCCAAAAATAGACCACGGAAATTATTCGAGATACTGAAACAGCAATCCAATAAATTAGCTAAAACCGAGCAAGAAACCACAACAACGCAAATAAGCTGTGAAGAATTCGCAACTTTCTTCACAGACAAGGCCAACAATCTAGAAAGAGAGCTCGGGAAAGAGGCTGATAACATTGGCAATATGGTCAGACAAAACCTCAACAGCACCGTAGAAAACGCCCACGATAGGACAAAAAACAAGGCTCAATGGGTTAACTTCAAACCACTGGATCAAAGTACCATAGCCAAAACACTATCAGACATCAAACCCAACAACCACTATAGTGATTCTCTACCAGCTAAATGCGTCAGAGACATAAACCATATTGTGATTCCCATATGGACGAAAATAATAAACGCCTCCCTATCACAAGGGATCCTTCCAGACTGGTTAAAAACAGGTCAAGTCGTCCCTATCATCAAAAAACCAACGGCGGACCCAGCCGATCCAAATAACTTTCGCCCGGTGACCAACATCCCTATACTTGCCAAACTAATAGAGAAATGCGTACAAAATCAACTAAGTCAACACATCGCGAAATTCGCACTACTAGACGACTGCCAATCAGGATTCAGGACAGGACATAGCACAGAAACAGCGATCCTACATATCATCGATGATGCACTACAGGCACTAGACAGTAATCAAACGTGTCTACTTATCCTCCTGGACCTATCATCAGCATTCGACACGGTAAATCATGGAAAATTACTAAGCAGGCTTCATGATAGGATGGGAATAACTGGAAACGTGCTAAAATGGTTCGAATCTTTCCTGCAGAATAGAACGCAAAGATTCCTGGTTAATCAAACACTTTCACCAGCATGCCCTAACTCAATTGGAGTCCCCCAAGGATCTACTTTATCTCCATCACTGTTCAACCTTTACATCGAACCTCTCACTGAAATCCTCAGAAAATCTAATATCTCCTACCACATGTACGCGGACGATACCCAGATTTACCTCAAGATCACATCCAGGGAAGACATCATGAGAATGAATGAGACCTTTTTTTTTTTTTAAACCTTTATTCGCAACAAGTAGTGGAAGACAAGCATGAGATCATCAATGACGTACATACAAAGCATACAAAAGATTCAGGTGTAGTGCAGTGCAGCGGCATACATATAATGTCCAGGCGCCATATCCAGATGAGGAAGCACAGTGGGTAGAAATGAAGTTATGGCAACAGCAGAGGCTCGGGACGAAACACATCATTACAGAGCATATAAACACATCAATAATACGAATAACAAGTATATAGCTGTCCAAAGAGGAGAACAGCGGCGAGGCCGCTGGTACCTAGTCACAGTGCAGTAGTTCCTGAGGCAAGGCATCGTAAGTAGCACCACAGGAGAGAGGGCCGTAAATCCCCACTCCCCCGCAGGTGAACATAGCGTACTCCCTATATTGAAAGGAGCAGAAGTGCAAATAGAGGGGCACTCAGATCGTGTAGACTGGACCAGTGGCAGAGAAGCGTGTAATTCCAGCAAATGATGCCCCATTAACCCACCCCAACCCGGTCGGCACTGTCCGAGTCAGAATCCTGCACAGCCCTGGTAAGGAGGTACACCTGCAGTGGGCTCCAAAAGTCTCTGGGCCTACAGCGCATAGGCATCATCTCTGCGTAAACATTATATTGGTCCTGACAATAAACGACATCTTTCAACCAGTCCTCGAACTGCGGTATCCTGCCCCTTCCCCAGCAACAGGCCACACGCCTTTTAGCCAGCAGCAGAGTGACATCCACAAACCTACGATACAACGCCGGCACCGCCTTGGTATAGCCCAACAACAGGACCATAGGGTCAAGTGACACTCCATTGTCGGTCATAACCTGGAGAGCATCATGGACTCGCACCCAGTACTCCGAAACTACCCCACACTCCCACGCCAAATGAAGAAAATCGGCACCTGGCATATGACAACGAGCACACCTATCATCCTCCGCTAGCCGGAACCTGAGCTTCCTAGCCGGGGTGTAGTAAAAACGCTGTAGGAACTTGTAGTGTATGATCTTTAGGCGGCAGCTAGAGGAGATGTTGGCGGTCACACCACAACAATATTTCCATTGGTCATCAGAAATGGAAATGCCAAGCTCAGCATCCCATTGGGCTCGCGCCCGTCCAGGCGAGACAGCACGTTGTTTCCTGATGGCACCATACAATCTAGACACCAAGTGACGTCCATCAGAAAGTAACAGCACATGAAGCGGTAGGGTCACACCCGGCTCCTCAGGGAACTCAGGTAACAGCGATCTCAGGCCTTGTCGCAGCCGGACATAATAAAACATTTCTAGCGGGGAGTACGCACCATCCCCGAAGAACCGCTCCGGGGTACGGAAGGTGCCCTCACAAAACAGGTCCCCCCAGGTACGTATCTCTAGGCGACTGCACAGGCGTTGGAACCCAGTTTCCTGCAGAAGAGACAGAGCAGGGTGATATATCAGAGGCAACGCAGGCGAGTAGAGAAAAACAACATCCAGCGCCTTTGTGATACGCTTCCATGCATCAACAGTGCAGGTGACCGTCGTTTGGTGTGTGTCAATGTCCCCAGCATTACCCAGGACCATGCCCTCCAATGGGAGAGGATGAGCAGCCCACTGTTCAGCGGCCACCTGAGGCATAAACGGCGTCGGGCGCATCCAGTGGTAGGCGTAGTGCGCTTGAGCGCTGAGATAATACAGTTCAAACTCTGGGACATCGAAGCCCCCGTCAACATAAGGCAGCGTCAGTGTAGTCCACGCTACTCGTGGCTGTTTGCCCCCCCAGAACAGCCGAAGCAACTCTGAGCGGAGACGTGTGAAAAAATAAGCCCCAGGATAATACGGAATGTTTTGAAACAAATATAAGAAGCGGGGTAATACCACCATTTTAATGAGAGATGCTCTACCCGCCATAGACAATGGTAAAGACATCCACCTCGTGATGCTATCTGCCAACTTAGTTCTAGCCACACCGTAATTAAGCCGTAGCGTCTCCTCCTTGAGCAATGACACCACAATACCCAGATACCGCAGTTCCGAGTCACACCACTCAAGGGGATAATCTAGTGGGAAACGATGAACTGCTGCAGTGAGTGGAAAGAGTTGGGACTTTTGCCAATTGATATGAACACCAGATATACCGCCAAAGACTACAAACTCACGCAGCAACGCATTAAGATTCGACTGCGGGTCCTTCACATAAAGGGTAACATCATCAGCATACAGGGATATGCCAATCTGTCGCTGAAGACAATTGAATGCGCTCTGTTGATGCAATTGTCGAATTCTACATGCAAGAGGCTCTATAGCAATGGCGAACAAGAGGGGAGAGAGTGGACACCCCTGCCTGGTTCCTCTCGTGATCGGGAAAGGGGAAGACAACACACCATTTACAACCACTCGGGCCATAGGGTCCGTGTAGAGTAATTTAACCCAGGAGATAAATATTCTGGGAAAGCCCATTCTGCACAAAACGTCTATTAAATAACCCCACTCCACTGAGTCAAACGCTTTTGTCGCGTCTAGAAAAACAGCAGCCACTGGGAGCTCCGGGGATATGGTTGGAATCAAGGAGAATAAAGTGCGAAGATTATGGGACGTCGACCGTCCAGGCACAAAACCTGACTGGTCAGGCAGCACTATGACGGGCATAAGTTCAGAGAGACGCATTGCCAACACCTTGGCCAGAATTTTAACATCACAGTTGAGTAATGAAAGAGGCCTATAGGAACCCACGTCCAGGGGATCCTTTCCGGGTTTGAGCAAAGAGGTGATAGCAACTTCCCTCATAGACCCTGGCAGGCGCCCCACCTCAAGGGATTCCTCGAATACCTCCCGCAACACCGGAGCCATAATATCTATGTAACATTTATAAAATTCGGCAGGGAGACCATCAAGGCCTGTAGCCTTGCCAGTATTAAGAGACATGATGGCGCTCCTGACCTCATCGACCTCCAGGGGCCTACCCAGAAAAGCCCTATGATCGTCAGAGAGCCAGCAAAGCGACAACTCATCCAAAAATCCCCCATATCTCACACCTCCTGAGTGCTGGGAAGTGTACAAGTGTGTGTAGTGTTGCAGAAACGTGTCCCTAATAGTCGTCGTGTCCGTACAGCGCGTACCATCCGCCTAGACCAGTTCTAAGACATCCGAGCTGTGCCTCTGGTGCCTCGTAAGAGCAGCCAGTACCTTCCCCGGTCTCTCACCTTCACAATACCGTCTAGCCACCCAGTATTTCCCTCTATGCTTCGCTTCCCTGGCCGCTTCCTCCTCGTATTCCGAAAGTTTACCTCTAAACTGGTGCATGAGATCAGGGTCAGGGCCAGCAAGTAGTCCACACTCTAGGCGTCGTAGGTCGGCTTCTAAGTCAGCAAGTGTACGAACAATAGTCCTGAGTACCCCACAACTCTTGGAAATCGTGACCCCCCGGATCGTAACCTTGAATGCCTCCCATATCACCTCCACACTGTCCACAGACCCCCTATTCCTCGGAAAGAAAGCCTCTATTTCCTCGCCCAGCTCCGCCTTAAAGATGGGGTCCAGGAGGGCCGATGGGAAGAGCCTCCAGGGTGGGCGCGGTCGGTGCAATCCAGGCACCGATACCACAACCTGCACCGGACAGTGGTCAGAGTATGTCCTGGGGAGGTGTGTCACCCCATGCAATCCAGCCACTAGTCCTCTGGAAAGGAAGACATAATCCAGCCTCGCCCAGGTACGGGCCTGCGTCGTGAAATGAGTGCCCTCCCGAGCAGTGGGGTGTACATATCGCCAGCTGTCTACCAACCCTGCCTCCTCCACAATGCCCCGCATGACATCCCTGGCCTGCATGTTGTACTGATGGCTTCCCTCCGATCTGTCCTCAAGAGCAGCCCCCATTGCCAGATTAAAATCCCCTCCCCACACAATATGGGACGCATCCACAGCAAGAACATGACCCCACAGTGCAAGAAATAAAGCAGGAGTATCAACATTCGGTGCATAACAGTTCACAAAGAGCACAGTGATCTGCCCAATCCTCCCCCACAACAGTACATATCTCCCATCAGAGTCTAAGTGTGATCCCAGCTCCTGGAAGGCAAGTGATTTTTTTAATCAATATTGCAACCCCCCTTGCATAAGAGGAGTACGATGAGAATTTCCTCACAGTGGCCCACCTCCCTCCAAACGCATGTGCTGGCGACCGGCGCAGATGCGTCTCCTGTAGAAGCGCCACCTGTATGGCATGTCTGTCCAGATACTGCAACACATTACGACATTTCCTGGCATCATTGAGCCCACGCACATTCCAAGAGAGAATCGATATCTTATCCAACACTTCGACCGACATTACTCATAAGGAATAAGTGCCAAGGAACCCCGAAACCCCGTAACAGGCACACCACACGAGCCAAAACAGTAGGCCGTAACCGCCACACAGTCACTCCACCTAGTAACACGAAAAGCACAACCATCCATGCCGTCTTCCAAACCCAGAACCAACCCCCGCTCCCAGAACCAAACAGAGCACAACCGTACAACAGGCATGCAGCGCCACTCGAGAGCATGCCGACCGCAGCACAACCAGCAAGAGAAAGTAAAAAGATCAAAGTGTCCCCACCCCCCACCACCCACCTGACCAACCCCAACCAGTCAGGACCCCCTACCACCCCCCCTCCCCACACCCCAGGCATCCATCCATTCGTCCAAAAAAGCAGTCGCACAACAAAGTAAAGTGTAAACATAGAAGGGGAATTCCCGTTGGGGGTGCCCACCAGAGGTGCACTTCACCACCCTCTCACACTCTGCCGCCCCTCCAGCCGAGTAGGCAAAGATACGAGGCAGGCACAGTGCTGGGGTGGGTGCCCGGAGCAAAGAATAGAAAAAAACCAACCATCGCCATCCCAATAGACACACCATACAGCCTCTCGGAGAGGTCCGGAGGATCATCCATCCGCCCATAATAGCATATGTCTGTGGAAAGACAGCCGTCAGCGGCAGGTGTAGCAGTACCAACATGAAGTGTTCAACATCGTCATCATGCCATCAAAAACCTGGTCAGGAGTCCTCCTCCTCTCCCGCCGATTGGCGATCATTCTGTCCCAGGCCATCCTGGCGGCCAGCAGCAGCTCGTTCCCTCTTCAGCCGCTTCACAAAGTCTTCCGCCTGCTGCGGATTCGTGAAAAAAGTCTGCTTCGCCTGATGAGTGATCCTTAGTTTTGCAGGGTAGAGCAAGGCGTAGTCCACCTGGAGGTCCCTAAGCTTCTTCTTAACTGCCAAAAATTTGCGCCGCTGTTCCTGCACCATCGGAGTGAAGTCTGGGTATACGGTGAAGTCCACCCCCTCGAAGGAGAGTGAGCGGGAAGTGCGAGCCGCACGCAGAGCAGCATCACGATCCCGATAGTTCAGGAGACGAGCAATGATAGGGCGCGGGGGCGCACCGGTGGCCGGTCGCGGTCCGAGCGAACGGTGTGCCCGCTCCACAATAAACTGGGTAGAAAAGGCCTCCGCTCCAACTGCCCCAACCAAGAGCCTCTCCACATACGTTTCCATCTTTCCAACATTCGTCGTCTCCGGCACGCCCACTACGCGAATGTTGTTGCGCCAACTTCTCGCCTCCAACTCCTCATTCTTGGCGGCTATCACTCGCAGGATATTGTCCATCCTCGCCAATTGAGTGGTATGAGTGGCCACAGTGTCATCGTGATCCGAAATGCGCTGTTCCGCCGTGGTCAGGCGTTCCTCATGGACATCAAGTTTTTGCACCACTGCGTCCATGCGTGAGGATAGTTTGTCCACTTTGTCCACAATGGTAGCGAACCCTTGCCGCATCTCTACCATCAGCTGTTGAAAATCCGGGGCAGTGGGCTGCGTATTGGCATCAGCAGTGGGTGGGGGGGGGGGGGAGCGGGAGCTCCCAGCCTCCTGCGCTAAGCGAGCGTCTCTCCTAGAGGCCGCAGAGTCAAATGAGAGCTTAGGCTGCTTATTGTCCGGCTTGCCCATGGTCAATCACACACAGTCAGTCGTGGTCACCTCAATAAGAACAGGCGAGGGGATCCCTGGGTACAAGTCCCCGTATACAAATCAATGGGGCAGGTGGCAGCGCAAAAAATCAGGAGCGGAGCGCAGTAGTAGTGCGGGCATGCAGTCTCACCAGTAGATCCCAATGGTCACACCACGCAGCTGCATCCAGGAAGGCAGGGGGCAAATACCGTAATATCAAGCAAGGGGGGGGGGTTGAGAGGAGATGGTCGTGGTCTGTCACAGCATAGCAGAGACAAGTGAAGGCAGCGCTGCCTACCGGGTGCAACAGGAGCAATGCGCAGGCCACAGCAGCTATGCCGGTCAACAAGGATCAGTGCTGTTCAGTCCGAGACTGGCCGGTCCAGATGAATCACCTCAGGGGGCACTGGTGTGTAGAGCAGGTGAATGGGACCGGCCCCACAACAGCCAGCACAGCGTTCCGTCGCAGGCCCTCGCACAACAGGCTCTGCCACACAGCAGCCTCCGCGTCGGTTATGGCGCCAAATGAGGGAAAAAAGAGGGCCCTCCAGCAACGCGACCTCCTCCAGATCGTACCTTCAGCCACGGTCCGCCTCCGGTCGCAGCATGCAGTGCCCAAGTGTCCAGGGATGTAACATCGACGTGGGCACGAGCAGGCAGATATGCCCCGCCACTCCCTTTCGTGCAGCAGCAATGTCCCAGCCCCGGGGGTGAGATCGGCGCCCCCGCAGCAGCTCCGCCACCGCTGCTCAGGGTGGTCACAGTAACGACGCTGTGCTCTCTCCGCCAGCGAGCACGGGTCTCCGGCACAGCAGCCGAATAGGTCCGCAAAATCCCTGAGGGGGGAGGGGAACAGGCCTCCACCCACGTGTGAAGCAGCGGCCCACAGTGCCCAGAGTCGCCGGGTCGCGGAGCGCCTGTCCCCCAGAGGGGACAGGCGCCAGGCCAGGAACCATCGATCGGGCCAGGAGTTGGACCGAGTGTAGCATGTAGCCCTCCAAGGAAGATTCCGGTGTCAGATTAGGGATCGGCGACGGCCAAAAAGGATAAATTACCGGATGAAGGCTCCGGGCTGCAGGAGCCTCACGGCAGTGCGGCCATGCTGCAGTGCGCCCTCTAGCGCCCCCCCCCAGAATGAATGAGACCTTAAAACTGACTTTACAATGGCTATCGATCAACCATCTGAAACTAAACGCACAGAAAACTGAATTCTTGCTAATATCTCCACCAAAGAAACACACAGAAGTGAAGGAATGGTCCAATATGATAACAGCATTAAATTGCACCCCTACTCTAGTTGGCTCAGCGAAATCTCTAGGAATCACTCTAGATGAGAAACTAAACATGAAAGCCCATATCAACGCGATGGCAAAAAGCGCCCGCTACCATCTGAACTACATCAGAAAAGTGAAACCATTCATATCCAAAGCAGACCTCAAACTGGCAGTTCAGTCGCTAGTTATCGCGAGGATTGAATATGGATGCACAACGCTAACAGGTCTACCAAAAATTTCAACAGCTCCCCTGAAAGCATGTCTAAATGCAGCATCACGACTGATCACTGGTTCAAGGAAATTTGACCATATATCGCCACACTTGAAGGCATTAAACTGGCTACCATTCGAAGCTAGAATCCAGCTAAAAATGGCATGTATAACACATAAGGCGCTCCACCACAATACACCCAAATACCTAGCTCAGAAAATTAAGCTATCGGGAGGTAACAGACCAACCAGGAGCATTAATGAGCTAATGCTGAGACCTGCCATCTTCCGGAAGAAGAAAACTTACGACAGGGCTTTTTCAGGAGCAGCCCCTAGAATCTGGAATTCTCTTCCTTCAAACATCAGAAAGATTGAAGATACAGCAACCTTTAAGAGGGAAACGAAGATCTTCCTAATGAGTAAATTCCTTCCATAGACGAGACACGGGAAGTCAGAACTCTTGCGTAAGGACTGGAGCTGAAACATGCATAGGAAATTGTCCATTAGGAACGATGGACTCTTTTCACATTATAAGCTATTATTTACTAAAAAATTTTTATGTCATACTATATGCTATTATTATCCTAGAAATGTATTGATATTATCGCCTTTTGTTTCATTCATGTTCCTACCTCATAATACTATATGCTTTTATTATCTTAGACATTTTATTGATATTATCGCCTTTTGTTTCATTCATGTCCTACCTCATAATACTGTGAAAAAGATGATAACAATGCAGGACTATAACTACCTCATGGAATGTGAAGCGCTCTGTTACCCAAGGGTCTTGTTCGCGCTATACAAAACTCTTAATAAATAAATAAATAAAATTCAAGCCTTAGTCTCAACTTTTCAACACCGACAGTCTCTCCAAGCAAGAGTGTTCATGAGATTAATAGGCATGATGGCATCTTGCATCTTCATAGTACCAGATGCAAGACTGCAAATGCGTCCATTACAAGAGTGTCTAGTACGACAGTGGAATCAGGCTCAAGGTCAGCTCACAGACCTGGTGTTGGTAGACAGCCGTACGCATCGCTCTCTGCAATGGTGGAACACCAAAAACTTGACAAAAGGACGGCCGTTCCTCGAGCCTTTTCCACAAATAGTGCTCACAGCAGACGCATCCCTCACAGGATGGGGAGCCCATCTCTCACACCACAAGACTCAAGGTCGATGGAACAACCAACAAAAGCTGTTGCATATAAACCATCTAGAGTTGCTAGCGATATTCTTCGCACTCAAAACCTTTCAACTTCAAGTACAGAAAAAAAGCTGTCTTAATCCGGACGGACAATATGACAGCAATGTACTATATACAAAAACAGGGGGGGGGACACTCTCTGCAACCTTCCCAGCTCGCACAGAACATTTGGAGATGGGCCGTTCCTCAAAACATATATCTGTTAGCGGAACACCTTCCAGGAGTTCACAATCAGATAGCGGATCTGTTAAGTCGACAGTCACAACAGATTCACGAATGGGAACTACATCCACAAGTTCTTCAACCATTCTTCCAACAGTGGGGGCACCCACACATAGACCTGTTTGCCACCCACGAAAATGCAAAATGCCCAACCTTCGCTGCCAGGTTTCCACACCCACGGTCAGAGGGCAATGCAATATGGATGAACTGGTCAGGCAGATTTGCGTACGCTTTTCCGCCTCCCCCTCATTCCACTAATGGAGCGCAAGCTCTAACAACAGTCTCTCAAGCTCATTCTAGTAGCTCCCACATGGGCAGGCCAGCCGTGGTTCACCACACTACTAGATCCCTCTCTGGTTCCACATCAAAAGTTACAGCTCACACCCTCGATGTTAACACAGAACCATGAAGAAATCAGACACCCAGACCCGAACCAATTAAATTTGGCAATCTGGCTCCTGAAGTCTTAGAGTTTGGTTATCTTAACCTACCACCAGACTGCATGAATATCATTAAAGAGGCGAGGAGACCCACTACTAGAGCAAACATAATCACATTGATCCACTGGATGCTTCCATCCAAAATATCATTTGTTACCTTTTACATCTACAAAGGTCTAATTTGGCATACTCTTCCATACACCTACATCTTGCAGCAATTGCAGCCTATTTACAAAACAGACAGCACTTGTCTCTTTTTAGGTTACCTGCAATCAAAGCATTTATGGAAGGATTAAAAAGAATAATCCCTCCCAGGCTGCCACCTTTCCCAGTATGGAACCTAAATCTTGTCCTTACGAGACTCATGGGACCCCCTTTTGAGCCTCTGCATAAATGTGAACTGCAATTTCTCACATGGAAAACTGCTTTCCTTGTTGCTATCACCTCTCTCAGAAGAGTAAGTGAAATACAATTGTTCACTATATAAGAACCATTCTTTCAAATACATACTAATAAAGTGGTTCTCGGGTCTAATCAAAAATTTCTCCCAAAGGTTATCACACCTTTTCACCTAAACCAATCTGTAGAGTTACCTGTGTTTTTCCAAAACCCAGACTCTGTAGCAGAAAGGGCCTTACACACGTTAGATGTTAAAAGAGCTCTGCTATATTACATAGATAGAACTAAATCCTTTCGAAAGACAAAACAATTGTTTTTATCTTTCTCTCCTCCACACAAAGGCAACCCTATTTCTAAGGGTGAGATTGCCAGGTGGATTGTTAAGTGCATACAGGTATGCTATCACAAAGCTAAACGCACACTAACAGTTCCTCTTAGAGCACACTCCACTCGCAAGCTAGGAGTCTCTATGGCTTTCTTAGGAAATATACCATTAGAGGACACATGCAAGGCAGCAACATGATCTACACCACACACCTTCACTAAACACTATTGTGTTGATGTGCAAGCCAAGCAGCAAGCTGCAGTAGGTCAGGCTGTCCTTAGAACATTATTTCAGACTACTGCAATGGATACAAGTGACCACCGCTAGGGGAGACACTGCTGCAGAATCGATGCTAAGTGTACAATCTGCACCTCATATGCCTCGAACGGAAAATGCTACTCACCAGTATGCATCTGTTCTTGGCATGTAGAGCTGCAGATTCGTACACGTCCTCCCGCCTCCCCGGAGTTGTATCCATTCAAGTTCTCATCTTACTTAGATGCACACGCATGGACATCCTTTTTTTCTTACTGTATCTCTACTAACTCCATCATTTCCCATCATGGCGAAAAACAATCGAAGGATGGAGCCGATGCCCATGCGCAGTATTGTCCAAGGGAGGAGTCACCTATATCATGACTACAAAGACTTCTCCAAGAAGACAACCACCTGCAATCATCCGAGCCCAACACCAGGTGGCGATCTAATGCCAAGAACAGATGCATACTGGTAAGTAGCATTTTCCTTCCCCCTCGAAGAGGCACTGGTTGCAAGCAAGTACCTGCGGGTCAGGGACACAGGCCCTGGGGGTTGAAGTCAGGACTGGAGGGCCACCAAATAGCACTGAGACTGCACCACCAGCGGCACAGGGGCGGATGGGGGCAGCATGCAAAAGAGGCGTTGGGGTGGGGGCGTTAAAACCAATGGAGATCCTCCGTTGGAGAAAATTGTTGCAGGCTCTGTTTGGAAGGCTGGTAGTAGGAGTCCTATGACTGGAGAGGTAAGTTAGATAGTGGGGGGGATGCTGGGACCCCGTTGGGTGGGCTCTCCTAGGCCTGGGGGTTGTGTGCGCAGTGTTGTCTTTAGGCATGTGTTTTCTCTCACCAGAGAAGAGGACTCTTCATGTTGAGGCGCAGGCATCAAGGGGGGAGGGCGGGAGAGGTCGTCCAATACTGAATCCCAGGTCAGGATTGCCGTAGAGACTTCACTGGGAGGTGGGCCACCTGGACTCGGGCCGAGGGCGTTTGGTGCAGAATGTTGCAAGTGTTGCGGATCCGCCGGGATCCAGAGTCCTTGAGTTCGTTTTTGCTGGACAAATCCAGTACCCATGGAAACAAGAGCCTATGTTGAATGCTACAGTTCCCAGAGGTTCTTGGAGGTTGCTAGCTGTGGGCCACATTGGTTTCTTGGAGCAGGATTGCTGGAGGAGGAGACAGGCCAGTAGGGCTGGGGCCAAGTTAGTCGTCATCTTCTTCTCCACCGCTGCACGGCTCTTCGGTCCTTCTTCGTACGCCGTTGAATATGAGGAACAAGATTCAGGGGAACCCTTCAATGCTAAATTTATGAGCGTTATTGAGGTTGGGGGGGGGCAGTAGTCAATGGCTACATACCCTAGAATGATAACACTTTTTGGGTGCCCCTTCCCTTTGGGGAGAGGGGTACATCCCTGTTCCTATTGGCCTTATTCTACAATGCAAGATGGAGAATTACCAGAAGAGGGGTTCACCTCAGCTCCTGGTGACTCTCTGGGTATGCCAAGGTAAGGTGGACACTTCTAATCAGATTACTAATTTTCTTGCCTTTCCTGCTGCTAAAAGTGGGGTTAGGACAGGGGGCGGGCATCTCCACTAGTTGGAACTTTCCAAATCAGCATAACACAAAATGAGAGCTTTTGAGGCTCAACGCCAAGTGTTACTGTTCCTGCTAGGGGGAAGTGAGAAGCACCTTCACCCAGAGAAAGCTTCATTTATGATCTCCTAGAGCACAAAGGCTCTCGCCCCATGAGGTCAGAAACCTGTATGGTGGTGGTTGGCTAGCGGGGACCAGTGAGCCAATACACTAGAAGTTTTTCAGGGGTCATCTCTAAGATGCCCTCTGAATGTATTTTATAATAATTCTATCACTAACATCAATGTAAGTTTATAATGCTGACAAATGTCGCCGTCTTCAGTAAAGCCATCATGGAGCTGTGGAGTTCGTGTTGAGAAACTCACAGCCTGTGCACTCAAAATGGCTTCACTGCACTTCAAATGTCTGTTAATAGCACAGACACTGTAGGGGCATATTGATCATGCAGCTATGCCATCACCTGTAGTATGGTGCACCCTACCTTAGGGCTGTGAGTCCTGCTAGAGGGGTGACTTACCCATTAAACAGGCAGGGTTGGTGGGCATGGCATGCAGGGATGAGTGCCATGTCGACTCTTCAGTTTGGTCTGCACCAAAAGACGCAGTCTACAATGGCAGTGTGTGGGTGTCTTTGAGGGTGGCAAGGCTCCATGAAGAGTTTTGGTGATTGAATGTTCTATTAATTAATCAGCTTATCAAGTCATGGTTATTTGCAGATACATATGGCAATATCTTAATCGTCCCTAAATGGGGAAAAAAATCAAGATTTAAATACAAACCCATTCTGAATATGTTTGTGATGTTGTGTTTAATTGAGTACACCCAAATTATGTATTACTGATCATCATTGGCTCCTCAAAACACTGGGACTTATAGCAGAATCCAACCACTAATGTTTTGTTTTCACTGCCATTTTGGTGGAGACTGTTTTCCAGAATTCAATGCTGTGATTAATGTAGCACTAGACAAAGTTGGTCTCCAAAAGGATTGAATGGGGTACTTTACACCAAGTTAGGCTTGCTGGAGTGATGAGACTAGTTTGATTGCCTGAATTGGAAAGCACACCAGGGATGAGCAAGCTACTTCCCCATGGATGCAAACTCCTCCAGTGCTGTGAGAAAGATATGAGTGCATCTGTCATTCGTAGAAGGCTCTTTTTGCATCTCCTAGAATCTAAGAGCAATTTGGCAGCAAGTGCTAGCAGGAGTTGGATGGTGGTACTCCATGTACTAGCTATTTAATTATAAAATTTGATGTTTGATTGAGCGCTTATTCATTACCCAGTTACCTAAATTTGCTGGATCCCACATACAGTGCCTTCAGTGCACTGACGCCCTGAATTATGCGGATAATCTAGAAATTATTTGTGCCAAAACAAAAGTTATGGCTTGTGGGGTCAGAAAAAAACGTGTTTCCAGATTAAATTTCTCGACGAACAAGGTGGTTCTGGAATAAGTGACAAGCCTTAAATATCTGGGCATCTACTTTAGCCAGCGTGGTGTCCATGTTGCACATCTGTCCAGTCTAAAGGTTTCTGCTCTGTCAGTGGCAATGAGCTTTAAAAAACTGGCCTCTAGGATGAGCGGTCCTGATTTAATCGTCATATGTATAGCAATCTACACCAAATTCATGCCACACTTGCGTATGGCTCATTGATTTTTTTTTTTTAAAACAGATTTTATTGTGTGAACTCACATATCATGCATATCTCTGACACCCAGAGACAAATGCCACCATCAATGTACCAGCTATATCTTTAATCACATGCATAACAATGAATATCCCTAAACACCCCCCGCTGATGAATTAGTACCACAGGATGTAATCAATGTGCAACCCCCCCTCCCTCTCCCTCCTCCCGCACCCTCTCTGCGTGCCAACTCGCCCACCTGACGCATAAAATAGCAAAACATTACATGCCATGTACAATCCATACCAACTGCCACTGTTCATAGTCCGTGTCCTCATATCGTCGGGAGGGTGGCCTCCTCGGGTGGCGGGTCAAGGTCCAGACACTGGTAGTCCGCCCACCGTTTCCAGATTTTGAAGTGCTTCCAGGGACAGCCCCTTGCTAGAAATACAGGTTGTTCCAAGCCCATACAATAGTCTATTCCATTCTTCTAGGCCGTGAGTGACGGTGCCTGGGGGGCCTTCCATGCTCTCGCAAAATCACTTTTCCCCAGTGTAAGTCCCAACAACATTAAATGACGTTTATACCCGTTTCCCCCGACCCCAGCCATGACATGCAGCAGTGCTAGTTTGGGGTCCCTCTGTATCCTCCAGGGTAAGTCTTCATCTAGGCAACGATGGACCCCATCCCAAAACCTTTGCAACAATGCACAGTCCCACACCGTATGCAGTAATGTGCCAACTTCTGACCCACAGCGAAGGCAGTCATGGGACGCCACCAGTCCCGCCTTCCACAGCCGCTGTCTGGTGTAATATGTGCGGTGCAAGTATCTGAACAGGATTAGCCACAGGCGCGTGGATATGGCTGCTCCCCTGGGACTTTCGAGGGCTTCAACCCAATCCTCGTCGTCTAGGTCCCCGACATCTCGCTCCCAGTGGGCTCTAAGGCCACTCAGATCTGTGGAGCAATGCCGCACTAACATCTGGTAGATACGCGATAGTTTTTTGACTGGCAGCTCACCCATGAAGATTTTCGCTTCAATGGGACTGATTTCAGGGATCTGCTCCAGGTCAACTAGGGAGGGCGCCAGGGCATGGCGGAATTGAAGGTATTTATAGAACTGGGTGCGGGGCATCCCATAGTCCTCCTGTAAATTCGCAAAGGATTTCAGGGTATCGCCGGACAAAACGTCGCCCATGGTGGAAATACCAATGGCGTTCCAGCCCCTAAAGTCCGTCAGGGCGCCCAACTGTGGAAGCCTTCCATTACGCCAAAGGGGGGTTTCCTGCGTAAGGACATTCCACCAACCCGTCCGCCACAGCGCCTGCCTCCACACGTGAAAGACCACCTGCGTGGCTGATGGGAGGGACCTCCTAAGGGGTGCCGCATACAGCAGCGTATGCACGGACGCCGAGCCCATTAAATGTCTTTCAGCGGCGTAGGCCGGGTCTCCAAAGTCACCATACCACCAGTCATTCAACACTAGTAGATGCGCCGCCTGATAATACGAGAGCACGTCCGACGTAGCCAGACCACCTGTGTATGTTGATAATAAGCACGTCCATAGAGCCACTCGGGCCACGCCCCCTTCCCACAAAAATGCGCTCAAAGCTGAATTAAGCTGCCGAAACCAGCGGGGGAGAAATCACATGTGGATGATTCTGTAGTTGGTACACCAGGCGTGGGAGCGCCACCATTTTAAAAATTGCAGACCGCCCGAGAATTGATAACGGCATCCGCGCCCAGACCTTCAGGTCTCCGCGTACCTGATCCCATACTGGAGTGATGTTGCGTTCCCGGGATAGAGCCGCATCTTCGGATAAAAAAACTCCCAAGTACTTCACTCCATCCGTCGCCAACCGGAGGCCCGATGCCCAGTCCCCAACGCTCCGCCGGTCACCCAACAGCCACAGCGTGGATTTGCCCGGATTCATGTATAGGCCAGAGGTCTCGCCAAAAATCTGCAGAATTCGCAGCAGCCCGGCTCATTGATTTTTAATTATCACTTCTCTTCCTGGCTGGACAAAGCAAAAACAAGATGTTATATATATTCAATCTTCCAGACGCTGCACCATCATCACAGATGTGGCTGGAATTTGGTCTCTATAAACACTCTAATATGTTAAAGGCCTGGTTTTTGGGATCCTATGTCAAGCTGGTGGCTGCACCCCCAGGGTCCCTGACAGAATTCATTGGGCGAGGTATCAAGACAAAACATTCATGTGGGAACCCTACCTGATGTAGCCAGTGGTAGCTATTGATGTACTGAATATCTTTAAAAACAATTTAACCCTGAAACTTACTGCAAAATTGTTGGTTAAAACAGTGAAGATACAATCTAGAATTGAGGACAAACGCGCTTTCTCGGAAACCCCACACCAGTGTGAGACACAGTATCGCGATCAGGGGACACCATCATATCTAGCCAGCCGCATGAAATTGATTGTTAAAAAACATCTCTCGTTTAACCAGATCAACGGAGCACAACTGTTGCTTATGTAATTACAAGAAAGAAAGTCTCTGACTCGTCCAGCCATAAAGAATTTAAGATTCTATTGGCTGAAACCATTAATCCGCAAACTCTGCTTAAGACAATGTAAAAGGACTATCGCCGAATACCTGAGTGATGTGGATGTGCAGGTTTCAGTAAGATATGTAAAATTCCTTAGAGAAGCACTGGCGCTACTGAATCTACCACTGGAGAGCTGTTAAGCCTGCAAACTTTTAGACCCTTCTTTTTAACCTTGAAGTTTCCACATCTCAGCAGGTAGGTGAGGCACGCAATGGGTTTACCTGTTGTCCAGACACACCTATTCTAGTTGGAGCTCTCTTTGACCTCCGTCTCTTCACCTCTAAAAACAGACATCAGGAGCAAAGCTAAAATTAACCTTCCCATGACACTGCAGCAGCACTTTATTTAATTTAAATCATAAGCTTTCATTCCAGTTTCTGGCACGACGGCAGTGATGCCCGCTAGATTTTATTGCACCTGTCACTTTACTAAGTTTAGTCAGCTTGCCCGTCTTACATCTCAAAAGAATCTGGCCAGTATAACACAGCCACAATGAGTTTTGCTAAGCTGGTTGCAGTGACCCTTTACTCAATCGAAGGTCAAATTTCACTTCAGTTCAGTTCAGTAGATTTTTATTTCGATGATTAAAAACCATCATAAAAAATACATAATACATAATACGATATCATCAGAATCATCAATAACATTACATTTCTGAACCGTACAGTGTGAAAAACAGGATTGATATAATTAAAAAAGCAATAGATGCAACCTAAGTCAGCCCCTGGTATTTCTTAATTTAACAGCAATTTAAAAAAAACTCATGATAGAACACAAAGTGCGTATGTCAGTAGCTCTCTGCAGAAAAGATAGGGCAGTTTTGGCGTGACACTTTTAAAATATCTACAAGGAATCTGTGACGGGGGGTACGATAAAATGAACATAATAATACCAAATGGAGGGTGTCCTGCGGAGACCTACTGCCGCAGCCGCAGGCACCCTTCTGCTCAATTGTTAAAGTAAATCCAGATGGATAAGCTAAAATATTAGGTAACAAATTGAGCCTAAAACGACACATTAAAAATCTATCTTTCTGATTATACATTACAAATAAATATGGTTCCATACCCTCTCCATTGCTAACTAAAGAGTGTGAAATTACTGATGTTTTTGTAGAGTCAAGTTGTTTCCTGCTCGAATCATATTTGCCCTGTAGCAGTTTGTGGTTTCGATCTTTACAAGAAGGGTCGATCAAAGACGGATCAGTGAATAATGTTTGATGGTCTATGCACCCTAGAGTTTCTTTGACATATTTAAGCCAGGGGATTTGTAGCCACCTATCTCTCTGGAGGCAGTCTTTAATTATTTGCCTACTAAGCTCTGCTTCTGGGTTTACCCAGATTCGGAGCCAGGTCAAAATGGGTCTCACTTTTATCTGGTCAGTAATATATATAATACCAATTTCTGTGTGTACAATTGCTGCTGGGATGCACTGTGGTGTCTTCAGTATCTTACGTAGGAATTTGTCTTCCTCTACTTGTAGCTGGTGAGCATCCCTAAATCCCCACACCTCTGCCCAATACGTGGCTTTGGCGGTACTAACAGCTCTATACAACGTCATTACTTGCTCTGGTGACCACCGGCCCAATCTACGTGCAAAATTTAAAATAGCGCCATTTGCTGAGACCAATTTCCTACACCTTGCCTCCAGCAAGGAGGCAAACCTAATCTCTCCATCAAACAAAAGACCCAGATACGAGAATGTATTAACAGTTTCAAGGACATGTGTTCCTATTTTAAATCCAAATCTTTTGGTGGTTTTTTTCCCTGCCACCATAACAAACGATTTGGTCAGGTTCACGGAGAGATCCAGTTTCTCCATGAACTTTACAAATCCATTCACCAGTTGTTGTAGGCTCACTGCCGTTCGTGCAAGAAGGACCGCGTCATCCGCGTACAGCAGAACTGGTATATGGCGCGATCCTGCTTTAGGACAATCAGTCTCTATATCCAACAATGAGCTTTCTAGGTTCTTTATGTAAAGAGAGAACAGGAAAGGGGCCAGGATACACCCCTGCCTCACTCCGCTAGTGCACTGGAAGGGATCAGTACTCACCCCCGCCGCACTATAGCGGACTTTGGCAGTGGTGTTCCAGTGTAGTTCTTTTAAGATGTTTATAAGTTCAGGGTCAATTCCCAGTTTGAACATGAGGGCCCAGAGTTTACTTCTATTTACGTTATCAAATGCCGCCGCCAAGTCCATAAATCCCATATACAGAGTTCCATTACTGGCTTTAGTGTATTTGGCAACTAGGAGGTAAAGATTGAGACATTGATCACTAGTTGATTTGCCTGATATTAATCCGTATTGGGTGTCTGCTAGGGTGTGGTGTGCTTCAGTCCACTCAGCAAAGCGATTTAAGACTGCCCTACCTAATAGTTTAGCTGACACGTCTATCAGCGAGATTGGTCTATAGCATTGCGGATTGTCCCTACTCCCTTTCTTGTAAATGGGGACAATCAATGCTGTAGACCAAGATCGTGGGGGCCCAGATCTTATCGCTGCATTTAGTACTCTAGTCATAATCGGCGCCCGTAATTCAATATTGCTTAGATAAAGATCAGGGGGGGTGCCATCCGGCCCTGGTGCCTTATTTTTGGTTAGACCTTGGATTGCTTTAGTGATTTCCAATAGAGAGAATTCCAATGCCGTGGGTCTCGCCCCCGCCCATGGTCCGACCCTAGCTCTTTCAACCTGGTGATTATATAAACTCTCAAAGTGAGTGACCCATTGTTCGGGAAGAATGTTAGTGCTGATAGCAGGGGAACTAGAATCTTGAAAGCAGGGACTATTGATGATTCTCCAAAATTGGGGATAATCCCTATTTTCACCTGCTTCCCACAGGTCTGCCCAGACTACCTTTTGGAGCGTGATCTTTCTTTGTTTGACCTGCGTTTTGTAATTGCGCCTACACAGGGCTACTTTATTTTTATCTCTCAGGAGCGTCTTAAAGCACAGTTTTAGCTCCCTCAGAGCCCGCGAGCAATTGGAGTCAAACCATCGTGGAGTTGGTGAGTCCTTTACAGGACGCTTGGTTTTTAACAATCCATCAACCACCTTGGTTAAAGACTCAAATGCCAGGACCACCTCTCTGCCCTCTATTGTAAGTTCAAGGCAGGCCTCTATTTGTCCTTTCCCTCTTTCCATTAAAGAGCAATAAAATTCTTGTGCATTGATCTTTGTCCATCTTAAGCGCCTCCCCTGATCAGTTGGACGAAGTTCAATTTCTAAAGGAGCATTCCTTGCTGTCCTCGCATTGTAGGGGATTTCAAGGGTTAGGGGGTTATGGTCGCTAAAGGGGCTCCATTCCGTTCTTACCTCTTTGACCTGCTCTTTTGTAAAACTAGATATTAAAATAAAATCTATGATGGATGAGCAGCCCCTTCCCTTAAATGTTGGTGTGAGAGTATCTCCTGCTCTCAGGGCCAACAGGTCAATAGTGTGGGTAAGAGCAAACCTGTCAAGTAGCTTCATAAGCAGTGTTCCCTCTTTATTGTGTTCAAAGTGTGGGCCACTTTCTATAGGGCAGGAGGACCAATCGGGGCTCACGGGGAGGAGTTTTTGACATAAGTGGCAATTGAAGTCACCCATGAGTAGGATTGTTGGTTCTTGACCACTCTGCCTTTGATCAATTTCTTCGCTTAGTCTGCTCTCTAATTCGTGTATCACTGGGTAGTTCCCATCAACCGGCCCTGAGTTATAAAAGTTTAATATTAGGTACCTCTTACCCTGTCCCTGGAGTATCACTGCTTGTAGGGTGTCTGATACCCATGACGGTTGTGACCATGTGCCTTTTAAATCTAAATCTGCATATATGGCTAGCCCTCCCTTCGCCCTCCCTGATCTGCCTTCCAGTGCTGGCATAAAGAAGCATTTGTAACCCTCCAACTGATAGGGAGAGAGGTCTTGTGCCCAAGTCTCCTGTAAAGCTATGATATGGAAGCCAGTGATATACTCCCTCCAGTCCTTGTTATCAAATTTCCCCCCCAGGCCTGCTATGTTCCAGGACAGTAGGGCTAGCCCTGCCCCAGAGACTTTTCCTCCCTCTGGTTCCTGATCCATCGGTCTACACACTATTCTCTTATGGTTCTTTAACTCGTTAGCAACCTCGCCCCTCAGCATTGGGGGAACTTCTGTCCTCAGAACTTCCAGGCTTTCCCCCACCCCTTTCATGCTGCAAGCAGGTCTAACCCCTATGGTTATGTTTTCTTGTCCATTCTCTGCAGGGGGTAGTCAGTCGTTTTCCTCAAGCGACTGTAGGGGGGCAAATCTATTTCTCCACTGTGGGTGGTCTCGTGATAAGAACTGGCCTGGATGGTTAGGCATTCTGTCCCTTTGTCTAAATGGTGCCCTTCCTGTGTTCCAGATTGGATAAATCAGATTATTAGTACTCCGCCTCCTTGGGTAAAAATATCCCAGGGGAAGGGTGCAGATTGTACTAGTGTGGTTTCTGTTTGTGTTTCCCAGTATGTAATGTACCAAATTGGCATCTCTGAAATTTGCCACAATACAGACCCCTATTATATCTTTCTTTCTGCCTCCTAGCCAGTTCACTCTTCTTACATGTAGTATCTCCCCCCTTTCCCCAGTATTCAAGGGCCTGTGGATGTTCAACCATTTTATTACTTTGGATTTTATTTCTAGGTGAGATTCTTTTTCTGCAGGCCTGAGTTCTGGCACCCCTGCAAATACTATGACATAAGGGCAAGCTTCCGGGGGTAGATTTATGTGTGGTGGTGGACTTTCTGATCTATCAAATGGATCATATTCGTGTAGGGGTAAGCTAGTTGGGCCTTGGCTTGAGTGATGGCCTTCATGCCCCATTTGGGTGTTTGTTTGCTGTTGGACTTTACCTGAGTGTTTGGTTCCGCCATTCTGGGAAGATCCCCTCGCTGGGTGTACTGGCGCTTTAGGCGGATCATGGACCTGGGCGATTGTGTGTTGTATGTTACTAACACAGTTGTTATTGACCGCTGTTTGGTCAGTGGGCGTATTTGTTGCTTGGTTGGGGCCTATAGTAGGATTATTGCTTGTCGGGGCCATTGTCTTGCCCTGTTTGGTCAGTTCATTTGCAATTTTGTCTATCCTACTAATTATCGGTTTCATCTGGCTGATGATAAAGGTTTCCAAATGTTTTTTTAAGTCTCCAATTACCTCATCTATCCACCCTGGCGGTCTTACGTGGAGTGACACTGCTTCGTCCTCAGGGATGGTCTCCTGTCTATTATTGGGACGGCGAACTCCTGTGTTTGATTTATTTTTCCTGGGCTGTCCCTTGCCACACCCCCGTTGTTGTTTGGGTCTACTCTGTGTGGTAAGGTTACTGTCCCTTGACTCTCCTGCCCCAGGTTGTACTATCTGTTGGGCACAGGGAATACCCTCAGTTGAGTTGCTCGCTGTTTCTATGTTTGGGCTTTCAGATAAAGTTTGGTCCCTGGATTGTGTGGGGGTAACTAATATTGGGATTGGTGAAGAGGACAAACTCCTTTCCATACGCTCAATCTCCCCCGAAACTTTCCTCAGCATCATGTCTATTGCAGTAGGTTTCATAACTTTGTTAGGTGGTACATAGTTTGTTTCAGCAATGACCTGGTTTGGTGTACCAGCTCGGTGTGCTTTGCTCGTAACCGAGCGTGTTTTTGGTGGTTTGGTCATGATTATAAATCGGTGGATTATTTCCCAATCTGTCCTCCCTGGCTTCCTACTGGTAGGTACACAAAAAAGGCTATGGCAGTCTATTCCTGCCCTTATCCCAGTTCACAGTTTTATAATGATTGAGACAAATTCGACAGGCAGTTCATTAATGAGGTCAACGTGTTGTTCGAGGCATGTGGGCTGCTGAATTCATATCTGTGCATAGACCGCCACCTAGTGTTGGGTCCGGATGACCGCACATTGTTGTCCTGGAAGAGTCTTCGAAGTATCACGAGATAGGTGGCTCCTCCCCTGGACCACAGTGCGCATGGGCATCGCCTCCATCCCCAGATTGTTTTTTTCCGCCATTGGGTTCGGATGTGTTTCGGTTCCCTCTGTCGGAACCGATAGTTGTTCAACTTCTACTCGAGACCAAAAGGTCTTTAGGCTGGGCGTCGGTATAGTTGCGTACGGGTTTCTTTCTGACTCTCAGCTCCGACCTCTTACTGCCCTTCCACGTGCTTTCGGCGCGGACGGGCCTACACTACACCCTTTGCTATGGAGCGGACTCCATTCAAAAAGTGTCCGCTGTGTCACTCTAAATATTCACACCTCGACGTGCACCCTGTGTGCAATACCTGCTTGTCACCGGATCACCGCGAAGACACCTGCATGGCGTGTTCGAAATTCCGAAGCAAGAAGACTTTGAAGATTCGCCGGGCCAATCGGCTCCAGGCTCAATTATCGGCTTCGGCGCCCCCACCAGATGACATTTTCCAGGAATCTGTCGAGGGAGACGACGACGTGCGAGGGTCGGACTCTGGCCCCGCGTCCGAGACCTACGACGCGGGTGAGGAGGACTTTGACGAAGTCTCCGACGAGGTAGGGGACGGCGATCAGGCTTGTGCCACGATGAGAGATAGCTCGGAGGAGGAGCATCCCCAACCAGACTCAGGGGTTCTTCCCCTTCATACGGCCCAGGTCGAGGGATCGCCTTCGGGCCTTACCCAAGATCTAACTAGTAGTCCTACGTCCCCGCCTCCGGGCCCGGTCACGGACACTTATAAGCCATCACTTATGTTGAAGAAAACGAAAGTGAAGCCAACTGGTCACGCACCCTCGGATGCGAAACCGAAACTGAAAGTTGCGTTGGTAAAGAAGGTTCTGGAGGCGTCAACTTCCAAGAAAACCAAAATGGCCGACTTAAAGAGCCACGCCAAAATGGCCGACCCGAAGCTCACTGGGTCGGGGCCGAAGGCGAAGTCCTCCGACGCGGCTGCGTCGGCGCCGAAAGGGGTCGTGGACCCGAAGACGGCTCCAAGGAAGCGTCAGGGCGACGACGCGCATAGGCATGGGGCGTCGGCCCCGAAGATAGTGCCTACCGGCGATCAGGCTCTCGAAGATGAGGTGTCGCCCGAGCCTGTCCAGCCCTCTGCAACCTTTACGAAGACGGTGGAGCGGATCCGGAAGTCCAGTGTGGTTCCCGCTCAGGACACGGTAGCGCCTACGCTCACGCCTAAGCTTACTAAAGAGCAAGCGCCCATTCGTTTCACCCTTCCACCCAAGTCGGCGCCGAAGGCCTTCGCGCCGAAACAGGGCGGACACTCGAAGGAGGTATTGACGCCGAAAGCTGCCTTGGTGGTGTCGAAGCTTCGGCTCCAGCCGCTTGCGGTGGAGGAACGTCGTGAGGTAATCATCGACGCCAACACCGGGAAACTGTCGCTCCTCAAGAGGAAAATCACAACGGAGCCGGCGTTGGAACCTTTTAAGATCCCGCTCAAGAACAAGAAATACTCGGCGGACTCTTCGGCTCTGGTGGAACCTTTGTCCCCACAGGCCCTGGGACACTCGCCAACGCATTCCGTCGCAGCCGATGCGGACGAGGAAGATGCCGAGTACAACTATCCTGCGTACTCGGATCCGGAGGAGGAGCGTGTACCTTGGGCCGCCGGTGGCGACACAGATGACCCGCAGTCAGGTCAGGACACTCAACTTTTCGCCGCCAAGACGTCCCCGACAGAGGACTCCGCGGCCTTCAATGCCTTGATAGAGAGAGCTGCGGCTAACCACGACGTCGAGCTCCACTCAGACCCCGTGGATGCGGACTTCTTATTCGACACCTTCTCGGTGGCTGAGAAGTCGGTCAAGACGCTGCCGATGCTGAAGGGGGTGCTTAAACATGCAGCGGAGGTTTTCAAGGAGCCCACCCGGGCGCGTGTGGTCAACCCTCGCATCGACAGGAAATATAAGGCAGCTCCCACGGATCCGACATATATCAAGGGACATTTGCCGTTGGACTCCTTGGTTGTTTCCAACGCTCGGAAGAGGGCGAACTCTCAAACTACTGGTGACGCTCCTCCCCCAGATAAAGAGTCCAAGATCTTTGAGGCCTCAGGCAAACGGATTGCTGCACAGGCAGCTAACATCTGGAGAATATCTAACACCCAAGCCCTGCTTGCACGTTATGATAGGGCCCATTATGACACATTAGAAGCCATTCTGCAACACTTGCCTGACCAGTACAAGGAGGCAGGAGAGATGCTCATTCAGGAGGGTAAACTCATAACAAATGCATCCATCAAATGTGCCCTAGATGTGGCAGACACAGCCTCCAGAGCTATCAATACAAGTGTGTTACTTAGACGACATGCCTGGCTTAGAATTTCGGGGTTCAAACCCGACATCCAAACCACGATATTGAATCAGACAGTGAACCCTGACCATCTGTTTGGCCCTGAGGTGGATGCCTCCCTGGAAAAGATGAAAAAGGATACTGAAACTGCCAAGTCAATGGGGGCTTTACAAAGTCAGCAGTTTCGGGGTGGTTCCTTTCGCCGCTCAAATTCAAAAGGCACCTCAAGGGGACAGGCATCCCAGTCCACACAATATTACAAGGGAAACACCCAACCCTCGTATAATAACAAGGGTAGAGGTGGTTACAGAGGCAATAATATCAAGGGCAGGGGACGTGGAAACAATGGCTCCAGATCCACCACCACCAACAAGCAGTGACGTCTTGTCACTGCCCCCCGATCACACAACACCGGTCGGGGGGAGACTCCAGCAGTTCCTGCCGGCGTGGAGGTCCATCACCACGGACAGGTGGGTGAGGTCTCTTATCCAGTACGGGTACTGTCTAGAGCTTACGTCCATTCCACCGGACATACCGCCAAGAAGCCGTCCTATGTCCGGCGAGCACTTGACCTTGTTGCAGCAGGAAGTTCTAGTCATGCTGCAAAAAGGGGCGATAGAGCTCGTTTCATTGCAAGAGCGGGGAACAGGGGTTTACTCCCTGTATTTTTTGATCCCCAAAAAGGACGGATCCCTCAGACCGATCCTGGACCTCAGGCCCCTGAACTGGTACATCCTCTCGGAGCACTTCCATATGCTCACGTTGCAGCAGGTGCTTCCCCTGCTTCAACAGGGGGACTTTCTGGCTACGCTGGATCTGAAGGATGCCTATTTTCATATCCCCCTGCATCCTTCCCACAGGAAGTATCTCAGATTCACGATCTTAGACCAGCATTACCAGTTCAGAGTTCTGCCGTTCGGGGTCACCACGGCGCCAAGGGTATTTACAAAATGCCTGGCGACTGTGGCGGCGCATCTCCGTCGCCAGCACGTCCGCGTCTTTCCATACCTGGACGACTGGCTCATTCAAGCAAAGACAGAACAGCAGTGCGTCGACCACGTGTCACGCACCATTCATCTCCTGCACGATCTGGGATTCTCTCTGAACTACCCAAAATCCCATCTCCAGCCCTCCCACGTGCGACAGTATCTGGGCGCGACAATCGACACTCTGGCAGCCACTGCGCAGCCGACTTCAGTGAGAATCGCCAGTATCCAGGCGCTGATCCAACGATTCAGACCCCAACACTCGCTTCCAGCGAAGGTGTTCATGCAGTTGATAGGCATGATGGCCTCCTGCATCTCCATTGTCCCGCACGCGAGACTACATATGCGTCCGCTTCAGGAGTGCCTAGCACGTCAGTGGACTCAGGCTCATGGGCAACTGACAGACCTAGTGTTGGTGAGCGGTCGGGCATACAACTCTCTGCATTGGTGGAATCCACAAAACCTTTGCAAGGGCCGACCATTCCAAGAGCCTATCCCACAGATTATCCTGACGACGGACGCCTCTCTCCAGGGATGGGGAGCGCATGTACTCCATTACACTGTGCAGGGACTATGGACACTACAGCAAAGGAAGATGCACATCAATGTGTTGGAACTGATGGCAATCTTCATGGCCTTAAAGGCATTCAAAGTACATCTGTGCAACAAGGTCGTGTTGATCCGGACGGACAACATGACGGCCATGTACTACATTCAGAAGCAGGGAGGCACACACTCTCCGCAGCTGTCTCATCTGGCTCAGAGCATGTGGAAGTGGGCCATTCAGAGGAACATCTTCCTCATGGCAGAGCATCTCCCGGGCAAAGACAATCAAATGGCAGATCTGCTCAGCAGGCACAGCCATCAGATGCACGAGTGGGAGATACATCCATCGGTACTCCAACCGTACTTCCAAAGGTGGGGTCATCCAGAGATAGACCTGTTCGCCACAAAGGAGAACGCAAAATGCCAAAGCTTCGCCGCCAGGTTCCCACACCCCCAATCACAGGGCAATGCGATGTGGATGAACTGGTCAGGCAGATTTGCGTACGCTTTTCCCCCAGCACCTCTGATACCGCTGGTGGCACGCAAGCTCAGGCAGCACTCGATGACGCTCATCCTGGTTGCTCCAACGTGGGCTCGCCAACCATGGTACACCACGTTTCTGGAACTCTCAGTGGTACCGCATCAAAGGCTTCATCTCACTCCCAGCCTTCTGACGCAGAGCCATGGCGACATTCCGCACCCAGATCCGCAACAGCTCAACCTGGCGATCTGGCTCCTGAAGTCCTAGAGTTTGGCTACCTCAATCTTCCTCCCGACTGCATGGACATCATTCGGGAGGCAAGGAAGCCCACTACTAGAGCTTGTTATGCGGCTAAATGGAAGAGGTTTGTCATCTACTGTGCTAACCACAATATTGACCCGCTAGATGCTTCCATTCAAAACATCATCTGTTACCTTTTTCACCTGTATAGATGTAATCTAGCGTACTCTTCCATCCGCATTCACCTGTCTGCTATGGCAGCATACCTACAGAATAGGCAGCACCTGTCACTCTTTAAGGTCCCTGCTATCAAGGCCTTTCTAGAAGGACTCAAAAGGGTCATTCCACCACGGACCCCACCAGCTCCAGAATGGAACCTCAATGTGGTTCTTACAAGGCTGATGGGTCCTCCCTTTGAGCCACTGCACTCTTGTGAGCTTCAGTTTCTGACTTGGAAGGTTGCTTTCTTAGTAGCGATTACATCGCTACGGAGGGTTAGCGAGTTGCAGGCGCTTACCATCCAAGAACCTTTCTTCCAGGTACATGCTAACAGGGTGGTGCTCCGCACAAACCCTAAATTCCTACCCTAGGTGGTATCACAATTCCACATTAACCAGACAATTGAATTGCCGGTGTTTTTCCAAAACCCGGAAACGCTGGCGGAGCGCATGCTCCACACCCTTGATGTGAAAAGGGCCTTGATGTACTATGTAGACAGGACAAAAGATTTCCGCAAAACCAAACAACTTTTTGTTGCTTTTGCCACACACCACAAGGGAAACGCTATCTCCAAAGCGGGGATTGCTAGGTGGATAGTAAAGTGCATCCAGATCTGTTACGCTAAAGCTAAGCGCACTCTCACTATCCCACCGAGGGCCCACTCCACCAGGAAGTTGGGGGCCTCTATGGCTTTCCTAGGTAACATTCCCTTAGAAGATATCTGTAGAGCAGCCACATGGTCTACCACACACACTTTCACTAAGCACTACTGTGTAGACGTACATTCCAAACAGCAGGCAGCTGTTGGTCAGGCTGTTCTAAAAACGCTTTTTCAGACTGCTGCAGCTGGCACGGGCGGCCGCAGATAATGGAGGGACTGCTATGTATTCTATGCACAGATATGAATTCAGCAGCCCACATGCCTCGAACTGCAAATGCTACTTACCAGTATGCATCTGTTCTTGGCATGTAGGGCTGCTGACATTCATATCGCCCACCCTCCTCCCCGGCGCCTGTAGCAGCTGCAGGATTTATTCATATATACACATGTGCTCATAGCATGGTCATCACTCACATTCTTCACTCCATCTCTGCCAATGGCTAAAAACAATCTGGGGATGGAGGCGATGCCCATGCGCACTGTGGTCCAGGGGAGGAGCCACCTATCTCGTGATACTTCGAAGACTCTTCCAGGACAACAATGTGCGGTCATCCGGACCCAACACTAGGTGGCGGTCTATGCACAGATATGAATGTCAGCAGCCCTACATGCCAAGAACAGATGCATACTGGTAAGTAGCATTTGCAATTGTTATTGTCCCCCAGCAGCGGAATCAACAGAGATGTAGAAAAAGTACCTTTGGGATGAATCAAAATCAAGGGGGGTGGCCCAGCCCAGCCTTGTACGGCCCTGGACGGCCACAGACGGCCCGCCCTCTGCCCGGGCTCAGCCCACGCGCGTCCCGCGACGCGGAGGGAGTTCCGGTACTTTAAGCGCCTCCGGGCGCGGAAATGGCCGTGGGTGGGCAGGGCGATGTCCGTGGTGTGTGCTGGGGGCTGTGGTCCCCCCCCCCCTCGGCGGCCGCGGTGATGGAGAATGCGGTGGCGGGGGAGACCAGGAAGCACAGCCCTCAGCCCGGGACAACACCGCAAATGGCAGGCTAAGGATGTCGGTGCCCACAGCAACAGGTAGGATCCTTTGGTAGTGGCCAGAAAAATAGATGTTACGGAGCTCCTACTCCTTCGAGGGAGCTCCGGTGCTTTAAGCACCTCCGAGCGCGGAAATGGCCGTGGGTGGGCGGGGCGATGTCCGTGGTGCGTTCTGGGGGCTGTGGTCCCCCACCCCACGGCGGCCACGGTGATGGAGAATGCGGCGGCGGGGGAGACCAGGAAGCATAGCCCTCAGCCCGGGACAACAGCGCAAATGGCAGGCAAAGAATGCCGGTGCACACAGCAGCATGTAGGATCCTTTGGTAGTGGCCAGAAAAATAGATGTTACAGAGCTTCACTTCAGTTAATGGATGTGCTGCCGACTCTTGCCCCTTCTTATTGCATGGCACACTGTACTGACAAACAATCTGTTCTTTGGCATATGTCCTCAACAGAAGCCTTGCAACATACAAGTCATTTGCTTGCCAAAAAAGACTTTCTTTGGCCCCTGAAGTTGATTAAACCTCTCGTGTAGAGGTTTAGTTGCTGTCTCCACCGCATTTCACTGGATTTCCCAAATGCATGAGGGTTACCTCTGAGGATAACATTCAATCTGTTAGGGCTCCAGAAGATGTTTTTAACCTTTTTTTTTTTTCATCTTCCTGGCCATTGTAGATCATTCCCCTGACTTTTATTTGACCGCAACACAACACCCAGCCCATATTACTCTGGGCTTGAAGCGTGCCATAACCACTTTGTAGTATAACATTACACTCTGCACTTTAGAGGATCATGCTTGTAATTAAGTTCATCGTGTTGCAGTACGATTGGCTGGTTAATCATTGCTGTTATAGGATGCTAAATGTAGGAATTGAATAAAAGACATTGTTTTCCCTCTGTTTTATTGTTTTCAAGAAGAATGTTTTTTAAATACTGATGTTTTTAAATAACTTGAATCAATAAAAAAAGCTCAAAGCCCTACTAGCTGCCATTGCCATTGTTACGTTATATTGAAAGCGGTTATCCGAAAGATTCTGGCTAGATCTTGAAGTCTGTGATGACAGAGGTCCAGTACCATCATCTTATCATTCAGAATCTCTGCTGACAATGTTCAACATGACACCAAAGCTTCACTATTCTCAGAATGAAAGCGTGAGTCAGTTCACCATGGGGAATTGCAGAGCAAGTATCAGCTTGAATGCTTTTTAAATGTATAATTATTATTATTTTTAAAGGAGATTGCAGAGTGCATTGATTTTTAGTGTCCTTGTACTCTGTGAAATGTGTGAAATAGTTAATACAGTTTCTTTTCTTGTAGAAAAGCCTGCCGGCATTGAGGCAGTCTTTACTGAACAGTCAACAGTCCTTTGTGCAAGCGCAACAATCTCAGCAGTCAATGCAGCAAGCCAAATCTTTACAAGCACTTCCTCAGTCTAACGCTGGACAGATGTCTACAGTTGGCACGAATCAAACAATAGGATTAAACCACTCTAACAACGTTTGCACCATCACTGGATCAAATACAGCACAGCTTTCTCAGGTCAATAAAGCTACAACAAGCCACAGCTCTGAAATGGTATGTACAAAAATGGGAAAAATAGCTGCATGTGTAAAAATCGAATTACTTCTGATCATTTTAGTAGTTTCTGTATCTCTTTAATTTTTACCTCATAAATTGTTTTTATCATGTCCTATGATTCGCCATCTTTGGAGTTTCACATTTTTACAAGACCAAACAACGTTTTTATCAGCCTAAAATTTCCCTCGCATAATTGCAAAACCAATTCTCATAGGCCAGTATGGTAAGTTTTTTTTTTTTTAAACTATATTTATTGACAGATCACAGAGAAATTGCATAGCTCTGTACCCCAGAGATGTCTGTCAGGCAAATATACACATATGTGACATCGCAATCCATCAAGGCTTTTGCATAGGGAACAGATGAAAATAATCAAAACCATTAACAACCCGCCCCCCCCCCCCACCCCTCCCAGAATTCCCGCCCTGCACGGTTGCTAGCTTCTTGGCAATCACTATACAGTCATCCATCAACACAGCACTCTCATAGATCTGGTATTGGGTCTTGTTCTGGTGGAGGGTCGAGCCACAACCCCCTGAAGTCGGCCCACCGCCGCCAAATTTTATAGTGTTTGCGAGGGCATCCCCGTGCCAGAAAATGGGCTTCTCAAGCCCCATGCTAAAGTCTAGACCCCTATTCCACGCTATTAGGGACGGGGACCTTGGGTCCCTCCACGTCCTGGCTATGTCTCTCTTGGCCACTGTAAGCCCAAGCAACAATAAATGTCTCTTGTAGAGATTACCCCCCACCCCGTCCAACACATGTAGACGGCCGAGGTGCGGCGTACGCGGTAGCACCCACCCGAGTGCTTCATCCAGGCTATTCCATACCCCATTCCAGAACCTATCTAGTTGGCTACAGCTTCACACCGTATGCAGGAAAATTCCCACCCGACCACATCTAGTACAGTCCCGGGATACAATGAGGCCCGCCTGCCACAGCCTTCGCCTAGTAAAGTATACTCTGTGTAGGTATTTAAATTGGATTAACCTAAGCCGGACGGATATGGCGGCACCTCTGGGACTCGCCAGGGCCTCTTTCCAATCCTCCTCCTCCAGCATCACAATATCTCCCTCCCAGGTCTCCCTCAACTTCTGCAAGGTGGAGGAGCAATGTATAATCAGGGATTGGTAGATGCGTGATATTTTCTTAGTCTCAATATCGCCCATGAAAACCCTAGCTTCCAGGGGGCTAAACTCCGGAAGGGAGGTCAGTCCCTCCAGGTGTGGGGTCAGAGCATGTCAGAACTGTAGTTATCGGAAGAATTGGGTGCGGGGCATATTATACTCTGCGCTCAGCTCCTGGAATGACTTGAGTGACGTCCCTGACATGACCCAATCTAGAGATCCCGATGTTGTCCCACCCTGCAAAGCCCTGTAATGCTGCTAGGCCAGGCAGGCGGCCATTATGCCAAAGGGGAGTCTCTTCGGTTGGGGTCTGCCACCACCCCATCGGACGCAAAGCTTGCCTCCAAATAGTAAAAACTACCTGCGTCGCAGGTGGTAGCGCCTTACGCCTCCGTGCCGCATATAGAAGAGCGTGCAGCGTATGGGGTTCCATCAGGAGCCATTCCCGGGCGTATGCCGGATTCCCCCTGTGCCCATACTACCATTAGTATGGTAAGTTTAATTGTTTATAGTTCTTTAAAACCACAACAGTTAGAAAAACAGTTAAAAATTGATTTAAACAGAACAGAGTCAGTGATGTCACTATTGATCAATTCAAAGCATACTTCTATCAATAAAAGTGCTTGTCCAATACATCTTTTCCAATCGTAATAAAATCCTGGTATAATTGGTAAACTTTCAGAAACTAAGCACTGTCCGGCCTACACAATCCCTTGACAGCATTCAGTCTGAAGAATACAATGTAATGTGTTTTAAAATAGGAACAAGGTACAACGAGATAAATAAATTAAGACTTTAGAAAATTTGACAAATGGCACCATGGCGCTGTTAATGCACATGCACCTTTAGGAAACCTTTAATTTAAGGACAGGGATCCAATCCTGATGTCTCGGAAAGCTAGACAGTAAATAACATACATGCTGTATAGAACCAAGGTCATAAAGTGTGGTAGAGTGTGTACAGGTTCCTACAGAGGTTTTAGGCTATATAGATGGTGTCCACCAGCCTGGGGAGAAAAGAGTAGGCCAACTATTGAAATGCGTAACGCATTAGCCAGATTGGCTCCATCTAGGATCATTAAGTATATTTTGCAAATTCAGTGAGCCTACCAGGCCTATTTCGCCCAGGGAGCAGCGTGCCTGGGGTAGGCTCTGCGTGCTGGGAGGGGGAGCTCTGTGTGTACAGCTAATAAAATGGTCTGGGCGATTTAATCAGGCTACGAAAGCCAAGGGGTTCTCATCAGAATTGAAAAATATATTTTCAAAGGACAAAGGGCACCCCGGGCTCACACTGGTCCTGACCAGAATGAAACAACTATAAAATGCAGCGTGCAGTTACTTTGCAGTTAAAAGCAAGCCAGTTTTTAAAAAAGTACATTTTGTAGTATTGAAGGGCCTATCAGGCCTATCTGTCCTGCCCTAGTCTTTCCTGGCAGAACTAAAAGAACCAATTCTCAAACCAATTGGTGCCTGAATTTCGAAGACAGAAGACTCCAAGCAAATTTATAAAGTGCCTGTACAGTAGCTGGGCCAGACACACCTAGTTTCCACTGGCCCTAGCCAAGATCTGGCAACAAATCTACAATCTGGTGAATAAAGTGCATAATGCAATCACATAAGGCTTTAAGAGTCCGATAGTAACAACCAAGTGAATAAAGTGTCCTGGGCACTTTGGCTGGTCTTGAAAAGTAAATCATAATCATAAGATTGCATTTTACAGCGTCATAAAGCCTAGCGAATCTAATGTTCGAGGCATGTGTGCTGTAGAAACGCATGCTTTTCATACTCCTGCCAACTAGTGTTGGGTACGGATGTTTGCAAGTTGTTTTTCTTTGAAAAAGTCTTGCCTAGTCAAGAGGTAAGGTGACTCCTCCTTTCGGTGCTAGTGCGCCTGGGCATTGACTCCATTGTTAGATTGTTTTTTTTCCTCCATTGGGTTCGGACGTGTACTGCTGCGCTCCGGTTCGAAACCATCCTTTGGGTTCCCCTCAGTGTGCTATCCACTGTACCCTCGACGGTATTGTTATCGTACGTGTTTCTCTCTATCTGCATATCCTTTTGATCGAGAAAGCTTCTCATCTTCGATGGAAAACATTGTGGTCAGCCTTCGGGCCTAGCCATGTCAGTCCATTCTTCTGCCTATGGGACGGACCCCATTTCAATTCTGTCCTCGGTGCACACCAAATGCCCTTGCACCGATCTACACCAAGTCTGCAACTTTTGCCTCTCACCAGAGAACAAGGAAGAAGATTACGAGGCCTGTTGGTCGTTCCAAACGAAAAAGACTCTTCGATATCGTCGGGCTCGACGACGGGAAATGCAGCGCCAAAGCACTCAACTTACTCCGGATATCTTCAGAGAAGAATCCGAAGATGAAGCCACAGCTGCGGAAGAAGAGGAGGCCTTCTCTGTCGCACGATCCGATTCCAACCTAGATATCGAATTGGAGTTTGAAGACATTCCAGCGGGACAGGTGGTTGTGAGCACCAAATCCCCCGTACCCCATAAGCTATCTTCCACTAACATAGGGCTTTGGCACCACCTTTGCATTCGGGACTTGGTTGGCACAGAGACAACGTTTCTGATGCCCCGCCCTCGGGCCCGGCATCAAAGGGATCGAGCCGAGACAGATCATCTTCGGACCCTAAATTTTCCACTCGGAAAGACATATCTAGTTTGGCACTGAAGTCCTGTGTTTCGAAACAAAAGTCCACTTCGTAGCCAAAACCTTCCACTTCCAAGGACAAGAAGGACCAGTCCGGGTCGGCATCAAAACTTTCAGCGCCTACATCCAAAGAAGATATTTCAGATCCTCTAAAACCAATTTTTGACATTATGAAAGACCAATTTGATCCAAAGAAGAAAAAACTTTATATCAATACAGACACTGGACATATGTTAGCCAAAACTCCTTCCAAAAGGAAATTCAGTTCAGAGGACACTGGTTACAAGATCCCCCATAATAAGAAGAAAGACATTGCTACAAGTACTATTCATTCTACTTTCCCATCCCCTCCACCACTTCCATCATCTTCACCTTTACCAATACCTATAGGTTCAGATCCACTACACATAACACCACAGGGATCTCCTCACACACAGCCGATTTGGGAGATGGGGATGATGATGATGACAATATTCCTTTACCTACAGATTATAATATTGATCCACCTATGGATAGTGATACAGATCTATTCCCAGCAAAACCTTGACTTCCAGATGATAATGTTTCCTATCTAAAGCTAATTTCTAGAGCAGCAGCCTATCATGAGGTTGCACTGCTTAAAGAGATCTTGGATGACGATTTTTTTTATTGCGACTCGGGTCTTCACACAGAGTTTGCCGGAGTCTCCCTATGTTAAAAGGCATGATGAGTCAAACAGACGACATTTTTAGGACCCTGTTTGGGCACAAAATTTAACACCAAGGGTTGATAAAAAATATATACCTTCACACTCTGATCCGGTTTTCATTAAAGGACAGCTCCCTCCTAGATTCACTAGTAGTTTCCAACTCTCGTAAAAGAGCAAACTCACAGACATCTGGAGATGCTCCTCCCCAGATAAAGAACCATAGCTTATTGACGCATCTGGTGAAAGGGTTGCTGCTCAAGCTGCTAATCACTGGTGCATTGCCTACACGCAGGGCCTACTAGCTAGGTATTACAGGGCACTGGGACAAGATGGAAGGCCTACTTCATAACCTCCTAGAAGAGCACCAGAAAAAGGCACAAGAGCTAGTCCAAGAAGAAAACTTATCTCTAATACTTATATTAGATGAATGCTAGATGCTGCTGGCACTGCACCGAGAGAAGTTAACACCAGCATTCTCTTACATCAGCATGCTTGGCTTAGAATTTCAGGTTTTAAACAACAGCTTTTCGGACCTCAGATTGATGAAGCTTTAAAAAAAATTGAAAAGGACACCGTTGTGGTGAAATCTAGGGGAGCACTACAATCTCCTTCAAGCGGAGGTTCTTTTATCACTCATTCTATAGAGCAGAGTCCAAAACTTCATCCTTCGACGCTAACACTTCCTCGTACAAGTCCAACACTCAACCCCCTTCCGGTAGATGTTTCTTTAGAGACGGGTACAGAGGAAACAATTTCAAGGGTAGAGGTAAGGGCACGTCAACACGTAGCTCCCCTTCTCCCAATTAGCAGTGACTTGCAAACGCTTCCCCCGGATCATCTAACAATTTTCGGGGGGAGATTTCAACACTTTCTTACCATTTGGCAATCCATAACATCAGACAAATGGGTGCTAGACATTATCCGACATGGTTATTGCCTGGAGCTCACCGATAATTCTCCCAACATTCCACCTCACATTCACAAGCTCTTGTGCGAACACCTGCAGCTTCTGAAACAAGAGGTACAAGCTCTTTTAACAGAAGAGCACTAACTGGGAGATGGGCGGCTGGCAATTCTATTATGTGCCCGGCCTGCAACAACGAAAAAGAGACTATTGCACATATTCTTTTTGTATGCAGGGCCTACGCTAATCCAAGACGAGTTTGGCTTATAGCAATGTGCAAGTTATTAGGCACTAGGGACAGTAGGGTGGCATCAAGATTAATTTCCACTAGCAGCCTACCAGTCATCACATTCGCTGTTGCAAAGTTCTTGGGCTGGATGTGGTCCATCAGAAATGAATTTCTTTCCACTGAATGATATTTTGTCCTGGGTGATGTCTGAATTTTTAATTTGTATAACAATGTTTTTAACATACCAGTGTTTTATGTGTATTTTAAATTCAATTGATCAAAATGCTTTTTTATATTAATGATAAACCCTGCTTTTAATAGAACTTTCAAAGCGGTTACTGTAACTATGGAGCAGTAACAATGTCATGTTTGTATTTATGCTTTTATGAGTTTGTTACCTCGAATAAAGCTAAATTTGATTGATTTGATTGATTGAACAAAAGAAGCTATGGAACCAGTTCCATTACAGTACCAAGGTTCAGGAGTGTACTCTGTGTACTTTCTAATCCCCCAGAAGGATGGCGCCTCAAGACCAATTTTGGATCTAAGGACATTAACTCTGTACATACTTTCAGTACATTTCCACATGGTCACGTTTCAACAAGTCCTTCCACTGCTACAGCAAGGCCATTTTATGTCCACACTAGACTTAAGACACCTACTTTCATATTCCGGTGTACACTGCTCATCGCAAATACCTCCGATTTTTGATAGCAGGAAAACACTATCAATTCAAGGTACTCGTGTTCAGAGTAACTACTGCTTCCAGTTTATTAACAAAATGTCTGGCAGTAGTGGCGGCACATCTCAGAAGGCAACAAATTCATGTCTTCCCATATTTGGACGACTGGCTCATCAAGACCAGCACATACCAAAAGAGTCTACACCACACTCAGACTACATTAGACCTATTCTACCAATTGGGTTTCACAGTCCATGATCAAAAGTCTCACCTTCAGCCTTCACAAATGTAGTCTTATCTGGGAGTGACTCTAAACACTTGTACAGCTCTAGCCTCTCCCAGTGCAGCCAGAATTCAGAATATTAAATCTCTGCCAATACAGTTTCAGGCCAATCAATACCTAGCAGCCAGAACGTTAATGCAACTGCTAGGGATGATGGCATCATGCATCGCGATAGTGCCACATGCAAGATTGCACATGCGTCCTCTACAGGAGTGCTTAGCACGTCAGTGGAATCCATCTCAGGGTCAATTAACGGATCTAGTGTTGGTAGACCGCTGCACCCATCGCTGTCTGTAGTGGTGGAACACACCAAACGTATCAAAAGGGCGGCCTTTCATCGACCCTGTTCCACAGATCATACTAACAGCAGCTGCATACCTCACTGGTTGGGGTGCTCATCTTCACAACTTGGCAGTTCAAGGTCTATGGGACAACAGGTAAAAAAGCTCTGCACATCAGTTATCTGGAGCTTCTAGATGTATATCTAGCACTGAAAGCTTTTCAGTCGCACCTCATAGGAAAAGGTGTCCTAGGCCGCACAGACAACATGACAGCAATGTACTATGTACAAAAACAAGGAGGGACACATTCTCTACAACCGCCATGCCTCTCTCAGATGATTTGGCGTTGGGCAATTCATCACGAAGTCCATCTTCTGGCAAAGCATCTCCCAGGAGTGGACAATAAGATTGCCGACCTCCTAAGCAGAAGGCGGCAACAAATTCACGAGTAGGAACTTCAACCCCAGGTTCTTCTTCCATGCTTTCAACAATGGGGATTCTCACAAATAGATCTCTGCGCCACAGTGGACAACTCAAAATGCCCAAACTTTGCCTCCAGGTTCCCACACCCTCTATCCAAAGGCAATGCCCTATGGATGAATTGGTTAGGGATATGTGCCTATTCTTTTCCACCTCTCCCTCTCCTTCCCTTTCTGGTTTGGAAGCTCAGGCAAACATCCCTCGTACTGATTCTAGGAGCTCCCACTTGGGCTCGTCAACCGTGGTTCACAACACTTTTAGAACTGTCAGTATTTTCACATCAATAGCTACATTTAAATTGTAGTCTTCTCACATAGAACCATGGGGATGTCAGACATCCAAATCCCAAGGAGCTCAATCTAGCGATTTGACTCCTGAATTCATAGTTTGGATATCTTAACTTGTCACCAGAATGCATGACCATTCTTAAAGAAGCAAGATAGCCTACTACCAGAGCATACTATGCAGCTAAATGGAAACAATTTGTATTGTACTAATAACAATATTGATCCTCTAAATTCATCTACTCAAGATAGCAATTGTTACCTTCTGCATTTACAGCGTGCTGGATAAGCCTACACTTCCATTAGTTTTCACCTTGTAGCAATAGCTGCATCTATGCAAAACAGACCACATCTTTCTCTGTTTAAGGTTTCAGTAATTAAAACCTTTATGGAGGGCCTTAAGAGAAAAGTATCACCCATGTTACCTCCAGCACCAGTTTGGAATCTAACCATCGTGCTTATAAGGCTAATGGGTCCACCTTTTGAGCCATTACACAACTGTCCGCTACAGTTTCTTTCATGGAAAGTCGCCTTCCTCATTACAATCACTTCATTAAGGAGAGTTGGTGAGCTACAAGCTTTAACCTTAGACGAACTCTTCTTTCAACTTCATAGAAACAGGGTAGTTCTTTGCACCAACCCAAAGTTCCTTCCCTAAGTGGTTTCTGCTTTCCGTATCAACCAATCAGTTGAGTTGCCTGTGTTCTTTCCTCAACCTGATTCAGTAGCAGAGCGAGCTTTTCATACTCTTGATATCAGAAAAGCGCTATTGTACTACATTCAAAGAACAAAAGTTTTCCGCAAAATAACTGTTCGTTGCATTTTCTACACCTCACAAAGACAATCCCGTTTCTAAATATAGTACTGCGAGATGGATTTTTAAGTGCATTCAAAACCTGCTACACTAAAGCTAAACAAACTTTATCCATACCTCCTAGAGCACATTCCACTCGTAAAATAGGAGCATCTATGGCCTTTTTAGGTAACCTCCTTAAAGCTGACCATTGTAAAGCAGCAACTTCGGCCACACCACACACTTTTACCAAACGTTACTGTGTGGACGTGTTAGCACGTCAACAAGCCAATGTAGGCCAAGCAGTGCTAAAAACACTTTTTCAAACAGCTGCAACATCTACTGGTTAGCCACTGCTTTGGGAGAATACTGCTATATAGTCTATGCAAAGCATGGGAATCTACAGCACACATGCCTCGAATAGATTAAGCTACTGTTCTTGGCATGTAGAGCTGTAGATTCACATACGCCCTACCACCTCCCCGGCACCTGTAGCTGTTGCAGTTTGACATTATTTACATCACATACTCATTGGCATCTCTGCACTACACTTTGTTTTCCCGCAAGAGAGTTAGAATGGAGTAACTATCTAACAATGGAGTCGATGCCCATGCGCACTATCACCGAAAGGAGGAGGCACCTTACCTTGTGACTAGGAAAAACTTCTTTGAAGAAAAACAACTTGCAAACATCCGGACCCAACACTAGATGGCGGGAGTATGCAAAGCATGTGAATCTACAGCTCTACATGCCAAGAACAGATGCCTATTGGGTAAGTAGCATAATCCTTACACTGGTTCTGGCCAGCCGAAAAGAGCATATTTTTGTATCGATTGGTATACAAATTAATTCCGATAAGGTTTCAAGGACAGGAGGGTTCCCATCCAATTTGTAAAGTACTTTGATGCTAATAAAAGGCCTGCCACATCCACTTTCCACTAGTCATAAACAGTATGTAGCAATATGGCTGTAGGCTGGAGATTAAAGTGCACAGTGCATTCTTGTCCGGCTTAAAGCGTCCAATGGGACAGTACGCTGTGCTGGTGCAGTTGGTGACAAAAGAACGCAACGACTGCTGTCCTTAAGCTACAATTGAGTGGAGACAACCAGTATACTACTTTGGCTGTCCTCTGGGCTCGAATTCAATAATTTAACCTCGTCCGTGCGGTGCAGGGCCCTAATGAAAACGGGCGTGGTCATGATGGAACGGTTCCGGCATGAGCACAGCTCGACCGATGCTCATGAGCATCGAAGGGGTTAAGAGATTACCTGAGAAATTTCACACACCTTGCTTAGAGCTGCGCATCTACTCCACTGAAACATAGATTATTAGCCCTGTTACGTTGATTCATTCCCAAAAGTCGAAACATTGGCTTTAACCACCTTAGACTTTTTAAACAAAGGCAAAAACAAGTAACGTACTTCAATGATACCTGCTTAAAGTTACACAGTCAACAGTTATGATCAGAAAAGCCTTTTTAGGCACCCAAATTTATATGCTTTTAAAGGTATTAGTCTACATCTGTGCCCCATAGGTTCTGTTTTGAAGACAAGTTTCATAGGGCTGGATAGGTACGAGGCTTATCTATCCCTGGTTTTGATAGAGAAGCACACCAAGTTCTGCATGGGCTATTCGCGTTAGCTCTTGACTGTCCTCTTCGCGCTATTTTATTTTTGCGTTTTTGGCTCGAATTTTGGGACTTAATTTTGGGGGAAGATTGTGTTCAGTGATGTTCTGTGCTCCCAAAAGTTTAATTGAATTCCTCATCTAAGATTCCGATTGGAGCTTGTGATCCTGAATGCCTCACCTTATCAATTCTTTGAGAGATCCTTTGGAGGCCACCTTGAGTTTGGCATAGTATCCCAAAAAACAAGTTTTCAACATGACTGATCGTTTGCATAGTCCAAATTCCAGTTGTATTTGAGACAACGGAGTAGCTTTTGGAAGATGAAACATGTGCCTATAGCATTGAGTTTGAGCTTTATTGAGCCATGTGATGATATGTTCTTTAAATATCAGTGAGCCATAGCTTAAAGTTGGCATAAACTAGGCATCAATTAGTTTACAAATGCCTGTGAGGTCTGAGTCACACATCTTTTATTGCCAGTTTTTTTGTAGCTCATGATCATTGATGGAGATTTCTTTCAGGCTGGCTAGCTGTGTTAACTGCGAGCCACGCTGTTGTAAATACATTTCCAAGTACTTTAAGCTTGATACTTGTTCCAAATGTACATCATTCATCACAAATTCGAATTTGTTGGACGTCTTGGTGATTCTGCCTCCACAGACCATAATTTTAGTTTTGGAATGATTGACTGATAATTTGTTTTCCTTATAATACTCTGCAAGTGTGTCCAAGGATCATTGAAGCCCCACTGCAGTGTGGTCCGATAGATAATAAGTCACCTGCATACTGGAGGAAATGTGTATGGGTGCCTGCGGTTTTGGGGGAAAAGGCACGTCCTGCAGCTAGTGCATCAATTATATCAACAGAGTAAAGAGTATACAATAGTGGGGCTAAGATGCATCTATTTTACACCAGTGTTGGTCCAGATCGTGCAACTCTGTTTGCCGATATTTTCACTTTACCCAAGTCCTGGTGTAAAGGCTCCTAATGGCTGTCAATAGATATTCTGGGATTCCCCAGCTATGCGACTTCTGTTAGATTTTCAGTCTGTCTACTTTGTTGAATACCTTGCTCTTTGTTCTGTGGCTGGAAGAGCTAAGGGGGGCTTTTAATTCTTATGTCAACCAACTTGCATATAGTAGTAAAAAGGCATATCAATATTGGTTGTCATTCACAGGTATTTTGGTTACACCAAAAACAAGCCCGGGATATTCTTTTAATTAACTTTTATAACAACCCTTTTGACAGTTCATGGTCTAAAGTTGTCTTAGAATTGGAGAATGCTATTGGAAAGCTAAGCGCAGGTGAGGAAGTTATGTTTGATATAATTTGGGTGAGTGATTTTAATACATCTGTATGTCCTCTGTCTAATACAAGGGTCTGTGGGGTTAGAAATGACTTAGGAGACTATGGTTTTCATTTCCCCGACAATTTATATGGTGAAACTCTTAATACCTTTATGGCAAACCACGATCTGGATATTATGCAGTGTGCAAGAGATGGATCGGGGAATTTGGTCCCCACCTTTATAGGAAGAAATGCTAACACTACTATTGATCATGTCTTGGTATCAGTCAATATTATTCCCATGTGTACTACCCCTAGGATAGAAGAATCCCTACTCAGTGATCACAATTGTATTATAATGAGAGTAGTTATATGGAGAAATATGTCTGTAAATACACCAGCAATTGCGGGTAATATCGCACCGTGTAGATCAAACGGTATGAGAATTAAATGGAAAGGGGTGAACCCGGACAGAGTGTTGAAAAACATTGTTACTGACAGTTATGTAGAGATTAACGAGAATTTGGACGTTAACAGCAAGCTTGGATTGATTTTAACGAATTTCTGTAAAATAAATAATACTATTGATTCTATTCTGACCATAGCCTCCAATAAGGAATTTACTCTGAATAAGGGTTGGTTCAATCATGCCTGCATGCACTCACTTACCCAGTTAAAACAAGCATTGGCATGCAGGCTTAGGGATCTGATGCTTGTAAAAAAGTTAAGACTAGACTATAAAGTTATACTTAAACAGAGGAAGAGAGAGTTGCAACAGGAGGCCTGGAATAAACTTACCCAGGTCGCGGATACTTCCGATTGTCAATTATTCTGGGCTACAGTTAATTCTCCCTTCTTAAAGGATGAAGCAGCGCCTGAACTGTCATCTAAGGTAAATAGTGAGGCATGGGTTGCCCATTTTTCGAGTATTTTTAAAACAGATAAAACTACTGGTAACAAACCTAACAACTCTGGTACCTGGCCTATCATACCATTAAATATAACTTTAGAAGAGGTGGAACAAGGTATCAAAAGCAGCAAGGGAGGAAAGGCCCCGGGCCCGGACAGGGTACCAATTGATGTTTATAAAGCAGGGGGACCTCTATTGAATACTGTATTTAATGCTGCTGTAATGGAAGGAGTCCCCCCTACATGGGGTGAATCAATTATCATCCCAATTTTTAAAAAGGAGGTTAAATCGTACGCAAAAAATTATCGTCCAATTTCCCTACTAGATTCCTCCTTTTTAATAATGAGTAGGATCTTACTGGTTAGATTAGAAGAATGGGCAGAGGATAATGGAATTTTAGTCAAGTCACAATATGGTTTTAGGAAAGGACGAGGAACCCGCGAACAGTGTATTAATTTAGATTTATTAATTGGAAAATACACTTGTGCAAAGCAAGGGTCCCTTTACCTATGCTTCGGTGACCTTAGCAGCGCTTTTGATTTGGTGGACCATTCTATCCTATGGCCAACCCTCCTAGGACTTGGGGCCCCAGAGTCTATAATCTTTTTCCTGGCCAGGCTCTACAAAAGATTAACATCTGTACGGTTTGGACATTGGGGAGAATGTACCCCCAAATTTAAGGTTAGATGTGGCATTCGACAGGGCTGCATCCTAGCCCCCTTGCTCTTTACACTTTTTATCAACGAGGTTGACGCAGTTCTTAAATTAGTTAAATCGGATGCACCACAGGCGACCGGCATAGATGTGCCAGTGCTGCTCTACGCAGATGATGCTGTCCTTTTATCTAGGACCCCACTTGGCCTTCAACGGCTTATAGATAAGTTTGTTGATTTTATAACTAGGAGGAAGTTACAGATCAACAAGAGTAAAACATATGCTATGGTCTGTGGCCCGAGCCAGAAAAAGACGAATTCCTTTTTTATAGAAGGACAGAAAATCCAGACGGTGGATAAATTCTGTTATTTAGGGATAACCTTTGCTGGGGACGGTTTATGGTCTCAAGAGATGCTGAATGTCCGGGCACAGATGGCCAAAAGCGTCCATGGTGTTTTTAGATTTGCAGCAAAGCTGGGTGACCTCCGAATCAGAGACATGATACATATTTATTTATCTAGAAGTACCTCAAGTGCACTTTATGGTGCGGGGGTTTGGGGTCACTATTCTAATAGTAATTTACAAACCGTGGAAAATAGGTTTCTTAAAAAATTGCTTGGTTTACCGCCCTCAGCATCAACAGAACTTATCCACAGGGAAGTTGGAATCAGCCATACGTCAGATTTAATAGCATTTAGGCCCCTACTGATCCTGAGATCAATGTGGTGTCAGGAGGAGTCTGCTTTCAATAGAACAATAATTAAAGATTGTCTCCGCCTGGATAATTGGTCCAAGATTCCCTGGCTGAAATACATTGTACATAGTTTTAAGGAGGTTTTTTAATTAAATATTTTGGATGACCCTAACATCGTAGCAGAGTTGCCGAAATCAGAAATGAGGAATTTGTTCTTGTTTCATAGGAAAAGAAGGCACATTACCAACTCTGAGCATTTATCAACGTGCCAATTTTATAATCGTTACTCAGATATGGAGGGTTTCCAAACTTATCTGAGCCAGGTAACCAGAATCTCACACAGATATGTACTCACCAGATTGAGATTCGGGCTTGCTCTCCGTTTGGTAGCATTTCCACGTATAAAAGAGTACCCAGTTTACCCCTGTTCGTGTGATGGCCACACCAAACAAAGCACCTTGCACTTTCTCCTGATTTGTGACTTGTACATGAATTTTCGTATTTTTACAGCAACTTTTATCCTTAACCCCTTCAGTGCTGATGACGAGCCCAGGCTCGTCATGCAGCACGGTGCTCGTGTGCTCATGACGAGCCTGGGCTCGTCATGAGCCGTGGAACGCTCACACGCGGGGCTAATTCCCCCGCTGTGCTGAGCGTTCCATTGCGCGGGCGGGTTCATGACGAGCCCAGGCTCGTCATGAGCACACGAGCACCGTGCTGCATGATGAGCCTGGGATCGTCATCAGCACCGTGGCGGCGTGCGCGGCCCCCCTCCCCCCGCACCGCGGGGGAATTAGCCCCACGGCGAAGGGGTTAAATCTATTGAAGCAAGGAAAAGTATGATGTTTTAATTGTATTTACCATTGTCTTTGTACATTTTTATTATAAAATGTACTGTAATGATTTTTTTCCGCCTTTGTATGTTGTTTCTTTTTCTGTATGCGCTTTTATGGTTGTTTTTTAATGAACCTAATAAAGCTTATTGAATTGAATACCTTGGTGAAATCCATGGATGCTACTTACAGAGGAAGGGCATTATTGATGGAGGCAGCCTTAATCAAGGAGGAAAGAATTATCAAATTGTCCTCCGTTTCGTGGCAGTGTCTGAAGCCTGATTTAGAGATGGGGATTAAGGCCTTTGAAATGGCCCATTCCTCTAGCTCGGATTTTTGCAAAGCATCTCCCATCAATGTCATGAAGGGAAGTTAACCTGTAGTTAGATGGTTGTTTATTTGTGCATATTTCGTTCATTAGAGTTTTTATGGAGCCCCTCCAACTGCCCGGCACATCATTTGGTGTGGCGGGGAGACCATTTGGTCCCTGGCACATCATTTGGTGTGGTGGGGAAACCATTTGGCCCCTGGCCCACGGCTTCTCGAAAAGACGCCAGTATTCAAATGATCTTCTCTTTACTTGCGATGTCTTCACCACATTGCTCAAGATTTCCATGAAGATGGGCCGTATGTATCAGTCGGCGGTGGGTCAATGCCAGACCCCTACTCCAAGGTGTTACACAAGTTGGAAATGTATTCAGTCCATTCGCTAACTTCTGCATCCAAGCGAATCTGGTTTTTGCTTCAGTTGTAGTACGGAGACAGCGCTAGTGGAGTAGACTACATCAGGGGTACCTTAGATGTTGGGGGCAGGGCTGTGCTGATTATGTTTGATCTGTCAGCAACCTTTAATACAGTACACCACTCCACACTCCTGTCCCGTCTCCAAACCATTGTAAGCAGGGGGCTTGCGTAGGAATGGATGGCTTTGTTCCTGGAGGAGAGAAGCCAAGAGTCTGGTGCTCACCTATTTCGTCTGGGTCATGTGATCAGCAAGTGGGAGTGCCACGGGGTTCAGCCTTGAACCCTACTTTATTCAATATATATGTCACTCCTCTTGCGTTCTTGGCATGAGCCCAGGGAGCAAAAATATTCTCTTATGCTTATGACACCGTTACTTTCCTCTTGGGGTAGGTATGAAGTGTTCCCTGGCAAATAAAATCAGAACCTGTCTGACAGTAGTTTTTCAATGGTTGACTTCCCACCAGCTTAAATGTAATGCTGGAAAGACAGAACTACTCCTTTTTTGGTGTAAAAGCGGATGAATCCTTGCAGTCTTTTTGGCCAGTGGATGCTCCTCCTCCACTATGTCACACTAGCTCTGTCAAAAATCTAGGCATTAAGTTTTTAGTTTTGGAAAACAGGTTTTATTTGTTCTGGTTCACATAAACTGCATAGCTCCGCATCCCAGAGACCACTGCACACATCAATTGTGCAAAAAGAATGACATTGACATTTCTGAAAATGAATGAACCACATTTAAGTGTCCGGTCTGTCATAACGTCCCCCAGGGCCGAAATACCTATAGAGTCCCAACCCCGGAAACCCTGCAAGGCCGCCAAATGAGGCAAACGCCTGTTGCCCCAAAGAGGAGTCTCCTGGGTCAAGATATTCCACCTAGGCATTAAGTTTGATGGTGAGCTCTCTTTTCTGTCTCAGGTTAATGCAGTACTAAGGATCTGTTTTGGTCTGTTACATGTGCTGAGGAAGTTCCTGCATTTTCTTTCTTTTTCTGCTCGGAAACTGACAGTACAGTACTTACCAGACGTGACTTCGGCAATGCACTGTATTTGGGCCTGCCTGATTACTTGATTAGTAAGCTGCAGTTGGTCCAGAATGCATCAGCCTGTCCTCTTCTAGGACTGCCTCTGAGAACTCATGGGTCCCCTTAAGTCAGGGAGCTGCACTGATTTCTCATTAGGAATAGGATCCTTTTCAAGACCTTTCTCCTGGTTCACAGGGCGATCCATCAGTCTGGCGCTCAGTACCTCAGAGCAAATATTTGCTTCTATGCTCCAGCCAGGCGTCTGTTTTAAGCCACCTTCTTTCTGGCCAAAATCCCAAGGATTCGGCGGTCCACATCTGGGGGCAGGTCCATTTAATTCTTAGGACCTTCAACATGGGACTAGCTCTCTTTAGAGGTACCAAGTATTTCAGTTACCTTCCAGTTATGGAAGAAACTAAAAAAATGTCTTTTTAAGCAGGATTAGTGGTTATCTTTTTCAATCCGTAATCATTGAGTTGCAGAGTGCCAGGATGCCCCTTGGAGTAACAGAGTGCAATAGAAATGCCCCTTACATTACATTACTTGGATGCCGAACTAGAAGGAGTGACCCTCGTGATATTTCCATTTGATCGTTTCTTGACGATTGTCCAACATTTTGTTGAGATTTTTGTTTTCCAGGACTAATATAGTACAATCCAAAGTGAATCTTCATTTTGTCTTGCAAGTTTCCATACATTTGCTCTGTATGACTTATTCGCATTCTGAATCATTTCCACACTTGAGGAGGAAGAGGCTGGTGTGGATTATCAGATTTTTTCAATTTTTGTTTTATTGCTCTCCGTTCCTGTGTACGATTATTTGCTTGCCTGCTGCCCTCAACTCTCCTTGCCAGTGAACTTGTTGAGTAGCTGTTCCAAGAATCGTGATCAGTGCAAGAGTGAAAATGACTGCTCCCCTAGTCTTGGGGCTTTCATCAGTTCGTCCATGTTTACGGTTGATGGAGTTGTAAACCATTTTATTCATTGATGTCCACAGACTCCCTCTTTATTGCCAATTGTTTGTGTGAGTTTAGTAGTTGTGATAGATAGAGTGTTGATGAGCCTTGCATCTTCACCAGTCAGACTGTTCAGGACTGGAAATTTACTACCCTGAGGATAATTCTATGTGGATACTCAAATGTAATCAATTAAGGAGGCGCTCAAGCTTGTAATGTGCGTGCAAGATGGAGGTTGATCACGGGCGCCTCTGCCATTAAGGGTTCTGAGACCCAGTGAATTTAAGGGTGGCAGCAAATTTTTCTCCGACTTTGTCCTTATTGATTTTTGCCAAGACAGTCTCCGGGATATGCCAGCTGATGTCTTCCTCTTGTGGCGGGTTCCCCTGTCTCTAGTAGATAAAAACCCCGCCATTACCCACATGGCTGCAGGATGTTGTTGCCTTAGGATTCTAATGTTTTTTTTACATTTTCCGGTTGCTGTTTTTTTTACTTAGACTGTTTGGGGTTTATGTAAATTGCAACTGAAGGTGCCTTCCTACCATGTAGTTTCTTTGCAGCCTTTGCTGTCGCGAAGATATATGAACCCAAGACACTTGTGAGCTCCTTTACTTCGATCTTCAGGGATTTATATATCAAAATTGAGACTTCTCTGAAGAATGAACCTTTTTGACAGAAGATTCGCCTGCTGTAACTAATTTGAGGAAGTCTTGCCATGGTGTGGCTGCCAACTGCCAAGTTTCTTGCAAACAGACGATGTCCTTTTTACTAATTTCCTCCATTACATTGGAGTTGGTCTTAGTATTGTTTAGACCTCAGATGTTCTATGAGCAAAATTGCTGTTCACACTTGAAAGTGGATGTGGTGATGTTATTAAAAGTAATGTTTTGTTGATTAGCATAGAGGTATGGCCAGTAGTTCAACTATCCCAATACAGGTTTCATTCCTAATAAAGAAATTCAATTTCACTAGTATGGCTCTGAATACTATTTGCAATATAGCAGTCAGCCTAATCACCCTTCTTTGTACTGTTAACATTTCTAACTGTAAGACTGGAGGACACAAACATCTTTGCATTGCAAATGTCAGTCTCTATGCATCTTAGGTACAGTGTTCCACACCCGTTACTTTCCTTCCATGCTGTGTTTTATATTCCTTGTTATCCTCTACCCACCCTCGGGGAGTAGATACATTTGGTATGACGTGTGCACCTACGGTGCTCCTTCAAATTTTCAACCTTTATGGTTGGGATTTTACTTGAGTGAAAGTGTTAAATAACCCAACCCCTTCAGCTTCCTTTTGAAAACCTTTTTCAGGCCAGTGTGTTCAACAAATTAAAATATAAAGGTTCACAATTCTCTGTAGTTTACCACCTAGCACCCCGTTTGCGCCAAGTTTTCCATACCTCTTTTAACATAACATAGTGTTTTTCCTGACTTTTCTGTGCAGGTCATTAAGAGCCACCTAAGAAAGAGCACATCTGGTTTCTGCCGTTTGCCTCTGTAGGTGTTCTAGTAGCCTTACACTAGGAACAATAGGGAAAATACATCACTTTTACACAGGCTCTTGTGGGTAGGGACCGGTGTCGTGAAACAGTTTTTTTTGGCCATGAATTACAAAATGTGATCTCTCTGAAGTGCCTGCTGAGACTAAATGCCGAAAATTGACAGTTTTATAACCAAGTCATCTATATAGCCTCCTGCATAGATAGTTATTTAACCATTGATTTCTCTGCTGTAGTGCATTTGTGATCTTATACTACAGCTCAACGTATTAACCTACAGGCCTACTGCGGGAAAGTCCTCAAATAGACTGTTCACTCTTTTTATGGAGTACGGCTAGAGGGTCTATTCAGACATTACCTCATCCAGATCCTGCTACTGCATCGGCCAGCCGATACCATCTCAGTCCTTTCATCTTTCTGCAGTCATCTAATAATCTGGGCAGGAGGCTGGCTCTAGATTTTTCAGTCTTTAGGAATACCCCTCCTGGAAAATAAACTTCTCTTCCATTGCCAAGTGTTTAATTAATCCATAGTGTGGGTTATGATCTCTATGTATGTCTCCACTGTTTTAGACAAGCACCAACATAAGACTCCTCAAACCCTAAGATGAAATCTCTTGAATGGTTTAGAATATCATAAAGAATGTATGCTTTGTGACTGGATGATCCAATTAAAATAGACCCTTGGATGGACAGTGAAAGAGAACTTACAAACCACCTTCCACAATGGATAGAGCGGAGTCAAACAAACATAATTGACTGCCCGGTTCAGGAGTTGTGGAGCTGACATAAACGACCATGTCCCATTACCTGTGGGTAACCTCATTAAACAGCCAGGGATTGGGGTGTATTACCCTGTCCCCTTCCCTCACTCTATTCGATATCTTAAGAGTTGATGACAGAGGCCCAGTAGCTGCTGGCTACTTTGCGCTTGCCACTCTGAACAAAGTTGGCATGTGGTGGTTAGGAAGAAATTTGGGCATAGATAATCTTGGACCACCTTATATTCAGTGGCTTTCTTCACAGGGAGTGTTATCGCTGTGCAGATATGTACGTCTCCCCCAACCTGAACACTGGCTATCCACCCTGCAACTTGGGGAGGCTTACTTTCACATTTCCATCTGGTATGCTTACAGGAAATCACTGCTATTAATGATGGTCGGTATTGAAAATGAACATCTTTCGCATTGTATTCCCATAGATTTTTTGTCATTTGCCTTATGTAGCTGAACCCATTTTTATTGGCATTGGGACTCTAATTGGCTTACACCTGATTGATACATTAAATCTACTTATAGTTCGCTATTATATGGTATCACATGTACCCAGGGCTTGTAAATTGCTACTAGTAGGCTGCAGCACTCATTGTGACAACCACTAAATCAGCACTGTAAATGTGTCTCGGACCTGCAATAGCAGCCCGTAGTACAGTTGCAGTTTAAAGCTGCCATTTTGACCTGGCAATGCTTCAATTATACGGGCTATGGTAACAATGTACTAGTAAATTCCAATATATTCCCGGTTCAGACACACTCAGTGAAGATACCAAACTCACTGGTGGTATAATAGTTGAAGAAATACATGTCTTAGGGAGTCCTGGTTCACTTATTAAAATCTGATCATTTTTAGTCTGCAACCTCAATATTTATGGTGAGGATCAATTTAGCATTATCTTATGAAGGAGTGTGCAAGCCAGCTCTTCAGTATAATTATCAGTAAATAGCCCTACTCAAAACCTAGGCAAAGGTCTATGCTCAGCTTTTGCTGAAAGATCTAGGAAAGTGTTCAGAAAACCACAAACCTGATTCCATATTTCCAGACTAGATTCTGCCTGATGTGTGAAACATTAGACAGTATTCTGGTTTGGGAAAGTTTTATCTATAATGCTGTGTACCTCAAGTGTATAGTCTGTTATGGCAGTTTTTCTAGACTACAGGATGGGTTTCATGTTTTTGACTATGCACTATTATGGCACAAATTAAATCAATGGGGCGTTCTGCCTGTTTTTTTAGAGTTGTTGAAGTTTTATACACTGACGCTAGAATCGAAAAAAACAGGGCCTCAATTCAGACCTGTCCGAAAGAATTCCAACTAACCTTTGCTTAAAACAGGGTTCATGTTTTCACTAATTTTGTACAGTCTTTACAACGCTGAAAAGTTCTGAAGGCTTTTTTCTTCTCATTGGTAAAACTAGGGTAAGGCTACCTGTGGCATTAGTTCCCTGGAAAATAATGGATTAGAAGTGAACCTGGAGAAAACTAAAATTTTGACCCAAGAAAAAACACTACTATCAAGAATCCTGCAATTACTTGACACTTTGGTTTAATGAGTGATGTCGGCTTGACTCTCCTGTCTGATGAACCTGCCATATACATGTGCACAATATACTTTAGAAATTTAGCAAGAATGTCCTTGGGTTTCCGAAGGGAGATGGAGGGAGCGGAGGTAGCTATTACTGTTGTAATTCTGGGTGTCACCTTCTCTATGGCTATCTGCTCTCTTTCTGCCCAATTTCTTTTTCCCCCCAAAAAAATCTGTTCGAGGCATATGAGCTGCAGATCTTAAACTGTGCATTTGATCGCCACCTGGTGTTGGGCTCGGATGATTGCATGTTGTTGTCGTCTTGGAAGAAGTCTTTGTAGTCATGAGATAGGTGACTCCTCCCTTGGACGATAGTGCGCATGGGCATCGGCTCCATCCTTAGATAGTTTTTTTCCACGTCGACGCGGGCCGTCGGGCCTACCCACACGGTGAGGCCTACACCTCATGGAAAGGACACCATTCAAAAGATGCCCCGGGTGTGGGGCAAAATTTCCACACAGCGACCATCACAAGGTGTGTAACCTGTGTCTATCACCTGAACACGACGAGTCGAGCTGCACAGCTTGTGCGTCTTTTCAATCCAAGAAGACCATTCGAGATTCGGAGGGCCCGTCGACGCGACATGCAGAGATCAGCTCCGGACCCGGTGGATATCTTCGACGAAGGTCCATGTGTCCCTGAGGAAGATTCCGATGATCTCCAGATCGTATCTGAGGCAGAAGACTGCGATGACTCCATACCATCAGGTCACCGCGTGAGTACGACTGTCCCTACCCCAGCCCAACCACCTAAACCAAAGGCTAAGGTCAAAACTCCGCCTTCGGGGCCCAGTCGAGACCGAGACATTGCTTCGAAAGCCCCGCCATCGAGCCGGGCCCTGAAGAAAATATTAAAGCCTTCCGGTAGCTCCTTACCGAGCAAACCGCACATGCTGAGACGACCAGCTCCCTCTGCACCGAAACCAAAAAGTCCCGGTTCCGAAAAAGACCCAGAAACCGTTGACTCCTAAAGACAATACGGCACCGAAACCAATTAAACCTGCTTCCACCCCAAAATCTTCGGTGCCGAAAACCGCAAAACCTTTTTCCGATGCCTCCAAGCCCTCGAATCAGGCCAACGATACCTTTGGTGCCGAAAAGTACTCCACAGGACTCTACAAAAACTCCTAAGGCTAAAGACTAACAGAAGCCAGGCCCGGAGCCGAAAAAATCGGTGCCGAAAGCAATTTCTGAAGAAGAGCTTTTTAGACCTGATCCTCTGCAAAAGAGGATATACATAGACCCAGAAACAGGACATGTTTCCACAACACCACACAGGAAGAGGAAGTCAGAAACAGCACCTACACCTCCAGTGCCTGTCAAGAAGAAGGACTCTGCCACATCTCCTATGCACCCTTCTTCTCCTGTATCTCCCTCTCCTGCTCTCCCTTTAAACCTTTCACCTCAAAATTCTCCTCTTCATTCTCCACAACATACACTCCTCAGGATGCTGATGATGATCAGTATAGCATGGGGTGAGGGAAAGACCCATATGACCCTTTTCTTTACCCAAGAGGTTCACCAGACTGGGAGTATCCAAACCCACAGGATATACCAGATATTCCTGACCCACATATATATCCATCTAAACCTTCTCCTCCAGAAGACTGTATTGGGGTTGGACATCTAATTAATAGGGCTGCCATCTATCACAATGTCACCATGCATTCAGGTGAGGCAGAAAGGGATTTTTTACTAGGCACTTTTGAACATTCCTAAAAATCTGTGCAAATACTGCCAATGATTCAAGGAGTTATTAAACATGCTCCAGAAGTGTTTAACCATCAGCGACGGAAGCCCTTAAGACTTTACATTGGCTACCTATCATTAAAAGAATTCTATTTAAAATACTGCTCATCACCTTCAGGGCATTTCATAAACTAGGACCGCTGTATCTGCGGAAAAAATTCACCAGATATCATCCAACCCGAATTCTCCGCTCGACCAATGCCAATCTCCTGGCAGCTCAATCATTCAGGCTTAAGACCCGCGGGGGCAAGTCCCTTGCGGTGCTAGGCACAAAAGCCTGGAACACACTCCCACCTTACATAAGAGCCCTGGATAGAGAAACTGTATTCAGGAAACAATTAAAAACCTGGATCTTTACTCTACCTGACACTACTGCCAGATCCCTAGTGTAAGAATTCTAGCTGATCAGCCATACAAGTGGGCGCCAAGATGCTCCTTGGAGCGATAGTTGCGCGGTATAAATAACCCCTTACATTACATTACATAACGATCCTGTATGGGCTAGAATCATAAACACAAGGATAGAAAAAAAATACAGAGCAGATCCTGGGGATCCTGCTTACATTAAGGGACAGCTACCCTAAGACTCCCTAGTAGTTTCAAACGTTAGGAAAAGAGCAAACTCACAAACATCAGGAGAAGCACCACCTCCTGATAAAGAATCCAAGATCATAGATGCTTCAGGGAAAAGAATAGCTGCCCAAGCTATTAATGCATGGCGCATTGCTAACACACAGGCCCTCCTAGCAAGATATGACAGGGCTCACTATGATCAGCTAAAGAAGCTTTTACAACATCTACCTGACCAATATAAGGCACAAGCAGATGACCTCATACAGGAGAGTAAGCTTATATCTAATGCCGCCATTAAATGTGCACTAGATGTAACAGTCCATGCATCCAGGGCAATAAACACCAGTGTCCTCTTAGACGTCACGCTTGGCTACGCATTTCAGGATTTAAGCAAGAGGTACAAACTACTATCTTAAATCAACCATTCAACCAACAACAGTTGTTTGGTCCAGAAGTAGACACAGCTCTTGAAAAAATGAAGAAAGACACTGACACAGCCAAGTCTATGGGAGCTTTGCAGTCTACCCAAGCAAGAGGCTCCTTTCGTCGCTCCTTTTACAAAGGAGGCTCCAAACAAGCTGGAGCAGAAAATTCAGCTTCCTTTAAAACAAATTCTCAAGCATCCTCTAATAAAGGATACTTTAGAGGAGGCTACAGAGGTAATAACAATAAGGGAAGAGGTTGAGGTAAAAACAACAATCAATCGTCTTTCACCACTAAATAGTGACTTCCTTCAGCTCCCCCAACAGCATACCACTTCTGTAGGGGGGGGTGTTAACACAGTTCCTACCTGTCTGGAACTCCATCACAACAGACAAGTGGGTAAGACAGATTATCCAGTATGGTTACTGCCTAGAGCTTACAGCTATCCCTCCAAATATACCACCCAGACAGCATCCATTGTCCACAGAACATCTAACGCTGCTCCAACAAGAGGTTCTCTCATTGATACAAAAAGATGCAATGGAACTAGTCCCATTGCAACATCAAGGAACAGGGGTCTACTCGCTCTACCTCCTAATACCCAAAAAGGATAGGACACTAAGACCAATTCTAGATATGAGGCCTCTCTATCTGTATATACACTCAGATCATTTTCACATGATCACTTTACAACAAGTGCTCCCATTATTGCAACAAGGCGATTTCCTCACTACACTAGACCTCAAAGACACCAACTTTCACATTCCCATACATCCTTCTCACAGGAAGTATCTCAAGTTAGTGCTACAAGGACAACACTATCAATTCAAAGTCCTTCCATTCGGGGTAACAACAGCACCAAGAGTGTTCACAAAGTGTGCTTAGCAGTAGTAGCAGCACATCTCAGAAGACAACTGATCCATGTCTTCCCATACTTAGACGATTGGCTCATAAAGGCCAAGTCATTCAACCAGTGTGTTCAACACACATCTCACACAGTTCAAACACTGCACAACTTGGGGTTTACAATCAAACCACACCAAGTCACATCTACATCCCTCTCGTGTACATCAATACCTAGGAGCTACCATACACACCAGTACAGCTCTAGCTTATCCCAGCCCAGCCAGAATACAGAGCATTCAAACCTTAATCACAAGGTTTCAAAACCAACCCTCTCTCCCAGTCAGAGTGTTCATGCAACTAATAGGCATGATGGCATCTTGCATTTTTATTGTACCATATGCAAGACTGCAAATGCGTCAATTGCAGGAATGTCTAGCACATCATTGGAATCAGGCACAAAGACAACTGACAGACCTGGTGTTGGTCGACAGCCGCACACATCGCTCTCTGCAGTGGTGGAAAAACAAAAACTTGTCCAGAGTGCGGCCGTTCCTCGGGCCTGTTCCACAATTAGTACTAACAGACGCATCCCTGACAGGATGGGGAGCTCATCTGCTCCACCACACAACTCAGGGAAGATGGACTGCTCAACAAAAGGTGCTTCACATCAATCACCTAGAGTTGCTTGCAATTTTCCTGGCACTAAAGTCCTTCCAAGTACACAAACAAAACAAAGCTGTCTTAATCCGGACGGACAACATGACAGCCATGTACTCCATACAGAAACAAGGAGGCACACACTCCCTGCAACTGTCCCAGCTCGCACAAAACATTTGGAGATGGGCCATTCCACTAAAGATATAACTGATTGCAGAACACCTTCCAGGAGTTCACAATCAGTAGCTGATCTGTTAAGTCGACAGACACAACAGATTCACGAATGGGAACTACATCTGCAAGTTCTTCAACCATTCTTTCCCAAGTGGGGTCATCCAGACATAGACCTGTTTGCCACACACGAAAACGCAAAATGCCCAACCTTCGCCGCCAGGTTTCCACACCCGTTGTCCAAGGGCAATGCGATATGGTTGAACTGGTCAGGCAGATTTGCGTACACTTTTCCGCCAACCCCACTAATACCACTAGTGGTACGCAAGCTCAAACAGCAGTCTCTCAAGCTGATCCTGGTAGTACCCACATGGGCACGCCAACCGTGGTTCACCACACTGCTAGAACTCTCTCTAGTTCCACACCAAAGACTGTCTCTGACACCATCAATGCTTACGCAGGACTATGGAGACATCAAGCATCCAGATCCAAGTCAACTGAATCTGGCGATCTGGCTCCTGAAGTCTTAGTTTGGTTACCTTAACCTGCCACCAGACTGTATGAATATCATTAAAGAAGCCAGAAGACCTACTACTAGAGCTTGCTATGCTGCAAAATGGATGAGATTTGACATTTACTGCACTAATAATCAAATTGATCCTCTAGATGCTTCCATCCAAAATATCATCTGTTACCTTCTCCATTTTCAAAGATGTAATCTAGCATATTCATCTATACGTTTACATCTTGCAGCCATTGCAGCATATCTACAAAACAGACAACTTATGTCATTATTTAGAGTACCTGCCATCAAAGCTTTTATGGAAAGATTAAAGAGAATCATTCCTCCTAAGTTACCACCACCTCCAGTGTGGAACCTAAACATTGTGCTTACAAGGCTCATGGGGCCCCCTTTTGAACCTTTACGCAAGTGTGAACTGCAATTTCTCACATGGGAAACAGCTTTCCTTATAGCTATTACCTCTCTTACAAGAGTTAGTGAGATTCAAGCTTTCACTATACAAGACCCATTTTTACAATTACACCGTAACAAGGTGGGTCTACGGACTAATCCCAAATTCCTTCCTAAAGTAATTACTCCTTTTCATCTAAATCAATCAGAAGAGTTACCAGTGTTTTTTCAAAACCCAGACTCTTTAGCAGAAAGAGCTCTACTCACACTAGATGTAAAAAGAGCTCTTCTCTATTACATTGATAGGACCAAATCCTTTCGTGAAACAAAGCAACTGTTTGTAGCTTTCTCTCCACCACATAAAGGCAACCCCATTTCTAAATCAGGAATTGCAAGGTGGATTGTTAAATGTATACAAATATGCTATCACAAGGCAAAACGCACACTAACAATTCCTCTTAGAGCGCACTCCACACGCAAACTAGAAGCCTCCATGGCTTTTTTAGGGAACATTCCCCTAGTAGATATCTGCAAGGCAGCAACATGGTCTACAACACACACCTTCACTAAACACTATTGTGTTGATGTGCAAGCTAAGCAGCAAGCTGCAGTAGGTCAAGCTGTCCTCAAAACCCTCTTTCAAACTAATGCAACAGATACAGGTGACCACCGCTAGGGGAGACGCTGCTGTACAATCGATGCACAGTGTAAGATTTGCAGCTCATATGCCTCAAACGGAAAATGCTACTTAACCACTTGGATGCTATGCTGCTCCTGGCTCTTCAATGTAATTTCCATTGAAATCAATGGAAACTCCATGACGAGTTACCCTTGTCCTTAGCGGCGAAGAGGTTAACTGTATGCATCTGTTCTTGGCATGTAGATATGCAGATTCTTACACGCCCTCCCGCCTCCCCGGGGCCTGTATCTGTTCCAGTTCTATCTTAATTAGATATACATTCATGGACATCCTTTCTTCTTTCTACAAACTCCATCATTTCCCATCATGGCGAAAAACAATCTAAGGATGAAGCCGATGCCCATGCGCACTATCGTCCAAGGGAGGAGTCACCTATCTCGTGACTACAAAGACTTCTTCCAAGACGACAACAACATGCAATCATCCAAGCCCAACACCAGGTGGCGATCTAATGCACAGTGTAAGAATCTGCAGCTCTACATGCCAAGAACAGATGCATACTGGTAAGTAGCATTTTCCTTCCATTTCTTTCCTACTATCCTCCTTTTTAGGACATCCCTTCTATCTCTTCCTTTGCCTCTCCTACTGTTCCTGGACAGCTAATTCCTAGTTCTCCCTCTTAGACTCTCTGGCTTCTCTTCTTCCTGAGCCTTCACTTTCTGAAGGGCCAGTTGCAGTGTAAGAATCTGGTCACAGGGGTACCTCGCGTTGAGGGGAGGGTTTTTCTTGGGCGAGAATTTGCTAAACAATCTAGTGAGTGGTGGAGAGGAAGTGGTCTTAACGATCAGAGCTGCTGACTTTGGATCTGGGGATCCAGGTACGAGTCTCAGCGTTGGCTCATCATCCTGTGATTCTGTGTAAATCACGTCACCTCGCCGCGCCTGGATACCCTCGCGGGTGATTAGCCACGCTCTGAAAATCCAAGTATTTATTTATTTATTTATTTATTTTTTTTTGCTATTTTTAAAACGCGCAAATACCCATACAGGTGTCTCGGCGCTGTATGGCAGTAAGTATTTATATATTTATACTGAATCATTGACAGAATATTAGAAACAACAATATTGTGATACAAAAATATTGTGCCAAAAATATTGATTACAAAATTGTTTCCCTAGACTTAAAATGGTAAATACAAAAATAACAAAAGAAAATATTTTCACACTAATATCGTTAAAACGCATTCAAAATATAGCTTTGTAATCTATATTGTTTTAGATAATCTTAAATATTTTAGTATGTAACTTTAATGTAAATTAAATGTAAATAATATTTAATATTATATATACTTAGATAAGCACATGTGTGTTTATATATACATAATGTAACACTAATATTAACACCTTCCATGCTCATGACGAGCTCAGCTCGTCATGCAGTACACTGCTCGTGTGCTCATGACAAGCTGAGCTCGTCATGAACAATGGGATTCAAGAGAGTGAAGCATCCAAGATGAATCACTGTAGCATTGAAGGTGTTAAAAATATATATTTTGCATTATATTACATGCGTGTGTGTGTGTTTATATATATATATATATATATATATATATATATATATATATATATATATATATATATATATATATATATAAAATATTAACATCAGCTGCAAAACATTAAATACATTACCAGATTGATTAAATATAAAAAACTTTAAAATCCAATGACATTTGCTAAAAATATTACAAAAATGTATAAATATATATAAACCTGTAAACCTGTAGACTTGTAGAGCGCGATTGCTGCCTGGAGGCGTCCAAGCGCTAGGGTAACCAGAACCTACCGAAGAGCAGATGAGGAGGAAGCTAGGGATTAGTGGGGGGAATTAAACAGGAAAGTCTTTAATTGTTTACGAAACACAGTGAGGTTGGGATTGGCTCTGAGATGTAGTGGCAGAGTGTTCCAGGATCTGGACGCATTGTAGGCGAACGTCCTTCCGCCTGACCTGGATCTTTTTATTCTTGGCGCCACTGCTAAAAAGGTCTGGCTGGAGCGAAGGCTTCGGTTGGGAATGTAGTGAGTAACTAGGTCACGTGAAATGCTGGGGCCTGTGTCCCAGAATGCTTGGTGGGCTATGCACATAGCTTTAAAAAGGACTCTCTGCCGAATCTGTAGCCAGTGAAGGCTGACCAGACCGGACCTCACTGATTGTCTCCGAGGTATCTTGAGCAGTAAGCGCTCTGCGCAGTTCTGCACTATCTGCAGTCTGCGCAGAGTGTAATCTGGGGCGCCTAGATAGAGCACATTGTTGAAATTGAGGCGTGAGTGTATGAGGCCTTGTATGGCCACCTGTTTGGCTTCCAGGGGGAGGAGGGGGAAGATTTTATTTAGCATCCTCATGATGCCAAAACAGGTGGCTGATAGTTTTGTGGCTTGAGCGTTGAAGGACAGAGATCTGTCTAGCCACACTCCGAGGCTCTTAATATTGTTTTTGGGGGCTGGGGGGGGGGGGGCAGACAAGGAGGCCACAAGGAGGGGGGGAGGCCAAGATCTGGGGGGCCTAAGAGCATCAGCTCTGTTTTATCCTCATTCAACTTGAGGGATGATGAAGACATCCAGGTCTTCACCTCCTCTAGGCATTCTCTAAGCCCACCTGACGCAGGCCGGGTAGTATCCTGCGCCAGTGAGACCACCAGCTGCGTGTCGTCCGCATAGGAGATGATCTTGACTCCGAATGGTTGGACGACATCAGCCAGTGGCCTCATATACAGGTTGAAGAGTGCGGGGCTCAGAGAGGAGCCCTGAGGAACTCCGCACTTTAGAGGTCTGCTAGAGGAGACAGACTTACCCTCAAAGACCCTGAAGGATCTGTTCTCCAGAAAGGATTTAAACCATGTCCAGGCTTTGTCCTTGATCCCGGTGCAGGACAAACGGTCCAGTAGGGTGTCATGACTGACCGTGTCAAATGCCGCGCTTAGATCAAGGAGGATCACTGTCACTGATCCTCCTTGATCCAGGATTTTTCTACCTTCCTCGGTGACCATGAGGAGAGCGGTCTCGGTCCCGTGTTTCGGTCTGAAGCCCGTCTGGGTGGGATCTAGTACGTGATGATTTTCCAGGAAGTTCACTAGCTGTTGATTAATATATTTTTCCAAGACCTTACTCACCCATGGGAGCAGGGAGATGGGGCGATAGTTGGCCAAGTCAGACGGGTCTAAATTGGTTTTTTTAAGCAGCGACCTGACCATGGCCTGTTTCCAGACGGTCGGTACAGTGCTGGAGGTGATGGATGCGTTTAGTACCTCCCTAATAATAGGCAGGGTGATCTGAGAGGCAGCCATTATTATGTCTGGTGGAGCAGGATCATCCGGCGATCCGGACTTAACACTGCGCGCTAGTGGTTCAAGGGTGGTAAGGTCTAGTAGGGTAAAGTGGGACATGGTGTGTTGAGATAGAGAGTTGGATTGGGTAGATGAGTTTATTTTTTAGGGGGGGAAGGCTGAATAGATAGTGTTTACTTTCTGATAAAAGAATTCAGCGACATCATTGTAATGAGTGACGGATTTCTCGACCTGCAATGCAGGAGGGGGGTTTGTTAACTTTTTAACGATCTGAAAGATCTCCTTAGGTTTGGACTTGGCCTGTAGAATTTTTTCGGCGAAATAGGTGGACTGTGCTGCTTTTATTTGAACTTTGTAGTCACCGATAGATTCTCGGTAGCGAGTTTTATTGTCTGCTGAGTCATCTAAACGCCAGCGTCTTTCCGACCTTCTACATAGGCGTTTCTTGTCCCTGAGAGCCTGCGTGTACCAAGGGGCAGTTTTTTGGGAACGCTTCAGCATAGTCTTGCTCATTGGGAGAGTATCGTCAAGAGTTTGAGTGATCCAGTTGACATAGGCTTGATTTGCTAGGACAGGGTCTTTCTGATTACTGGGTTGAGAGCTGGTGAGTTTGGTAGACCAGTTGTCAACCTCGAGGCGCGACCAGGCTCGCCTGAGCCTTGAGGTAGGGGCGGGTGACGGTGGTTTGAACGAAGTCCAGCTGATGGGGACCAAAAGGTGGTCTGTCCAGGGCAGAGGGATTGGTGAGCCGACTAAGAGGTCGGGGCAGTTGCTGAAGACAGGGTCCAGCAAGTGGCCTTTGGCATGAGTGGGGGAGGTGACGCGTTGGGTGAGTTGCAGGGCCGCTAGATCGTCTGTCAGGGTGGCGGCTGTGTGGTCAGAGAGGGAGTCGAAGTGGAAATTGAGATCACCTAGCAAGGTGAAGTTAGAGGTGGTACTGACTCTATCGGCCACACTGGATGGTAATATTTCATGGAACTGCTTGGGGGGCCCGGGGGGCGGTAGATAAGGGTACCAGAGAAGCAACTGTTGGGTGAGAGTTCGATATTAAAGCCAAGACTCTCACAGTCCGGGATGGTTTCAAAGGTGATTCGGCAGTGATATTGTTCCTTGTAGATAATAGCCAGGCCTCCTCCTCTCCCTTTAGGTCGGTCTTGCCGTGTGATTTGGAAGCCAGACGGTAGAGCATCTACTACCGAGGGATCGGAGTCGGAGGTGAGCCAGGTTTCCGTCAGGAACAGTATATCAGGAGTGTATTCCTCTAACAAAAGTGCCATTTCAGCGCTGTGCTTAGGCAGGGAGCGGCAATTTAGTAGGAACATGCGAAAGTCGTGTGTGGGCTCGGGCTAGGTTTGTGTTTGAGGGGGAGGCGGCAAGTTTTATATATAACAAATGTTATATTACAAATATAAACTAATAATAATAAACATATTTAAACAATATTAGGAAAAGCTTTGAATAATAGATATACTATTCCCACTCCAGTTTACGCAACAGTAGTGAAAGTGTAGGCTTTCATAGGTGTTACCTTTACTATTTCCACTCCAGACAGGGTAACAGTAGGGAAAGTATTGGACTTAGGAAGGGTAAGATTTATTATTCCAACTCCAGTCTGTGCAACAGTAGAGAAAGTGCTGGACTTGGGAGGAGCACAATTGACTATTCCCACTTTAGTCTGTGTAACAGTAGTGAAAGTACTTCACTTCACACCCATTACATAGTTGAATAGCCCTATTACTATAGAACAAATATTAACTCTTTATATGAACATTGGTAATTAACCCCGAAAATAATTCATATAAAAAATAAAAAGCAATGAAAGAATTTGCTAAATTAACTTTCTACACTATACCCCTAAAAACCTAGAAACCCTCAACTAAAATATAATTAAAATAAGTCAGTATTTCATAATGTACATAATTATCAATTAAATAATGAATAATAAATAATTGTTTATTATTACTTGACTTCCCACCCTATAACCCTACAAACCCAGCAGCCCACACCTACTATATAACAAAAAATATTATTACAAAATGTACTTAATAGCCAATTAAATAATTAATATTAAATTAATAATTGTTAATTATAACTTAACTTCCCACCCTAAACCACTACAAACCTAGCACCCCTACGACACTATAAATTACAGTGAGCAATTCAATTAAAAATTAAAAATCACTTAATTGCTATCTATATTTACAAATATTAACAATTATACTAACACTAATAACACATAAAAATTAATATATGAACCGAAACACATTCAAATAATTAATAAAAAACATTTTTACAACTATATTATGGAAAACGATATTAACAGCGATATTTTTAACAAAGATATTACCTGAAAAAAAAGTGATGTTCTTGACAACAATATTTCTGCATCATGGTATTTTTTGTATCACAATATTTGTTTCTGATATTTCCGTATCCTAATATTTACAACTCGGTATTTTGTATAAATACCGAGTACACTAGGGCTCAATCTAAGGGAAGTCTTTTCTTTCGGGTTGCAAGAGCCTTTTTCCACAGCATACTCTTGCATTGTCCTTGCCTATGAAGACTTTTTCCTAGCTGACCCTTCTTGAACTCTGAGGCCTGGGTTTCTATGAATTCTGAAAGCAGGTCACCAAGTTTATCCTTTTGCACTTGACTTTAAGGGTAGTGAGTCAATGAGTCCATGATTTGCTTAGGGACGCAGTGTACAGTTAGAGACTCCCGGAGGCAATGAGGCAATAAGTTACAAAGCAACTCGAAGTAATTAGGTTGTCCAGATAATCCTTTCATTAGATTGAGAACAAGTACTTTATTCTTCCTTCAACATAAATACATGGAGTATAATACATTAATTACTAGCAAGTATGGGAATTACTGGCACACTGTAGAATTTACTAGCAACTATGGGAATTATAGAAGTAATGCTTCACAGTGCATCTAGTGATTCGGTTTCTCTCCAAGTCTGTGAAAATGTGGTCTGTCCCTAAAGTCCCTTGTGCCAACATTATGGCCAGAATGCTGCTGTGGACGGGCAGTTGCAGTCAGGCTAGGGAGCAGGTTCAGTCCTTAAAACAAAGATCACATGTCCAAAATGAAACCCACTGACCAAACAGGATGAGAACCCAACCCGATTACTTCAAACACAAGTTAGGTGGGATTCTCTGGTGGAGTAGCGATATATGCCCGAGTCATGCTCTTAACTGAGAGGGCAATGGCCACAGGTGCACTCTTGCAAGCATCGGTTGCAGTCTTAAGTTAAAAATATGAATTCTTGCTTGCGATAGTTAGTTCAACGCATTGTTTTTTGTAAAGTTATTCATGACCGTTGGGACAATAGAGAACATTCCACAGCAGCTGCGCTTCCCTCATGTTGTCCAGTTGAAGTCTGCACAGGCACCCCTGCGGACCTCTCTCTAGGTCAGGGAAGAGGGCTGAGATGCTTTTGCGGCCTCGATGCTTGCAGCTGGGATATATGTACTAAGCGCAAAGGAGTTCACCCCAGGTTTTCGCTGTATGAATAACCCCCTGTACTTCACAGTGCAGGTTTCGTTCAAAGTACTTAATCAGTCCTTTCTCGGGCAGCTCTTTTTGTTACATTTGTACAAGGATATATAAACACAGCCCAGTAGAACCTTCATACATCTTTGGCAAACACATGTTTGAACCAACTTTAATATTCTGGGCTATAGAGACAGACATGATCCCATCAACTTACCTAGAGATAGTATTCATCTTGAATGTAACTATGCTAGAGATTGTCACGCAAATTTATTTATTATTGTTGTATTGAAGACTGCCAGCCTTTCACCCCAAGTACACTAACATATACAACGGCCCCCCACCCCCCGCGGCGGGATGCCTGGCTTTCACCTTGGGGATGCCCTGTAGGGGCTATCTCACAGGGAAAAGCCAGGACGGGTTTGCAAGGCAAGCGCGGAGATACCCCTTCGGGGGTCGATTCTGGCGCTATATAAGAAACATAATAATAATAATAATAATAATAATAAAATTGTAGCACGTGCTTAACCACTTTAATGTGCTGGATGAACTGTTGACATGCAAATTATTACCTCTACAGTTTGGTGGACATGAATGGTTTATGCACCAAACTGGTGCCAAGGATCCTTCTGGTACAAAATCACAGTTGATACATGAGCGAAAACCTTACCATGCGTCTCAGGATTTGTAATCGGCGTGATGTTCAGTGCGCTCAGCACGCTTAGTTTATAATACCTCAATGTGGTGGGGGGCAAAAGGTCTACTAAGCACAATGGAAAACGGCCTGATTCCACCACTTAAAAGGACACACAGTCTTTCTGCAACAAAATTTGTAGCAAGTGTCACTGTATATTTACATGCTCTACATACTATTAATTGTTATGACTCCTCCTTTTGTCCACAGTGCACGAGTGCACTTGATCCTTCTGATTTTTGTCTTCTAATGTTAACTCTAGACATTTTGGAACGCTGCTCCAAAGATCGACACATTTATACACACCAGCTTTCTTATTTTCTACATTTGTTTCGGGTCTAGCAGGTCCCTCTTCTAGCCCTACACCGAAAAAAAAGCTTCTGCGTCCAGGAAAGTTTGAGTTCACACTGATGGAACTTTGGATGGAACTGACTTTCAATGCCCGGAATACCTTGCTTCCTCAATCTGCCATCTTCTCCGGAGTCTACCGAAGGACACTCGAGGATGATTATATGACAAAGCAATGGATCGCGCTACCTTCCATTTTTGTCTTGGGTGTAATGAGAAACACACCAGAACTGATGACCACGAGTTCTGCACCCTGTGCTTCTCCCCAGAGCATGCCAAGACATCCTGTGGAGCTTGATTCTCCTTCAATTGTAAAAAGACTCTCAGATATCGGAAGGATAGAATGGGGGCACACCACAAGATGTTGTGGGAAGTGTTGCTGGAGACTCTTGGCACTTTTGGAGCCGAAGATATGCTGGGCACTCAGGAAGAAGAGGCAAGCCTTTTCGGCATTACAGTAGGCCATACTCAAGAATGTCCAGAAGGAGTGTTCTCCCATGGGTCAGATATTAAGGAGATCAAGTTCCTTAAGCCAGCATTGCAGCTGACGTCGGCCTCAGAGCTGAAGGCAAAGTTTATGCTATGCATGCACACTCTGCCTCAAGGTAAGTCTTAAGACCCTAAATGCCCAAATGGCTGAGCCAGTGTATTGTTTTTACTGCAGTCAGGCATTAAGCCTGGAACCCCACTGTAAACGTCATAAACATTCGAGTCCAGCACCTGCTGTCAGTATGCCTCAGACTCGAGAGGTTTTGTCAGCGCCCATGAAAGCCTCATCCAAGCCACCAAAGCTTACCATTCTGAACCACCTGCTCAGTACTGATGCACTGAAAAGCTGCACTCTGTATCAAAATCCCCCCACGCAGGCAAATAGCTGCAAAACACCTCATTCTGAGCCGAAGCTGATGTCAAAGACCATCCCACAACTGGCACTTGATGATTCTCTGTTATTTTTTCGGGGTTTTCTTGTCGTGGGTGAAAGGAGAAGCCAACAAAGCGGAGTACTGTATTTTTTTATTTTTTTGTTAATCAAAATTATTTTTATTGAGTTTATTCCATTGCAAGTCAACAACTCGGAGACAGGCCCGCCCAGCATACACAGTTCCCTTTCAACAAGCTGCATTATGCTTCTGTATCTTTGCAGTATTATAAAATACATGAAAGAGTAATGCCTTAATCACCTTACATCAATGTAGGACTTCTGTCCATCTCCCAAGTCTCTTAAACATCAAGAAAATAGTCAAACGATTAGAAATTGGAAAGAAATGCAAAGGAAAAAAGCAACAATCCACTCGCCCCTCAATCAAACCGCAAAGTCTATGCCCTCAGTTATCCTCAGGTGCCAAAGTCTGTTGTGTTATAGATTCTACCCTTCCATGTGATAGCCTACACTTTCTGTGGTCACTTGTGTGAAGATATTGTGGCCTAGGCATGTCTGTCTTTCTTAAAATTGAAATAAATGTAGTGCTCTCGTTCTAGGAGAACATGCCGAAAGGGGAAGTTCCCTAGAGAGAAATGTCACCAATGGACCTCATGCATATTCAACATTTTTAAAATCATCTCTAAAGGTATCTGTCATCCTTTCCATAGTCATCCTTGCCACGGTCGTGTGTGCCACTGTGCCATAGAGGGTGCACCTGTCTTCTTCCACGCCAATGCTAGTGCCATCTTAGCCACCCCTAAACAAAGCCACATGATGTTTCTGTCTTGTTTGGTCTGACGTTTCAGGGAGTTATCTCGCTGGAGTACTGTTTGTATTAGGAGAAGTGCGGCTCCATTGTTGGCTTCCAAATGTAAGCCAGTGACAGTGTGTAAATAAATACACAGTTTTACAAAATGCTCCATCTGAATCACATGATAGTATTTTTAATCCCGCAAGGTAGTATGTGTCCTCAGCAGTTATTGGGTTAATGCCACAATAAGAACTATACCTGTCTCAACCTGGCACTCGTTCTTGTCTATTTTACTCCCTTGCAGTGGCATGTATTGCTATACCACTTGCATTAACAGGGGAGAAATGCGTTTTTCTTTCTGCAGTGAAATAGCACAGTAAGTTGTGGATCTTCTGCTAAAATCCGTATTTAACCTGCAGTCTTGTGTTTGAATCCCTGAAAGAGGTTTTCACAGTAAATGTGCATGAGGCAGATCAGTGTGTTTAACTGCTTCAATTCCAAATGGGCTTTACTCGGTCTTCTCTTCTTCTTTCTAGTCTTTTTTACATTGTGAGTAATCAAAAAAGGTGAAACGTTAAATGCTTAGGGGCAGACAATTGTTATGTTCCATGGCCCCTTTTGTTTTGAAGGTTTTCGCTGCAATGAGGATTTTTTACCCTACTTTCCAGTATCCGAATCTCCAGGTTATCGCACTGTGCTCTGGATTGAGGTTTCCAGCCTTATACTGTAACAGTGAATTTGTATTACTAAACATTTACCTGAAATTGTTTTCAGATATATATAAAAACCTCTAGAAGTTATTTGTCACTCTTTGGTACCTTAACTATCCTTAGACATTTTCTCTTGCAAGACTCCTACACACATTTCTTGAGCGAGTCCCTGCTTAAGTCTAGCTGTTCACTTAAAAGAATAGAAATAGCACTTTCCTGATGGTTGTTAAGCCTGCTAGGACCTTGGCTGATTTTTCGGGCCCCATCTTATACAAGATTCTCATTCTTTTGTGTCATAATAAGCAGGATCTTGATTCTTGTTCTTTTTCTTCCTAAAGTGCTGTCCGTCTTATACACCCTAGAAGGATATTTTTCTTTCTGTTTCTTCTCCCAGTCCGAATGCTTCCTCTGATGAAGCACTGCTTCAACACAGGGCATTAGGAGGACTATTAAATCCTATCTTAACAGGAAATTTTCATTCCAAGCCTCAGCATGTCTTTTTGCCACCTGTTTCCGATTACTGCTAAAAGGACAATTGTAACTGTAAAGATGAGTTCCAGGCAGGATTCCTTCTTCAAGTATTTTATTGGCAACTCTGCAGTCAGGGGACATCAACATCAACCTCTTCAATCCCGGACTCCTCAACCGTCTCTCCAGCCTCCCCGTACATTCCACCCTCAACACTCCAGATCCCCAGTGAAGTCCCCAGTATTCTAACACAGAATACTCCGACATAACACATCTTCCCCCTTAAAGAAAATAAAAAAACTATATACAAAAAAAATAAAAATAAACATATTTAAACAACATTCCCATTTTGCATAAAAACTCATCCACATTTTCCTGCCCAAATTATTCCAGCATATAACCTCTAAATAAATAAACATATTAAAAAACAACATTCCCATTTTTCATAAAATTCATCCACATTTCCCTACCCAAATTATTTCAGCATATAACCTCTAAATAAATAAACATATTAAAAACAACATTCCCATTTTTCATAAAACTCATCCACATTACAACACAACAAACATCTTCCCCCTTAACAATAATATTGATGAGCAAAAGAAAACTATATACACAGATAATTTCTTATACAATTGTCTTCTACAGTTCTTACATCTTCCTCTTCGTCTTCTTTTCCTCACTTCTCAGTCTTTTCCCAGTCACCTGCCTCAAGTTCTTCCACACTCTTCCTGTCAAGGTTCCTATTTCCCTTAACTCTTCCCGGTGATGTACTATCCATCCATCCTATGTTAAATCTACCCTCTCCATTCCTACTCTGGACTGAAACAACAAAATTAATGGCAAACAAACCCCAAATCATCCCAGAACATTTTTCAGGTGACAAAAATGGTTTTAACTTTGTTAAAGTCTTATCCGAATCCGCACACTCCTTGCATTCCCTTACTACTCTTCCCAACTCAATATCAACACCTTCCCACCAAAATGAACTTTCCACTCTCTTCTTTATCCTTACAATTCCAAAAAGTCCTTCCTGACATGAATCTACTACTCTTTCCCTCAAGATTCTAGGTGGTAAGACTTCACCTCCTCTGTAAACAAAAATCCTGATTCCTCACTCAACTCTCCTCTAACTTCCCAAAAACTATTTTCTTCTACTGCATTTCGGTTCCCTTCACTCCAAACTTCAAAAACCTTCACTATTATTTTCTTCATCAACTCATCTTTACCATAATGCAAAAGCCACTCAATTGACTTCTCGAACTCTTCCTCCAACACAGCAAAATGATAGACATTCCACTCATTCCTAAACGGTAAAGGCATTCCTGCTGATGTCAAGTTCCTTGATGCGAATCCAAAAACAACTTCCTTCTCTCCACCATCATCCTTAATTCCTCCCGCTAAATCATCATCTTTAACTCTTTCCGCTAAATCATCATTCTCATCCAACACCATAACCTGCTCTTTTGCATTCGGATTAAGTATTATATCCAAGCTTGCCTGATCTTTCCATCCTAAAACACTAGGTCCCTTTTGCGCAACATACATTCTTCCCTCAGCCACCTTCCTTTTAAACACAAATGTCACATCTCTACACCCCACCATTGGAATGCTTTTCCCAGTGAATCCTCTTGGATTTATATCACTTTCCATTAGATCTTCGCCAATCTCCTTCACAAATTTTCTCTTCCACATATCCAGATTCACAATAGTATATGGCGAACTCGAATCTGCCACTAACATCACTTTTACCCCCGCCACTTCAATTTCACATTGGGGTTTATTTCTTCCTTTACTTTTCCCATCCAAAATAAAATCTCTTATCATAAAAACGTCATCGTCCTCATCTGAATCTTCTTGTTCCCTCAACTCATCTCTTCCCCTTGTCACATACTTTATCCTTGTAGTTTTATCTCTTCTATAACAAACTCTTGCGTAATGACCAATTAAACCACATACAGTACATTTTTGATCTCTTGCTCTACATGCTTGACAGTTCGCTAAATGTGTATAACTTCCACACCTAAAACATGCTAAATTATTTGTGCTTTCTCTATTATATTCATTTCCTGTAGCTTGAAAATATTTCTTCTCCGTCTTCTCTTCGTCAAATTTATCTTTCCTTTCTGCACCAACACTGCTTGCTCTTAAAGTTTTCCTCACAACACACACGTCTTCACTATCTTTTACTTTCTCTTCTTCCAGGGCTGCTTTTGCACATCTGACTGACACTTCAGCCTTTCTTACTACCGCTAACACCTTGTTCAGTGTTCCATCTCCCATGGTCCATAATCTTTCTTGCACCCTTTTATTGTTAGTGAGCATAATGACTTGATCTCTTATTAGTTCTTCTTCTATCTGTCCAAATCTACATTTCTCCGCCATTCTTTTCAACACGCTCAAATAATCATCAATCTTCTCATCCTGTTCTTGCTTTCTCCTGAAAAACTTGTATCTGTCAATTGCCACACAAACCGTTGGTGCATAATATCTCTCTAAGTCGTCCAACGCATTCTCGTATACATCCGTTTCATCTTCGCCTCTTTCCTTCTTTTGCATTCGCACATATTGCCTTATTCTTTCTGGCCCTAAGGAATGTAGCAAAATCCCTTTTTTTATTTCCGGTGTCATTTCTTCATTTTTGATAGTGAACATATAATTATTGAAATACACTTTCCATTCCTGCCATCTTATTTTTGGTTCTCCAGGTTCTGTTAAGAATGGTATTGTTGGCGTTAATGTAAATGTTTGTGGCGCACACATTTCCAGAAATTATAAGTTACGCTTCTAAAAACTTCCCCCTTAGTTAGAGTTGTCCTTCCTTTTCTTGCTTTTATTCACTTCAATGTTGCAATTACGCTCCTCATAAACTTTCCTTGTTTTTTTTTTTTCTCCTTTCCCTTCCTTTTACTCTGATTTTTTTTTTTTACTTTTTCCCTTTGTTGCAATACACTCTTTTAAACAACCTCCAACTCTTAACAGTTTCCTGATGCTTAATATTCGTTTCCTTCTTTAAATGGTAATGGTGGTGTCAAAGTGAACCTCTTTTTCATAATATTCTCAATGCTTTAATAAACTTCTTTTTTTTTTATCCTTCTTCCTCCTCCTTCCCTTCTTTTATCTATCACTTTGTTCCATTATCATTCTTCAAAATAAGCTTTCCGACTTTTAAATTGCTTTTCTTATTCCTTTCATTAGTTTCCTTCTTTTAAACGAATAAGAGTTTTCCCAAATCGTTAAAATGGCCGCCGGCGTGATGACGTCACACGCTAGCCAATCAGCGTGTGTTTACATTCACTTCCTTCTTCACGGGTCAGAGTCGCTCTTCACGCGCCCCTCTTCACGCGCCCTTCTTCACGCGTCACAATCATCAAGACGCTGCTCCTCTTGCTGTTGGGCGCCGACACGCCTCTCAGAGTTCCAATCACCACACGCGCCCCTCAGCTGGCACCACGCGCCTCACAGAGCTTCTTTCTCCGCACGCGCTCCTCTCCTGACTCGCGCTACTTAACGGTAACACAATACTTCCTTCTTTTTTTTATATTTTAAAAGTCACTTATTCCTCACTTCTTCATTCCGCTCACCTCAGTTTATGTCAGTTTCACTATCAGTTCAATTTATCCTCATCCGTCTGTAACTTCCTTCCTCTTCACTTAATTTCTTTCCTTCAAAACTCCATGGGTCCACGCAGAGTTGCCCAATCCTCCGTCGCCAAAATTGTAAAGATGAGTTCCAGGCAGGATTCCTTCAAGTATTTTATTGGCAACTCTGCAGTCAGGGGACATCAACATCAACCTCTTCAATCCCTGACACCTCAACCGTCTCTCCAGCCTCCCCGTACATTCCACCCTCAACACTCCAGATCCCCAGTGAAGTCCCCAGTATTCTAACACAGAATACTCCGACATCACAGTAACATTGCTGGTATCGTTCAAGTTCTTTGCCCTGGGGAATTTGGTGCTTCTTTGACAAAACAACATCAGGCCTTTTTTGTGCAATGCTTCAGTAAGTACTATCTGCAAAATAAATAGTACTCTGTACAACTAAGACATCTCTAGTCTAACAAGCATTTGCAATGCAATAGGTCTCGCATTAGGAAAGTTTGAGCGATTGGTCTTGTAAATGACCATTTTATTATTTGTGTTGGTTTTGAAAATAGCTCAATTAATAGCTTTGTCATTTACAATGCCAATAGTTATAACTTTCGCAAATGTGACAACTATAACCTGGGGTTGCGCTGAGTGATGCTGTGGTGGTGCTGTGGTGGTGCAGAGTGGTGCTGTGGTGGTGCAGAGTGGTGCTGTGGTGGTGCAGAGTGGTGCTGTGGTGGTGCAGAGTGGTGCTGTGGTGGTGCAGAGTGGTGCTGAGTGATATTGTGGTGCTGCTGAGTGGTGCTGTGGTGGTGCTGAGTGATAATGTTGTGGTGCTGAGTGGTGCTGTGGTGGTGCTGAGTGGTGCTGTGGTGGCACTGAGTGATAATGTGGTGGCGCTGAGTGATAATGTGGTGGTGCTGAGTGATGCTGGGGTAGCGCTGAGTGATGATGTGGTGATGCTGAGTGGTGCTGTGGTGGTGCTGAGTGATGCTGGCGTGATGCTGAGTGATGATGTGGTGATGCTGAGTGGTGCTGAGTGATGCTGGGGTGGTGCTGAGTGATGCTGTGGTGGTGCTGAGGTGGTGCTGAGTGGTGCTGTGGTGGCGCTAAGTGGTGCTGTGGTGGTGCTGAGTGGTGCTGTGGTGGTGCTGAGTGGTGCTGTGGTGGTGCTGAGTGATGCTGTGGTGGTGCTGATTGGTGCTGTGGTGGTGCTGAGTGGGAGATGGGGAGAGGGAGAAAAAGGAGAGGAGGGAGAGGGAGAGAGGAGAGCGAGGGGGAGAGAGAGGGGAGAGAGAGACGGAGACGGGGAGAGAAGAGAGGGAAAGGGAGAGAGGGAAAGGGAGAGAGGGTAGAGGGAGGGTAAGAAGAGAGGGGGAGGACGAGAGCGAAGGACTGAGGGGAGAGAGAGGGGAGGGAGGGAGAGAGTAGAGCAGGCAGAGGGGGAGATGGGGAGAGGGATAAAAAAAAGAGCAGGGGGAAGGTAAAGAGAGAGAGATAGGAGAGAGAGGAGAGCAGGCAGGGCCTGGAAATCCGGGAGTGCAAGTTGCTATAGGCTAAAAAGCCAGGCGTCACCGATGACTTTGGTTTTTAAGTGCTTTGCTCAACACTTTCAGGATGGCCCTTGCTGCCTCTGGGCCACATATTGGTACTGTGGAACGAGGACAGATGCATGCTGGGAAGAATGTGCGGCAAATGTGGAATGTGGGCGGGTGAATGAGAAGAGAATGGGCCCCAAATGTCCCTGCCCATGACAAACACATCTTCTCTGCATGCAGAGCACACACACCTTCACTCAGCCACAAACCACATCCCAGCTGGACGCAGCAAACACTGCTAACCATGCCTCCGGCTTTGTTTTTGTTGCCGAATTTGTTTTTACCAGTGAAAAACTTTAAAAATATAGATTTCCCCAGACAGATACGTGACCCTGCCTAGTGAGAAAGTATAAATGTGTTATGTGACAAACACATGTTGTTATCTTATGGTTTTTAAACTCACATAAATAATGAATTGCCTGCGCTTGAAAGCTGATGATACGCACACATTAAAATTACCTCTCAAGTTTCAACATGCTTTCACTGTTAGAAATAGGCGTTCAAAAACCAACGAGGGGTACTAATATTTTAATGCTTATTTAAATGAACAGGCCGTTCACGGTTTGCAGTATTTCACATTAGGACATTTTTCTCTTTTAAAAAAAAACAATAACATACGAGTAATTCCAATTTAATTTGTAGCCTCGAGAAAGCCTCAAGATTTGTACACCAAGAGGGAAACGTGTACAAGCCAGTGCACCACACAACCTAAAGCAACATTTTAGTGGGCAAACAACAACTAAAAAGATTACTGCTTGGCCTGGACATGGACTTGGAAGTTTGTTTAAAATCTGCTATGGATTAATTTTAAAAATAATCAAAAGGCGAAAGAGAGGCAACCAGCTTACTCTTCAAGGCAGATTCAGGCTCTGTGTTCACTTAATACCTAGCATTCTGCGGAGGAAATCGAATTTTAGGTGGCAGTTGTAATTTAGTGCCTGTGTCTATTTAAGAATTGGTCTCCTCATTAAAAGAAGTGCTGAATCAGTGACACTGTGATGCTCACAAGACAGGGCTGATGAAAATCAAGATACGCAGAAGGAACAATGAATAATTAAAAGGTTCAGGTAGGAATCACAGTCGAGGGCTACGAGACACACTAGGGAACTAGATAATAGGACGGAGGCCCCTGAAAGCGAAGCAGGGTGCGCATCACAACTGCTGACGTGTGCAAGGTCATCAGCTCCAGGGCCTCCTGCCCACGGTCACGCTACTGAAAGGCACTGCGAAACCAGAGTGGTGTGGGGCAGAGTGAGTCAGTAAGATCAGGTATCAGGCACATTGCGAGATCGCACAGTATCCCAACGTCTAAGTTATGTTCAGCGAATGATATCACAAGACTTGTGGTGATGCAGGAGACAGAGAGGAGCTTGTGATGATCGATAGACCGAGAAAGAGGAGCTTTAGCCAACCATCCATGTGCTGTACCTGTGTGACTGGATCTCCTGGGTAGTAACTGTCGGCACAGCACTCATGCTGGCAGGCCAAAGTAGACTGTTAGAGGTGCAACAAAAAAAGTTAACCTGCTGCCCCCTACAGTGCACATGGTCAAAAGTACTAATAATGAAAAAAACGAAGACGCAGCTAGCGTTGACCCCCGTCATAGCACTTATTTTGTTCTTTACCTCATGTGCACAACAGGCCACGCTGAGGAAGGTGGGGAGGGAAGGAGCAGGACGGACAGCTGGGGAGGTGGATGGAAGGGTTGTGGGGATGGTTGGCGGGGGTTGGTGTTGGGTGGGTAAGGCTGCATGAAGGAGCCAGAGGAGGCAGGGAGAGTGCAATCAAGAGGAGACTAAGTAGAAAAAAACACACACACTTATATGGAGTAGGCTGATGAAAGTAAAATAAATAAACTGCACCAGGAATTCGAAAGGAATGGCTGAAATATTAAAGTAGCTCTGGGGCCGGCACAATCCTGTCTGAGGAAAATGTCTAACGATCAACTCTCTGCACACTTAACGAGAAGGTCTGTTATCAGCTCTTCCCCGCGTTCCCCTTGATCTCCTAATTGGAGCTTTAGCGAGTCCTGGAAGCAAATAGGCAGCACATTGTGCGAGAGGGAGGGGGCCACGGAAAGAGAGAATGTGTGAATGGGAGTGACGGAAAAACGCCCGCATTGGAATGAGGCTCAAATGCATTCTTTCCCTGCAAAATGTTTTGTGAACGAGCATAAAACCAAGACAGAAGTGTTTGTAGTCGCTTCGGAGAGGAAGAATGTCATCAAAGGTTAAATACATCAGTTTGCTGAAAATCAAAGCTTGTCCCAGCAGGCGGGGGCGGGGAGCAGAGCTGAGCAGAGCCTTTGAAGAGCCAGAGTCACGGCCTGCGGCCGTGAATAAGTGACGGCGGGGGCGGAAAGAGAGGAACAGATGGCGCGGCCGTGAAGTGCAGGCGGGGGGCGGGGAGCAGAGCCTTTGAAGAGCCAGTCAGTGAAAGGCTGATAGGCAGAATAGGCAGAAGCTCGTGCACGAGGCGTGCACTTCCGAAAATCCGGATCGTAAAAGTCAGCTTTGTGGATGGACGGCATTAGGTCTCTCTCTACGCGAGACCTAAAAACCTGTCTGTGGTATTGGATGGCCTGCTCTGACATTTTACCACTTCCAGATGGACCAGTTTGAAAGGGGCAGTGTGCGGGCCAGGGTTTTTGATACTGCCACTGCACCCTAGACCAAAACAAGTGGCCCACACACTGGCCCTGCCTAGCCGGCCCATCTAGCAGTGGCTTTACAACTCTTGTCTGTCTGGTGTTGTGTTTCTTTCTATAGTTTACATTGTTATCTCCTACAAGTTTGCAAAAGGATAGACACCTGGCCTTAGGAGTTATCTACTGTTACGTCTGTGGTACGGTGAAGCCTGTTGCCTATTTCCAGACCTCGGTCTACTCACTGTTGGTAATTTGCTTTTCTTTATTGAAAGATTTGGTGCACAGCTTCTTGGAGTAGATAGCATAGTGGCATGCATAATATGGCATACATTTGTGCACCAGCTGTCCACTGCTTAGCTGCACAGCAGTTTCCAGCCGTAACCACATACCTGTCAGAATACTCAACCAATATTAACTCTAAATTGTAATGTAATTTGATAAATGTCTAACCAAAACCATCCCAGTCCTGTACTTAACCTAACATGTTGAAATGATTAAGAAAAACATTTTTCAATTTTGAATGAATTTTCTTAAATATTGCTTAATGTTTGAATTGTTAATTTCGTCTTTATTTAAAAAAAAAAAAATTGTTAAATGTCTAAACTTTTGATTTTCAGTCATCATTTGCATTATCTGCTTTCATTTGCATTTTTCTTAATTGTCTTTTCTTCGGGAATTGTTTCCTTTAATATTGTCTTAGATTTCACATAGCATCAAAATAATGCTATCATACATCATGAAAATGTACTCATTGGAGAGGTTTAATTTACAATGTAATTAAAGTGTGTTTTAATTACAGATTTGTCATTCGTCTCAAACTTTGAGCCACCCACCGACATCGTGCAAGTCAGCACAGAGTAGAATGCCCGTTTTATCTCAGAGCAGCAGACCCCAAGGTACTAATATATTAGAATACATTCTGATTGTGATCTTGTTTGGTCATGATATATTATATTTGATGTAACTCTGTAGTATCATACTCTGTCATTGAGTTGTAAATTAATTTTGTTGAATAATTTGATGCGTGTACTGGAATCTAGATTGTTTATGCATCAAGCTTTCAGTGGAATTATTTGTCATGGATTTTATGAACACTGTAGGATTCACCAACTATGAATATTTTGTCTAATTATAAATTATACTGAATCGCAACACGAGGCTCTCACCCTTAGCTGGGTTCATGCTCTACAGACACCTACACATTCATGCATTGCACTGCAGGTCGCTGGCTGTTTTGTTTTTTGGGGAAGAAGAATAAGGTCTTGGGAACTGGGTTGGTCTTGATGTTATGAGCTTACTTCACAGGGAGAGTTTTGACTCTGAAAGAGACCGTCAAAGGTGTTAACATAAGATGCATGCTCTGAGAGGTTTTCTTAGCTAGAAGGCAAATCTCACATAGCTGCAATCACATCATATAAATCCGAAATGGGAAGTAAGCAGACGATATATATATATATATATATATATATATATATATATATATTTTGCAACACGTTCAGCTATAGAGTCGAAAAAATGGCAAGCACACTGGAATCCGATTTTAGTGATTTTAATGCAAACCCCCCTTCACCCCTGACAGACGCGTTTCGCTATTCCAGCTTCGTCAGTGTCACTTTGATTGTTTAAAAAACGCCATTTTAAACCTATTGGCCATAGCTAAAATCATTGACATCGATGATGTTACAATTAGCCAATGTGGCGGCCATCTTTGAGTGTATATCACTCCTCTATTCACAATGTGGAAAATGGAGCAAAATAAAGTGCATAGTGCTCATTTAAAAACATTACGACAACAAACATTACTTAATTTATGTACATACATTTCATTTTGATACCTTATGAGATATAGAATGGAAACATGTAGTGCTGATATAACTTTGTGTTTTTTCAGTTACTTTTCTTCTAGGGGTGTATCCCCCAATGAAACCTCTTGTAAATACCCAAGATCTACCTGTTAGCATCTATTTATCTCTTTTGTTTTGTAGCCCTGTTTGGGCAAGCATATCTTTTTGTTATTCAGTCAATAGTGCTTACGGATAGGGAACATAAGTGAGGATAGGGAGTTAATTTCATTTTTCAATTGTTGTTCATACCGTTCCAGTTTAGTAATACACATGATCCCATGTGCATACTTAGAGGTGGACCCATAATTCCTCACCATTATTGAGGCCCCATGGTACCATGGTCTGAAGGTCAATTATATACCTTAATTCCAGGATTTTGAGTGCCTTCTCTCTGTCCCCCCCACGTTCCAGACGGTTCACTTGATCAATACAATAGAAGCTTAAAAGGTCTCTATTACTGTGGTGACATTCAGCAAAATGCCGGGCAACCGGATATGATTTATCTTTATTCGTAATTGCTCGCATATGTTCAAGTATTTTAAGCTTCGTGGGGTTGATAGTGACCGCTAAGCCTGCTTCAGGCGAGGTCACCCCCCACGCATCACCGATGTTGCCGCTGCCTGCCTTCTGTTCTGCCTGCCACGTGCTCCCTATGTATCTTCTTTTGCACGGGCACTCTAGACAGTAGATGGTAAAATTGGAATTGCAATTTAGCAGTTTCTTTATCTTTCCGTTGGGTCTTTCCTCACCTGTCCTGCCTGGATATTCTAAGATTTTTCTACTCCCTTTACAGGCTTTACAGCGTAAACAGGGGAAGAAACCTTTTAGGTTGGTACGATTAGCGGGCTGTGGCTCTGAGGAAAAGTGGCTACGCACAAGGTGATCTGAAAGTGATTGACAGCGCCGATATGTTATTAATGGCTGTTTAGAAAGATACTTTTTCAAAATGCTGTCAGTGGTCTGAATGTGCCAGTTCTTCCTAAATGAGTGGACCAGGTCTCCAGAACTAGTGTTGAATTTGGTGATCATCCTCACTTCATCCTCCACTGCTGGCAATATTTTTGGAACCAGGAGATCCCTCCTGTTGACTAAAGACGCCTTATTTGAACCCTGTTGTAGTATGCTTTTGGAATATCCCCTGTTTAGGAACCTATCATTAGCTTCATCTGTAGCTTGTTGAAAGTCTGTTTCCGTTGAACAGTTTCTTTTTAGGCGTAACAGTTCGTCATAGGGGACATTTTCTATCAGACTCTTGGGGTGGTAACTAGCCGCGTGTAAGGCGGCGTTACCCGCCGTTGGTTTCCTATAGAGTCTTGTTTGGAGGGTATTGTTATTTATATAAACCTCCAAATCCAAATAGCAAATACTAGTTGCACTTATTGTGCTGGTGAATTTCAGGTTCAAAGTGTTATTATTGAGCTTGGCGATGTAATCCTCAGCCGAGGTACGTCCCCATGCCAAATAATAAAAAGGTCGTCTATATACCTAGTCCACGTTAAAATCTTGTTTGTCCATTCCTCATTGCTCTCAGTCCAAGCTACGTGCTTCTCCCACCAGCCCACGAACAAGTTTGTGTAACTGGGTGAGAAGCACGAGCCCGTAGATGTACCCCTGGTCTGTTTATACATTTGATTTGAAAAGAGGAAAATGTTGTGATATAAACAAAAACGTATCATGCTAAGTAACATATTGCTGTGTGACCTGTATTTTTTTGGTTTACTATCTAAAAACCACTTAATCGCCATTAGGCCATTTTCATGGGCTATACAGGTGTATAAATTCACCACATCCAATGTGATTAATAGCATGTTATCATTCCAGGTGATGTTGTCCATAATACGGAGAAAGTCTTGTGTATCTCTTACGTATGACAGTAAGTCTTTTACAATGGGGGCAAGACATGATGGCGGGCCGTGGCGGATGTATTCTCCAAAAGACTACCAATTGAAGACACGATTGGGCGCCCAGGTGGTCTTTTGGCATGTTTGTGGATCTTGGAAAGATGATAATAGGTGGGTAAAATAGGTGATTTACATTGTAAAAACAGGAACTCTTCACCATTAAGCATGCCATCCTCTTTCCATTTGGTCAGCATTCCTTGAAATTCCGTTATGCTTTTGACATACTCTGTTCTTTGTATGGTGATGTAGCACTCTTTGTCTTTTAATTGTCTTAGTGCTTCTTGTTCCTAATGTTTCTTATTAAAAATTACAATATTTCCCCCCTTGTCTGAGGGCTTTATTTCGATAGTTTTATCATCTTTCAGGGACCTTATTGCTTCCCACTCTTTCCTTGTGATATTGGACGATTTCATGTCCATTTTGTCCCTTGATATTCTTTCCAAGTCTTCAAGTACCACTTCATTGAAGACGTCTATTGCGTCATGTGGTGCAACAGGCAGCTTTTCTTATTTCTTTTTCGTTTTGCTTGAGTCTCGTGTTTGTGATACAGAAACATCATTACCCTAAATGTTTACTGATCCACTTTCTAAGATTTCTTGAGTTGGAGTCAGTAATAAATTTGCCACGCTGTTAGGGTGCTCTTCTATGACTTCTTCTATTCCATTCTCAGTGTGAGTTTCCACCGTCACTTTTTTAGGATGAAGAATGAAGATTTTCTTAAATTTAAGTTTCCTAATGTATCTAATCAGGTCGATTCTTGTATCCACCAGGTTGAATTCGCTTGCAGGACAGAAACTTAGTCCTTTTTTAAAGACCCTTAACTCATCCTCTGTCAGTTCTCTTTTCGACAGGTTGATGACATTATTTTCTTCTGTTGTTGTTATTTTCTCCTGCGATTTGAGGCACTTCGGGTCACCCTCGGGGAGGCTATTGATTGCATTCCTCCTCTTGCCCCTCTTGCCCCGCCTTGTCCTCCTCTTTGGTTTGGTTGTGAGGGGGGGTGATTCCTTTGTTGTGGCCTGAGGAGCGTTTCATTTATTACTTGAAATTCGTCCAAAAAAGGTGTTGCGCTTATATTCTCATTTGTTGCAGTAGCAGTGGGCTGTTCACCATCAGACACTTCTGATTCCTCTGTTTTGTTTGTACTTGCAGCCCCTTGTGCAAGTCGTTTCCTGGTGGCATCAAATTTACGAGCGAAAGTCAATATTCTGCCAGATAGATAATCTTGCTCTTCCCTCTTGAATTTAGTTTGTTTTCGTTTTCGAATACCTAGTTCATAATCCTTGATTCTTTTATTCATGGCGCTTCTCAAATCCTCGCTAGCCTTTGAGTCTTTTTCTTTTGAGATTAGAGCCTCCACATCTGCGATTTCCTTTATACATTTGTCACGGTCACTCCATGCATATTTAATTAACAGTCGTACCATCCCTTTTGAGGATTCGGCTGTATACTCTGCCCAGTCCTTTAATAATGCGGGATCAGGATTTTCATATGACGGAACCGTGAAAATTCGAAGGCCCCTCGGTATTCTGTCACATTCTATGTATTGTTGTAAAGAGGTAGCCTCCCACCTTTTGCGAACCTCTCTCTCTTGCAGTTTTTCCAATTTCAGAAAGAGGGTTTTCAGATTGGTACACGCTGTTGACGTTGTTGTGGTGGTGACTGCTTTCGGTGGTCGATCTGTGGCGGACCTAAGCATCACATTTGCAGCAGACTCTCTCTCTCCCGTTATGTCCTCATTGCCCGACATCACTATTTATCATAGTATGTACTCAATGATGATATTTATGCGGGTCGGTGATTTAACACTACGTTTAGGGGTTTGCACTTTGACTACGGTTCCTTCGGGACAGAGGCTGAGCAGAGAATGTCAATGACAATGCGGAAACAGTCCACTCACCGCGCTCGGTGCAGGCGTTTGGTCACCGTCTGCCGACGTCTTCCTCACATCTGCGCTCGTAGCAGCCGGTATGTAGCTTGTGTCCTTTGTTAATAATCTCCTTAGAGCATGTTGGTCGCAGCTCCAATTTCCATGTAGCCCAAAAGTGCCTTGGGGCTAAGGCCATATTGATTTGTAACACTGGTTCCTTCACCGCCGTCACTCCTCCGACTCCCGGGTGCTTCAAGCCAGCGCTGGTGAGGCGCTTAGAAACTGCAACACGTTCAACTATAGAGTCGAAAAAATGGCAAGCACACTGGATTTCGATTTTAGTGATTTTAATGCAAACCCCCCTTCACCCCTGACAGACGCGTTTCGCTATTCCAGCTTCGTCAGTGTCAGTTTGATTGTGTAAAAAACGCCAATTTAAACCTATTGGCCATAGCTAAAATCATTGACATCGATGATGTTACAATTTGCCAATGTGGCGGCCATCTTTGAGTGTATATCACTCTTCTATTCACAATATGGAAAATGGCGCAAAATAAAGTGCATAGTGCTCATTTAAAAACATTACGACAACAAACATTACTTAATTTATGTACATACATTTCATTTTGATACCTTCTGAGATATAGAATGGCAAACATGTAGTGCTGATATAACTTCGTGTTTTCTCAGTTAGTTTTCTTCTAGTGGTGTATCCCCCAATGAAACCTCTTGTAAATACCCAAGATCTACCTGTTAGCATCTGTTTATCTCTTTTAAAAATAAATAAATAAAAAAATTATATATATATATATACCCACTTTTCGCTGCAACTTCAGCCGCTTACATGAGGTCGGGCCGTGGCGGATTAGCAAAAACCCGTTTAAATCCAACAACACTCCGTCAATTCAGTGAAGAATACAGAGCCACGGCACCAAACTGCTGAAAAGGTAATTTTAATGGCAGCACTCAACACGTTTCGGAAAACAAAGTTTCCTTGGTCACGAGTATCGAGGTTGTCAACATTACAGATTTAAATAAACATCACTTGATTGTGAAAAAAACAGTTGTAAGTGAAAACAGAGTTCTCGATTGTACCATTATAGTAAACAAAGGTTCTAGGCATATGAGCTGCAGATACTACACTTAACGTTAGATCGCCACCTGGTGTTGGGCTCGAATGATTGCATGTTGTTGTCGTCTTGGAAGAAGTCTTTTGAGTCACGAGATAGGTGACTCCTCCCTTGGATGATAGTGCGCATGGGCATCAGCTCCATCCTTAGATTTTTTTTTTCCGCCAAAGGGTTCGGATGAACTTTTTCCGCTCCGGCTAAAAATAGTCTTTTCAAGCACTTCGAAGCGCAAAAACTGTATTAAAACTTTACCAAACTACCTTCGATATCGACTAACATCGTTTTCGACTCCATCAGCTCGATTCCGGTTGTCGACACGGGCCGTTGGGCCTATCCACGCCATGAGGCCTACACCTCATGGAAAGGACGCAATTCAAAAGATGCCCTGAGTGTGGAGCATAGTTTCCACACAGTGACCACCACGAGGTCTGCAACCTGTGCTTATCGCCAGAACACGACGAATCGTCCTTTCGATCCAAGAAAATCATCTGAGATTGGAGGGCCCTTCGACACATAATGCAGAGATCAGCTCCGGAACCGGTGGATATCTTCGACGATGAGGTTCCGCTCGTTCCCGAAGAAGATTCCGATGATCTCCAAATAGTATCAGAGGCAGACGACTCGGAGGACTCCATACCATCGGGTCAGCGCATGAGTACTACTGTCCCTGCACCACACACGATTCAGAAAAGGGGGTGGTGATGAACAGAGTGTCTGAATTAAGCAGACCACTCTTACCCAGTCCAAAGATCAGGGCTTGATCCATCACCGTTATTTATCTCACTGCACCATCCCAGCTCAGAACCTGGCTATATGCAAATCAGTCTGTCCCTGGCCCAGTGCATCATGGGAACAGGGCAGACTAAACTACCAAGCCAATTCTTCACCAGAAAGGAGACAAGCTACCGGGGACCGGTTTCTGGCATTTCAGCCGTCTTCGGCCCGGCTTGCTTGAATCCTGATAGTGCAGTGAGAAAGGGACTCATGTCTGAGTATACCCTGCCACACCTATAGTGGCAAAAAACGATTCAGAAAAGGGGGTGGTGATGAACAGAGTGTCTGAATTAAGCAGACCACTCTTACCCAGTCCAAAGATCAGGGCTTGATCCATCACCGTTATTTATCTCACTGCACCATCCCAGCTCAGAACCTGGCTATATGCAAATCAGTCTGTCCCTGGCCCAGTGCATCATGGGAACAGGGCAGACTAAACTACCAAGCCAATTCTTCACCAGAAAGGAGACAAGCTACCGGGGACCGGTTTCTGGCATTTCAGCCATCTTCGGCCCGGCTTGCTTGAATCCTGATGGTGCAGTGAGAAAGGGACTCATGTCTGAGTATACCCTGCCACACCTATAGTGGCCAAAAACGATTCAGAAAAGGGGGTGGTGATGAACAGAGTGTCTGAATTAAGCAGACCACTCTTACCCAGTCCAAAGATCAGGGCTTGATCCATCACCGTTATTTATCTCACTGCACCATCCCAGCTCAGAACCTGGCTATATGCAAATCAGTCTGTCCCTGGCCCAGTGCATCATGGGAACAGGGCAGACTAAACTACCAAGCCAATTCTTCACCAGAAAGGAGACAAGCTACCGGGGACCGGTTTCTGGCATTTCAGCCGTCTTCGGCCCGGCTTGCTTGAATCCTGATGGTGCAATGAGAAAGGGACTCATGTCTGAGTATACCCTGCCACACCTATAGTGGCCAAAAACGATTCAGAAAAGGGGGTGGTGATGAACAGAGTGTCTGAATTAAGCAGACCACTCTTACCCAGTCCAAAGATCAGGGCTTGATCCATCACCGTTATTTATCTCACTGCACCATCCCAGCTCAGAACCTGGCTATATGCAAATCAGTCTGTCCCTGGCCCAGTGCATCATGGGAACAGGGCAGACTAAACTACCAAGCCAATTCTTCACCAGAAAGGAGACAAGCTACCGGGGACCGGTTTCTGGCATTTCAGCCGTCTTCGGCCCGGCTTGCTTGAATCCTGATGGTGCAGTGAGAAAGGGACTCATGTCTGAGTATACCCTGCCACACCTATAGTGGCCAAAAACGATTCAGAAAAGGGGGTGGTGATGAACAGAGTGTCTGAATTAAGCAGACAGCTCTTACCCAGTTCAAAGATCAGGGCTTGATCCATCACCGTTATTTATCTCACTGCACCATCCCAGCTCAGAACCTGGCTATATGCAAATCAGTCTGTCCCTGGCCCAGTGCATCATGGGAACAGGGCAGACTAAACTACCAAGCCAATTCTTCACCAGAAAGGAGACAAGCTACCGGGGACCGGTTTCTGGCATTTCAGCCGTCTTCGGCCCGGCTTGCTTGAATCCTGATGGTGCAGTGAGAAAGGGACTCATGTCTGAGTATACCCTGCCACACCTATAGTGGCCAAAAACGATTCAGAAAAGGGGGTGGTGATGAACAGAGTGTCTGAATTAAGCAGACCACTCTTACCCAGTCCAAAGATCAGGGCTTGATCCATCACCGTTATTTATCTCACTGCACCATCCCAGCTCAGAACCTGGCTATATGCAAATCAGTCTGTCCCTGGCCCAGTGCATCATGGGAACAGGGCAGACTAAACTACCAAGCCAATTCTTCACCAGAAAGGAGACCAGCTACCGGGGACCGGTTTCTGGCATTTCAGCCGTCTTCGGCCCGGCTTGCTTGAATCCTGATGGTGCAGTGAGAAAGGGACTCATGTCTGAGTATACCCTGCCACACCTATAGTGGCCAAAAACGATTCAGAAAAGGGGGTGGTGATGAACAGAGTGTCTGAATTAAGCAGACCACTCTTACCCAGTCCAAAGATCAGGGCTTGATCCATCACCGTTATTTATCTCACTGCACCATCCCAGCTCAGAACCTGGCTATATGCAAATCAGTCTGTCCCTGGCCCAGTGCATCATGGGAACAGGGCAGACTAAACTACCAAGCCAATTCTTCACCAGAAAGGAGACAAGCTACCGGGGACCGGTTTCTGGCATTTCAGCCGTCTTCGGCCCGGCTTGCTTGAATCCTGATGGTGCAGTGAGAAAGGGACTCATGTCTGAGTATACCCTGCCACACCTATAGTGGCCAAAAACGATTCAGAAAAGGGGGTGTTGATGAACAGTGTCTGAATTAAGCAGACAGCTCTTACCCAGTTCAAAGATCAGGGCTTGATCCATCACCGTTATTTATCTCACTGCACCATCCCAGCTCAGAACCTGGCTATATGCAAATCAGTCTGTCCCTGGCCCAGTGCATCATGGGAAAAGGGCAGACTAAACTACCAAGCCAATTCTTCACCAGAAAGGAGACAAGCTACCGGGGACCGGTTTCTGGCATTTCAGCCGTCTTCGGCCCGACTTGCTTGAATCCTGATGGTGCAGTGAGAAAGGGACTCATGTCTGAGTATACCCTGCCACACCTATAGTTGCCAAAAACGATTCAGAAAAGGGGGTGGTGATGAACAGAGTGTCTGAATTAAGCAGACCACTCTTACCCAGTCCAAAGATCAGGGCTTGATCCATCACCGTTATTTATCTCACTGCACCATCCCAGCTCAGAACCTGGCTATATGCAAATCAGTCTGTCCCTGGCCCAGTGCATCATGGGAACAGGGCAGTATAAACTACCAAGCCAATTCTTCACCAGAAAGGAGACAAGCTACCGGGGACCTGTTTCTGGCATTTCAGCCGTCTTCGGCCCGGCTTGCTTGAATCCTGATGGTGCAGTGAGAAAGGGACTCATGTCTGAGTATACCCTGCCACACCTATAGTGGCCAAAAACGATTCAGAAAAGGGGGTGGTGATGAACAGAGTGTCTGAATTAAGCAGACCACTCTTACCCAGTCCAAAGATCAGGGCTTGATCCATCACCGTTATTTATCTCACTTTACCATCCCAGCTCAGAACCTGGCTATATGCAAATCAGTCTGTCCCTGGCCCAGTGCATCATGGGAACAGGGCAGACTAAACTACCAAGCCAATTCTTCACCAGAAAGGAGACAAGCTACCAGGGACCGGTTTCTGGCATTTCAGCCGTCTTCGGCCCGGCTTGCTTGAATCCTGATGGTGCAGTGAGAAAGGGTCTCATGTCTGAGTATACCCTGCCACACCTATAGTGGCCAAAAACGATTCAGAAAAGGGGGTGGTGATGAACAGAGTGTCTGAATTAAGCAGACCACTCTTACCCAGTCCAAAGATCAGGGCTTGATCCATCACCGTTATTTATCTCACTGCACCATCCCAGCTCAGAACCTGGCTATATGCAAATCAGTCTGTCCCTGGCCCAGTGCATCATGGGAACAGGGCAGACTAAACTACCAAGCCAATTCTTCACCAGAAAGGAGACAAGCTACCGGGGACCGGTTTCTGGCATTTCAGCCGTCTTCGGCCCGGCTTGCTTGAATCCTGATGGTGCAGTCAGAAAGGGACTCATGTCTGAGTATACCCTGCCACACCTATAGTGGCCAAAAACGATTCAGAAAAGGGGGTGGTGATGAACAGAGTGTCTGAATTAAGCAGACCACTCTTACCCAGTCCAAAGATCAGGGCTTGATCCATAACCGTTATTTATCTCACTTTACCATCCCAGCTCAGAACCTGGCTATATGCAAATCAGTCTGTCCCTGGCCCAGTGCATCATGGGAACAGGGCAGACTAAACTACCAAGCCAATTCTTCACCAGAAAGGAGACAAGCTACCGGGGACCGGTTTCTGGCATTTCAGCCGTCTTCGGCCCAGCTTGCTTGAATCCTGATGGTGCAGTGAGAAAGGGACTCATGTCTGAGTATACCCTGCCACACCTATAGTGGCCAAAAACGATTCAGAAAAGGGGGTGGTGATGAACAGAGTGTCTGAATTAAGCAGACTACTCTTACCCAGTCCAAAGATCAGGGCTTGATCCATCACCGTTATTTATCTCACTGCACCATCCCAGCTCAGAACCTGGCTATATGCAAATCAGTCTGTCCCTGGCCCAGTGCATCATGGGAACAGGGCAGACTAAACTACCAAGCCAATTCTTCACCAGAAAGGAGACAAGCTACCGGGGACCGGTTTCTGTCATTTCAGCCGTCTTCGGCCCGGCTTGCTTGAATCCTGATGGTGCAGTGAGAAAGGGACTCATGTCTGAGTATACCCTGCCACACCTATAGTGGCCAAAAACGATTCAGAAAAGGGGGTGGTGATGAACAGAGTGTCTGAATTAAGCAGACCACTCTTACCCAGTCCAAAGATCAGGGCTTGATCCATCACCGTTATTTATCTCACTGCACCATCCCAGCTCAGAACCTGGCTATATGCAAATCAGTCTGTCCCTGGCCCAGTGCATCATGGGAACAGGGCAGACTAAACTACCAAGCCAATTCTTCACCAGAAAGGAGACAAGCTACCGGGGACCGGTTTCTGGCATTTCAGCCGTCTTCGGCCCGGCTTGCTTGAATCCTGTCACCGTTATTTATCTCACTGCACCACACACAGCACCCAGATCAAAGGCAAAGTTTAACACTCGGCCTCCGGGGCCCAGTCGCGACCGAAAAAACGCTTCGAAAGCCCCGCCATCGAGCACGGCTCCGAAGAAAGTAACTAAGCCTTCCGGTAGCTCTGTACCGAGCAAACCGCACATGCCGATCCCACAAGCTCCCTCAGCACTGAAACCAAAAGAAGTCTCGGCTCCGAAACCGTTGACTTCTAAAGATAAAGGTATGAAGCCAGCGTCCGACGCCTCGAAGCCGACGAGTCCAGCTTCCACTCCGAAACCATCGTCTTCGGTACCGAAACCAACAAGGCCTGATTCTGATCCGCCCAAGCCCTCGAAACTGCCTATGACACCGAAAACAACACCTTCGGTGCCGAAACCTACGCCAAAGGACATTGTAACACCTCCTAAGGCTAAAGATAGTCAGCAACCTCGTCCGGAACTGAAAAAATTGGCGCCGACAAAGGTTCCACAAGGATAAGACCTTTTCCAACCAGATTCTCTGCAAAAGAAGATCTACATCGACCCAAAGACAGGTCATGTATCCACTACACCACACAAGAAGAGGAAGGCAGATGCAACATCCACACCTGTAGTACCTGCCAAGAAGAAGGACTCTGCCACATCTCCTATGCACCCTTCTTCTCCTATACTCTTAACAATTCACCACAGATTTCTCCTCAACATTCACCTCTTCTGTCTTCACACTCAACTCAAAATGATGATGAGTATAGTTTAGGGAGAGGGATGGACCCAGATGAGCCTTTCCCATACCCTGTAGATGATACAGATTGGAAGTACCCAAACCCACAGGATGTGCGAGATATCCCTGACCCACAGTCATATTCATCTAAACCTTCTCCTCCAGAAGATCACATTGGTTTTGGTCAGCAGCTAAACAGAGCTGCCATTTACCATGGAGTCCCTATGCATTCTGATGAGGCAGAGGAAGAATTTCTGTTAGACACATTTGAACAATCGCAAAGGTCTATTCAAATTCTTCCCATGATTAAAGGGGTCATCAAACATGCTCCGGAGATATTTAAAGACCCTGTTCGTACTAGGATCCTAAACTCTAGAATTGAGAAAAAATATAGGCCTGCACCTGCAGATCCAGCCTACATTAAAGGACAACTACCATTAGATTCACTAGTTGTGTCAAATGCTAGGAAAAGGTCAAACTCACAAACGTTAGGTGAGGCACCCCCACCTTAAAGAATCCAAAGTAATAGATGCTTCAGGCAAAAGAATAGCTGTGCAAGCTACCAACATATGGCGTATAGATAACACACAAGCCCTCCTTTCAAGATAGGATAGGACTCATTATGATCAGTTAGAGAAACTACTAAAACATCTACCTGACCAATATAAGGAGCAGGCAAACAACCTTATACAAGAAGGCAAGCTAATTTCTAATGCCTCAATCAAGTGCGCACTAGATGTGGCAGGCACTGCATCTTGAGCTGTAAACACTAGTGTCGTACTCAGAAGACATGCGTGGCTACACATTTCAGGATTTAAACAGGAAGTGCAAACTACCATTTTAAATCAACCATTTAATCAAAATCAACTCTTTGGACCAGAGGTAGACACAGCACTTGAAAATATGAAGAAGGATACAGACACTGCCAAATCTATGGGAGCTTTGCAGTCCACACAAGCTAAAAGTTCCTTTGGCGCTCCTTCTACAGAGGAGTCTCCAAACAGACTGGAGCAGACAATCCAACATCCTTCAAATCTAACACACAAACATCCTCTAACAAGGGATATTTTAGAGGAGGATATAGAGGAAACTACAACAAGGGAAGAGGGGTAACCACAATAATCGAACCTCTTCCACAAGAAAACAGTTCTTCCCTCTGCTTCCCCGACAGCATTCCACTCCTTTGGGGGGCAGATTAACACAATTCTTACCTGTCTGGAATTCCATCTCAACAGACAAGTGGGTAAGACAAATTATCCAGTATGGCTACTCCCTCCAACTTAAAGCAACCCCTCCACACATACCACCCAGGCAGCGTCCAATGTCTGCAGAACTCCTTACTCTGCTCGATCAAGAAGTTCTGTCACTTCTTCAAAAGGACGCAATAGAAATAGTTCCTTTACAACAGCAAGGAACAGGGGTTTACTTGTTATATTTTCTAATACCCAAGAAGGACAGGACACTAAGACCAATTCTCGACCTCAGGGCCCTTAATCATTACATACAATCAGATCATTTTCATATGATCACTTTACAACAAGTGCTCCCACTGCTGCAACAAGGCGATTTTCTTACAACACTAGATATAAAGGACGCCTACTTTCACATTCCTATACATCCTACTCACAGGAAGTATCTAAGGTTTGTACTGGAAGGACAACATTATCAGTTCAAAGTCCTTCCATTCGGAGTGACAACGGCACCAAGAGTATTCACAAAGTGCCTAGCAGTAGTAGCAGCACATCTCAGGAGACAACAAATACATGTCTTCCCTTATCTAGACGATTGGCTCATAAAAGCCAAGTCATTCAATCAGTGTGTCCAACACACATATCAGACAATTCAAACATTGCACGACTTAGGGTTCACAATCAACTACACCAAGTCGCACCTGCAACCCTCTCATATACATCAGTATCTAGGGGCTACAATAAACACGTCTACAGATCTAGCGTATCCCAGTCCAGCAAGGATACAGAGCATTCAAACCATAGTCACAGTCTTCCAACATCAACACTCTCTCCAAGCCAGAGTGTTCTTGAGACTAATAGGCATGATGGCGTCTTGCAATTTTATTGTGCCATATGCAAGACTGCAGATGCGTCCAATACAGGAATGTCTAGTACGAAAGTGGAACCAGGCTCAAAGGCAACTAACAGACCTGGTGTTGGTAGACAGCCGCGCACATCGCTCTCTGCAGTGGTGGAACACCAAAAACGTAACAAAAGGGTGGCCGTTTCTGGAACCTGTTCCACAAATAGTACTCACAGCAGACGCATCTCTCACAGGATGGGGAGCCCATCTCCTACATCATACGACACAAGGACAATGAACCATTCAACAAAGATTGTTCTATATCAACCATCTAGAACTGCTAGCAATATTCTTAGCACTCAAAACATTCCAAGTACAAGTACAAAACAAATCTGTCTTAATCCGGACGGACAACATGACAGCTATGTATTATATACAAAAACAAGGGGGGAAGCACTCTCTACAACTGTCCCAGCTTGCACAGAACATTTGGAGATGGGCCGTTCCACAAAATATATATCTGCTAGCACAACACCTTCCAGGAGTTCACAATCAGATAGCAGATCTGTTGAGTCGGCTGACACAACAAATTCACAAACTACATCCACAAGTTCTTCAAGCATTTTTCCACAAGTGGGGTCATCCAGACATAGATCTGTTCGCCACACAAGGAAGCGCAAAATGCCCAACCTTCGCCGTCAGGTTTCCACACCCGCTGTCCAAGGGCAATGCGATATGGATGAACTGGTCAGTCAGATTTGCGTACGCTTTTCTGCCACTACCACTAATACCATTAGTAGTACGCAAGCTCAGACCATAGTCTCTCAAATTAATCTGGGTAGCCCCAGATGGGCACGGTTGACGTACCCATCCGGGCACACCAACCGTGGTTCACTACACTGCTAGAACTCTGTCTAGTTCCACACCAAAAGTTACGCCTCACACCATCCCTGCTAGCGCAGAACCATGGAGACATCAGACATCCAGACCCAAATCAACTGAATCTGGTGATCTGGCTCCTGAAGTCTTAGAGTTTGGTTATCTTAACCTACCTCCAGACTGTCTGAACATCAATAAAGAGGCCAGGAGCTTGGTATGCTGCTAAATGGAAGAGATTTGCCATTTATTGCAATAATAACCAAATTGATCCACTGGACGCGTCTATCCAGAATATTATTTGCTACCTTTGAAATTTACAAAAATGTAACTTTGCATATTTATCCATACGCCTGCACCTTGCAGCAATTGCAGCGTATTTTCAAAACAGACAACATCTGTCTCTTTTTAGAGTGCCTGCTATTAAAGTATTTATGGAAGGATTAAAAAGATTCATTCCCCCCAGGTTACCACCTTCTCCAGTGTGGAACCTAAACGTCGTTCTTACAAGACTCATGGGACCCCCTTTTGAGCCTTTACACAAATGTGAATTGCAATTCCTCACATGGAAAACAGCTTTCCTTATTGCTATTACCTCTCTTGGAATAGAAAGTGAGATACAAGCTTTCACAATACAAGAACCTTTTTTACAACTACATCGTAACAAAGTGGTTCTAAGAACTAATCCTGAATTCCTTCCAAAAGTCATTATTCCTTTTCATTTAAACCAATCTGTAGAGTTACCTGTGTTTTTCCAAAACCCTGAATCTGTAGCAGAAAGAGCTCTACACAGACTAGATGTTAAAAGAGCTCTTCTCTACTATATAGATAGAACTAAATCTTTTAGAAAAACAAAACAATTGTTTGTGTCCTTCTCTCCACTTCATAAAGGCAACCCCATCTTTAAGGGTGGAATTGCAAGGTGGATTGTAAAATATATAAAAATATGCTATCAAAAAGCAAAACGTACATTAACAGTTCCTCCTAGAGCACACTCCACACGCAAACTAGGAGCCTCTATGGCTCTCTTAGGGAACATCCCCCTAGAGGACATATGCAAGGCAGCAACATGGTCTACAACACACACCTTCACTAAACACTACTGTGTTGATGTGCAAGCCAAGCAGCAAGCTGCAGTAGGCCAAGCTGTCCTTAAAACTCTCTTTCAAACTACTGCAACAGATGCAGGTGTCCACCTCTAGGGGAGGCACTGCTGCACAATCAATGCTAAGTGTAGTATCTGCAGCTCATATGCCTCGAACGGAAAATGCTACTTACTTTATGGTATGGGGTATTCAACCACGAGTGCTCACATTTTAACCCTTCTACAATAGCAGGGGTATTTACAAACTACAAAGTCACTCTTTCTCTGAAAGCTGTTGCCCTTTCATCTGCTGTTGCCCTTTCATCTTTTTTTGATAATTCAGACTTCCTGGCAGCAGTCGCTTGTCTCTGGGAGACCATGACCACTATATTGTTGTGGCAGACATATGAATCAGTCTCTGCCTAACCTGAGGCCAGTGATTTCTTTTTTACAATGATTGTAGATTGTTCACTGTATAGCACATCACATTTAGGCTTGTAGTAGGTTGAAAATTTAAATTTGAAACCAAGAACAATCTGTTTCAACTTATTGTGGTTAGTAAAAGTTCTATGTTTGAGTGTGCCCTGACCTCATAGGAAGGGCCATGTATAGAAAAGTGGGTTCAGCCTCATTTGTAACATTCAATCAATCCAAGTAAAAAAACGAAATTTTGGGAAATTGATCTTAAATAGTTAGCTAGTTAAATATTCATTATTCGGTTAATTTAAATCATACAAGACACAGATAATCTCAATAAAAACATAAATTCATAAAATATCACATGTTGCTTTTAGAAGTCAATAAAAATACACATACACAAATTAAGAGTTTGGAATAAAAGTTAAAAATCCAGTTCTCGGCGGCGCCGAGCGTGATGGCCGCAGCTTAGAGGATCTCCGGGACCGCAGAGAAATCCTCCAGTAATCCACCACATGTCGGCGGGTGGGTTCTGCGCGAGGGCGGTGGTGAGCTTGTCATCGGTGACTTTGTTCCAGCATCGTCGAGGCAGTAGTTGGGTGTGGGGGTGCATGGTGGGCTTCCTGAAGGTGAAGTGGATGCAGTATTGGTCGGTCCAGTGGGGTTCGGTGGTGCGGTTGATGGAGACGTGGGGGCTTGCGGTGAAGATGGGGTCGAGCGTGTGGCCGGCGATCTGGGTGGGTGTTGTCACGAGCTGTCTGAGTCCGAGGTTGTCGAGCAGGGTGGTGGAGTTGGTTTCGTTGTTGATCTGGAGATGAAAGTTCGTCTCCTTGGAGGATGTAATCCGTGGAGGCGATGGCGTGCGTGCTGATGAAGTCGGTGATGGAGTCACTGAACTGTGGTCGGGGTCCGGGGGGGTCTGTAGATGAGGGTTCCTCTGAGGGTGGTGTTGGGATCGGTGTGGATATGGAAGTGCATGATTTCGACGATTCTGAGGGTGTCGTCGGCATTGGTCGATATTTTGAGGGTGTTCCTGTGGACAATGGCGATTACTACTCCTGTTCCGTTGGTGCGGTCCCTGCGTGTGATCTTGTATCCTTCTGGGATGGCGATGGCGATGTCGGGTGTGGAAGCAAGGTTCAGCCAGGTCTCTGTCAGGAAGGCGAAGTCAGGGGAGGTAGAGTCGAGGAGGTCCCAGAGCTCGACGGCGTGTTTGCGGGTGGAGCGGGTGTTGAGGATGCATCTGAGGTAGTTGGGTTCCTTGGTGGGCGGTTTGGCCGGCCGGATGCTGGAGAGGTTGCAGTTCCGGCAGGTGAAGGGTCCTTCGGTGCGCTTTGGGGTTGCCCCGTAGCAGGTATGCTCTAGACCAGGGTTGAGTGCGTGGCGGGTGTTGGTGTCGTAGTGCAGACGGGCGTCGTGGTGTTTCCAGGGGTTCTGGCGCTGGGCGCAGATGGGCTTGCCTTTGGCGCGCCAGCTGCGCGACCGGGTAGCGATCGACATATGTAGGGGAGGGGGGAGGGACTATCGGCTGAGAGGCGGGACGCGGGATGGGAGGGGGGGAAGACACGGCGGGAAAGTAGGCAGGGAGTGCGGGCAGAATCAAAATAAGAAACAAATTAGAAATAGAGCGGACTGAGAGGAGATATGAGAAGGAGAAATAAATTAAATTAAAGTGCAACTGGCGCGGGCGGGCTGAGGGGAGGTTTGAACCCTGAGGCGGAGGGTTGTCTGGCAGAAGGCAAGCAGCTCGCCGCAGCGCTGTGCGGAGAATGACGACCGTGGACCAAGGTCTGTGGTCCCACAAGAAAGGGCAGAAAGGTCACAAAAAGAAATCGGGCGAAACGAGTGGCACAGAGGGCACAAAGGTCACAAAGGGTAGAAAGGTCACAAAAAACGGGGGGAAATGAGTGGCACAGAGGCTGAAAGGTCCCAAGAAAGGGCAGAAAGGTCATAAAAAACGGGAGAAGCGAGTGGCACAGAGGGCACCGAGGTCACAAGAAAGGGTAGAAAGGTCACAGAAATGCTGGGGCAGCTAAGCAACCGACGGCAAAAACGGGCAGATAGACACAGGGGGCAGCGAGGGGAGCAGAAGGGAAACCGGGCAGAGAGACACGGGGGCAACGAGGGAGAGAACGGGCACAGGCGGTGCTGTGCGGAGGGAGAGCGACCTACCTGGAAGGGTCAAGGGTCACTTTAACAGAGATCTTTCAAGAGAAAATGCAGACAGGGGAATGCGGGTATGCGAACTAGAACCTGGGATAGAGGGAGTGAGGTACGTGCTGTGAAGATAAGGAAAAAATGATTAAAATACCTAAGGGTATCCACTTGGAGACTTTAATTGCTTGGTACCTATGGTAGGATAAAAAAACAAACAGGTGAGTGGGTTACTGTGGGGCTCAATGTGCCCAAGTAACTGTTACAAGGTCGACATGTTTCACGCCTGGTGTGTCAACTGTAAGATCAATGACGTTTCTTCAGGACCTGGCGGAAGGTGTGATGGTGCCCGTGTGTGAAAGGGTTCCCAGCAAAGAAGGTAACCCAATGAAAGTGTAAGTACTCTCTTAAGAACCATGTGGCAGCAATTAGTGCTCAAATGGTTGGGGTCTTGACTCGTAGAAATTCCTACATAAGAGTAAAGACCCCAAACGACGGGGGAATATTATCCCTTGGCTGTCAAGGACAGACAACCGCTGATGTAGGGTAGGTGCAACGGACCTATCATCCAACACAACTATACTAGGGTGCGGGACATCAGATGCGGATTTGCAACAAAATTGTCAATATCATTCATATAAATAATACTCTATCATAGAATTAAACTTCAGCAATAGGAAAACAAATAAAGCAGCATTTTGGAACAAATGAAGGACAAAATACATTCTTTTGAGGCCTACTTTAGTAGAAGGAAATATTACACTTGTCAATGCTGCTTCCAGGGCCTACATATAAGAACCACGAAATCATCATTTTAAAAGAATAGACGTCGCATTATTCAATTGTATGAAGAAATAATGAATACATGGAAACAAAATAAGAAAACATTCATTCAAACTGTATTTATAGGCATTTTGTCTAATTGCGATCGTCTAGAGGCCTAAATGATCACTTTTCTAATAGGATTTTCATGTTCTGGAAATACACAAACAAGAGTCATACTACTTTAAACATTTCTCACTATCCTAATTCTATAATACCATTTGTTATTTATTTTTCCACTATATTCTTTTAATACATTTTATAGGTTTCTCTCTCATAACAAAATCATCTCTCGTTTCTGCAGCTTATTTCTATTCTGCATTCATTTCATTGCGTGTTTAAGAAAACTCTGAATGTGTTAGATCTCTTTTGCACATTTGACATTGTGCTTTTTCTGAAAATCTTTGCACGTTTTAGTTCATCACAAGGTTAGTAAATATTAATAAATATTAGTTCACACTGGATGAGCAGACTCGAACTAGCAGGATTATTCTCAAAGAATCATGCTCCATCCTTCCTAAACTTGATAGAACCATGGACATTATAAATAACAGGTGCTAGCATCCCCTACCACTTGGTAACAGGGCCGGACTGGCCGTAGCGGGCACAGGGCAATCCCCCGTTGCGCCGCACGGGTGGGGCGGGGGAGGGGCGGTTTGGGGCCGCTGGGGGCCGTTTTTGTTACAGGGCCATTTTAGCAGCATAGCTGCAAAATCGGCCCTGTAACAAAATCGGCTGAAAACCGGCCCTGGTAACGGGGGTTGAGTGTGTGGCCAAGCTTTTTGCCAGGGCCGGTTTTCGGACGATTTTGTTATGCTGCAGAAACAGACCTGTAACAAAAATGGCCCCCGGCGGCCCCAAACCGTCACCCCACCCGTGCGGCCCACCGGGGGATTGCCCGTTGCCCGCTACGGCCAGTCGAGCCCTGAGTGCAAGAGCACACATGGACCACATTCATTTGGTATACGGCAATCAATAGAATCTGTGAGTCTGAATGGCCCCCTCTCTACTGACACAGCTCTAACATTTTGAAAAGCGAGATTAAACATGAGATGTAGGAGGGTATGAACTAGAAGTTATTTATGTTTGTTTTTCTCCTGATTGTTTGTAATCTTCTTTATTTTTGATTATGATTATTATTAGTCCGTGTGAAAAGCCAATTGTTTTGGTCTAAGTGCATTATGTACTAAGTACCAGATAGCCACGACTGATCTATCTGTGCTAGACTGAAATTTTGCATTGTGGGGAAACTTGAAGCTCTGAAAAACAGTTGGCTACGATTGAATAAGCAAAATCAGTAATACGGCAAACCTCTAAATTTAGAGGCTTATATATTTTAAAGTCAGTATGACAGACATTGTGTGTTAATTGTGTCTATTGTCAGAGAATTTGTATTGTCTAGGAGTGTATATTGTTCACATTTAGGACCCCCAAAACATTTTTATATTTATCTTTGGTATACAGCTTTCTCTTGTTTTGCTTTTCATTGTTCTTTTTTAACACTGCTGAAGTGCTTTTGAAAACCTTAACTTCGTGAGGTCTCTCCTTGAATGAATCCTCCTAGGTTTAAATGGCATCTAGTGGAAGAAAATGTGTTTAGAGTCTGACCTATTAAATACATGGGAATTAAAATAGCCCAACAGCCCGAACCACGGTATCCGTCAGTCCTTGCAAAACCACCGGCCGTAATAGATCGACCAGGCCCTTCAACTATCTCAATACTACGATCTGCAAAAAGCCGATCCCCAGGAAAGGCAATACGCATTGGAACCGAGGAGGTTAAAACGACGGTGCCTGACTGGGGATGGCTGCCAGGGGCCCTGAACAGGGGTAACCAAAATTGAACCAGTACCCAGTCCGGTCTTTCAGTATGTTCATGGAGCATCAGTGGTCTTACCCCGAAACTCCAATCCATCGACGTGATAAAGTTCTTAAAAAACCATGAGATCATACTACTGCAGGAAACATGGTCCATGGTTAGTCTCCCAATAGAAGGATACCTGGAATACAGAGTCCCAGCCCAGAAGTTGCACAAATACGGTCGACCCAGTGGTGGTCTCACCATCTACATCTCAGTTAAGCTAAACGTCAACATCGTATAAACGACACTTAAGGACGACTGGATCCTCGGTGTTGTCTATCCTTATCCCGAACACACCGATACACTGTTCCTGATCAACGTTCACATTTCACCAAGCACCAAGGATAGAAAACCGAAGTTTAATCATCTAATCCAGACTTTGTGTAATCTGGAAAGCAATCACAACAGCCCGGCCTGTCTAGTATCCGGCGACTACAACACAAATCTTTTTCAAGAACTCCCAGAAGACTATGTAGCTCCGTGGCCCGACATCCTTGAACAAACAAACCCCGCTGGCACCAAACATAGCAAAATTGGTGAATACATGGTTCTCCAATTCAGTGCCATAGGCTACACAGTCTTGAACCGTCGCTTCTCTAAGGACATTCCACCGAACTGGACAAGGTCAAACGGGCACATTCACTCCTTCCTAGACTACACAGTTTGTAACAAAGGAATCCTCCCCCTGATCGAGAATTATACCTTCGCCGCTCGAGGCGACAGTGACCATCGTCCCCAAGTGATCACAATGTCATTTAATCCAGCATATCATGCTACAATCAGCCAAACTTCAGGAGGTGACCACTCTGAAAATCTCAAAAGGCTGAAATGGTCAGATCCAATAATACCAGCAATAATGACAAAATGTAGAGACCTGCACAACCGAACTACCACTAACGAATTATCACCAGTTATGGCATGGGCTCACTTTTCCGAGGAACTGCTTAAAAAGTTTCCCCGCACCTCGGGAAACACTATAAAATGCAATCCAGCAATAAAAACAGACGAAACCAAGGAACTAAAATCATAACGTAATAGCTCGTTAAGACAAGTCCGTAGGTACCCTGGGGAAGCCCATAAATTTAATAAGTACAAAGCTGCCCAGAAAGCACTTCGACAGGCAATATTTCACGAAAAAAATAAACGCTCTGAACAGTTCTGGGAAAAATTGATGCACGCAAACAAAAGTCATAACCCAAAAGCTTTCTGGTCAATCCTCAACTCCAAAATACACAAGCAAAGAGGACTAAGCAGCGCCAACATCTCTGAAGACGAATGGGTACTTTATTTAACAGCGCACTTTGAAGAGCAAGAGAAAAAAGCTGGCTCACTCGTCAACTCACCGGCGATGGCTCAACAACCCAATTGCTACCGAGCGCTGGACATCACGGAAGCGGTTCAATCAAACAAACTAGTTGAATGTAACCCAAGAATTCCACAGGCATTCAACACTAAATCCTCGTTTCAGATTTTAGAACCATCGGACAACGCATTTACAAATCTGAGAATTACGAGGGACAAAATAGCCCGAGCTATAACAGAGGGTCGCGCTGACGGAGCCCCAGGGCCGAATGGCCTACCACAGGCGTTGTTTAAGCAAGATACAGAATTCTGGGCCCATCAACTGGCACCCCCTTTTCCCACTGCTGGTCTAATTCCGAACTACCCGAATCATGGCGCGGTGCCATCATACATCTAATTTTCAAGGGAGGTAAGAGAGCAGATCCAAAAAAGTACAGGATGATCACCCTATTGGATGTAGAATTGAAATACTACGCCAAACTGCTCCTTCACGACCTGGCATCCTGGGCAACAAAAAAACACTGAATACCTTTTAACCAGACAGGATTCGTGCAAAAATTAGGCACAATAACCAACTTACTCGCAATATCGATCCTGATGGACAAAACGGCTGCCTCCGAAATGTTCATGCATGCCTGTTTCGTGGACTTTAAGGCCGCCTTCGATTGTGTGCGTCGAAACCTATTATGGCTCAAACTACGGAAATGGGGTATCCCACCAATACTGCTACGAGCCATAATTGCGCTCCACACCAATACCTGGATCCGCATAAAACTTGGGGACGGATCACACACATCAAGGAAAGTACTAACATCACGCGAGTGAAACAAGGCTGCGTGTTAGCGTCTCTTCTTTTCAACCTCTTTATTTCCGATCTGTCAATCACTCAATGAAATTAACTCATCCACCAAAACTCGCTGGGGTAAGAGTTAGTAATCTATTGTACGCAGACGATCTGGTTCTGCTGAGCCACACCAGGGTTGGCTTACAAAGACTCCTTGATCAATTGTCCCTTTATACCATCAGAAACAAAATAGAACTGAATCTAACAAAGACAAGGGCAATCACTTTTGGGTCAAGGAAATACAGAGGCGGCGGTTGGTTAGTTATACAATGGTAAGAGCGTAGAAAAAGCAACCTCCTACAAGTACCTGGGGGTCCACATGGACAGAAGGGGCTCCTTCTCTAAACATAGAGATGAGGTAGAAGCCAAAGCTCTGTCAATCCAGGTTGCATGCAAGACACTCGCCAGACAACTTTCTGGGCCATCCCTGACCCCGCTCATAACCGTCATGAAGGCAAAAATCACTGGCTTTCTCACCTACCGCCAGGAGATCATGCAAGGGAAGGACAACAGTCTTGTGAATAAAATAACAACAAGACATTTAAGAAAGCGTTGAATTTGCTGAAATCCTCATCCCCCGCTCAAATACGCCTTGAGTTCGGCCTTCACGACCACCATGCGGTAGGGGCTGGAGCATTAATTAGGCTGTGCAACAAGCTGCGTAGTTCAAGAAAAGGAAGCCTGGACGCCCTCCTGTGGCAGAAAATCTCTGTCCGTCAGCTTGGTGGAACATACCGGCGCCATTTACATAATTCATTAAAACTTCTGGATTCCGAGGAAATCTGGAATCTGAATCCATCTTAGCAGGCACTCAAAATGTATATCAAGAGGAACGTTCGCCTCTGGTCCTTTCACTCGGACAGAGCTCAACTTGCTAAACGTAAGCACGCTTGGACAATCATTTCATGGTTCAAGCCAGAAGTCATGGCCCTATACCTGTCCTGTACCTACTCCGTGTTATGGAAAAAAAATTCATGGCCCTCAGAATGGGCAAATGGCCACTCTTGTACCACCTGCCGAGTTGGAAACGTGCAAACACCGAGGTAGCGTGCAGGGGGGGTGGTAGTGACAAGGAATCAATTGAGCATGTGGCATGTCACTGTCCAGGACTTCTCGACAACCGGAAGACTTTATTAAAAAGCGAATGGAACAAACTAGGTATACGTACAATGAATCCGGACAACCCAATGCTTAACATTCGGTTTACCAAGTGTATGACAAGAGCAGCAATAAGATTTACAACCGGGAATGCCAACAAGTAAACAATGGTCAACATTAAATGGGATGATCTACCCCTTTGTACCGTGAAATAGCAGCCGATCGAGGCTGTATTCGTTACATAGACAATTTACGGACACTACGTGTCTCAGGACCATTAAGTCATCATACGTAGTGTTTTTACTGTTTTAACAGATTTGTGTTTTTAGCAGTACCTACTATGTATCTTCATAATCCTGGTTTTCGCCCTGTGTTCATTTTTAGTAGACGCTAACTCATACGAGACAACAACGGCTCCCAAGTGTCCTTTTTAATATGACTAATAAGTTGTTCAATCATGTGAATTAATTTTATTTAGTTTTTTGTCCTCTCTTCTCTTATAAATAACCTCAGATGAAGGCTACTTTTAATATTCTGTGATGCCACAAATGGAAGATTGTAAAGTTTTACTTACTGGGTGTTTCGAGTTTGTCTCTTCATGCCGAACTTTTGGTACTAAACTGGTACCATTTTTTAAGCTACTAAGTATATTGTGATGATAGTGCGCTGTAGTGGAGAATTTACATTTAAATAGACATTAATCCCAGAATACTGCATAATTTTTTATATAAATATGGGAAAGTCACAAAGTAGGGATATCTAAAAGTTCTAGGAACCGTTTTTTCTCTCTAGAACGTTAGTCATATGAAGGAAAGGTAATTGAGCTATGTTAGAAAAAAAAACTATCGAAGAAGCTGTGAATGAGGTTGGGGCACAGAGTGTTGAGTGGATAGGATGGTGTGTGATTGAAGCTAAGAGCATGAAGGAATATATGGAATATGAAAAACGTTTAAAAGTAAATAGAAAACACCACAATGAAAACTGTAGAAAAGCTAACATTTTCGAATCATGATTTGCATAGATTCTTTCATATTCAATGGTAGAGGCGCTTATTTGTCCTGAGGAGGCCCGGCATCTTGTCTAGGCCGAAACATATCGCCACTTAAATGACGTCACTCTCCATTTTAAGAAATTAAATTGAGAAACATTCTAAGTGATTGAAGTTTGGGGGCACTGTATTTGTTCTTTTCAATAATCCTTCTACCTTAAGATGCACCTGTGAATTAAACTGTGTTGGGCCATTAAAATATGCATTGGCTGTGAAGGAAGTCGCGAATGTTCTGTAACTTTTTAATGCGTGAATATTTGTATGATTAAAGTAAATTGGCAAAAACGTTTAATTCAAATCATGGCACTGTGATACGCGTCGTTAATTCATTGGTAGGTATACTTGATGTAGCTTAAATGTAGGTATAAACGCTTCATCTTTGATAATTGTTTCCCACTTTCTTAGGTAACGGGGTTTGTTCCTCTCTGGAACCCTCGTATATATCATATTCTGTGCTCGAAATGGTTCTACGGGGTTACTTGGCTTTCCTTCTTGTTAGAGAAAAGTCGGTATACTGGACTTTATGAAATTTTTAAAAGAAGGGAACCAATTCGCAAAACTTTATAGCGTGTTTCGGTGGGTTTGAAAATTCCGCAATAACTGACGAGTAGAAAGTCAAGTGTAAGTCACACCACATTGACAAGATGTGTGTTGGGCATTCATAGCCTTTAAATTAAGTACCCACTCTGTGTCCTTTCTTACAGACCTCGCGTTTGTAGCATGTGACAGGTTTTTTTATTACATCCCTCTAAATGCCATTTTTTCCAACTTTTGTCGTCACTGTGTATCTCATTTACTTTTTGGCAAACTAAAAAATTAACAACTGTGCATTATTAGTGGAAATTGTATTTACATTTTTTTAAAGAATTGTTTAAAGTGTCTCCTTTTTTATCCGAGCGTACCTTAAAAGAAAAATGAAAAAATACCGGCATTTGCCTTCACTCTCAATTTACAGACAGTTACATTTAGTTACTGGACAGAAGGCTGCTTGACACAAATTTTTAAAGACAGTTCATAATAACATTGCTTGTGTTTTTCAGGCACAGTCGGGAAGACTCCAACAATACATGCCAGCAGGAGTCCTGGGGGCTTTGGTGTTCAGGTCCCTGCAAATCAGAAAAACAAGCTGAATGACCCTGGAGGTGGTTCTTTCAGGTATAAAAAAAATCATTGCTAAAAAAAATAAAATGTACAGTAGATACGACACCAGAGGGCAGTGTTTTACAACGTTTCTAACTCTTAATACCTTCTCTGCCTGGTTAATGTGCTAACAGCAAAGAACTTGTTTCAAGGGGCATGCAGAAGCGTTATTTTAGTTTGATACAACGTGCAAGTTTTCGTCATTATTGCCGATTTTCAGTGCTCTGACTCTCGGTACTGAAGTATTTAAGTTCACATTTTTGTCAGAGCTTCATGCTGTATATATACTTTGTTAGTGCGGTTGTGCTGCGGGCATCGCCCCTGCAAGGCAAGAGGAATCTGTTCTTTGTAACAGTGGAGAAAACAAGTTTTCTTCAATCTTTTGTTGCTGTGATCGTCTGCTTAGTCTGCCTTGGAGCGGGTTTTGAATTCCAACAGTGGTTGTAACTGCATAGAATAAGCACTTTAAACAATAGTCTACAGCGGTTCTTATATACTGTTGTCTTCCGTGGGCCCCAATGAATTCTTACTCTTGGCCGGGGGCCTCGACCTAAGAGGTTTCACTGATATGAACGTCAGAAGAATAGAAAAAACACAGACGCAAGGCTGCATCATACAAATACACACATTATGAAATCTTATATAATTCACAAACCAAAACATGCAGAACTCGGAATTTGAATCTGAAGGTTGGAATGCCTAAAAAGCGTAGTTTCTAAAAGACCAAACAATCTGCTGTTCCTTAGCATATAATTTAGCCTTTTGTGCTCCAATGCATCCTCTCTTTTTGTAGTCATCTGATAGTGCTTCCCCTGAGGTCACCAGGCGGCCATAGTAGATTGCTTGTGCTGCTGTACTTGCGCTGCTCCCACAATCAAGATACGGATACCAACTTCATTTTTGGCATCCATTTCATATTCCTTAGCGTTTGTAGAGCGTGTTAGCATTTTCAAAGTTCCCTTTTTTAATTTATGTATGCTACATTATTCTGCTGTTATTTCATTTTTTAAAGAGCTGCGGACTTTCAAAAGTAAGCTTTTAAACCCCCCCCCCCCCCCCCCCCCCCCCCCCCCCCCCACCCCTGGGCCTGCGAGTCACAGGCTAAGAATAACTGGTCTATCAGGCTGTTACACCGAATGCTTTTAATCACGTTGTGTTTTTTATATCTCGGACGACTGTTGCTGTTATGTCAATTCTTTATTTTAGCTAATATTACGATACACATGATTTAGGTGGGCATCACAAAACTAGAAAACGTTTAAGAAACTATTGAGCAAATGTGTTTGCTGAAACATATGGGATTCAAGGGCATTTGTTTGTGCTGAAGATGACTGGATGTCATTTTGGGACGTTGCCATGAGTCAGACTTCTATAACAAATATTAACTAGCATGACGACTTAGGGTCAGCAAACTTCCAACAGGCACAACACTGTATAATGTGGAAGTAAAGCATAGTAAGACACGCCGTTATTTAAAAGCAAGGAAAGAAAATGGATACCGTAAGCCGATAAATACTTGGAATGAATGAATCGAATGATTGAAATGTAAAGAAATGCAGAATGAAAATATTCATCAATCTCAAGCATGTCGAATTTAAAATATTAAAATGTGTGTTGCACTCGATTATTGGGTCTTTCCAAATAAAATAGCAAAATCTGTTATAGTTATTTATATTACTTGGGGAAATACGGAAGAAACCAGGCAGGGAAAGCAAAGAGAGGGTATTGAGTCAACAAGGGAAGGCACCTGGACGATTCAGTGAAAATCAAAGCATGAGCGATCCTCGGTGTGTGTATGCAAGCCCAGAGTTGGTTTTATTGCTCTTTTCTGTCTTTCAAATGTGGTAGCCTTTGTACAGTTCATAAACACGGTCATCATATTTCTGTTGTCTCTGGCAATATCACTCATTGTGGCTAACAGAAAAGAAGTGAGAATGTGGTGCTAAAAAGTGAGGCAGTACGTTATAAATGAATGATATCGTAATATATTTAACTATATTCTAAATGACAGTATATTTCGCGCCTGGAATAGATTACCCGCTATATCTAAGCCTTGGAATGATCATTCCCCTCACTGTGGTGACTACTCCTGGAGTATTTAACAGATGTCTAGAGCGACTGCTTATCAAAGGATGTTTACAGATGGCTACTGCCTATTGAATGCTAATACGAGCACTACCGATCCTACCGAATTTAGGTTGTTACATATGTCTAAATGTATTGATAGAATTGCTTTCACCTTAAAATTAAATACAAATGTATCCAAATATTTTATAATCACTTCAACATTTACTTATAAGTGTAAAAAAAAAAAAATAACTTATTGTAAAAAAAAAAAAAAAAAACAGATAACTAAAGATAGTGCTTGTGCTTCATCGACTTTCTCCATGCTGTGGACACTTTAATGGTGAGCGGCTGGACAGTCGGCACACGTTTTGCACAATGGTGGTGCAAAGGGGATTTTTCGAGCCTGTGAATCCTATTTTATTATACAATATGTTAAATCAAATGTCACCATTTAGTCATTTAGTCAGTGTGATCAAGGAGAGTAGCATACAAGTATCTAAGTCCACTTTTGTTTAACGTTCTCGGCACTGTATTGTGGCACTCTTGATATTATTTGTGATGTGAAAAATTTGGAGAGAACATACAATTTCTTCGTTTTAACTTTTTTTTTATGTACACACACTTGCACGGTCTGATGGGGTTAAGTTGAGTTCTTAGAGCCACCTTTTCTTCATTGGTAATGGCGCCTAGGCACCTGGAATCAGTTTTACTTTTTGAAGTCGCAGTTATATTTGGAAAATGTAGTCTGTTTTCTAGTGGATGGAAAATGGGCTTAAGAGAGGCAGTGGTATTCAGTCCACAGTGGATTGTGAATTGCACTGCGCCCCCCCATCTGTCACTGCCTGGGAGAGAACTGCCCAGGCCTCCTCCGGGCACTGAGGTAGCACTTGTGCAACCGTAACGCAGACTGTATGGGTGTGGCAGGGCGGGTTTGATAAACAGACGAGGAGGCTGAATGTATTTTTCAAAAGAACGGTGTTTATTGTCAACAAGTGAGTTATCAACGGTTGCTGAGTGTATCTCCTCTTGGTCTTCTCCAGATTCACTTTGTGGGGAGCTGGACGGGGTTTCCGTGGAAGATGTTCCGGGCTCCTCTTCGGTCTTGGTGGGGTCTCCCCGGAGGCTCATAGAAGAGGAGATAGAAATGGAGCCGTCAGATACTCTGTTGTACGTGGAAGTTTTGTAACGCTACCAGTCACCACACCTGGAGTGAGGGGGAGGAAGCTCGAGGGGGTGTGCACAGGGTGAATTTCTAGAGAGTCAAAGAATACACGAGGAAAGGGAATAATTTTTTAGGATGCGGCATGTGGATACCGGCCGAAATTACAACCAGAAAAGGGGGAGGGGGAGGAGAAAGTGGGTAAAAAGTGTTCTCTCTGTCGGTGCCCGTCTATATAACTGCCCAGTTTTTTGTAAAATTTTTATTTATTCAAGATTTTAAGCAGAAAAAAAAGGAGGAGAAAAGAAGGTGAGAAAAAGAAGAGAAGAGAATAAAGGAGCAGGCGACATCCCGCCATAAAACCCCACACAGCGGGTGCTGGAGAACAGTGCTGCAGAAAAAAAATCTAAATTACATAAAGGAAGATGGCCATTAGCTTGGCAGACGCAGTGCAAATGTCATTGTTCGCCAGTCTCCATCGATCGGAGGGAGCACCAACGTCTCAGCAGACAGTCCAAAGTTCTCAAAAGTAGGTGGTGTCCCAACCAGGCTCACAATCATATAGGAAGGCCGTGCAATCCGTCTTCACATGCAAATTTTGTCGCAACCAAAAGTAGATCAACAATCCCAATCTAACAACCCCCTCACCCCCACCTCCCCCCCCCCCACCCTGTCCCCGGTGGTGGCGACCATCATGCACTCAAAACAATGTCATACAAGCAGGTGGTTAAATTTGAAAGAGATGTAATGCACGAAGAGCTGAGGGGCAGACCGCAGATGGCAAACCTCGAGACAAAAACCTAACCAAGGGGCCCCAGTGAAACATGAAGTTTTTAAAATTCCTCAAGAAGATATCTGACAGTCTCTCCATGCTCAGTAGTCTCCATAACCGTGCGTGCCATAAAGAAATGGCCGGAGCTATCGGGCTTTTCCAAGCGGCTGCCAAAGTAAATTTGGCCGCTCCCAGGCACAGCCATATAATGCGTTTGTCGGCCCTAGTTTGGTGTTCCAACAGCGGGTCTCTAAGCCCCAACAGGACATACTCCATTGAATCCGGAATTGGATAGCCTATCACATCCTTGATGTGGGATAGGATCTCAGACCAGAATGGTCGGATGGTAGGACAGTCCCACCAGATGTGGCGGAAGTCACCCAGCATACCACAGCCACGCCAGCACTTATCGGAGGTCGTCGGAAATATCCGATGTAACTTAGATGGATACAGATACCAGTCAAATATAAGCTTCAGATGGGCCTCTCTAAGATCTGTTGAATGATTATGTGCCGCTACATCTCGCCAAAGGCTCCTCCACTCGTTGTCAGAAATGTCCCTACCCAATGTGGTCTCCCAGTGGTCCATGTGTCGAGGTCGGGGGGACACCGTGGTGTCTAGTAGCATTCCATTAATGAAGGAAATCGTTCCCTTCATGGTGGATGTGCGAAGAATAAAGGCCTCAAACTTCGTCAATGGTCTAATAGCGGCATCCACCACTCCAGGCGACGTCGCCCAGTGTAGGAGTTGGAGGTGCCGAAAGCGCTCAGTGGGCAAAACCCCATAATCCTGCATACAGTTATGGAAGGTAAGAGGCGCCGTACCATGAAACAGGTGAGTGAGGGCTCTGCAACCACCCTCTCTCCAGACACCAAAGGGTCCATCCGTCAGTGCCGGAGGAAAGGCCGGGTTGAAGTGGATGGGAGTAAATGGGGACGGGAAGGTGGTCCACCGGTCGCCGCCACTGACCGTGTCCCAGACCTTCAACGACGTGCTGGTGGGGGTGCTAATATACGCTTTTCATGGCCGGTCCGCCTTACGTTTCCAGGCCAGGTCCCAGTTGGACCTTCCCGCCACACTCCGATCCATATGAAGCCTGTGCTTCTCTGAGAGCTGTTGGGACCATTCCACCAGTACTCTTAATTGGGCAGCTTTATAATACAAGTGCATGTCTGGGAACCCCACCCCCCCCTCCATTCGTGGACGTCGAAGCACTGCATAGGAAAGTCGCGCCCGGCCGCCTTGCCATACAAATTTCAACATCAGGGTCTTTAGTCGACGGAAATAGTCCAATTCCACCGGAATGGGCAATGCCTGGAAGAGATATAAAAGTTTTGGTAGGAGGACCATTTTAAGCGCATGAATCCTACCCAACCACTAGATGTACTTCGGCTTCCATCTCGCCAGCTCCGCGCGTATCGCCGCCAGCATCGGGGGAAAGTTGGCCTGGAACAGTGCGCCTAGACTAGAGGTCAGTCTCACACCCAGATATAATAGGGATGAAGTCGACCATGATAGTGGTGTAAGCGCTTGAGTCTGGTGCACCTCTTCGGGAGGTAGAGTTAGGTTCAGAATATACGATTTGTCGAAATTGACTCTGAATCCTGCCACCGTCTCAAAGTCCGAGAGTACTGTATGGACATGGGGTAACGATAATGCCGGATCCCTGACTGAAAGTAACACGTCGTCCACGAAGAGCAAAATCTTATGTTGTTCACCTGAGAAAGGGAGGCCCAAAATGTGTTCGTTCTCCCGAATCGCTAGGGCCAACGGTTCAATGCTTAAGGCAAAGAGGAGTGGGGAGAGCTCGCACCCCTGACGAGTCCCGCGGGAATGGTGGAAACTCCCGGATCTATGGCCATTAATCAGCACCCGAGAGGTGGGGTTGTTATAGTTAGCCTCAAGCATTCTTATGAAGTGAGGCGAAAAGCCGAAGGCCTCCAGCGTGCGATGTAAAAAGCCCCAATCGACGCGATCAAAGGCTTTCTCCGCGTCGAGCCCTACTAATACCGCCGGTATGCGAAATCTATTAGCCTTCTCAATTAGATGGATCACGCGCCTCAAGTAGTCATGAGTTTGCAGACCTTTTATAAACCCGGACTGGTCCGGGTGGATAAGGGCCTGCATCAAATCCTGTAGCCTACCAGCAAGAATAGAAGAATACAACTTAGCGTCCAGATTGAGAAGCGCTATCGGGCGATAAGACGCGCATTTAGTAAGATCCTTCCCCGGTTTGGGGAGGACGGTAATCGGAACCTCGGCCATAGTTTCAGAGGTTCTCCCCTCAGATGCCATTGCATTAAAGAGGGAAACCAGGTATTCGCAGATGTCCGACGCAAACGTCTTGTAGAACAGGGCCGTGTAACCGTCAGGGCCCGGGGCCTTGTGGAGTTTCAGAGCCTTAATGGCGTCCAACACCTCCTCCCTAGTGATGGGGGACGACAGTAAGTCATTCCATTCCCTGGAAACTTGTGGTATAGGGAGACTATTCAAGAACGCAGATTGGGCATCTGGGTCAAGGGCGTCGCTCGAATAGAGATCTGCATAAAAGCGGCCAAAAAGGGATGCTTTGTCCGCATCCCTGTGCCGAACAGAGCCCGTATGGTCCTGTATGCCCCCAATATAATCCTTCTCGCGTTTATCACGAAGCTGCCGGGCCAGGTGACGCCCCACCTTGTTCCCCTGAGAGTAGGAGACGCGTCGAAGGCGCAGGAGGGTAAACTCAGCCCAGTTGTTGTAGTGGGCTTTCAATTTTCCTCTCACCGCCGTTAATGGTCGGAGGGTCACCCTAGAGGGGTTTGACTTGTGCGCCTGTTCCAAAGCAGCGAGTTCCGTCTCCAGGGCTTCCCTCTCTTTCCTCCGAAGCATGTTAAGATTTGCATTGAGGGCGAGGCATGTACCCCGTATTGAGGCCTTGCATGCATCCCATGTAGTATACACTGATGTATCAGAGGGCGGGTTAAGAGCAAAAACCTCTCCCATAGCCCTTCGCAGCTCCTTACAAGACACCTCATCCCGTACCAACGCTGCTGGGAAGTACCATTTCCGCCAACCGTCCCCCCCCCACGGACCAATGCAACCCAAGAACCACCAGGCTATGGTCAGATACTGAGAGCGGGAAAACCCTAGCTATTCGGACATCCCCCCTGAGGGCCTGGCTAATAAAAATATGGTCTATACGAGAGTACGAGCGATGGACATGTGAGAAAAATGTATAATCCTTGGTCTGGGGGTGTAAGAAGCGCCAGCTGTCCACCAATCCCAAATCGCCTATTTGCCGCTGCGTTTCTTCTGAACAGACCCCAGAATCTGCCCTGCGCGCCCCCGAACTATCCAGATCCCTGTCCCACACTATATTGAAGTCCCCCAATAGGAACAAGTGCCCTTCTATGAAGTCCCCCATCTTGTCCATCAGGCCTTGTAAAAAACCATTTTGTCCAGCATTAGGAGCATAAACCACCACAAACGTACATTGTCGGCCATATAGTGACCCCTTCACCATTATCCAACAACCCTCCTTATCACTATTCACCCCCAGAGTTTGAAAGTGGAGAGACGCCCGGAACATGAGGGCCACCCCTCTATGCTTGGTGGATGCTGACGCCCTATAAATAAGGGGGAAAGGTCTCTGGCGGAGCCTTAGTTCATCTTTCCTTGCTAAGTGGGTTTCCTGGAGGGCAACTACATCAAGATGGTGATCAGACAGGTACTTCCAGAGTTTCTGACGCTTTTGCGGGGAATTGAGACCCTTCACATTCCAGGTACCTATACTAACAGGCATAATGATGGTGGGAAACTCCGCTCTGTGTGCTTGGTAGGAGGATCAGAGCCCAGTCCCCGGTCACACCCCTGGGCCCGACCCACCCCCAACAACCTCCTCCAATCCTCAGATCTCCCCCTCCCTCCCGCAGTTCCACATCATCGGACCTCCCAAAGCCAGGCAGATAAGACGTCCCGCAGAGCACCGTACATTGAGAACAATCGGATAAAGACACCAAGAACAATGTCCCAAGCACCCCCTGCCCATGGGGAACAGTACACACCCCTTTCCAGAGTTCCAGACAGCCCCCCACCATGCAAACATCAGAACGTATACTCCTCATTAAGGCTCAAGATAGCGATCGCAATGAAGAACATCACCCACGCAAACAATACCTCACACACACAGTTTTCGGTCACCACCACTCTCCCCTCCCCCTTTGCCCCACACCCCAAACCCCCCCCTGTACCCCTTAACCCTGAAACCCCCCACCTTCCACCCCCCCCCCCCCCCCCCGCAACCAAAAACCCAACAAGGCATAACTCAAAACACTGAACCTGAACAGAGTATTCAGCAGTTCCAATGGACCATAGTTCACAAGGCCCTCATCGGACTGGAATCAGGGTGGGGGCACCAACTCCGGGACCCCCAGGGCCACGGTCCGGGGTGTCTTCTCCAAAAGTACAATAGTACCCCGGGACCTTAGGGCCAGAGTCCCTCCGGCGCCCATCCTTCATAAAATCTGGGATCACGCTGCTCCAGAGCTTTGTTGAGAATCTGCTACTGTGGCCGAGGCCACCGATGCCACCGCATCCCCTCTTTCCTGCTAGCTGGCAGCGGGATCCGGTCGACGCCGGTTCGGGGACGAACCAGTTCTATGCCAGAAGGAAGACCGGTGTCGTCTCCTCGATAGCGAGGAACGAGTTGCTTGGGAGGGAGGAACGTCCTCCAGACCCAGAAGATCCTTTGCCACCTGCAGGGAGCGAATTTGTGCCAGCCTGTTTTGCCACCGGAATATGATACGGAAGGGGTGCCCCCAGGAGTACGAAATGTTGCGTTCCCGCAGGAAGGAGGTTACGGGGCGGAATTCCCCCCGCTTCTGGAGTGTCGACGCCGCCAGATCCTGGTAGAGCTGTGGGCGGTGGTCCCTGAATTGCAAGGAAGTGATGGCTCTAGCCTTTCGCAAGATGTGCTCCTTCACCTGAAAGTCATGTACACAAACAAGGATGTCCGGAGGGGGACCCCCCTCCCCTTCTAGGCAGGCCGGCTCTGTGTACCCTATCCATTTTAATTTCTTGCACATCTTCCTCGTCTAAAATCTGTAGCAACAGGGCTTGGACATAACCACGGAGGTCCCCAGATTCTCCGTCCCATGGGACCGCCCTAATGCGAATGTTATTCCTCCGGGAACGATTCTCTAAGTCCTCTGTGTGGGTCTGCAGGTCCAAATTCTGTTCAGTAAGACGGATGATGTCCTGTTGTAGTTGGTGCACGTCGTTCGCTACACTCAGATCATGATCCTCCAACGTCGCCACACGTTCACCAATTCCATCTACCTCTCTCCGCACCTCCCGGAGATCCGATGCCAACTGGGCGCGGAGCTCAGAGATGTCCTCTTTAATAGAGGCGAATAGCTCAGTCATAAAGGCCTTGGTAGCGGGCGCTTCATCATCCGACTGCTTGGATGAACCACTGGCCCCGGGGGAGGCCGGCTGCTGCGTGGACTTAGAGGTGCCGTCCTTTCCCGGCCTTCCCTTACGAAGCTTGTTAGACATCTTGGATTTCCAGCTGTGGCGCGGGACCAGGGCCGTCGCTCACTCCTTATAGCTGCGTATAGACACAATGGTTAGATATGTTATTATCCATTGCGCACTTGATGGCGTGCATATAGTAATAGGTAGTATATATGCCCCCAACTATGACCAAGACAAATTCTTAACAAGTCAACCCAGTGCTGGCAGACTGGGTGGGATACCTATGGTTGCTGGGAGGAGATTAAAATGCGGTTCTAAATACCCAACTAGACCACTCTCATCCCCCCCTCCAAGGCGTGTCTCAGTAAAACAAGTGGACACACTCTGGGGTTAGGCGGAGTGCTGGTCGCTTGGGAACGTCTGGCGTCTCAAGAATAGAAGCAGCCGGGAGTATTCATTTTATTCACTGTACACCAGCTTCATACCCGACTGGACAGAATATTTTGCTCCCTCAACACCACCCCCCAGGTGGTTGACGCCACTTACCTAGGAAAGACCTTCTCTGACCATAACCCCTTAGAAGTTACGCTGGCATGGAGGAGAATTCCTACGCCCGTTCCTACTTGGAAGTTGTGGCCACAGGTGCTAGAAGACACAGTCTTTTGATCAACTGTGGCATCAGCTATTACCAATTACTTCGATGAAAATGACAACACAGCATCCACTCGCCTAATAGAGCGGGACACGTTCAAGACCGTCATAAGGGGTGCCACAGTTGGCGCCACAGTAGAGGCCAGGCAGGAAATCCATAAACGCCTTAATTCGGTGGAAGACACTCTGAATAAGGTAGAACAACAGGCAATTAGCAGCCCCACTAAAAAGGAGGAGCTACAAGAAGCATGCATACAACATGCTGAGCTGCTTGAGCATCTCTGAACAATTGATTACCAGTCATATACTCAAATAAAGCATATGCAAGCCGACAAGTCAGGACCGCTTCTGGCACGACTGCTACGGGATACACTCTCCCTCACCCCTGAGGAGACAATGGAGGAGCTCATAGAATTTTCTTTTAATGACTTCCATTACCCCTAAATTTTACAGTCCGACCAAGAAGAGCTGATCGGCCCTATCACTAAAAAGGAAATCAGATGAGCCATCCAAGAGCTCCCCCGCTCTAAGGCTCCAGGTCTAGACAGCTTGCCGGCGGAATTCTATGACACCTTCTCAGATACATTGGTACCACACCTGGAGAGGCTGTATCAATCGGCACTGGAGGAGGGCGCCATCCCCCTCACCACTATGCAGGCATTGGTCACCTCTCTCCCTAATCCCTTTAGACATGTCAGGCTACTTCCCTTTATCACTCCCATCCACAGGATATAAGATCCTGGAAAAAATACTATCTTGTCTCCTCCTCCACCTCATGCCACAACTTATCCACACCGACCAGAACGGTTTTGTCTCAACCTATTGCACCTCCTTGAATATCAGACGCCTCTACCATGTAATGGTAGAGGCATCTGATAATGAGAATGTGAGTTGCATTGCCCTCGACCTACCCCAAGCCTTTGATACCCTCAACTGGGAATATATGTTTAAAGCACTGGATAAGTTTGGCATCCCTCCCGACTATATAAATTGGGTCAGGCTGCTCTACTCTGCCCCCATGGCATGAGCCCGAACTGGCGCTCACATCTCCCGACCATATTTAGTGAGCAGAAGCACCCGGAGGGTAGACCTCTATCGCCTTTGCTCTTCGTGCTAGCACTGGAGCCCCTTGCCATTAGACTCCGAAAAGATGCAATAGAAACTGGGATCCGAGTGGGCAATACAACACATATAATGTCAGTTTACACCGAGGACCGCATAATAAACATTAATCATTTGACAAATGATCTGGAACCCCTAGCACACATTTTCGATCATTTTGAATAGATCTCAGGCCTAGCTATTAATGAGAAGAAATCTCATGCATTCTTTTTCCGTCCAGTTGAGCACCCGAACATCATTACCTTGGGGCGACTATCTTTCAAAGTAGAGCCAGACACCTTAAAATATTTAGGCATCCAAATATATAGATCCACTCAGGACCTCTTAGAGGGCAACGTGTTGAAGGCGATTAAATCGCTTTGTGCACAGACATCCTTCTGGACTTCACTGCCCCTCTTAGTAATGGGCGGAATAGCCATCTTCAAGATGGTCATGCTCCCACGCTTACTATATCTCTTCATAAACTTACCAGTGCTGATCCCTACCCCCTTTTTAAAACACTGGACACGCTGCTCACAGACCTCATATGGGGAAGGGACCGCAGAAGAGTGGGGCTGGCCAAACTACAGCTGGGGACAGACAGTGCAGACTTAGGGGTGCCAGACCTCCGTGCCTATTGCTATGCAAGCCAGTCACAATGGCTATCATATTGGCTAACAGGACGTAACCTACTTGAACTAGATTACACACTGCTGCTATCCCGCAGCGCCCTCCATACCATACTTTTGTCACAGAGTAGAACCCCCTCAGATACCCCTCTGCTGCTATGTACAGCGCTTGCCTACTTGAAGCGGGTGCTACAATACTCAAGCCAAACACTCCTCTACGCCCCTAACACTCCATTATTAGGAATCGAAATTTGCCTAGCGTAGTAACGGTAAGTTTCAATTCTATTAAGGACACGGAGGCGAGGATTATGCTTTTCTCTCTTCGCTGTTTATTAACATCACATCGCACAGCAGCCAGAAAAGCATCAAAACTTGAAAACATTTTTAGTATTCCCAACATAGGAATATCAGAAAACATTGTAATAACATCGTTTAATAACTACAAATCCCATGAGATGAACATTTAGGCAGTCCTTCTTTAGTGTCCATAAACCCCAATATAAGGCGTCCAACCAACGAACTCCTCCTCTTTCTTCGTGGCGAGTCAGGCCAAAGTCTCAAGCATCTCTTTTCGCACCATCATTCCCTGGCGGAAAAAAGAACAGCGTGAGCTAAACCATACCACTTAAGCCTGAAGGCAAATCAACAAAGCAGAGTATCAAGTCATCGACATGCAACCCAAGAAAACAGTGACCATACTGCAAGTCGGAAAACGGATTACTTACTCCAGTACGGGCGGGATCTCCGCAGGAGGTATGGGTGGGATAATCCTCGCCTCCGTGTCCTTAATAGAATTGAAACTTACCGTTACTACGCTAGGCAAATTTCGATTCTATGTCAGGACCGGAGGCTTCAGATTATGCTTGTTTAAAGCTTGTTCACCACCAAACTAGCAATATCCACCACTGGCTTAAAATAGAACCGTTTGACGGTGGAATCCGAAGACCAATCCGCCGAGCGCATGAGGTCTTCTAATCGTGCCCCAAGGGCAAAAGATTTCGAGGCCATGGCCCCTCTTGCTGAGTGAGCTCCGAACTGCCTCGTATCAATACCAGCTTCCTGCATTACCCAACGCACCCACCGGGCTATAGTGGGGGAAGAGACAGCCTTGTGCGGCTTGCGCAGCGCAATCAGCAACTGCCGTTCGCCCGGAGGGCGAAGTTCCATTGTAACATCCTCATAGGTTTTCAAACACTGTACCACACACAACTTGGGGGCATCTGCAAATGCCGGATAGGAAATAGACCTCGTAGCCGATTTTGTGCGTCGACCCACGGTAAAGGTCACCCCATCCGGGGAGAACGCTCTCGCCGTGACATCCAGGGCACGCACATCAGACACTCTGCGACAAGATACTAAACACAAGAGCATCGCCAGTTTAGCTGACAGTTCTTTTAAGGAAAGATACTTGTTAGGCTGCCAGGAAAGAAAAAGGTTCAACACCACGTTAACATCCCACAGGACGGAATACCGTGGCTCCGGCGGTAAAGCCAGACGCACTCCTCTAAGGAGTCGACATACATGGGGATGCTCCCCAACCGCTGCTCCATCTATCTGCACATGAGCCGCTGATATGGCGGAACGTATCGTATTAATCGTCCGGTATGCCAAGCCGGCGGTAGAGAGTTCTGCAAGAAAATTCAGGATAGGAACGAGGCCTGCGACCATGGGATCCAAACCCCGTCGAAGACACCAACGAACCCACCTGGTCCAAGCTGATCTATACCTCTTGGCAGTGCTGCCCGCCCAGGCCTTGGACAAAAAGTGCTGAGCTGAGTTCGAAAGGCCAGGGAGCGACCAACGTCGCCTGAAAGCCTCCATGCCATGAGGCGGAGAGAACCCTGGAGGAGATGGTGAGGGACCCCTTCTGGATTGAGGAGAAGACGAGGAAGCCGGGGGAGTAGGATTGGAGAATCCCAGGAAAGTTCCAGAAGAACTGGAAACCACACTTGCGACCTCCACACGGGCGTCACCAATACCACGTCCGTCACCTGACGGCGAATCTGGGCCGCGGCCCGTACTATCATGGAGAAAGGCGGGAAGGCATACGGCCATTCCTGACTCCAGTCTTGGAGGAACGCATCCGTCGCTTCCGCCAAAGGATCCGGTCTCCAGCTGAAGAACCTCGGAAGCTGGAAGTCCAGACGGGACGCAAACAGGTCTATGGAAAACGGACCCCAGCACGCCGCCAGCCAGCGGAACACTTGAACATCCAGCTTCCACAGGCTGGAGTCTCGGAGATTTCTCGAGTGCCAATCCGCCACCTGATTGGCCCGACCCGGCAGGTATTCCGCCTGAACCGAGACTTGATGAGCGAGACAATAATCCCAAAAGTCTTTCTCCAGGTCCGCAAGGGCTCTTGACCGCGGACCCCCTAAGTGGTTCACATACCGAACCGCTGAGACATTGTCCATCCGCAGAAGGACGCATGACTTCACCGAGTCCCTCGTCCAGCAACGGACGGCGAACGAACCTGCTAGAAGTTCCAAGCAGTTGATGTGAAGTCGCTGTTCGTCTGACGACCAAGCGCCGCCTGTGGAGAAATCCCCGCAGCGGGCGCCCCAGCCAGACCTGCTGGCGTCGGACTCTATCACCAAGTCCGGAACGGACCCGAAAATCGCGCGGCCGTTCCACGCTTCCATGTGGGCTAGCCACCAAGACATTTCCTCTTTGACCTCCACCGACAGGGGAATCAAGTGATCGTAGAATAGCCCTCTGCGCAAATGGTGCGCTTTCAGTCGCTGAAGGGCCCGATAGTGAAGAGGGCCTGGGAATATCGCCTGAATGGACGATGAGAGAAGGCCTACTACTCTGGCCACCTGCCGGAGGGAGGTGTGCGATTTTGAGATAGTTTGCCGAAGCAGATGCTTTATTTTGGCCATCTTTCTGGACGGCAAACTGAGAGTCGATTTCACCGAGTCCACCACAAAGCCCAGAAACACCATTTGCTGGGCGGGGGTGAAAACCGACTTCTCCCTGTTGGCAATAAACCCCAGACCTTGTAACAGGGAGACTGTCTGAGACAGATGGGCGGGCCAACTTGCTCGGGTCCTGGCCCAACAGCAAGATGTCGTCCAGATAGACGATAAGCCGAATCCCCTGACTCCGCAGGGTTTCGATGGCCGGGTGCAGAATTTTTGTAAAGCACCAAGGGGCCGAGGAAAGACCGAACGGAAGGGCCTTGAACTCGAACACCATGTCTTTCCAGCAAAACTGAAGGAAACGACGATGCGGGGGGTAAATCGGAACCACCAGATACGCATCCTTGAGGTCCAGACGGACCATCCAGTCGTTCGGGAGCAAAACGTCCCTCAAAAGATGGATGCCCTCCATCTTGAAGTGGTTGTACACCACCCAGCCATTGAACTCCCTGAGGTTGATGACTGGTCGTCTGCCCCCGTCCACTTTTTCCACAAGAAAAATATTGCTCAGGAAACCCCGGGGGTGGCGCGTTGTTCGACAAATAGCCCCCTTGCGCAGCAGCGCCGAGACTTCTTCGTCGATCAAGAGCGCGTCCGATTGAGAAAACGTAATGGGCCGGGGAGGCTCCGCCTGGCACGGCTGGTCGTAAAACTCTATGCGGAACCCCCGCACGGTTTGAAGGACCCATGCGTCCGTTGTAATAGCCTCCCACGCTTGGGGAAAACACGCCAACCTCCCCCCAATTACCACCTGATCTGCAGGGATAACACTCACTGTGTGAACTGTTGCCGCCGGAGTCGTTCCGGAAGTTTCCGCGTCCTCTGAAACGCTGACCTCTGGTGGGGTAGAAGTTGTTATAATTCGCGGAGGAGTTGTAGCCTCCCCTGCCGGAGCCATGCCCTTTTCCGGGCTGTTGCTGACCACCACGACCGGTCGCGTGGCCCCTACCACGACCAGCCCCCCGGGAAAAACGCTGGTGGAAGACCCGCTTGATGGTCGACTGGGCCTTATCCAGGAAGGTGAAGGTGGAGACAAACTTCCCCAGTTCTTTAATGAATGGCTCGCCAAAGAGTCCTCCTTGGGCGACAGTGCCAGCTTCCGACGAAGCCAAATCGCCCAACTTGGAATCCAATTTTATCAGTAGCGACCGACGCCGCTCGGTCAACAGGGCACAGTTGGCATTCCCCAAAAAGATAACCGCCCGCTGCGCCCAGTTGGACAATACTTCCGGGCAAATGGCGCTGCCCGACACCTTGGCTTCTTCGGCCATATCGAGAATCTTGGTGAGGGGGCAAATGGTGTCCAAGAGCTTGTCCTGGCAGGAGCGCCAGGAACGGTCGATCCCCTTCCGGGGGTCCTTGACGAACTTCGCCATGAAGGTGGCCATTTTCCCATCAAGTTCCGGCGTCATGGCCACCTTCCCCTCCAGAGTCGGGCGAGGACATTCGCCCCTCAGACAGCTGCGCGCCTCCTTCTCCAAGGGCTTGCGGAGGCGGCCCGCCACAAACTGCGCCACCTTATCACCTGGCGCCCAGGCGGCTGACCGCGGGTGCATGATCTCGTCCGGGTCCAGCATGCCCGAAGTGTCCCTGGGCAACTCCGTCGAATTGGACGCCGGTCGCCATGACCGCACGGAGTCCTCGTCGTCGTCGTCCGTATCCGCGGGGGAAGCCCCCCCCCCGGGGAGGCCGGGACAACGTTCGCCGGTGTAGAAGGTGTCTGAGGCGGAGGCGCCTCGGGGGTCGACCCAGACGCTTTAGCCAGGAAAGCGTCGCGTAGGCGCTCGAAAGCGTCCTTGTCCACACCTTGCGAACCACTGACCACTGGGACCCGCGTCCCCGCGTGACTTTTTGGCCGCCGGAGGCTGGCCTGGATCGTTGGCGGGGGAACCCCCTGGGGCCGGTGCCAACTTTGCACATTCCAAGACAATGCGGGCTGAAAGTCTGTCCTCCATAGGCCCAACGATTTCCTGCACACACCGGTAAATCGACTGGTCCACAGCCGCATAGAACTCGTCGTCCTGGAGGTATTGGTGAGACTCCTCCTCCTCGACGTAGTACCCCTCAGCCATGGCGCTACGCAGTAGATAAGAAAGTGAAACTGAGGGTTCCGATGGCGTACACAGACTGCCACGTGTGGGCCGACCGAAGGTTGGCAAAAGTTGTAGGCCGGTGGAACCGGACAATTAAAAGGCAGCACCAGCCTTTACAGCGCGCCGACCCTCTCTCCAGAGACCGGGCCGCACCGCCTCCCAGCGCGCTCGAGCGGGGAACACCCCAGCGGAAGCTGTTACAGAAAAAAGGTGCTGAAATCGCCCGCAGGCTTCAACGTGGGTACAACCACTATACAGACCCCACCGGGGCGTTCAACACGGGACAGTACAACCCAAGAGGGCGTCAGGGTTAGGCGGCAGCAGGGCACCTGCGATGTCGACTCCCCAGCGCAGCTCCAATCAATGAGACGAAAACTGCGCGCGGGCAGGCGAGACGCAACGGTGCCCTCTAGCGGTGACTCAACACCGCGGAATACACGGGGACATCGCGTAAGGGGCGAAGGCGTCCCCGCGATGGAAGGGGCTCTGAAAGGGAAGAAAAACCCCACAGGCCCCCCAAAGCAACAATCAATGCAAATAGAATAGAAGAAAACACAGAAAAAACCTCAACAAACACAAAAGTGCAAGAGAGGGATAATAGCACTTAACTGGCTGCGAAGCAGCGAAGAAAGAGGAGGAGTTCGTTGGTTGGACGCCTTATATTGGGGTTTATGGACACTAAAGAAGGACTGCCTAAATGTTCATCTCATGGGATTTGTAGTTATTAAACGATGTTATTACAATGTTTTCTGATATTCCTATGTTGGGAATACTAAAAAAAATTTCACGTTTTGATGCTTTTCTGGCTGCTGTGCGATGTGATGTTAATAAACAGCGAAGAGAGAAAAGCATAATCTGAAGCCTCCGGTCCTGACATAGAATCCCTACACCCACTGTCTTGGTCACATCGTGTAGTATACTCAAATGGACATGTGAGGGTGTTTCCACGTGGGGCTTCTGTTTACAGACGGGATTTTGGTAGATCATGAGCATCTCTCTCCAGCACAAGGGACCTCACACTCTCTTTTTCTAGTGCATGCAGCTCTGGTTAGTTACGTGAAGAAACACTGGGCACCGAATGGCGAAAAACCTCTGACTCATGATCTGACATACGCCATATACCTTATGGGTAATGGGCAGCACCTGATTGGATGGCTTTATAGGGGCATCAGGACACATGCCTGGATCCCCCTTACCACACTTAGAGAAAAATCTGAGAATTACCTGGGTAAGAACTTGTCGGACAAGGACTGGACCTCTCTTCTAGAATACCCTAAAAGAGTATCCCGTAACACCAAGTTCAAGCTAATACAATATATGATTCTTCACAGGGCCTACCTCACTCCATACCGTTTGTTACTTGCAATTTATAGCTTAAAGTCCTAATATTCAACCGCATGTACCCCACCACCCAGGTGTCCTGCCCAAGATGCCAGACAGAGGATGCAGACATAATTCCCATGTTGTGGACGTGCCCACGTATTGGGTAATTCTGGTCTGAGATTGCCCACGCTGTGAAAGACATCACAGGTATCCCTAGCTGGGACACAGCAGAGCGGTGTCTATTGCGCCTTTACCGACTCCCCAAGTCGCAGAAAATACAGCTCCGGTTTGCTGATTTGGCCCTACTCATAGCGAAATGCTCTAGCACTATGAGGTGGAAGTCAGCCCTCCCCCTAACACTCATGGCACGGAAAGGCAGTCCGATGGTACAATGCAGAAAGTGCAGCCCCCAGGAGGGAAGAATATATGGGCCTAAGGAACACACCCATCTCCATTGAATGGGATCTTATGCTTGAGGCACTTAAGACAATCGAACCCCCTATTCTACAACGCAAATAAAAAACTAGTCTCCCTTCCCCTGACATATAGCCATGTCCGGCCACCCACTACAGTCAGCCGCACGATCTGGTGGTAATGAACATGCCTTGCTGAATGAATGCCACATTAAGCAGGCTCTCGATATGTGGAGAGGGACAAGGATGGATTTGGCGAGGTTAAGTCGGAGTACGGAAACGCTTTCATAGCTTCAAAGTATCTCTAGACAGCGGGGACCGGAATGCTCTGGATCGGCCATAAAAAGAAGGACATCATCCGCATAGAGGGCTATTTTATCCACATGATGGGCGTCAAAGGACCAGCCTTGGACCGCCACGTCATAGCGGATGAGACAGACCAGGGGCTCCATGGCCAGCGGAAATAGCAAGGGTGAGAGAGGACACCCTTGACTTTTGCCTCTCCTGATCGGGAGCAATTCAGAGAGGGCCCTGTTGATAAGGACCCTAGCCCGCGGATTAGAATACAGAACGCGAACGGCGCGTAGGAACAGGGGACCAATGCCCATCAGTTGGAGAACCTCCGCCAAGTAATACCGATCGACTGTGTCGAAGGCCTTTTCAAAGTCCAGTAGCAGAAGAGCAAGGTACCGGGGCAGGTGTTGGCGGTGGACTAGATGAGGTGCAAACGATGTATACAGTGCCGAGCACCTTGCGACAGCATAAAGCTTTATTGGTCTTGGTGGACTAGTTTATGGAGGAGGGGGTGAAGACGCTGGGCTAACATCGTTGCAAAAAGTTTATTTTCGGTATTTATAAGGGAGATTGGGTGCTAATCCCTGCAGGAAGGTGAAGGTGGCTGGGTCTTTGGTATAACGACAATGATGGCTAAGTCAGTCTTGGGGAGGGGGGAAGGAGCCCTTCTCGGCCACATATCGGAAAAGCTCAGTTAGATGAGGGGCTAAGGAGTTTCTAAAGGCTGCATAATATTCCAGTGGGAAACCGTCGGGCCCTGGCGTCTTCCCAGAGTTCAGTCGTGAGATCGCATTGTGAATCTCATCTGAGGTAAGGGGGAGGTCTAACTCCTTTGACTCCACCTCGGTTAGGCAGGGAAGATGGACGTCCGCTCTCTCCAGCACAGCCGACAGGGAGGCTTCCGGGACCTGAGCGGAGTAAAGGTGGGAATAGTAATCAGCAAACATCTGGGCTACGGCTTGTGACGTGTAGTGAAAGGTACCGGTAGAGTCCTGAATTTGAGGGATGATTCTATGGGCTCTGGGGTAGGAGACAAAGTTGTGGAGCAGCTTCCCATTTTTATCCCCCCAACCATAGATGCGTGCCACGGAAGAGTGCTAATCATCTTGGCTGACTCCAGAGAGATGTTACGGATTTCGTCTCTGAGGGCCGCCAACTGCCTAGAGGAGCGAGCATCAGATGTATCTGTAGAAGCCATTTCCAGCCGTAGGGCTTGCGCTTCCAACTGAGCCAAGCGGGCAGTCTGCTCATTTATTTATTTATTTTATTTTGAGAATTTATAAAGCGCGAACTGACACCTTGCAGGCTTCCTGGCGCTGGAAATTACTCTGTTAGCGGTAAACCGGAAGAACAGTCAGACGGACAGTTTATTTGGGGAAGAGCCATGTCTTAATGCGTCTCCTGAAGGGAAGAAGCTGTGATATCTGACGTATGTCAGTGGGCAGGCTGTTCCACAGCTTGGCCGCAGCTACACTGAATGATCTGCCCCCTGTTCTAGTTCTGTTAAATCTGGGTACCTTTACCAGACAAGCAGAAGATGAACGTAGGTCTCTGGCAGGAGTGTACCACCGGAACAGGGCTTGTAGAGGTTTAGGTCCAAGTCCGTGCAGAGCCTTAAAGACAATGCAGAGGGACTTGAAGGCCACTCTTTGTTTTAGGGGTAGCCAGTGTAGCTCAGCCAGAGCTGCTGTGGCTGAGGCCCTTCTCGTCCAGCCAAGAGCCAGCTTGGCGGCGGCAGATTGAATTCGCTGTAGTCGGTCCAGTATCGTGACTGGAGACTCCAGGAGCAGGGCGTTGCAATAGTCAAGGCGACTGAGTATCGTGCACCTGACTATCGACGCCCTGGCTTGTGCCGGGAGAAGAGGCATGATTTTCCGCAGTGATCGAAGCAGGGCAGTGCAGACCCCCACGGTTTTTGTCACCTGGGTTTCCATACTTAATTTGTTGTTCAGCATGGCTCCCAGGTTGCGCACCGAAGGAACTGGCAGAGGTTTGTCTCTGAACTCCGGGGGCCAGAATTCGTTCGGAAACTGACGGGGTATCTTAGTGCCTGAACAGAACAGGACCTCCGTTTTCGCGGAGTTGAACTGGAGGGAGTTACTATGTAACCATCCAGCCGTCTCTCTCAAGCAGTCGTGGAAGGTTGAGAAAGAAATGGCATCTTCACCTTCCCACGAGAGAATAAGCTGTGTATCATCCGCGTAATTTATTGTTTTGACCCCAAAGGATTGGATCAATTTGATTAGCGGGATGAGATACACATTAAAGAGGATGGGGCTGATGGAGGAGCCCTGAGGGACTCCCTGGGGTACTGTTGCAAAGGCGGATTGAAAAGGGGGAAGAGAGACAGCCTGTCTTCTGTCCCGAAGATAGGAATGAAACCAAAGTAATGCAGTGCCTTCCACTCCCACTTCCCTAAGTCTCTGCAGCAGCCTAGCATGGTTGACCGTGTCGAATGCGGCAGACAGGTCCAGTAGTATCAATGCCACTGGCTGGCCCCTGTCTGCACGCATTCGAAGATCCTCCATGGCAGTTAAAACTGCTGTTTCTGTGCCGTGGGCAGGACGGAACCCGAACTGGTGATCGTCAAGGAGGTTATTTTGTTCTAGGTGGGTGGACAGGCATGAACTGACCCAACGCTCGGCGACCTTCGCTGGGAAAGGCAGCAGAGAGATGGGTCGGTAGTTGGAAAGACAGTCTGGGCTCAGGGAGGGTTTCTTTAAAAGGGGAGTGATTAGTGCCTGTTTCCAAGGGGTTGGAACAAAGCCACTCTGCAAGGACTGATTGCATATTAGGCGCATGGTGTCAAAGAGTTCCTTCCCAAAATTTTTCCATATTTTTGGAGGTAGGGGGTCAAGTGGGGAACCCGAGGTGATACCAAGCGCAAGTCTTTCAAACTCGACGGCCGGGATCGGAGGGAATTCCCCCAGTCTAGCCAGAAGGACAGAGCCAGGGAGCGACAAGTTCCGCGGGCTGGTGTCTGGTCTCAGCGAGTTAGAAGTTTCTGAGGAGGGGGGTGTTTTCAGGTTGTGAATAATGGTGTTTATTTTATTGATAAAAAACACTGCAAGATTGTCGCAGAGGGCTTGGGTGGGAGGCTGTGTAGAGGTGACACAGTCCGGGTTGGTCAGATTTTTGAGTATTTGAAAAATACTCTTTGAACTGTTCGTGGCATTAGTTATGATGGAGCAGTAATGTTTGGCCTTGTTTAGGGCGATGGCAGTTTTATACTCCCGGAGGTGTGTTTTCCAGAGGGTTTTATGAGTGTCAGAGTAACCCTGCCTCCATTTTCTCTCAGCATGTCTGCATGCTAGTTTGAGAGCTCTTAAGGAGTCATCAAACCAAGGGGCCGGTGCTCGTCTCTGAGGTTTACCCTTTTTCAGAGGGACGAGGCTCAGTCCGCTTCGAGTGCACCAAACCTCTAGCCACCCCACGGAGAGTTGCCTTGCCAGCTTCCTATAACACGGCCGGGGAAGAGACCGACCCATGATTGACCCGGAAGTATTGTTGGAGCTCCAACCTTAGCGCATCCCTGAACTGCTGGTCCTGGATAAACCAGGCATTTAATCGCCATATTGGTCGCGCAGCCGTCCGTGATCTCTCAGAGGCGTAAGGAGAGGGGCGATTGGCCTGACAGTCCGTGAGGGAGAATCAAGATATGGGAGATGAGATGGCAATCAAGTGCAGGAAGGAGAAACAAGTCGATGCGAGAGTGGGTGTGGTGGGCCGCGAAAGTGTGGGTAAATTGTCTGTCCCGGGGTGCCAGATCTACCAGGCGTCACAAAGTCCTAGGGCTCTGGTCCAGTCCGAGAGTTTGGAGGCATGGGACAGTCGTGTCGTGTATGGGGCACCAGTCAAGTCAAGTAGCGGTTGTAAAACTGCATTAAAGTCCCCCCCTATGATGGTCTGTCCCTGGGGTAAGCCTGAAATAGTCTGTGAGGCAGCGCAGGGTCTGGGAAAGGGCAGCGGGGGGGAACATAGACTGAGGCAAAATTGATGGAGTGGTCCTCAAGAGTTCCGGAGACGGTCACGTACTGTCCTTGGGAGTCAGTTCTGATCTGTGTGGGGTTAAAGGGTGAGACCTCCCCGCAGTATCACAGCCACCGCCCGGGTGCCACGACTGAAGCCGGAGTGCCTTGTCCCTCTCCACACCCTATCAAAGCCATATCGAGCCAGGAAAGGGCATTGGCTACCCAGGAGATGAGTCTCCTGGAGCAAGAGGACATCAGATCCATGGCGCTGGGTGTATTTGAGAACGGCGGTGCGCTTAATACGATCCAGCATGCCATTCAAGTTCCAAGACAGAACATGTAGCAACCTGTCTGTGTTAGCCATCTAGATCATGCATAGAACAAGGGGTGGGGTTGGACAAGGGAAGATGTGCGCCCTCCAATGGACGTTATTGCCATGCCGGGTCAGGGGTGGGGCCCGCGGTGGATGCTGTTGAGACTGTTATGTTATGTTATGTTAATAAAAATTTATAGAGCGCGCGTACGCCCGAGGGCTTCTTGGCGCTGGTACGATAAAAAACATAACAAGAGGTGAGTCTGCCAGAGGAGTTATTTCGGGTAAGCCTTTATGAAGAGGTGAGTCTTAAAAGCCTTTCTGAAGGCAAGGAGGTCTTTGCTCTGTCTGAGGGCTAGTGGCAAAGAGTTCCATAGGGTGGCTGCTAGGAAGTGGAAGCTGCTGCCGCCTTGTCGTTTTTTCTTAAAACGAGGAACTTCTAAAAGGTCTTTGTGGGCAGATCTTAGATTCCGTGAGGGGACATATCTACCAATCAGCTGTCTGATAAATAGAGGTCCCTTGTGTTGCAGAGCCTTAAAGATGATGCATCCGACTTTGAATTCGGCTCTTTGAGCCACGGGTAGCCAATGCAAACTCTCTAAGCCTGGTTTGATAGGTTCCCATTTGGGTACTTTGCATATCAGCCTAGCGGCCTGATTCTGCAGGTACTGTAGTCTTTTGAGTTGTCCTACGGGTAGGCCTAGGTATAGGCTATTAGAAAAGTCAATGTGGGAGAGGACTAGGGCCATGACTACCTGGATTAAGGCGGAGGGAGTGAGGAAATGGGCGATTTTCCTGATTTTCCTCAGCTGGAAAAATCCAGAGGAGACCACGGTTCCAATTTGGGATTTTAACGAGAGGTCCTCGTTGATGGTAATCCCCAGGCTTTTTACAGTGGTAGATTTCTTAGGGGGAAGGCCCATGTCCGACGGCCAGAAGTTAGGGCTCCAACTGATTTCGCTCTTGCCGGGCAGAATCAACTCAGTTTTCCCTGGGTTTAATTTGAGGTGATTTGAGGACATCCAGCTCTGGATTAGGGTCATAGTGGCTTGGAAGTCCACCACCGCGTTAGGGGAATTGAGAACAAAGATAAGCTGTAAGTCATCTGCATAATTGTATGCAGTGACTTTGTGCTTACTCAGGGCAAAGAGGAGGGGCCGCATGTACAGGTTGAATAACAGGGGGGATAGTGAGGAGCCCTGGGGCACCCCACAGAAAGACTTGACCTTGGCGGCAGAAAAGGGGCCTAAGCGAACCGACTGGGTACGTTCGGAGATGAACGATTTTAACCAGGCTAGGGCAGAGTCTCTGAGACCCGCCTGTTCGACACGGTTGACCAGAATGGAATAGTCAACCGTGTCGAATGCCGCGGACAAGTCAAGAAGTACTAAGGCCTGATGAAGGTTGTTATCAGCGTTGGACCTCAAGGTGTTCTGGACGGCCAATATTACTGCCTCCGTGGAGTGACCAGGTCGGAAGCCTGCTTGGTTGGGTTGAAGATATTCTGTTTCCTCCACGAAATTCGAGAGGCAGTTGGTGACGTGCGCCTCCAGCATTTTCGATAGAAAAGGTAGCAAAGATATGGGCCGATAGTTCGTGAGGTCGAGCGGATCAATGCCAGGCTTCTTGGTGAGGGGAATCAATAAGGCCTGTTTGAAGCTGCTGGGTACTGTCCCTGACGTGAGAGAGTCGTTGAGTAGGGAAATCATGCTGTTGGGCATAGCTCGACCAATTTCTTTCATAATATGGGGGGGGCAGACATCCATAGGGGATCCTGATTTGACTCTGGACAGTAGTGTCAAGAAAGTTTTCAGATCGATAAGGGGATAGGAGTGTAAAGTTGAGGGATTGAAATAGATGTCATCCACTGGGGCGGATAATGGAAGTGTGGAGATGTTCTGCTTAATCGTTAAGATCTTATCACGGAAAAAGTCATTCAGGGAGTTGCATAACGCTAATGAGGGAACTACCGGGGGGGAAGTTCTATCGTCGTTGCAAAGATCGTTCACGATCCTGAAAATTTCTTTAGACTTGTTAGTGGAGTTGAGGATTTTAGTTGAGTAGTAGGTTGTTTTATGGTTTTGAAGAGTTTTTTGGTAAGTCTTCCTGGCTAAGCAATATGTGGCCTTGGCCAGTGGACAGTACTGGGAGCGCCAAGTTCTTTCCTTTTGCCTCACTTCTAATTTCAGTGTTTTTAGTTCAGGTGTAAACCATTTATGTGCGTCCGGGCTCCTAGAGCAGCTGAGGTTCGTGGGGGGAGCATAGATGTTAATCGCTGCAGTAAGCCATTCATTAAGTCGGCTATCGGCCTCATCCACATTGTTGCTGTCAAGGGGGGGGGAGTTGCCCAAGAAGTTAAGGAAGGCTGGCATATCCATTGAGGACCATTTCCTAATGGTTTTACTAGATTGTAGCTTGAAGTGGGTTGTCTTATCAAGCTGGAAAGAAAAGCTAATGCTGTGGTGATCAGACCAACAGCAGGGTTTTATGTCTAATGTTGCTGGTGGATTTGTAGAACTTTGACAAGACGCTGCGTAAAACCACGGAACTGTAGCTCATGTAGAACTATGAGCAGAATTGGATGTGGAACGGGAGCTCCAACTCATTCCCAACCCTTCCCAACTCCCCCCACCCTACACTTCTGAAATTGAAGCATCTGTCGCCCCAAGGAAGGAACAAGATGCAAAACAACTTAAGAGACAGTAACAATAGCTAAGCTAAAACGTTTCGCGGGGTAATGCGTGGCATGGGCGGACTCTTCTGTTTCGTCGGATAATCTAATATCATCAGTGCGTAGAAAGTTTAAGAGTCCTGGACCTGGTCCAAAGCGGCAGTGGCTCCGTCTGAGCCTTGGGAAAACCAGGCCCAGCCTGTCGCCCTATGCTGCCCGATCAGGCAGACTAATGTCTCGAGCCTCCCGCTGTCACCTCGGGCCTATAGGCAGAAAGGCAATGACTGCTAGGGGGAAGGGAGACTTAAAGGCTTCGCAGGATGGACCGCCTGGTAAGAGGCAGCCTCAAGACCGATGGCACACATGCCCTCATCAGCGGAGTCCTTGAACAGCAAGGGGGATCAGCGGGGGGAGAGGCCCGCAACCACGAGGCCGCCGCTGCCAGACTCAGCAGCCGTGTGCCTCTCCTCCACCAGCGCCTCGGCAGTCGTTCGGTCCCGGGTTAATCTGGCACAGCTCATGCAGCAGTTGGAAAACGGCCCACAGCCTCCAGCCAAACTCCGCACCGCAAGGAAGGGCAGCCAGAGCCGCCGTCATCCGCACTCCCGGTGCCCGGCACAAAAACTGCCTCCCAGGCCGCACCCCCTCAATTACCCAGAGCAGGTACCTGAAAGTCCTAAGCTGCACAGCCCGGAGAAAGCATCACTTCTAAGTTCCTCAGGACCGGAGGCGATGGGGAGCCCCCGTACCGCACTACAGCCGCAAAGGAAGTTCTGGCGGGGTGCTGGCAGGGACTCACTGGGCAGGAATCGCGGCCGCCAAGTCCAGCTCTAGAGGCGGGGTCGCCATCTTTGGCCACAGGGCCGAGGATTTTCACAAGGCAGAACTCAGTCGTGCAGAGGATCTGGGCCGGGAATTCTCCAGTTGGCAGCCGGCCAGACCAAGATGGAGCCCCGAATGTCAAGCAGGTAATGAGGAAGACACTGATGAAGGTGGATTGTGGAGCGGATGATAGAAGGGGTTCAGAGCACTCTTAGAGTGCGACTGCCATCTTGAAGCTCCAAGCCACGCCCCCTGGTCTTACTGTTAATGTCTGTTTCATTTCAAAGACACTCTGACGCTGAGCAGTATACAATTCATTAATACTACTGCGGCCAACCGTCCCGGGGTCCAGCGCTCCGGCCACTATGACCTGAGAGTTTTACCAGTCATGGCTCGGGTCTAAAAAGAAATTTCATTTAGATTAGCACATCATATGGCACATACGTGTTTAAGTATTTTTTTAACTGACTCTCACTCTCACTCAGGCACTTAGTTCATGATCATTGATGACTCTTGACCGTGGCAGCTGCTGGGTCCGGCTGCCGGCACAGCGGCCAGGGGGGCCGGGGTCTTGTCCCGCTTGCTGGGTGTGATACCAACTCCGGGGTCAGTCCGAGTGCCATGTGACCAGTGAGCAGCTGAGCTGCTATGTTGGTTTTACACTACTCTTGTTTTTCTAGTCCTGAAAACAAGTTGTGTTCAGAATCTCATTGTGAACTCAGTGGCTGATCATTGCCACACAAGCCACCCTAATCACATAAAATGGCACGAATGATCTTTACTGTAGTTTTTATCTAAGGTCCCCTAGATATGTATCTCAGTTACTCTTTTATATATCAGACTCAATCTCTCAAAACTTCTCCCAAAATGCCTCCAGCTTCTTACATGAGGCTAGCAAGTGACTCAGTGGTGGTTCTAAGGGATAACATTTAATTCTGTTGAAAACCACAATAAGGGCAGATTCTTTTCATGTATTTTTCTCAGGAGCATTTCCAGGGTATTCGAGGTTTTCTTAATGTGGACTTTTCCCTAAGTTCAGAGTTTGGGTAAGGCCAAATACTTCCTTTCTCGACCTTAGACTTATTTCCCAGATCATTTGATCCAGAAATCCTTTATTTGCCATACACATTGGAATTAGGAGAGGTTTTTTTTCAGGTTTGCATAGTCCCAATAGGCAGTTCCCAAAGTATCCTTTGCCAGAGCTCCCTGATTCTAATATGAGCTTCAAGGTTTAGTTATAGAGTGTCCATGTCATCTAGCACAGAGAACAGATTTGTCACCAAATATAACACTGCCTTCCTTAAAAAAAAGGCATTTTAAACCGCAACCTACCGCTCTGTTTCTGCCCTTTAAATCATAAGATCTTTTCTGGGCTTACTTAAACCTTTGTTTTCCTGAGGCTGATCTCTTACATTTACTCTGAAACGTTGTTTTGGCTTTTGAATGCCAAATCTATCTCCTACTCCATTTTAGTTATTTTTGAAAAGAGGGAAATGCTTCCTACGCTGACGGAAGCAATGTGTCATTTTACAGCTGAACCCTCTTCAGTGTCCCATGACCCTTTTCCTTCACATTGACCATTTAAAAAAGATCCAAAGTATTTTTGTTAGGTTACTCTCATACAATCTAGACTGGTAGTATATTCAGAGCACAACCCTGAGCTGTGAGGTTCGTAAAGAACGGTGGTTAACCATCTCATTTTTAGTTGAACTATCTGGCAGTGTAGTAGAGGGTGGTCTTTTTGGTTGCGCTGTCCCTGCCAAACTGTTGAACCTATCCCTTAGAAGAAACATGGTACATTCTGTTGAAATGTTTTGCCGCCATATGTGTCTCTCCTCTTAACAGTACACACAATAAATAGCCTTTTCCATATGTGTAATTTTATCAAAGCTCTTATTACTATTCTGAAATGTGCTGAGCTTTTATATCTTTTCATCTCCTTTCACTACCAATAGTTGTCTTAGAAGTAAAATAATCAGCTATTTAATGTTCTCAAGTGTTTTGTGGGAGCAAGTTAATATTTTCTTCAATTGTGATATTGGGCAATAATCACCTTCCTTTAACATATCATGTTTTAAAGTCTTGTTCAACTTACGCCACCTAGGGGGAGAGGTTATGGTGCTTTTTTCTTGGGTACTCCAAATGGAAGGTGGAGAACGCACTCTGGTATGTCTTTGCGTGTAAACTGTTCTGCATGGTAGTTAGTGCCGTAATGGTTAACCCTCCTGGGCTGAGGGCGTAATAACACAAAAATGTGTTGTATCCCGCTAGGAATAACGTCTCCAATAGACACTCAGAAAAAATAATCAGGGAAAAAGTTCACATTTTCAAAATGAATTCGATTGACTCTTCATTTGAACATTTGAATCTTCAACAAGTGGGTTGCTGTATGCTTCATATATGATTTTTCATACTATTACATTCATAGTATGGAGGACTTATTTATATATTCAGCCCAATGCTTTTCGGGCGGATGACCTTCTTCAGGGGTCTTAATTCTGAAAGCATATAAGTAAAGCACATATGTAATAACCAAGCGGTAAGATCGCTTAACATAAATATACATGTTTATACAATAACTGATAATACATATGTGCTTTACTTATATGCTTTCAGAATTAAGTCCGCTGAAGAATGGCATCCGCCCGAAATGCATTGGGCTGAACATATAAATAAGTCCTCCATACTATGAATGTAATAGTATGAAAAAACATATATGGAGAATAAAGCAACACACTTGTTGAAGATTCAAATGAAGAGTCAATCGAATTCATTTTGAAAATTTTAACTTTTTCCCTGAATATTTTTCCTGAGTGCCTATTGGAGACGTTATTCCTGCGGTATACAACGCATTTTTGTGCTTTTTTCTTGGGCCCAGTTGCCAGACTCCCTTTTATGGGCTTTGAGTTGTCTTTGGCGCATGTATCGACAAGCCCGAAAAATACAACGTGAGTTACTGTTATAAAAATCGTTCATTCTCCCTGATTTCTGTAATGTTGTGCATGCGTGTAATAAAAGTAGTCATTTGTGATACGAGTTTGCCCCTCGATGGTTTTGACATATGCCAACCGAATTTGGATATCATATTATAACGTGAAATTAGGTAACATTTGAAAGTTCGTATGTCTTAGTCATGATTCTGCACTAAAGTGTGTTTAAACCCAGGAAGTGTAGAAAGCTGTATCAGAAAGACCTTGCTGTGCTTTGTATTGACAGCCACTGGGTGTCCTCTTGGTTTCACTAAAGCATTACTGAAGCCTTTCATCTAAAGAGGAACATTGATATCTTATGCTATGCAGAGGCTTGATGGGCGGCTTTCAGGTCTGCCTGGTGATTCCCTACATATTCGGGCGCATTTCACTAGGAATAGAACATTTTAAGATGAGCTGTCCACATCCCCGCTTAAGTACATAGTTGGGTATTATGCATTATGGGCAGGCTGTAAAAAAACGCGCAAATACTCGTCTCAGCAAGTTAAAGTCGAGTTATCAACTAACTCGGGCTCTTAAAGTACCTTTTAAAAATATGATATCCGCTCTGTGTAGTTTTAAGCTCGGAAACCGCCGATGATTGTTTAACAACATTATATTTAATATATTTTTCGCCACAGTAATTATAAAGTCATAAGAACTCGATCTACTGCGTCCCTTTCTGTGCAATAGAAATACATTTAAAAAAAAATTCACGAAATATTTAATTTGAGGTTATTTTATGTCAGTCAGTCAACTTTTTTCGGTATTATGCCATCAAAGTAAAAACTCATTAAAATATATTAAAAAGTCATAAGGAAAACAAGTTAGGAATTAAATACATACGTACATTAAAATAATTACCTAGATCATCACAATTGTTAAGGGAATCTATGTCTTATCAAATGTTTCAATAGAGAAATCCATTTGTGTATATGTTTGCGTCGTGGTCAAAGCTAGGGAGTATATTCTTCTTCATGTTCTTTTGTCTAACCATCCTCACGTTCCTTAAGAACGGTGAACCCGCAAACACTCCACAGTAGCTGGTATCACAAAATACAATTCTCAGCCTCTCGATGTTGTAACCTAACGCCTAAATTGTGGCACAGTGGGCTAATATACAATCTCCTGAGGGCCTGATACACTGGGCAGAAAAATAAAACATGGTCAAGCGTTTCAGTGACTTCAAAGAAAGATACACAACGCATAGAAGGGGATCGCAATGCAGCCCCCCCCCCCCCCCCCCCCCCTCCCAACGTTGCTCTAAAAGAGTAAAGGGGCAAGGGCCCACATCTGAACTGCATATACAGTTTCCTCATTATTATGAGCTCAATCTCATCCAGGAAGTTCTCCAGCCCAGAACTATCTTTCCTTGGAGAAATGTCCTAGTCAGGGAGACTACATCTGACTGGCGATGTAACAGACTCCGCTTTAGTCCCAATAAGCAGTCTTTACTAGGGCTTTAAATGTTCACTAGCTTCTACAGGTTCATCCCAAAGACGACTAAGGCCAATATTAGAAAGAGTAGACCATACATACTTCAACCATGGAATATCAGCTGCACCCGCACTTTGTAGTATCTCCAACAACCCTGCTTCATAGGATGCCAACTTGACCAAAATCTAGACCAAAATCTCTTCCAGTATTATAGGGGCCTCCGGCCGATCACATCCAATACGTTTCTCTGTCCCATGTCTAATCTTAAGGGGCTCAATCAGGGTACTAATGGGAAGGACATAAAATTCTCGCAAAAAGCGATTCTCACCTAACCCAAGAGTGGGAACATCCCTATGCCCCCAAAGTTCCGCTCTGTGCAGAGATGAGCCAAGGGCTTGGCAGTTAAATATTTGCAATGTGGGGGAGATAGAGCGGAAAAAAACCTTCTGTAGTTTTGTAATTTCCCCCCAAAGTTTGCACTAGCCTTAGCCTACCCCTACTTAGGTGCAGATACCCATTAAGATGTTCGGTAAGGATGACTCCCAAGTATTCAAAAGCATAAACACGTTCCATGTGAGGCCCTCTAAGGGTGTGATTAGGGCGTGTGGTGTTACAGGGTTTTGATACTATATATTTGTTTTTAGATATATTAATATCTAAGCCTCTAAGAGTATAGAAGATATCAAATCTGTCTAAAATCTTTGGTAGTCCCTTAGGGTACTTTGAAATGAGTAGCGTGTCATCCGCGATCATCAGGGGCAAAACCCTGATGTTTTGTGAGGGAGGGAGCATCAAAGTCACCATAATCCACAAAGGTTGCCAAGTGATTGATAAAGAGGGATGGGGCAAGAACACATCCCTGCCTCACTCCCCTTTCAACAGGAAAAGGTTCTGTCAGTCCTCCCTTCTCATCACATCTTACCTGTGCATAAATATTCTCATGTTGGGGGGCGTGGCCAAGCAGCATGGCCGACAGGACGTGAGCTCCACCAGCTCCCGGCCTGAGGACCCTGGAATCCTGCTTATTTATCCTGTTTGGGCTCATTAACCTTGAAATCGGGAATCGAGGGCTCCCCTCCCACTGTTGGCCCCTTAATCAAGTGGAAGAAGTGGAACTCCGCGAGTGCAACCGTGGAAATTGCTGGCGCTGTGGTGCCCCGGACCTCTGCCTACCCGAGGTCGGGGTCTGCGCCATGTCCCGGAGAGAAGACGGAGTGGCGGACCTGCATACCCGCGATTTCCAGGGGGCACGGTGCCGCTTTTTCAGGCTACGGAGCCTGCTGTCAACTGGGCCTCCATGTTGGAGGTGTCTGGAGGCTGCCGGCGGGTCCCGCGGAAGACCTGTCCTGATTGGCGTTGGTCCCAAGGCTGCGGTGACGGCCGCGAAGGCCGGCCTTCCTCCCTGGCAACACTTCCCCCGTATCTCGGGGGACTCCTGGCCCGGCGGACGCTGCCTGTGAAGGGGACCCTCTCTGTCTTGAAGGTCCCGGAGAATCGACACAACGTCTGTGGCGGAGGACTGGGGGCGGTCCTGATCGAGAGAAAAGGCCTGGTCTGTGGCCCTCTCTCCTGCTACACCGGTGCCTCGACTCCAGGTGGAGGGGCCCTCCTTCAAAACAGCGGAGGGCCCCAACCTACTTGTGGAGGGGCTCGCTGACCCTGGCCGGCTCGCCGCGGCACCCCGCGCCGTTTGTGGCCCGCTGGAAGAGGAGCCAGGTACCCGGGAGGCCGCGACTGTGGGCGCTGCGGTGAGTGGAGATGGTTTGGGCTGCCCACTCCTATATGCTGACCTGAACAACCCGGGGGCGGACGGTGAGGGGGGCCTCTACCCTGCAGCAGCAGCCTGCTCACTCTGCACATTTCTACTGGGGTATTGACTGTGCCACATTACACCTGTAGCCGTCACTTTGAACCTGGCGGGTCACGTTCCTTCTCTGGGCGCCTTCGGTAGGGGCTGGCTGTGGCTCCATACTGCCCCTGAGGCCGTCACAGTGGTGATCCCGGGAGGCCCTGACTGTGTGACGCCCTACATGGCCTGAACGGCGCTGGTGACCTGGGGTACCCTCAGGACGGTCCGCCTTCTGTGCACATCCTGAGAGCTGGCCCGGGTGGAGCTGGTTCACGCCACACCGCGGTGAGTCTGAGGACGACCGGACTGCCTGATGGATTTCCTGCATTGTCGCCCTCCCCCCCCCCACTTCCTCCCCCCATTGGCAGTGTTGGGGGTTCAGTGGGGGAGGGTGGCCTTTACACCTCCTGTTGGGCCAGCGCAAACCGGACGATGACGCTCCATTGACACTGGCGACCCTCTCCCGGGGACTGCCATCTAGGGGGGCGCCTGGAGATTAAAGGCTGAGGGAACCTGTGCACAGTGTTCTGGCCCTAAGGGAACAGTCTGCGCCGCATACCGAGACAAACGTAGCTGGGGGAGGCCTTTTTCACCCCGCTGGAGTACTGGTCGGGACGCTTCAGATCTTGGCAATGCGCAAAGACAGGATGTCGCGCTCCACGCAACCCAACACGATCACACAGTATACCACCCAGCGGATGCCCTCACAGCGGATTACACGCCAATCGGGTCAAGATGAGGGGGGCGGACGGCTCTGGCGAGCCCTCCCGGGCGGAACTGTTGAAGGCAACACAAGGCTCTCATACTGCCTTGGAGCGGCAGATTGAGACGGTCTCCATAGATGTTAATCTGTTGCGAACTGACCTCCGGAACATTGCGGACAAGGTCTCGGACGCTGAGGGCAATATTGCGCAACTGCGGGATGAAGTAGCCTCCCTCAAAAAGATGGTCACGCATTTCACAACCACAACACATGCCTTGGAGCGAAGGGCTGAGCACGCGGAGGGGAGAGAGCGTTGCAGCAACATAAGGGTCCTAGGGGTGCCGGAACGGCTGGAGGCTGGTAATGCTGAGCGCTTCTTGGAAACTTGGATTCGAACACAGCTGTGTCCATGGGGCCTCTCGGATGTCTTTGTCATCGAACGGGCACATCGGGCTCTGGTCCCGCCGCCGCGTCCGGGAGCCCCCCCAAGAGCACTGATCGCCAAGATCCTGAACTATAGGGATCGGGACTGCATCCTGCGAGCGGCGAGGGAAACGGCGGATCTTACCATTGAGAATAGTCGGGTGTCCATCTATCCCGACTATACCCAGAAAGTTCAGGAGCAACGGAAATCCTACTTGGGGGTTAAGCAAAAGCTCCGGGAGATGAAGTTGCAATACATGCTTTTATACCCGGCCCAACTCAAAATGTTCTCGCAGTGGAAGGCGCATTTCTTTGAGTCCCCGGCCGAGGTATGGGAGTGGCTGGAGATCCGAGGCGACGACCTTCCACCAGGAAAACGTGGAGGGCCCCGTGAGACGTGGGGAACCCGACCTCCGCGGAAACGCCACAGCAGACGGAGGCGCCGGTCTGGGTCGGCGGTTCTCGAGGAACCTAAGATCACAGTGGGTGAGGACGGCGCTATGTTCCTGGAACCTTTGCCGGCGGGGACTGGGCCGGAGGTTCTGAAACCGCTAGGATCTGGGTATGTCCTGGTCCCGGACACATTACAAGCTACGGTGCAGGACACAATCTTCACGGCTCTGGTGATCCCGGAGACCGGAGGGGCTGAGTCGCTGGCAGAGACGGCTCCGTCATGAGGTGATATGTGGCCTATACTGTATCTCTATCTAACCTGAGTGGCCTGTGGGATGTCCAGAATTCACTGTTAATGTCTGTGGCCCTCAGCTTTTGACCTTGTGTTGCTGGGAGGGGCGGAGGACTTCCATCCTGTTGGGTGGAGACTGTATGGTGGAGGGGGGTATGTATGATGGGGCACTGCCCGACCTGGGGCTGTTCCACCTGATTGAGCCTAGAGACCTTCATATAGGACTTTGGTCCCGTAGGGAACTGGAGGGGGGTGGGGGTGGTTCTGGTTCTACTGTTTGAGTGTGTGGGGTGGATCGGGTGGCTGTGTACGTCCTGGCACTGGCAGGGGGGCATATTTCGTTGTTGCTGTCATCTTGCTCGTGGGTGGGGGTGGGGGTTGGGGGATGTATTCTCAGGGGTTTGAAAAGTTGGGGAGGTAGGGAGGATGGGGGGTATTGTTAGGGGACATTTTTGCAGGCATCGTGTGTACTACTGTTCGGGCCCATGGGTGGCGGATCGCAGACGATAAAACTGGCGGCTCGGCTGGGCGTACCCTGCAATTATGGGATACAAATTCTTAACCTGGAACGTGCGTGGGCTGGGCACTTGTACCAAGAGACACAGGGTCTCTCCTTTCTCCGGCGCCATGGAGTCTCCATTGCGTGTCTACAGGAGACTCATTTGAATGAGGAGGGTGCTCAAAAGTTGTGAAAAAAATGGAGGGGGCCAGGTGTTTAATTCCTCCTTTCCTACGTATGCTAGGGGAGTTCTGATCTGGGTAGCGCCTGGGGTTCCCTTTGCCGTTCAGTATGCTGAGGCGGACATCGACGGCAGGTACCTGCTACTGCGGGTGAAGTTGGATGGAAGGGATTTTTTGATATTAAATTCATATGCGCCAAATGTAGACGATCCTGACTTCTTCTCCCATCTTCAAGAGCTCCTTGTTTCGGATCTAGACGCCCCCCTCCTCTGGTTTGGGGATTTCAACTGTGTGTTGGACCCGGTTTTGGATAGACAACCTCCCCGTACTGGCACGAAACCACGGATGACAGCGCGACTCCGGGAGGTGATGCACAACTTGGGAATCGCTGATGTGTGGCGTCTGGGCAACCTCGTACAGAAACTGTATGCCTGTTACACCCCGACGCACAACACCCATAGTAGGCTGGATAGAATCCTCGCTGCTAATATTGACGCATCCCTTTCATTGACGGTTACCCATCAGGCTCGTTTCCTGTTGGACCACTCTCCTGTGACGTGCGTTGCGCAGTGGGTCAACCAGTCCTCCCGTCCCCGGACCTGGAGGATGCCGATGGACCTCTTGCAGGATCAGGTGGGGAGGGATCTTGTGGTGACAGCCCTGAATAACTATTTAGACATGAACTGGGAGGGCGGTGACATGCCTTATTCGACTAAATGGGATGCCCTGAAAGTGGTGGTGCGTGGCGAATGCATGGGCCTTACCTATGGGGTCCGGAGGCAGTTGCTCCGTGACTTGGGGGACGCGGAGGATCGCCTTCGACACTGTCAGTCTCAGTCGGATCCCAATGACTCAGACCTGGAGTCGGAGCGGACGGCCCGTGAGTGCGTCCATGACATACTTACCCACCTGGATAGGTACACTCTGGGTCAATACCGCCAGAGTCTCCACCGGGAGGGGGACAAGTCTGGTCGTCTGTTGGCCTGGATTCTCAAGAGAGTCTGCTCCGGAACGGATAGTTGCTTTGAAGGATCCTGCGTGGGTCATGGTGCACTCTGAGTCGAGTATTCTCGGAGTCCTCCGATCTCACTTACAGGCGGTGTATGCCGCGGACCCCTTGTTTTCGGAGACCTCCTATCAGCCTTATCTACGGTGACTGACTCTACAGGCCCTCTCGAAGGAGGCAGCGGAGGAGCTGGACGTGGTTTTAACGCTCCGAGAAGTCAGAGTAGCATTAGCCGCCCTACCAAGAGCTAAGGCCTCCGGCGGTGACGGTTTCCCGCCTGAATTTTACCAGGCATTTGAGGATGTCCTTGCCCTCTTCCTCTCACAGGTCTACTGTGAGGCACTGGAATGTGGCACCCTCCCGCCCACCATGAATCAGGGTGAAGTTTGTATGATTCTGAAACCGGGAGGGGATAGCTGCGATCCCGGCCCATAACTCTGATTAACACGGACATAAAAATCCTATCCAGACTTCTGGCCACCCGGCTGGCGCCACTCATGGCGCACTTGGTGCATCAGGACCAGTGTGGGTTTATCCCAGGCCGCAACACCGCAATAAATCTTCGGCGCCTGAACCATATCCTCCACGAGGTGCGTGGTAGGGAGGATCCCCAGGTCCTTGTGTCAGTTGACCTGTCCAAGGCCTTCGACACTGTCAGCTGGGGGTACCTGTTGGAGGTGCTCCGGTTGGCAGAGTTGGGGCCCGTCTTCTGCAATTGGATCCGGATCCTCTATGGGGCACCTCGAGCCAGAGTTAGGCTTGGGTCGGCCCGTTCTGAGGATTGGCCTTTGGGTAGGGGCACTCGGCAAGGGTGTCCCCTCTCGCCACTCCTTTTTGCCCTGGCGATCGAGCCCTTGGCGGTCTCTGTTCGTACGGAGATGGCGTAGTGGGGAATCAAGGTGGGGGATACCGTGAATGTGATTTCCCTGTATTTAACGTCCCAGAGAGAGTCGCTGCCCATTCTACTGCAGCTTCTGGACCGCTTTGGTGCAGCCTCTGGTCTGCGTATCAATCCGGGAAGTCCCTGATCTTTCCCCTGGCAGGTTGTGATGTGGATCCACGAGTGGGCCTCCCGCACCTGGGGCTGAGATGGGAATTGGAGGCCTTCCGATATCTGGGAATCCAGGTGGCCTCGTCTGATGACCAATTGCTCGCCCGCAACGCCGAGCGGGTGCTCCGCTCCCTGCAACAGTCTGTGTCCTTTTGGAAGGGCCTCATGGGACGGCTAGCTGTTGCTAAAATGGTGATGTTGCCAAGAATGCTATACGTCCTGCAAAACTCTTTGTGCCCGCTGCCCCCGCGAATATTTCGCATGCTCAACACGCTGCTCATGTCCTTACTTTGGGCAGGCAGGCGCAGCAGAGTCGCCCTGCACACCGTTGTCCGGAGCTGGGAGGAGGGGGGCCTGGATGCTCCGAGATTTGATCTGTATTACTATGCAGCCCAGCTCCTGCCGGCTGCGAGATGGTTCGCGGGCACGGACAACTGGGAAATGAGACTCCTAGCGGGCAGAGCAGACGAGAGGGTGCTAACGGTGGCTCTGATGCGGGGAAGAGGAGCAGATGAGGCTCTGCCATATGTAGTGCGACACGCTGCGGGAGTCTGGCAGCGTTTTGTTGAGAAACTCTTGCGGCAAGCCCCCTTCCACAGGGAGTTACCGGTGTGGATTTTGGCTCCCGTGACACTTATGGAGGAACATATGTCCTTCCGGGACTGGCGGGAAGGCGGCTGCAAAACTTTGGCGGACCTTTACCCGGACGACTCCTTTGTGTCCACGAACGAGCTACGGAGGCCTTCGAACTGCATGGGGGGGCAATACCTGCACTACAGGGGACTCCAGGAGATAGCGAGGGTGACCTGGCCACAGTTCCCAGAGGCGGCCCGTTGTCCCACACCCTCAGCATCCTTTTTTCCTGTGGCAGAGGACGACAGCTGATCACATTGTTGTACTAGGCCATGCGGCGGGACTCCACCCCGCCGGTCTAACCGACCTGGGTGGCCTGGGAGGCGGACCTGGGGGTGGCCCTGGAGCCAGGGCAGCGCAAACGCATAGGAACCCTAACTCGTAAAGTGTCTTGCAATGCGCGATTTAAGCTGATCCATTTCAATTTTGTACATCGCACTTACATGACCCCGGTGTCCCTGCGGTGTATTTCTGAAGATAGACGGGACAACTGCCCTAGATGTGGGATGGATGGAGCCGGATTTCTGCATCTGGCCTGGGAATGCCCGCTGGTCGGGTACTTCTGGAGGGCTGTGGTGGAACACATTCGAAGTGTCATGGGCCTCCGGATTGCCTTGACCACTCTTCATTGTATATTGACCATGGTCCCCAAACCCAGAAAGAGAAACTTATCCTATAAGATGTTGCAGTTGTTACTGGTGTTAGCGAGGCGACGGTGGCTACCCCTGAGATGTCAATGTGGCTTCAGGATGTCGGGAAGTGGTCCTTGGCTGAGGAGACACACATGCAGCGCACGTGCAGGGATGAGAAGTTACAGGAGGACTTGCTTTCATGGAGAGTGATGTGTGCTGTGGGGTCGTCCAACGGGGACTCGGATGCCACCAGTGCTGAACTATTTACCCCTGAGGAGTCAAGATCTGAGGGGAACGATGCTGGACGCAGGGCGGGAGGAATTGCCTTGTAGTAGCGCCCTGCCGGCAACACGCGTATGTTCCCTGTTATTGATGTGATTTGCTTTGCTTCCCAGAGGTTTGCTTACAACTGTGATGTCTGTACCTGAGTGGGCCGTACTGAGGTGAACGAACTGTATATACATGTTTTATTAGTGATGCCAATTGTGGGGGGGACCTGTTTTGCTGTTACATGTTAAACATTTTTGTTTTGTATGTGGGGGGTGCGTGGACGGGAGAAACAGAAAAGCAGCTATAAGGACTTCCTGATGAACGGTTACAACAGTTTTTTCTTTGTTTTTAAGCATCTAGCACTTGTCCGACTGATGCCGCTCGACCTCCGGGGTGTGGGCTAAATGGCCGTGTGATGCTTTCTTTTGAAACCTGCGTGTTGCTAATGCTGGCAGTCGGAATCTTGCACAGAATGGTTGTACAATATATAAGTCTGCAATAAAAAAATATTTAACAAAAAAAAATGATTCTCATGTAAGCGCCTAATCATATTCAGCAAATAATATGGGACCCCCAGCTCAGCCAACACCTGCCAGACCTTGATGCGAAGAACCAAGCCAAAACCTGATCAAAGATCAACAAATACTCCATGCAACCATCCTCTCCCTAATAAAACAAATTTCCAATAGAGAAGTTGGAAGCGACGCACCTGATCTATTGTAATTGTCCGCTGGCTAAACCCAGCCTGCAGTGGTGAGAGTATCTGTGTGGCATTCATCCATTCTTGATGCCTATTCAAGATAACTTCAGCAGAATGTTTTTGGGTACAATCTATTAGAATAATGGGCCTATAATTGGTCAGGATAGCTCGTGCTCCCTTCTTAAAAATAGGGATAATCTCGGCCCAGCCCATGTAGGAGTTGCAGGATCTCTCCTCATTATTGCACTAAGTACAAGTGAGAAGTAAGGGCCCCACAGAGGTCTATCTAAAAAACTGTCTCCTGGGACCTTATCCAATCCTGTTGCTTTATGCGAAACAATTTCATTAATTGGCTCTACAACCTCCTTATTGGTGATGTCGTAGCAGTCCGCGGGGTGGGGGGTCTGCCATTATAACCTATGAAAACGGTTCTGCACTAGTCTCAGTAATGATTGAGGTACTGGTAGGGAGCATGGTTTCAACACCAGATGGTGCACTAAAGTCTTGAGGAGAAAATAGGTTGGAGAAGTGATCAACCCATGCGATCATAGGTATATGATTTTCTATCTGGGGGCTACCATCCATGGAACCGGTAGCAACTACATTCCAGAAGGAGCCCGAGAAGGAGCCGAGTCCCCTCTACTCACAGCTGCCATCAGATTTTCCCACTTCCTGGTCTCGCAGTCTCTCATATCCTCCCGGACTAGACCGATCTTTCAATTTGATGGTGGATGTCAACACCCCTCTGTCCGTTGTGCATTGTATACTATACCAGGTTGGGTATTTTGACCTCCTGCCCAAACTACGAAATTCTTTGAAAAAGAAATCTCGTAATGTAGAAAACAATTGTAGATGTACATTAGTGAGGTCAGCCCAATTACCTAGCTCAGGTTGAAACTGGTCTAGTAGCCTCAGAAGGTCACCCATGCCCCAGCAACACAACCGTAAATTCTGCAAATTAATTCTTCTGAAGGTGAGATACCACGTTATTGGCTCGATGCTTGTTGGTAGACAGAACTAACCTTCTGTCAAAGAATTCATTATCGTTAGCTTGCACTGTAGACGTGGTCACCTTCAAGTGTAGCGATAGGGGGTAGTGGTCACTGTTGATACATGGAATCACTACCATATCTATTAAAGCAGGCCACAGCCGTATGTTCAGAATAATAACATCGAGGAGACTGAATCCCTGAGGTCTATTGAATGTGTGACTTCACTCTCTATCGGAGATAGTCCTTCCATTACAGGCCCTAAATTAACCTGTTTGCCGCGGACGCGATTTCGCGGCAGTGCGGCACTTCCGCAAAACGGGCGGGGCCACTTCGCCCGTTGGACGTGCGCAGCGCTAAGAAGGTAGTGCTTGTGACCTCCAACGGCTGATGGCAGCACTTAAGGGGTTAAAGTAAGCGCATTTAACTGAACTGCCAGATGGGGTGGTCTAACTGCTGCTGTGTTCTGGAGTTGTGGTACAGACCATACATGATCCTCCTCAGGGGAGGAGAGACTAAAATAAATGTCAAGTTGCTTGTACTGGCAGTTTAGATCACCTCCAACAATTTCCATTATCTCAATAGGAAGTGAAGATAAATGTGTAGATAACAACCTACTCATATCTGACTTGGACTTACCGCCCCTGGGGCTACAATATACATTATAGATATGGCACAAAGTAGACTCTGGGAAATTCAAGGCTAACGCCAAATACATCGGGGGAACCCAACTTGAGTTCTTTAATGGTAGCACAAAGGACAGTCTTGACACATATTGTAAAACCCCCTGAGGGCCTGCCTCTCCCTGCCGAAACAGCCAACTCGCAATAAGAAGCACACCCTTGACGGAAGAGCGGGACAGTAGACCACGTCTCCTGAAACAAACATATATTAAATTAATCAAAAAAATAACACCACTCTGGGTTAGAAAGTTTAGTGTGTAATCCTGCAATATTACAACAGATCAATGTAATGAACGGGGCTGGAGTCGGGCTCACATTGCTCAGGGCATCGAAACTCAAATGACCTTCCTTTTCCACATCATTAAGTCAGTCCACCACCGCCAGGACATCATAGCGTTTGTGGGCCGAAATGCCAGTGTGTAAGGGCATAGGAGAACCCAGGGTAACAACTGGATCATAAAGAGGTTTGAGTACAGACAAGCTACGATTATAAAAGTAACCCAAGGAAAGTGGCAAAATATTGGTAGGGACCTGAAAGCTTCTTTCTTGCCCAAAGAGAAAGCACTCAACCAAAGAGGGTGATTTAAAATTTAACAATTCTACAATCACCTTATCGGTCCACTGGCCTAGGGCCAATTCAGCCCACCCTTCTTGTCAAAATATTGTTTTTCAACTTAGGCGTGAAGTTCCTGTGCCTAGTTAACCAGTTTTACTAAGCAGATCATCATGTGACTCCTGCTGGTCCTTTCGTAGTGAAGGAACTCCTGTCTCCTGTCAGGACTAGAACATATGGCCAGGAAGCTGGGGGGAGATTAACCACTGGTTGATTAATTGTTTGGATCAATACCCCTTAGAACCATGTCTCCTTATAACTTGGCTCTCTAATGTCTCCTTTTGTAAGTACCTGTTTTAATTAGTAACAGCAGCAGTAGCTGCTGAAGGGGTGTATAATAGATTTTGATTTGCTGTTTTAGCCCTGAGCTGGGGCAAGTGGGCATTGAATAGTTTCAACCTGACAGCAGCTTGCTGCCAGATCAGAGTTTAAGGCTGTTATTGCAGTAGGATTCGAGCAGTCTTCACGCACCAGCAATTAGTAGATACAAGCAGGCGTTTGATGGCTTCTAGGCAATGAGCAGTGATCTTGCCATCTGTATCAAAGTTTATATCTTATCCAAGCAATCCTCCTGGGAGGGACCCCTTCTAGCGTCCTAGGCATCAAACCTGAAAAACTGTCTTTCTCAACAGAAGAATGGGAGTAATCACATGACGGATCTAGGGTCAATGCAGGAGTTGGTACAAACACATCCGTCTGAGTGGACGTTCCTTTTGGGACGGGGTTAGCCTGCTGCTTGAAACGTTTCGTGTCTGGGATAGATGTGAAACCAGACTTTTCCCTGGCCACAGGAATTGTCCCGGGAAGAGCCAGAATCCGAGAGTCTGGAGGCCTTGCTGTGGGACAGTCCAGGGTTAGGGAAGCAGAGGATTGTTCAAAACGTGTCACATATTCATTAAGTTAAGAGAGGAGAGTCTTCTCTCTGTGGAATCAATTTCATTGCTAATGGTTTTCACTTCTCTTTGTACAATTTATCAATTGATGTTGGCGCAGGAGGAAATGTAGATGCCATCAAAGGGCCCCAGCCTTTTTCTTCCCCATTGTATTAGGCCAAATATGCCACAGGTAATTGGAAATAATGGCAATTATATTTTTAAATCACAAAGGGTCGCAGAATGTACCTCAAGTCGAAGCAAGGGGGGTGGCCCAGCCTCGTCCAGCTGCAGCGGGGGCTCCGCAAGAGTAAATAGGCGCCTCCGGGGATTTCGGCAGTGTTGGCAGCTTCCTGCCGTTAGGAGAACTGGGGCTTTAAATCCAGCCCCTACCTCCTGGAACAAACTTAGCTTCCTGTGCAGCGGGAGCCCACAGGAGTAAAAGGGCGCCCCTGAGTGTTGTCAGCAGCTTTGCGGCTACCTGCCATGAGGAGAGCAGGGGCTTTTGGTTCTAGCCCCCACCCTTGAGTGTAAGCCAGGGTTTGTTTTGGTTTGTAATAATCTATTACGATAATATTGGTGGTGGTGGGGGGGGATGGGAGGGGGGGGGGGTGGTTAACATGTTGTGCGCTTGTGAGGAGTCTCCCGTTATCTCTGACTCGCTCCTATGCGATCGGGTCTTCCAGGTGAGCATCAAGGGGAGCCGGCCAAGTTGCCTGGGATTTCCTGTCACCACAATGACTAGGCCAAGGTACCAAGGCAGTGTCTCTGTTCCTGCTGCCCAAGATCCCTCAACTCCAGACCATCTTCCATGCCTTTTTGTCAAGGCCAGTGCTGACGGCTTCTGGGCTAAGTTATGTATTTGCAGCCTTTGCAGGTCACCGGCCACAGACTGCCTCTCTCAGTTTTGGGTGGGTGCCATCCGGGCTCCGTCCATCTAGACAACCAGGGCAGTTGGATGGGGTGGGGGGCATGGGGGGAGAGGAGAAAGCACCATTGCTAATCTCTAGTCTCCTGCTACTCGGTACTCAGCAGCTCAGCACCCTGGGGGGGAGATCAACGCACCCCCTTTAGCATTCACTGCTTCTGATAGATACATCTGCCGTGTGGATTCCTCACCTTGTGAATATCCCCCTTGCGTCAGCAACGTTCGGAAATTTTCTTCGTAGCACGCCGTTGTGGGCGACGTCACAGGAGCACGGCATCGCGCGCGACTCCGTCTGACGTCACCGACCCCATATTAGGCCCACGCCGGCGTGATGACGTCAGTTCCCTTTTTTCCGCGTCTCCGACGCTAACGGTTTTCGGGATCTTCAGCGATACCTAGTATCTTTCTGACTAATATTTGTCACTGTTTCTCTCTTGCGACTTTGTTCTTCTCCGGAGATGTCGTCGAGGAAAACAGGCTTTAAGCCATGTAGATCTTGTGCCCGCATGATGTCTATCACTGACCCACATAAGGATTGTTTGTGGTGTCTTGGATCGGGCTACAACGTCAAGAACTGTGAGTCCTGTTTTAAGATGAATCCGAAGGCGCTTCGGGAGCGTGAAGCAAAGTTGCTTTTGGCAAAGGTGAAAAAAGACTCTGGGCGGCTTTCGAGATCTACGTCACGGAGATCGAAGTCGAAGCCAAGGTCTCGGTCGAGGTCGAGATCGGCGTCGAGGTCCAGAGCGGGTTCGAGGTCTGGAGACGACTCGAGGTCCAAGGCGAAGTCGAAGTCCAGGGAAAGGTCTAGGTCTAGATCTAAATCGGCTTCCGGGCATGCTTCGAGCTCTTCGAGGAGAAAGCATAAGAGGAGGAAGCACAGTTCGAGACATCATTCGGGGAAGGATTCCTCTGACTCGAAGAGAAGGTCTCACAAACACCGTAAGGACTTTGTCTCTCCTTCACCTGCTTTGTCAAGAGTGGGTTCTCCGGCGCCGGAGCCGGAGCCGGTTTCCTCGGAGCATGAAGAAGAGGAGGTGACTCAAGAACCGGCTTCGGCGGAGACTCCTGTGAATCCAGAAGGTCAGGGTGAGGATGTGTCGGGTCGGCCTCCATTGCAACATCCGGTAGGTCCGTACCCTTCCTTTCCTGGTCCTGGGCAGGATCCCTCGCATTTTGGAGTTTATTCGAGGGCAATGTACCCCGCTGGAGCGCCTGGTGGCCCCATGGGTCCGTTATCGTACAACCTGGGTATTCCTCAGTCGTATGCCCCTGCTCCATTTATGCCTTTTATGCCGGCGCCTCTTTCACCTTGGCTCGGTACGGCTCCACCGAGGTCCTCGACTCCGCATGCGGCTTCGCCGACTCCGGATCGACCTCGCAGTCGAGATCGAGGTGCCACGCCTGTTCATGACTCTCGTCCTCCTGCTTCGGTTCCTCGAGCGACGTCGGAACCGGCTCCGTCGGAGTCGTTACCGGATCCGTCGACTTCGATTCGAATGGAGTGGTCGAGGCGAAGAGCTCAGCGTCTTCTCGAGCAAAAGGACGATGAGAGTTCAGATGTGGAAGAAGGCGAGCTTCCTGATCATGGTGATGACTTCGATGAGCTTCGGGATGCTAGTGGTCTGGAACTCTCTCCCGAGTGGGGTCTGCCTTCGGCTTCTGATGCACCATCAAGGGACGTGGCTCCTTATCACGTGGTTATTAGGAAGGCTGCTGACCTTCTTAACTTAAAGCTGCCCACAGTGGAGTACAAGCCCAACATTCTCACGGAAGTCCTGCATTCTCCATCTTCAATTGTGGAGCCTACTTTGCCGTTTACTGATGCCTTGTCAGATCCGATTAAGGAAATTTGGAAGAGGCCGTTGTCTGCTCCTGCAGTTTCAAGGGTTATTGCAAGGCGCTATAGGGTGGCTCCTGATGACCCTGCATTTCTTTCTACGCATCCGTCTCCGGAAAGTCTTGTGGTTCAGGCGGCTTGCTCTAATAGGGCGGCAGGCTCCTTCCCTCAAGTGCCTGCTGACAAAGAGTCTAAGAAGTTGGATCAGGCTGCGAAGAAGACTTTCTCTTCTGGAAGCATGGCTCTAAAGTCGTAAAATGCTACTTGCCTTTTGGGTAGATATGTGCACGCGCTGATGGACTCAGTGAAGCAATTGTCACCAAAACTTCCTGAGGAGGATAGGAAAAACTTTAATGAAGTCATCTCTGACACTCAGGCTGCGGCCCGCATGGTCATCCAAAGCGGCATGGACACTGTGGATTCAGTTGCCAGAATTATGGGCTCATCCATTGCAACTAGGAGAGCCGCATGGTTAAAGTCATCTGATTTCTCAGCGGATGTACAATCTACCTTGCTGGACTTACCCTTTGAAGGATCTGGCCTTTTTGGTAAGAAGGCTGATGTGGCCTTAGAAAGGTTTAAAGACAGCCGTGCCACTGCGAGGTCGTTGGGTCTGCAGATGAGAGGGTCTGCAGCTAGAAAATTCAAGGGATTTGGTAAATCTTCTTTTCGTCCCTTCAAGCAGGGCCAACAACAGCAGCAGCAGCAGAACCCTCTATATAAGTCCTATAGAGGTAGACAGAGGGGTCGTGGACGTGGACGTCAAGTCTCCTCTTCCTCCACTTCCTCCAATAATGCCCAACCCCCACCCGCATCAGCAAAGCAGCCCTAGATCCACCATTCTGGATCATGTAGGGCCAGTAGGGGGTCGGCTTACTCACTTTCTACGAGATTGGGAATCGGTTACATCAGATCTTTGGGTTCTCAATCTCGTAGAGAATGGGTATGCACTTCCTTTTCAGGAGTTCCCTCCCAATTACCCTCCTTGCCAAGGTTATTGCTCGGAGGACCACCTGCTTCTCCTGCAGGAGGAAGTCCTGGCTCTGTTTCGAAAGGGAGCGATAGAGGTGGTTCCAGAGCAGGAGAGGGGTCAAGGGTGCTACTCCCGGTATTTCTTGATTCCCAAGAAGGATGGCAGACTTCGGCCTATCCTGGATCTCAGGATTTTGAACCTCTATCTCAAACAGGAGAAGTTCAAAATGCTCACCCTTGCTCAGGTTCTTCTGGCGCTGATGGAAGAAGACTGGATGGTGTCGATCGACTTGCAGGATGCGTATTTTCACATCCCAATCCTGAAGTCGCACAGGAAGTATCTCCGTTTTACGGTGGGATCGCAGCACTACCAGTTTGCGGTCCTCCCGTTTGGACTTACTACTGCGCCTCGAGTTTTCACCAAGGTGATGGCGGTGGTGGCGGCGCATCTCAGAAGGTCAGGGATTCCTGTATTCCCTTATCTAGACGACTGGCTGATCAAAGCAGAGTCGCCGGAGATGGTGCTCCATCATCTGCAGGAGACAACTCAGTTGTTGCACAGGTTGGGTTTTTCGATAAACGTACCCAAATCTCACCTGGTGCCCTCCCAGCGCAACCTGTTCATAGGTGCGGTACTGGACACTTCTGTATGTCGTGCATTCCCTCCACCTCAAAGGATTCGCGACATTCAGGAAATGATTCCTTTATTCTTCAATGGAGCGGTTGTTCCAGTCCTGAAGGTCCTTCGCCTGCTCGGTCTGATGGCTTCTTGCATTCTGTTGGTCAGTCATGCACGCTGGCACATGAGGGCGCTCCAGTGGTGCCTCCGCAGGCAGTGGTATCAGCACAACGGAGATCTCAGGGAGTCTGTGAGGATCTCCAGAGAAACTGCAGCGGATCTGTCCTGGTGGGGCGTGGAAGGCAATCTGTCACAGGGAAAGCCTTTTCAGCTACCTCCATCAGTGGCCACAGTGATATCGGATGCATCCACTCTCCGGTGGGGTGCTCATCTGGGAGACCTGGAGGTCAAGGGTCAGAAACTCCAACGAATCCAAAACGCCTCAGCCAGGATCATATTAGACATCCCACGCAACGAACACATCTCTGGTCACCTTAAAGACCTCCACTGGCTACCCGTCAATAAGAGAATCACTTTCCGACTGCTAACCCACGCACACAAATCACTCTACGACATCGGACCAGAATGCCTCAACTCACGACTGTCCTTCTACACCCCCTCCCGCCAACTACGTTCTTCCAGCCAAGCCCTCGCCACTGTACCTCGCATCAACAAGACCACCATGGGAGGCAGATCCTTCTCATACCTGGCTGCTAAAACATGGAACTCACTCCCCGCTTACCTTCGCCTTACCCAGAACCACCTAGCATTCAGAAAGCAACTTAAAACGTGGATATTTGACAAGTAATCCTCCCCCCCTTTCTAAGCGCCTTGAGACCCTCTGGGTATGTAGTGCGCTATATAAATTCTCTGACTTGACTTGACTTGACTTGGTCTCCGGAAGAAAGGTTGTTTCACATCAACCTTCTGGAATTGAGGGCGATACGTTTGGCGCTCAAGGCCTTCCTCCCTTCCCTGCGCGGTCGTTCGGTCCAGGTCCTAACGGATAACACGACTGCGATGTGGTACATCAACAAGCAGGGAGGAGTAGGGTCGCAGTGTCTCTGCAGAGAGGCTCTGCGTCTCTGGTCCTGGGTTCAGGACCATCAGATTTGTCTGGTGGCAAATCATCTGGCCGGGGTTCTGAACGTGCGTGCAGACAGTCTCAGTCGGCAGTTTTCCGCCGACCACGAGTGGAGGCTTCACCCGGAGGTTGTTCGCGACATCTTTCGGATGTGGGGGACGCCTCGGGTGGATCTATTTGCCACTCGCGAGAATGCTCACTGCCCTTCATTCTGCAGTCTCCAGTATCCGATGCAAGGAGCGTTGGGGGACGCGTTTCAGTTGAGTTGGGGAGATCGACTCCTTTACGCGTTTCCCCCCATACCCTTGATTCCTCGGGTTCTGAGGAAGATTCGTCAAGACCGGGCCCAAGTCATATTGGTCGCCCCGGATTGGCCGAGAAGGGTGTGGTATTCGGACCTACTCCGCCTATCCTCTCACCCGCCGCTCCGTCTCCCTCACAGGGCAGACCTCCTCTCTCAGTTGGAGGGGCAGGTTCTACACCCCCACCTCCAGACATTACACCTTCATGCCTGGAGATTGAACGGGGCAACTTGAGTTCTTTTTCTCTCCCTCACGAGGTGGTGGATGTCATTCTCTCTGCCAGGCGTGACACCACTAAGTCCATTTATTCCTATAGGTGGACAAAATTTGTTTCTTGGTGCAGGGAGAGGGATGTTGACCCTTTGAAGGCTCATTTGTCTAATATTTTACAGTTTGCCCTTTATCTGGCACAGCAAGGTTTGGCTGTGTCCACGGTCAAGGGTTATCTTTCGGCCTTATCGGCGTTTCTATGTTTGCCGGATCAGCCTTCTCTTTTAAAGTCTCCGGTGGTTGTGAGATTTTTGAGGGGTCTTGTGAATATGTTTCCTCCTACCCCTTTTGTGGTTCCTCAATGGGATTTGAATCTTGTGCTGACCTTTTTAATGGGTTCTCCCTTCGAACCCTTGCACAAGTGTCCATTGAGGCTTCTCTCTTTTAAAACTATCTTCCTCGTTGCAATCACCTCGGCAAGGAGGGTAAGTGAGCTTCAAGCTCTAAGTTCCAAACCCCCATTCCTGACCATTCATGCAGAAAGGATGGTTCTTAGGACCAGGGCTGCTTTTCTGCCTAAGGTGGTTACTCCTTTTCATCTTGGGCAGTCCATTACCCTTCCTACCTTCTATCCTCCCCCTCACCCGTCTAAGGAGGAAGAGAGACTGCATCGCCTGGACCCTAAGAGGGCGGTGTCATTCTATCTGGACAGAACTAAGGACTTCCAGATGGACGACCAGCTGTTTGTTGGCTTTGCTGGCTGCAAGAAGGGCAGAGCGGTGCACAAGCGCACTCTTTCCAGGTGGATAATCCTGTGCATCAAGATCTGCTACTCCCTTGCGGGTAAGGACCCTCCTGAGGGCATTAGAGCTCATTCAACTAGAGCAAAGTCTGCAACATCTGCTTTGTCTAGGGGTGTACCTGTTGAGGATATTTGCAGGGCCGCGACTTGGGCCTCCCTCCACACTTTCGCAAAGCACTACTGCTTGGATACCGAGGTGAGGAGGGACGGCCACTTCGCGCGCTCTGTCCTCCAAGACTTCCTGGTGTAGCAGAGTGGACACCCTCCTCCGGGAGTGGGGACTGCTGTGGGAATCTATTCACAAGGTGAGGAATCCACACGGCAGATGTATCTATCAGAAGAACAAGTTACTTACCTTCGGTAACGCTTTTTCTGGTAGATACTATATCTGCCTGTGGATTCCTCACTGACCCACCCGCCTCCCCGTTGTCTACTCTGCTATACCTGGTCTTTCTGTATATATGATTATACTGCTGTTGTTTTGATTTGGTTCTATTTGTACTGTGTACATTGTATATTTGCATATTTGCTATCGTTGGTCCGTCCGTGTGCCTCGAAGGCACGGAAAAAAGGGCGGAACTGACGTCATCACGCCGGCGTGGGCCTAATATGGGGTCGGTGACGTCAGACGGAGTCGCGCGCGATGCCGTGCTCCTGTGACGTCGCCCACGACGGCGTGCTACGAAGAAAATTTCCGAACGTTACTGACGCAAGGGGGATATTCACAAGGTGAGGAATCCACAGGCAGATATAGTATCTACCAGAAAAAGCGTTACCGAAGGTAAGTAACTTGTTCATCAGGCTGCTCCTGGTTTCTGAGGCATCGGGCAGAGTCCATCGTCTCCACGATCAGGAGCTAAGGCACTCCCGTTGCCTGTAGCCTCCAGTCTCCGTCACTCTGCCACACCCAGACCTTGCCCCGCAAGGGGGCGACGCCAACTGGGGTCCAGCCGGCACAGCGTAGATTAGGAATCTGGCCGATTCTCTCTGGCACAGGTGCTAGTGCCTCCCAGCAACGCCACAGTCTGAGGCTAGACCGGCGCCATGCTACACTATACTGCTACCACCAATTCCAGGCAATTATTAAAATCAATTTGTGTTTTTAGTTTTAAAATACAGCTATGTGAATGTGGCTGGAGGTCCTTTGAGACGGGTATCTTAATGCTGAGAAGTCACCCTGATTACTGCAGTTCGAAGAAAAGGAGTATATTTTAGACTTCTAGTTTTACTATTGCTAGTGCTTTTGACAATGGGGTTCTGCATCACTGAAGTGTCTTTCTTGCAAAAGATGTTTATTTATCGCACCTGTTATACCTTAGTTGGTTCATGATGGGGATATTGCTTGGTGATGGCGTCAGATCATGTAACAGTTTCAACTTGATGAGAGTAACTTTCTGCCTATTTAGGACGTGAACAAAAGGGTCTAAAGCCCTTTATCCCTCTTAAACTGTATCATAATAGATTGGTTTCTGAAGAAATGTACATTGGCCGCTTCTCTTATCTCGGAGGAAACATACGCCAACAGCTTTTTAGGCCTTTTACCCGAACGTGGAAGAGTCTCATCCAATTAAAACTAGAAAATTGAGATGTCAAACATGAAACCACTGTTTTTATTATTGGATAAATGTATTCATTTGAAGATGGCTCCCAGATTTGATTTTTTGTGCTAAGGTGAGATAGCTCTCCTGAACTATGACAAAGTATTACCATCATCACGCAGTGTCACCCTTAAGATAACATAGTGGTAGGACTGGAAACTGCTCTTATAGCTGTTCGTTCAGAGCTGTACTACACATGCATATGTTGCATGTTGTCTCCCCCTTCCATGCGTAAATGCTTGCTTTCTCATTTGTTCCCTTTTTCTCTTAGAATTGTGTGGATCGACCCCGGCTTCATTCTTACACAAGTGTTACAAGTTAATCCAGGGAATGTGAAACCTCTTGGTTGCAAGATAGTCTTCCTCCAATAGTAAGATGTTTCAGTCAGACTTAGTCGTCACAGGGAAATTATGGTAAGCACCAGGGAGCAGCGGGCTATTTGGACTCTTTAGCGCCTCAGATTACATTGCACTATAAAGATGATCCAAATGCTAAGTGCGGGTGTGCATTCCCCAAATCACTGTTGCACCATCGGATCAAGTGTTTTCAAGAATAGGGGTACCCCTGACCATATTTCCTAAATCAGGGTCTAAATACACGTGTGAAAAAACAACTACAATAACAAAGTGGACCTGTGGATATACAGAACAAATATGTGAACAGCCAAGTGTAATAAGGTAACACAAAAATATGTTTATACCAATTTTAAATGTTATATTCTATGTTAGAGCAAGATACAAAGCAATGTATTATAAAAAACAGTTACTCAAATATGTGCAATATAATTATTCAATGTTTAGCCACATTTGTTAAACCATGGTCCCTACTTCAGGTATGCAGGCATGCTGATGCACTCATACTCTACCTCTTGCTGCATAAATATTTAGTAAAAATATAAATGTACATATATATCATGGCTGAAATGTTTCATGTCCTACGCGCGTTTCGGTATTGCGCCTTCATCAGGTAGCCATTTGTGTAAAGAAAACTAAAAGAATATATGTGAACAAAAAACCTTGTAAGTCACATATTGAGGGTCCTACATACAATTTCTGGTTCAAAAGATAGTCAGATATGATATATAGAGAAAGAATTATAAAAACATGTCACATGAAGTGGAAGTGATGTTAAAAAAGTCCAAGATGGACTGAATCATAGATTTATTAAGAAACCTTAGAATCCCCCAAAAACGTGTTTGAGAGGAGGACGAATAAAGAGAGTCAAAGTGGGGCCCTTAAAGCACCAAATAAATAAGGAAATAAAATGCATGCACAAATAAATGTCCTAAAAATGTGCATGTGAGGCCACTCTAGAGAGACATATCATAGTGATACCCAATGTGCGCCTCACGGTTACTAGGAACCACATATCCGAGCTTCATAGGTATCAGATGTTATTTGGGTAAGATGTACCTTGTCAGAAATTCGGAATGATCCAGCCTAGAGAGAATAATGAACTGGTAGTTCTGGTGCTGGAGTATGGAATGCACCTTAAAAGAGCCAAGCAAGATCTATTTATTACCAAACAATGAAAGAAGGATGTCAAGAATAAAAGGTTAAAAGGTGTTGGATCAATATTGCTTTCCTATGGATACGATATGCATCCACGCTCAATATGCTTGTAAATGCTGCGGCAGTGCAAGGCGATGTGTGGTTGCACTCAATTAGAATAGACCAAAACAATAAACTACAAAATAAATGCGGAAGGAGCATATCACATAATGCCATAAAACTACGCAAATAAACTTCATAGGAGGAGATAAGCTAGCTTACCTCACCAAGGTGTAAACACTTTATTGTGATCCCACAGATGTGCAATGCCTAGGAGGTGGGAAAGACGATGTCCCACACTGAAAAAGAAACAAACAGAACTCGTTGAGGGCACTTATAAGTATCCCTGAATGGATTTCTAGTAGCTAGAAGATAGGGTCAGCTCTTGGCACGAGTCAGTGAGCCCATTCAGGGGGTCGGTATGGCAGCTCGCTTCCTTGTTGCTCTTATCTTCGGGGAGAGAGCGGATATTGGGGTTCCGGTGGTGAAACACTTCCCCAGATCATGTAACCGATCAATGCAGCGTTGTCTTGGACCGTAGTGCAGGCTCCAATGCCTGCTTAAGGATTTATCCAGCGCTGCACGCCATGCATGTGCACAGTCGTTTGCCGGGGTTTGTCAGCGTACTGCCGTGACGCCATCCGTTATTTAAAGATGCCTGATACCACGCCAACAATGAGATGGTTGTAGATTCTTATTTGAGTGTAATTCCCCTTCCTTGTCTTAATATGGCACAGAAAGCTGAACTGATGACGCCTCTCCAACCCTAGGGAATCCAATTGGCGATAACTCAAATTGCCATGGGCAAAAAAACAAGACCAGATGGTCTCCCTCTGTAATTCTATGTCGTCTACAGACCAGGATTAGTGGCGCACCTATTAAAGACTAATGAATCCGCTGGGGACGCTGCTCGTCTATCCTAGTCTATGTAGAAGGCGCTAATTGTTCTCTTACTAGAGCCAGGCAGGGATACCCCAGCTGTAGATTCCTGTCGTCCATTGTCAATGCTGACTCTAGATTACAAAATTCTAGGGAGAGTACTGGTCAACCGTTTGTTTCCCCTGGTCCAGATTCTGATACACACTGACCAAAATGGCTTTATTCTAGGCTGTAACATTTTCTTAAATCTTAAACTTTTAGTTGGGATCATGGACAAGGCTATGTGACACCTAAAGCATCACTGTGTGGTCTCGCTGGATATTGAAAAGGCGTTTGATCCCCTCAGCTGGCCTTACGTGCTGAGGGTACTGCAGCGTTTCGGCAGAGGGACCGAGTTCCTTCAATGAGTGAGTTTGCTGTAAAGAGACCTGGAGGCAAGGGTGAGTAATGGGGGCTTATGTCATCCCCTATTTAGACTGGAATGGAACAGGCAGGGGTTTTCACTCTCCCCTCTTATATTTGCTCTAGCTATAGAGCCTATGGCCTGTGCCCTGCGAATGCAGGCATGCTACTGGGGTATTAATACAATAAAGAGGGCGTGTGAGGGAAATATTTATTGACCTTGCATTGTTATGATCCCTACATATAGTGAAAAACCAAGTATAACAACGGGTCAAGAAAACAAAGTGAAGCTATCTAGACAACTATGTGCTGTTGATAGGATGCAATCCCTGAATCCCAGATATTCATGGTGAAAAATGAGTTCCCATCAGATACCCGTCCTGTACCGCCCTACATCATTTGGGATCCTTCACCCGAAGGAAGTGGAAACAATTCCACTATGGATTAGGTGGATTGTATCCTAATCGTATTTGAAGGATGCAGTGATGTATAAATGAAGACTATGTGTTGGTATCAGGGGGTAAAAATAATTAGCAGTGCAGGAGATGCTATATGTAGCATGTGATTAAGTGAATTAATATTGGGTTGTGGGAGTGGAAAAAAGAATTTTAATAGGATCCTACCCACACCCAAGGTTAAAAAACAGTGCAAAGTAGTGTTTACAATTAACTACTTAGGTGTAATCCAGGTCGACATGTTTCTGCAGATTTGTAGGCTCACAAGATACCTGTCTGCTTCATCAGGACCTTAACAATAATATGCTACTGCTGATATATGTGTTTTAAGTGATCAAAATCATATCACCTGAGATCGCCAGTCAAAATGATCCAGATGGTCACCAAAAGATGGACGAACAAACATACACACAAAAAGATGCACAAAGTTAATGACGATAGCTTCAAACACAAAGAAAATCTCTTGTGATGTTACATGTTACTGGGGTATCCAGATGCGTGGAGAATGCCACATAGTGTCCCTTTATGTGGATGACTTCCTAATGTAGCTGCTTATTTGTTAGGTCTTCTAAACCAAATGGATCACGCACCCCTCAGCGACCACGTTGGTATACAGGGTATTGTAGGCAGTCCCGCTTGGAACTGGGTAGAGCCATTAGAAGCAGATCAAGCGGGAATATTCGTCTCGCAAGGGCTGCTTATGAAAGTGCTGTCTCTAGATCCAAACGAACCTGGGACGAACAGAGATGGCAAGACTTAAAGGAGGCCGGATCTCAGAAAGACTCGCGTAGGTTTTGGAACGTTTTTAAATGGGGTAGTGAGGGCAACCCAGATAAGCCCCAGAACTGGGTCTCCCAAGAAGAATGGGTAGCCTATTTCAAGCCGCAATACGCAAAGGGTGAGGTCACAAACCCAACCATGGAGGTACCATTCATACCTTTTTTGGAAGATCCGTTCACCCTTGGAGACGTGCATCGTGCCCTAGACTTAGTCATCCCTGGTAGAGTGCCAGGTATCGATGCCATACCAGCGGATTTATTCCTGTAGGATAAAGATTCCTGGGGTACCTACATACTCCTCTTGGCCAATGTGGTTGCTAAGGGCGCTCCCGTTTCTCATTCTTGGAATGGGGCCTAAATTATTCCTGTATTTAAAAAAGGGAATAAATCCTCACTGGGTAACTATCGGCCAATCAGCCTGATTGACACCACCCAAAAAATCTTTGGCAGGCTGCTCCTCAATAAAGTATTGGAGTGGGAGGGGGACCAGAACATCTTATCCCATTTGCAGGCTGGTTTCAGAATCTCCATTAGCACTGTCGACCAGGTCTTGCATTTTGCTCTGCTGTACTGGAAGACTGTGGTAATTGGAAGTGGTAGTCTATATGCTGCCTTTATTGATCTTAGAGCGCATTTGACCTGGTTCCTCGCTCGATCTTATGGAACGTGCTTAATGATATGGGCATGCCTGGGCCCCTACTTTCACTAATTAAAAAACTTCACAAGCAAAATTTTGCTCAGATTAGGTGGGGTAGTCCTGGTAATGTCACAACCCAGTTCCCTGTAGAAACCGGAGTGCGCCAAGGCTGATTTTTGGCGCCAACTCTATTTTCTATGTACATTAACGACGTGGCCAAGCTACTGACTACTCTAATGTTGATGCGCCCTCCCTTGCAGGAGCCAAAGTCCCCATTTTAATGCTTGCTGACGATTGTCTGATAGCATCTAAAACCCCGAGCGGGTTGCAAATGTCTTTGTTGATTTTTGAAAAGTTTTGTACCGCTCGTGGTTTGGAAGTAAATGTTTTAAAATCCAAGTTCATGTCTTTTAATGCGTCAAAGACTTTTAAGGGCACTGTAAGTATGAACAAATTACCTCTTGAGAAGGTTCAGGCTTTTAGCTATCTGGGAGTTTGTATTCAGCATGACTTAACGTGGAAACACCAGGTGGAGCTGGCTACTCTAAAACACTGTCAGCTTGCAGGAGCTCTAAGTTTGGAACACTCAAGGTCCCTCACTAAGCCGATAGCCCCTGTATTATCGGTATATAGCGGCAAAGTAGTCAGTTCCGCTCTTTATGGAGTGGAAATATGGGGGTCTGAAAACTTAAGGGGGATAACAGCTTCCGAAAACCGTTTCCTAGGGAACTTAATCAAATTACCTCCGAGCACCCCTATGAGCCCCTTATTTTACGATCTGGGCCTGTGCCCAACAGCCCTCATCGCGTTTTTGCGCCCAGCTTTATACTGGAGGCGGATTTGGACTACGCCCGAACTGGAAGTATATACCAGGGGTCTGCAGGACGTAATAAAAAGTGATACTTCCCAAAAGATCAAGTGGTTAGGACACATTCGGGGTGCACTAAGGGATCTAGACCATGGGGAATTGTGGGATGATCCAGGAAATGCTAGGTTTCCCCCAAAGAAGGTTCTCAAAGACCTGCACTGGAAGTCAGTGGCTTCTAAAACGTTCAGGAATACAGCTCCCCTTTCCCTGACTGGTATGTTCTGGACTTCAAAGATGGGTCAAATTTGGAAGCCTTCTGGGATGTCATCATAAAACCCCTAGACAGGAAGCTCTACTTCCAATTGAGAATTGGGAGTTTACCAGTAAGGGCGTTCACTAATAGGTGGACTAGTGGGGGCAAGACTGCCTGTCCAGCCTGTTCGGCCACTATGGAAACTATTAGCCACCTATTGTTTGAGTGTCCTGTGTATGTAGCACCCCGATGGATCTGGTTACGCACAGTGTGTAGGTTATTGGGCACAAGGAGTGGGCTGGTTGCTCTTAGATTAATTCGTACCTGTGCCAACCCGCCACAGCTGTGGCCAAATTTTTAGGTTGGGCATGGTCAATCCGAAGTAGACTGTTGGCAGCTTAAATTGTAACTTTGGGGCAAAAAACATTTTGTTTATGCAACATGTTCAAATTTTACCCCATATTGGCCGTAGTATCAATGTTATTTTTTAATGAATTTGTAAATTTTATCACTATTCATCATATTTTTAAGGACGAATTTTATATGTACTATATGCTTTTATGACATTAGTCGAATAAGGGTTGTTTGACTTTGACTTTGTAGCTGCAGTAGGGAATGCCTACTGAACAAAACTTTCCACTAGTGATACTAGAGGGCTACAGGACTTCGTCAGGGCCTCGGGCCCCAAAGTGAATTGGGACAAATCTTACATGTTTCCTTTGGCTGCCAGGGAACATGACAGGCATTGGTCTCGTCCAAACACGGTCCTGCATTTAGTGGCTAATACATTCTAACTAAAAAACAACTATTTAAGGAGGGTCAAGGGGAATATATTTATAGACCGTCCAAACTCAAATACCCCTAATGAAACCACAAAGAACAAGGAGAGTTGGAGGGTCTGTGAACCAAAAAGCCGAGCCTATGAGGTCCTCATTAGAAAACCAAACTTTTGGATTGCACTGAACCAGACCAAATGGTCACAAGACACTAAGTGTATGATAGATATCCTATCAGCCCACCCACTCGGCGGAGCCTCGTCATGTAGGACGTCTAGAACCAGGATGGTGTGTCCAAGCCCAGATGAGTTGGCTAGACAGCACACAGTTCTGGTTCATACAGTGGAAGTGTCCATACCACTGGGCGGTGCTGGTAAAGTGCAGTGCAAACAAAAAAGGGTGAATAAGTGATGTTAAAATGGCGGTCGAGGCAAAAGAAAAGCTTTTTATTGATATTCACCAGGACGCCAGATTAAAAAGAGATGTAGAACAGTGTGACAAAATCACTGTTTACTGTGCTGTGTTGTTTAAATAGGCCAACATGTTTCTGCCAACAGGTGAAACTACACCGGCATTCTTCAGGGCCACATATATAAGATGTTGCTACTGCATAGGTACACTCTAATAGTAATATGTAAAGTGAAAAAAACAGACCAAATTATAATAAAGGACTGTCAGACTAATGGTGTGGTCACAGGGACCATCCTACCGTATCCTCTTGAACCATTTGTCGATAGAGGATGCAGTCCTGTGAACAAAAACAGAAAGACAAAAACTATTGTGTGTTCTTCAAACATAACAAGCTTATAGTGTCGTGAGGACCATTGTAAGACTCAGCGAGGCCAGTCTATATTAGAACGACTAATCCATATAATATAGGTTGCATTTAGAGTAAACCACAGACATTGCTGAATACAAATTCTGCAAAAAGTAAACAAGACTTACCCAGCAATATGTGGGAGTCAAGCCTCACCTCACCCGGCAACGGCTCGGAGATTGAGGCCCCGCTCTAAGCACAAACAAATATATGTAAACATGTAAGCCCAGGCGACTAAAAGGATCTAAAAAGAATCCTAAGTCAGAACTATGTTTCTAAGGTTTGTGCGTATAAACAACTGGTTCTATGATTGCCCATAGTGATCACGGTCCCATGGAGAACAAGAGAGGAAGGCATGATTGCTAGTTAGAACTAGTAGAAAATACTGACTGCCAGGGTAAACCATTTACAATTAACCCTTCATTAACCTGTAACATTGATTGAGTTTTGTAAACACCCAAAAAGTATACAGTTACCAGTTGGAAATGTACTGTAGCGCTCAGAAGTAGAATTGTGAGGGTGGTGTATCTAAGTAAAAGTCCAGCCCAAGGCTTAACTATATAAGAGCAGAAAAACCATAACCAGTATCTAAAACCTCACTGGCATAGTAGGCAAAGGTCAGATGCTCACTCTTGAAGCTCATTTATAATTACTGCTCTATCAAGAGAAAGCTTCACTGTCCATCTAAGTGTTTAACAGGACAAATAGAGATAGTTAAGACACAACGCGGCGTTCCCACTCACCTCTCCGTCGGTACCTCTCGGCTGAAACCAAAGCCGAAGGGGAGGCAACGAGGAGAGGTGAGGCGCGCGATTTTATACCCAACCTGATTGGAGGGAATTACGTAAATGGTGAACAGCTGCTGTCCTCTCGCCGGTAATGGTGTGCGTGTATTCTCATTAATGCGCATGCGCACCGGTGAACCGCTTCTAGATGTAAAGTGTACAAAGTCCGGGGCATGCGCAAAGGAACTACAGGCGTGCCCCCGGTTTGTGGAAACAGACCGCACTTAGGCGCATGCTCAGCTATATGTTAACTAATTTTTGGCAAGATATTAGTTCAATATATACGGTGCAACGCCTCGTTCTCGTAGCAGACGTTATGACTACACATGGCGTGGGACAGTGGAAAGGAGGCGCTATGGGGTTCGTAATGCGCTCAGCGCGCGCTCAGCTTAATGAAAACCTGCATATGACAATGTGCTGATTCAGATGGGGTGATGCAAAGCATCGTGCTTCTGACTGACAATGCAAAGTCTAAGAATATTGAAATAAGGGCGCTATAGAGTACGTATGCGCCAGAGTTTGTAGTGTTTGTCAGAATGTTGACATGACAACATAAAAGTGTAGAGGCAGTGTGCAGAAGATATACAAAGAACACACCTACCAAGAGTTTTTAATCAAGTTGCCGATAATAAGGGTGAGCAACAAGCGATGTGTATTGACTACCAAGGAATGTAGGATCAAAATCCTTAGTAAACAGAGCAGACGATACATTGAGCACGAGGTGGATAGAGCCATCTACAATAAATGTGCTCCCTCATCTGGTCCATTCAAAATGATGGGGTGACATCAATTGATTCCCGACGTGTGCTGCACATTGTATGGTCACTAGAAAGGATCTAAATGGTGTTATGTGCAGAGAAACCTTTTGTGCAGAGGTTTGGAGTGTATAGAGTTGACAAATTCATGAGGGTGATACCTCCATGGTAAATCCCAGATGGTCAAATGGACACCCACGGGATGTTATCGTTCAACCCTGATACATCAGTTTTCAATTTAAAAATCCAGCGTTGTTCCTTGATAAATAGAAACCGTGAGACATCTGTTATGTGCGCTGGGATGAAGGGTTGTTCTAAGACCACCCACCTCAAGTCATCTGCTTTGTGCTTCTTAGTTAGAAAGTGGTTCGTCAGGCAGGTGGACTGTTTGTTACATCGTATCGTGCTCTTGTGTTCACTGATACGCAACTTGACTTTTCTGGTGGTGTGTCCAATGTATGCCAGACCACAAGGGCATGTGATCATATAGATCAATCTCTCCGAGTTACAATTTGTATGGTTGATCAATTTCCATGGTCTGAATGTACCAATGTCAATGGAGAGGGTCTTCCGGGTCTGCGGGCATACAGTACAGCTGCCACATGGGTAGTGCCCCTGAACCGGGGTAGTATTCCAGATGGTATCTAGAGTGGTAGTGGTTTCTCTCCTCTGTGTCTTCGCTCTTGTGTGAACCAGACTATCTCTGATACTGGGCCCTCGTTTGAAGGCGAACAACGGCCTAGGTATTACACCAGAAGCTGTATTAAGGATTTTCCAGTGCTTCAGTATTGTTTTCTTCACCATATTGGATAGGGTACTGAAAGTGTGCACCATCGTAATCCTCTCAGACGGTGTCCTGCTCCATTGATGTTCAATTAGTGCCTCTCGATTGTTATTAAAGGCTCTTTTGTGCGCCCGACGTATCAAACGATCTGGATAGTGACGTTCCTTCAGGTTCAGTGCTAATTCTTTCGCATGTCGTTCATACATGAGATTCGAGGAACAGTTACGTCGAACCCTCAGAAATTGCCCCACCGGCAAGTTGTCACGTAGTGACTGTGGGTGAAAGCTCCGGTATGACAGTAAAGAGTTCCAAGCCATAGGTTTCTTGTATAATTGACTCTGCAGGCCTCCCTCTCCCGGAAAGATGAGAAGATCCAAGAATGGTAGCCGCTCTTTGCTGTACTCGATTGTAAAGCGGAGATAATGGTTTCTAGAGTTCAACCACGTATGAAAGTCAGTGACCTCCAGACTTGTGCCTCTCCAAATGACAATGATATCATCTATATATCTGCGCCACAGCAACACCTGACAAAAGTAAGGGTTGCTGCGGTTTAAGACATGGTCTTGCTCAAATTGGTGCATATACAAGTTCGCAAGACTTGGGGCAAAGACACTCCCCATTGATGTCCCGGAGACTTGGAGGTAGAGGTCATCCTGGTATTGGAAATAATTCTCCATCATGGCCAGTCTGGCGCACTCCATGATGAAGGGTATTGGAGTGATAGTATCCGGTGGTTTGGATTCAAGTAAATGCCTTATACAGTCCAGAGTCTCTTGCTGAGGGATGCACGTGTAAAGAGACTCAACGTCGAAACTTACCAGTAGGTCGGTCTCGACGTTGAACTCGGTCTCAGCAAGAAGTCGGAGGACATCACCAGTGTCCTGTAGGTACGTAGGTGTTTCTTTCACTAGTGGTTTCAGATAGAAATCCACAAAGGTGGATAATGGCTCAAGTAGAGACCCAATCCCCGAAATGATGGGGCGACCTGGAGGAGGTCTCTTCTCCTTATGTATCTTTGGGAGGCAATAGAAGTAAGGGACCACTGGGTGTGCCGTAGTAAGGTACCTGGCTTCCTGAGAGGTAATCCAGCCCTCACAAGATGCTTCCTCAATAAGACTTTTGATGTCATTAGAGATTCTCGTGGTAGGGTCATCCGTGAGTCGACGATAGGCATTGGAGTCATTCAGTTGTCGTATGCACTCCCTGTGATAAGTGTCAGTGTCCTGTACGACAATGGCACCGCCCTTGTCGGCGGGTTTAATTGTAATGTTGGTATCTTTAGACAAGGTTGCGAGTGCCAGCCTTTCTATTCTGGTCATGTTGGAGAAGGGCCTTTTGTGAGTTTGGTCCATGTTCATGATGTCATGAGTAACTGCTTGCTCAAATGCAATGACCCTCGCTGGCACTTGGTGGTTGAGAGGCGTATATGTGGATTTAGGTCTAAGGCCAGTGTTCCGATCCACAAGGTCATCCGACTCGTTGTTATCATTGGTCGATTTAAAGAAGAAGTGTAGACGGACCTTCCTGTAAAAGGATTCCAATTCGCATCTCAAGTTAAAGGGGTCTCCTTCGTTAGTTTGAACAAATCCAAGTCCTTTGTTAAGGACCGAGGTCTCAGTGGGTGTGAGTGTCCGGCTGCTGAGATTCACCACTAAATCACTAGTTTCTTCTAGGATTGTTCCCCTCTGTTGTTCGCAACGTCTGGTGCCCAATTCACTGACTGTTGGCCTCTTCTTTTCCCACGACTTCTGCCTCGGCCCTGCCATAAAAAAGACTGGTCGTAGTAGAAGTTTGGATTGGGTGGGTAGTTAGGCATTTGGTGGCCCATAGGGGGTCCCATAGGTGGTTGATGATAACCCCAAGGTGCAGGGGGCCACCAAGGCCCTGTATTCGGGTAATACTGAGCTCCTCGCCCTCTGTTAGTTCTTCTCTGGGGACCCCTCCCTCGCCCTCTGTTAGGTGTACCTCTGTTTGAATCACCTTGGTCGCTCGACCCTGATTCTGACCCAGACGAAGAGTAATTGGACCCATATCTCTTTCCTCTGGAGTTATACACGGGGGCTACATAGGAGTCACTGATGTAAGGGTATGTGGTTTCCATTGAAAAACGTGCAAGATCTTTCTTAAAGAGGCCAACAGTCAGTGAATTGGGCACCAGACGTTGCGAACAACAGAGGGGAACAATCCTAGAAGAAACTAGTGATTTAGTGGTGAATCTCAGCAGCCGGACACTCACACCAACGTATTGTTGTGCAGCGCGAGTCTGTAAGATAATTCATGGGGAGGTAATTCGCTAAAAGAATGTTCGGCAGTGACATTGTAAACAGATTGTGCACGCTTGAAAATAGGGTAGTACACGTGTAATAATATACTTGCAGCAATAACAAGAAGGCTTAGGAAAAACATAATTAATAATGTCACTATACAGTGACTACGAAGTGATTTACAATATGCACGTTTCTTGAGTCGTCTCTGTCTATCTCTCTCTCTATCTCGGTCTAGGGGATACATGTCAGAAACTAATTTAACCGATTCACCTAGGGGAGGACTTAAACAATTAAACTGTCTGACTTGCTAGACCGTAGCTTTAGTCTATATTCTTCGGAGGCGGTTTTCTCAACCAGGGGGAGTTTTGAGTCAGTTTGTGGAGGAGGGCAGGGCTTAGAGTCCAAGTCCGAAGGAAGTCCGTGGAATTTCTTGATGTGGCTCGAGTGCAGCCACCCTTTTCTGCCCTCCAATTTAACAGCCGTCCTTGTCGTCAGAAGAACCAACTTCGGGGTCTGCCAGCGGGGCTCCAGTGGGCTTCTCCGGTCAAAATTCCTCACGAACACGAAGTCACCAGGGACCACTTCATGGGGCTTCACCTCGGTGTTGTCGGGAAAGGTTGCAGCTACCTGTGAACGACAAGATTGTAGTGCAGACATCAAGGAGGCAAGGTAATCTGTCAGCATAACGCAATCAACATCTGTGATTTTACGAGGTATAGGCGTCCCCCACATATTTGGTGGCCTACCGAAGACCACTTCATACGGGGATAGCCCAGTTCGAGAATGTGCAACCATCCTCATATAGAAAAGGGCAACTGGCAAGGCTACTATCCAGTCAACGCCTTTCTCTCTACATATTTTTGAAAGTCGGATCTTTAGAGTCTGATTATGGCGCTCCACGAGACCTGCTGCCTCGGGATGCCGGACACAGTGGAACTTCCACTGATACCCTAACAGGAGTGTTATGTGTTTCACAAGCTCGGATGAGAATGGCTGACCGTTATCTGAGTACACGATACGGGGCAAACCATACCGTGGGAAGAACTCGCGAACCAGTTGCTTGGCTGTGGTCGGAGCAGTATAATCTGGGACTGGATATGCTTCTGTCCAACGGGAAAGTGCACATACGACTACGAGGACATACTTAAATCCTCGACAACGTTCCATCTGGATATAATCCATCTGGAGGACTTCAAAAGGGTGATCGGGAGGCTGAAATCCACCTTTCTCTACAGGAATGCTTTTACCTGGATTGAACTGACAACAAATCATGCAAGTACGCACTTTTTGTTTCGCTGCTGCTCGTAAGTTCTTATTGTACCATATGTGTTGAATGCTATCTAGCATTGCCTTTTCTCCTAGGTGTGCTGGACTATGTATAGTGTTAATGATGACTTGAACCATAGAATCGGGGAGAAACCATGTAGATTTTCCCTTCGTCATACATCCCTGATCTGTTTGGATCCCTCCTAGTTCAGTCCACTTCTTTATTTCATCTGGTGTGGCATGTGTCTGTATGTCAATTACATCATGTGCGGGATCCTTGACTGTCATACAGTGTGATTGCGTCGGAACTATTGTCTTTGTCAAGTCAGTTGCATGCATTCGATTCTGGGCAGTTTGCTTAGCTGTTCGGTCTGCCAGGTCATTACCCTGGGAGATCGTATCGTTAACCTTTGTATGTGCCTTACACTTCATAATAGATATCGCAGTAGGTAGATGTATTGCATCTAACAAGGCTTGAATGAGGGGACCGTGTTGAATATTGGCACCATGAGAAGTTAAGTAACCTCTCTCTCGCCAAAGAACTCCGAAATCGTGAACGACTCCGAATGCATAACGTGAATCAGTGTATATGTTAACTCTCTTATTTTTGGGTTGAATACAGGCTTGTGTCAGAGCGATGAGCTCTGCTGCTTGAGCTGACAGGGTGTCGATACAATTTGTTTCTATAACTTCGGTGTCTGTTGTGACTGCGTAAGCTGCCACTAATTCTCCTGTACCTGTTCTCATACATGAACCATCCACATAAAGTGTCAGGTCTGGGTCTGGTAATGGGACATCTGTCAAATCTTGTCTGGGTTTTGTCGTAATAGTGATGACTTCGATACAATCATGTTTTAGTGGGTCTACACCGCTTAATGGCAAAAGTGTGGCAGGATTTAATGTGCTGCAGCGTCTGATTTCTATATGTGGTTGAAACAATGTTAATTCATAACCTGTCAGTCTTGCTATGGTCAAGTGTTGGGTCTGTGTACGATTTAAAAGAACTTCCACGGAATGTGGAACTTGTACTGTCAGTTGATGTCCTAATACTATGGAATCGCTCTGTCTGATTGCTAGAGCTGTCGCTGCGACTGATTTCAGACATGCAGGTAACGCTTGGGCTACTGGATCTAATGTGCTAGAAAAGTAAGCACATGGTTTGTGTGAACCTGCTTGTTCCTGAGTGAGGACTGACAAGGCAGTACCTTCACGTTCTGTAACAAAAAGTGTAAAGGGCTTACTGTAACATGGTGTTGCTAAAACTGGTGCTTGACATAAGGCTTTCTTTAAGTCTTCAAAAGCTTGTGTATGTTCCTGAGTCCAAGGGAGGACAGTCGATGTCGCTGCCTCCTGAGTTGTCAACTGAATGAGTGGCTTTGCTAGAAATGCATATTGTGGAATCCATTGTCTACAGTACGAGGTGAGGCCTACGAAAGCCCATACCTCCTTTTGTGTTTTCGGTGGTGACATGTTTACAATTAGCTGGATGCGATCTGGAGTGAGCTGTCTCCCCACTTTGGACAGCAAGTGACCCAGGTACACAACTTGCTGAACACAGAATTGCAGCTTTGAAGGGGAAACCTTGTGCCCCTTGTCAGCCAGGAAATTTAAAACCGTCAGTGATGCTTTTTCACATTCGGGTTCGCTTCGTGCGGTGATCAGCAGATCATCGACATACTGGAGTAGGGCGGTGTTAACAGGCATATGGATATTGTCAAGTTGTCTTTTCAGTGCTTGGCTATAGATGCTGGGGCTTTCTGTGAACCCTTGAGGTGCGCGTGAAAATTTGAAACTTCGTCCATTTAAACTGAATCCGAACAAGTATTGGCTTTCTGGATCAATTGGGACGCTAAAGAAGGCGTTCTTGAGGTCAATTACAGTAAAGAACGTTGCTTCTGAATCAATAGCTGTTAGTAATGAAGAGATATCTGGAACCACAGGATACTGTGGTACGATGCATTTATTCAATTCGCGCAGATCAATGACTAGTCGATAAACAGGTGGTGCTTTTGGATCAGTACGTTTAAGAACTGGGATGATAGGAGAATTACATACATTGGAGTCAGTTTCCACAACCACTCCTTGTGCAATGAGCTCGTCAATTATTCTCAGTAAAGCCACTACAGCATCTGGAGGTAACTTGTATTGTCGAATTCGTGGTAATACCACTCCTGCTTTGAGTGTGACTCGATATGGTGTGATGTGCATACAACCTACATCAGTGGGGCCTTTCGCCCACAAGTGTGCAGGTACACTCTGTAACCGGGGATCCATGTCTCTTAATACATAATGGCCTTTGAAATCTCGCAAGAATAATCGTACTCCTTCCGGAGAACAGCATATTATAGCTCCTAGAGCTTTCAGTGTCTTTATACCTAATAGGTTTTCTGGACATGATTTTGTAAGTAACAAATCTGTAGTCCGTGTCAACGGACCGACTGCGAGGGGAAGTGGCTGTGATACTTCATTAATAATAGGCTTTCCTGAAAATCCAAGGGAAACATTCTGTGAGCCTGAGAGGGGTGCCCCTGGAACCTCGTTGTGGCTGATTGTGGTCCTGCTTGCCCCTGTGTCAATTAAAAACTTTCTGTCTTTTCCTAACACTTGACTGTGTACATAAGGACCCTCTTGATCTACAGGAACTTCAATAAGGGGCAAGCCAAACTCCCTCTCTAGGCTGTTTCATGTGTACCGCTGATAATCAGGGTAGTCATTCTGTGCGTACTGGTACATCTGTTGTGTTGTGTTCTGTGTTGCAGTAATAGGCTGTTGCTGTGGCACTGCTATAGTTTGTGATGAAGCTGGCATAGGCGGAATATGTTGTGTATTCTGTGGTACTTGTTGCTGGGCTTGATCTTGTCTAGGTACACGCGGTCTCTCCTTGGTCTTACCCGTGGAGATATTGTGTTTCAGAACTGCGCAATCGTTTACATAATGACCTGGCTGTTTGCAATAGTTACATGTCCCTTTAACAGGAGCCGTCGAATTACTAGGCTGGGTTGCACCCTTTTTGTGACCATCAGCAGGAACTGACTGGGCAACTAACATTTTCATTTTCGTGTTTTTCATACGTCTTTGTTCATGTTCTTGTTCTTCTCTAATTCTATTCTGGTGGTACTGTAACATTTGTAACATTTGTGAAGGGGTGTTAGCTTGCCAGGTGCTTTCGACTTTCAGTACTCTGTTCTTAACCTGGGGCAGTGAATTCTCAACTAATTTTGTTACAAAAAGTTGTGGATAGGACTCGCTACTTGGTTTCAGGCCGCTATTAATACCAAAACATTTCTCAAATCGAGTATAAAAATCACTAGTGTCTTCATCGGGTTTCTGTTTACAGGCTGAGATCGCACCCCAATCTTCCTTTTTCGTACTTAATAAACGTGGCAACACTTGTACTAACAATCCTGGTAATGCTTTAACCTTATCCCCGAGCCCTTGGCCTGGAATTCTAGTATTTTCTTCGTTTTCTAATGCAGTCCAATCAATCTTTGCATTTCCCACTTCCCATTCTTTTTCCTTAAGTTTCTCATAAATACCAGGTGGCAGTAGTACTTTCAATATCTTCATAAGGTCGGGATAAGTATAATCACCCATGAGTAACATGTCTTTTATTTCACGGTGAAAACCTGCAGGGTCTTTATCATGGCTAGGTACTAGTTTCTTCATTTCCAATAATTCTATTTTGGTTATGGGTGTGAACACAAACACACGTCTAAGTGTATCATCGGCATTCTGAACTGGGTGCACTTCTCGTAACGGATTCTGTCTATCCAGGTAGTACATTTTTCTTTCCATGGAGTGTGCTGAATCAGATTGTGGACATAGGAAGGCACTATATCTGTGTCGCTGTTCTAGAATTACCTTAATTAGATCGGTACCTAGACCTCTCCATTTATTCATGAGTAGTTCTGCTAATATATCAGGCAGGGGGCCTGGATCGGAATGTTGGCTTCTATATAATAGAAGTAGGTGCTGTATCATGTATGTACCAGCTAAACGCTGTTCACTTGGTGTCATGTTCAAAAATGTGTGTGCTAACGCATCATCACTATATTTCTCGGGACTGTCAGCCCATTGTACTGCTGACCTCGCTAACTCTTGTTCATCCATAGAATCTAGTACATGGTACCCCATTCGTTCTCTAAGCCTGTTATCAGTAGCTTGAAATAAGTGTTCAGGAGTTCTTGGGTTACACATGGCTTCTTGAAAAATTCTTTTACTTTCTGGACGCACTGTGCGCATTGAATTATTAAAGGGTCGTCCCTTACCTACATACGCTATCGTTTCTCTAATCGGTAATTGTGTTTGTCCTGTAGCTTCTTCTGATGGCTCCTCTTCTGAGGACTCAAACTTGTCTGATTCATTTTCTGGTTCTGTCTGTCTTGTTTCATGTATTTTTATTACTACGCTTCTGATTCTTTGATACATGTTTTTTATACAATTCTGTTTATCATGGCTCCCGTCTGCTATATTCTGACCCCATCTATGAAGTGCTTTCATTTCTTCCGGGTCCATCCCCGGCCTATCTTGTTCTCTTATTAAGCAGTTTATAAAAAACCGTAATATCTTGGCTTGAATGTCAACTTTCTGGTGAGCCATGGCTTCCTTAATACTTTCAGGTCCCTGCCCTGTTTGGACAAAACGATATATTCTGTCTAGATGTTCAACCATTCCGGGTAGGGTCAACAAAAAGTTGGTGACCCGTCTTAGTCGTACTGATGCTAGTATTAGTCTTTCATCATTTCTACCGGGTACTGGATCATATCTACAATCCCCGAGACGGTCTTTTATTATATCGAAATCGGCTGATCGAGGTGTACGTTGTTGTGCTAGATCCCTGTAAGTCATTCTATGTACTTGTGGAGGTGTCTGGAAACCTATCGCTCCTCCGGACGCGCCTCCAGAGGCACTGCCTCCGAAAGGGTTGTTCGGATGTAAAGTGGGAGGAATGGGTGCGGGAAGAGTTGGAAGAACGGGAGGAAGACCAGGAGGGACATTCGGAACGGGAGGAAGAGGTGGAGGAGTAGCTTGTCGCGGGGGTAGGAGCTGATTGTCTCGGGGTCGAGCGCCGCCAGGAGGAGGTGTACGCGGCGGTGCGGCATTAGCATATGCGGGCGCTACATCATCTAGATAGGAAGAAAGGAAAATGTCCTTCGCGGTTTTGGGATGCATTTTAGTCGGGAGCATGGGAGGTGGTAGATCTTTTGAAACTTCCGGAGTGGCCTTAGGCAAACCTTCGGCCAGGAGAGGATACATACCATTCCTAAGGGTGTTTAGTTGTCTGTCTACTTGTTCTATTTTTACTCGGATACCTTCCTCAACTAATACGTTTTCTTGGGCCTTGTCTGGATCCTCTTTCCTTTTCTCTTCTTTTCTAAGTGCTTTTTCTGTACGCCTATGTGATTCTTTACGCCATAATTCGATGGCATCCTTCTGTGACTGTCTGGCTTTCTTTTTTCGTAATGCTTCTTCTACTCTTATGATACACTCTGAATCCCATGTCCCTGCAGCGGGCCATCTCTGATTCTCTGCTAGATCTTTAGTGTAGTCCACCCATAAATCGAGAAATAGAACGGCATCTAGGCCGTGCTTGTGGTACATAAAGTACCCTGGAGTGTCCCTAGGTGGGATGGGAACAGCTTCCTCGAGTACCCCTTTTCTAGTCTTTATCTGTCTTAATTTGGAGAACAACGGCATCTTAAAAAAAAAAATCTGGCTACTTAGTGCTTACTCAGATATGAACACCATGAACACAATAATCACAATAATGACGATCGAACAATCACTCATACCACGACATTTCGAGACACATTAAAACATTTTGACATGAATGATAACAATTAGAATGTAACTAGCTGACTACATAATACTAGATACACTGCTCAACAGTGCAGACTGGATATACTGCTAAACAGTACAGATACACTGTCTAAAACAGTGCAGACCAGGTCTGTGTACCCAAACCTGTCTTGACCGGCACAAACTAATGCGCATGTCTAGATGCGTCCCCAGCAACGGTACTCACCGGGAAGCACGGAAAACAGAAGGCCTCGGAAACCCTGGACTGGACTCGACTGGATTCGGACTGGATTCGGACTCGACTCGTGACGCAGATACTTCGGAACTTCGGAACCTGGTGGGCCTCCGTATACCTCGGATCTTGCTCTCTCAGCTAGGCTCTGGTCGGGATCCTCCGCACTTCTCACCGCCTCGTCTGGGTGTCGATCGCGGCCTCAGTCACCTCCATTGGCCTGAGGGAGATACAGGAAATCCTGCGGGTACGCGTAGTTTCCGTCCGGCTGTGGCAGGGGGCTAAGCCTGCAAAGCACCTCCGGCGGGTGAGAGGGGGGAGGGGTCCCTGTTCGGGCGCCAATTATGTGGTAAAATTAATTACCTGGTACTGAATTTCTATGCGGTAAAGTCAATAAGAATAACTCATAATAAATAAGAGGCAAAATCCGTGATATTTGAGGTTTCTCAAAAAGGGTTTTATTCCTATAAAAGGAATTGGGTGATTAGCATATTGGCTTGAGCCAAGGTGGCATACCGTTCCGTCACCACGCAGGTTCGGGAAGGGACAGACTGACAGAGTCAATGGTAATATGCGAGCATGCAAGTATGCGACCATACATTATTGACAGGCATTCATATATATAGTCAATGCATTACAGTAAAGGCATATGCAGGAGGCGTAACAGCTGAGAAGAGAGATAAGAGTGCATGTACGTAATACAAAAAGGCGTTACAATAGGCGTGCATGAAGGCGTGAACAAGAACGTCATTTATCATGATGTCACAAGTAGGCGGATCCAGGAGTGAATCCGGCAGTGTCAGCAAAAATATATGGCAGAGATGCGTGCGCAGCAGTATGACGTGTAATGTACGTGTAACTTGAGGGGTGAAGGGGGACTTGACATTTAGCCCTACATGTGGAGACAGATGTCTGGATGTCAGATCAACCTAATCCCAAATCGTATCTAATATCTCATGTTTAAGGAACTGTATTATCTGGAAGGGAAAGGTCTCTCGGACAAGAGGCTATTCTATACTGACTGTGAATGCGTGTATGAGCGTCTACGTGTCTGCATGAGATGCGAGGGGTGCGAGAGAGGGCATGGGCCTACCATGGAAACAGAGCCATGAATTACTTGCATAGAGACAGTGAGGCCAAGCCCTTTGCTCTGCAGCTGGAAGGATGTTGACATGAAACTACTAGACAGGAATGTATTTTCGAGGAGTGGAGCAGATAATTCGAAGGTTGAATACAGTCTTGGCAGGCAACAGGCTGGGCCAAGCACCGTTAGCCGCACAGGAAGTAAGGCAGAGGTCACGGGTACAGATGCAAGCCCAGTTTTGAGATTCAGAGCCAGAAGGCAGGAGAAGGCTCGATGGCAGATTTTCAGGGCCTACTTCGCCAAAGCTGAAAACGTGTAAAGTGCACTACATAAAGACGTTGGCATGGCATATTTAGGAACGGACTATTCGACCCATTCATGGTGGATCTGAAAGAGGACATGTTAACGTTGGACGCAAATGTATTTGCGTCTTTATAGCTTGAAGGGGAGGGAACTTACATGTACTTGTAGCGTGTACACAGAGTCGGTGGGGTCCAAGATAGGGGACACAATCGATCACAAAATTTATATTTCCTCACTGCGCAGGAAAGGATGCTCCGACGGGGACTATTGAATGAGGGGGATGGTATTACAAAGCATTCCATGATATGTCAGACACCTCTCTAAAGCCTTACTATATTTACCTAATTGTTCCACTGCCTCTATTACACAGTGCGCTCAAATGGTTATTGTTATTATAAGACACTGCCATAGTTGATATGCAGGCATACATACTGTTTGCAATATTGTTGTGACCTAAATGTCTCTAATATTGTTGTAACCTGGGAATTAGACTGGGCTGGAATTGCATGCAGTTGCAGATAAGTGGTCCTAATGCTTTGTTGGTGGACGTTCTACAAAATTGATAAACATCTATGGCAAAAAAGCATGTAATGGCAAAGCCAATAGGTATTACCTTTAGGACCTATTGGTTTTGCCAGTGTCTTTTGGTGATACTGTAAATGGAGTAGCACACTAAAGAAAAGGCACCACAGAACTCCAGGGAGACAGGGAGTTTGGCGGGGGTCGAAAGCACACAAGAGAACTTGCAATACAAGGGAAACAGCCACGCGAAGCATGTGGGAGGGCATTTAGAAGCTTAGGGAAAGCATCCGATGGAGAAAGCTAGAAACACTCTTGGAGTGCTTAAGCAAAAAAGAAAAAAGTAGTTCCTTAAAAGTGAGCTGTTAAATGATTGAAGCCGGCCATCAGAGAGATGGTAAACAGGCTCTGCTCCAGCGGAGGTGCAAACACCAGATGGAAGAACTGGCACAAGGAAAGCCATTGAATCAGAGGCCAGCAAATGAAAACGCCAATAAAGTTAAACATAGTAAGCAGTGGGGGAAGGTTTGGGGGGGGGGGTTTGTAAGCTCCTGGAAGTTATTTGTGAGCCCCCAAACATTTTTTTTAGCTAGACTGCTTGCGCTGAGTGGTAGGCTCAGCCAGGGTCGGATTGGGATCACAATTCGGCCCGGGCACTGACGAAAAAAGTGGCCCACATTCAAGAGGCGTAGCCCATATTTAAGGGGCGTGGCCCACATTCAAGGGGCGTGCCCTTTCATGAAACACCATTTGCACAGACAAGGAATGAAAGTGGGAGGATACTGTTCTGGCACACGACACAGGGCTAAGGTGACAATGGCCTACATGCTGAGCAACTAAAAAAAATAGCAAGGCCCCTTTTTGTCACAAAATTATTCCAGCCCTCCAGCACAGGAGCACCTGAAAAGCAGCAAAGCCCCTGCTATTACTAACCTACTCAGCCCTCCCCAGACCTTCAGATCAGGAGCACATGAACAGAGGTAAGGCCCCTGCAATTAGTAAATTAATCAACCCTCCAGGCCTTGGGAAAATGTCCTGGCAGGGGAGCACAAAACACAGCTTTCTGGGTCATCCAAGGTAGCCAGGTAGCCAGGGGGGAGGCTGAGGTGAAGCTGGTGCATGGGAAGTGCCTTCCCAGTGTGTTCTGGCAGTTTGAGTATTTACCATTTACTGTAGTATTACCCTTGTACCTGTGTATGGTACCCTTTTGTAACTTGCACAAGTCACTTTTCTCTTGTAACACACTGTTTGCTACCTCTCACTTTTGTTTGCTTTAGATACTTGCACAAGTGCCACCATTGCCTACGTAACGTTTGTTCTTGTGCTGGAGTGTCTGCCATTAATTGCAGTATTATACCTCTACTTGTATTTTGAACGCTTTTGTAACCTGCACACATATCACTTTTTCCTCCTGTAATGTATCGTTTGCTCCTCTTGTATTTTGGTTGCTCACTATTGTCACTTGTAATTCATGTAACTTAACGTTTGCTTTTGTAATTTGTCCACTTATAATTTTCTCCTCATGTATTATTGCTGTTCCTAGTGTGAAGCGCTCTGACACCTTCGGGTAAAGTCTGCGCTATATAAAATCGCATAAACAAATAAATAAATAAAACAAAAAAATTCCAAACATCACCTGGCCCCCACAGCAAGACCCATTCTTCCTCGCCCACTATGCCCTGAATGTGAAGGGCTGTGGGCGAGGTGTTAAGACGAACACCGTTTCTGGGCTGCATGGGCGCCAGGGGGCCGAGGTGCAAATGGCTCAAAGGCCTGAGAAACACCTGGCCCCCAGGGAGGCCGATTATTGCAAACAATCACCCCTGCCCAGCCTCAGCTTGATTGCTTGGCAGGACAGGGGTGAAGGAGAGGCCACAGCTGACAATCGCTGTCCGGCCGCACAGCGAAGCTGCTTTCATTTTCTCAGTCTCTGTCTCCGTGCACTCTGTGGGCCGTTTTTTTTCTCCCCTTTCCTAGTCCACTCTCTGTGGACTGGGAAAGGGAACAAAAAAAACGGCCCACAGAGGGCACTGAGGCACCGGCCCTTCGGCCCATTCCCGAATGCCCGCCTTGCCAATCCGCCCCTGGGCTCAGCCTAAAAACAATGAGGTTAAGCACTTCATCTCAAATGAAAAATAAAAGATTCAGATGGCAGATGAGGTCTAAGCATTGAAAAACTTTAGAATTTCTGGAAGCACTGGGAGTTGACTATTCAGCACTTTCCATGATAATTGGTATTCGATATACGTCGTCGTGGATCAAATTAGAGTGTGCAAATTAGAAACAAAACGCAGCAGTTTTGCTCTGAAAAGTCTATGATTTGTGTTCTTTGGAAGGGTATGCCCAGACGTGGGTCCTGTGCTCTCCATGCCACTGGAGTCATGCTAATCTGTCTGATGAGGGGTCAAACCCGAAACTGGTCCTAGGATGCTAGATTCCAGTCCAGGGTGGCCCTGGCCTGGCAGTTCGGGCTGGACTGTTTCCATTGGGTGCAGGGTCAAGACTGATTGGCATATGGCTGGGTCCAAACTGCACTGGCATGGTGAGCAAACAAATGACGGATTTAGCCAGATCTTTGTACTGGGATGAATGTATGACATTGTTCTGCATTCTGTCCATCAATTCTTCTTTTTGCATTTGTGTTCTTTGATGGCTGTCCTCTGCCACCTACAGAGGTGCCTGTATCATTTACGACAACAAAATACTTTATTCTGTTATAAGTTTCCCATATCTAAATAGTCTGCTAATGTGTACATTTATCAATTATGTTGCCCTGTGAGTTTCCTGAGGGACTTGGTGCCTAGCTTGCATAAAAGGTAAGTTACTATATGTATTGGCATTGGTATGTCGTTAAATCATATGCATCCTTTTCAAAGAGTATTGTCCTGGTCTGGTTTCGGAATTGTGTGCTTAGGCTTGGGCCACCAGATACTAAAGCAGTATACTGTGTAACACCTCTGTCAAAAAAATGCCTCAAGCTTCTGATATGGAGAGACCATGGGTGAGAATCTTAATCCTACCCCATGCACACATCCATTCATTCATATTTTGTGTGGGATTGTGAATGAACTCGATCAATAATGGTGGTCCTCATGGTTGTGGAAGTGGGCATTCACGCACCAAGACCCCCAAACTCATATTGGAGTCACTAAAACAGTCACTAGACATTTGCAGTGAAAGGCTCTCTAATCTCCATGATATTTCAGGAGAGCTAGCCTTCTGTGAATGAGACTTCCAGCTGCAGATTTCTTACCTTAGAATATCACCAAGGCGTCAGACCGGATCTGGACATTTTTAAGCAGTACTTCTGCATTGTCGGTAGGTGACGTCAATCGACTCCTTGTCGGCCGATCCAAATGTGCTGTGCACAGTATGTTAATAGGCTCCACCCCAGCGCGCTGACATCATTTATTTTCTTTCTGTGTCAATCAGCACATATCCAGAGAGAGCTACCATATTCAATTCTTTGGACCTTTTTTCGATGTTTTGTCTAACTCTTTTGATCTTTATGCTCCCAGTGCGCATAGGAATGTTCCCTAAAATACCTACGCAGCTTAAACCCTGTGGTTCCTGACACAGGCAGATGTTTATATACCCCTAACTGGTTTGCCTCTGGTGCCTGGAGCAGAGCCACTACTCCAAGGCCTGCACCGACTGTTTCGCCATGATTCCCAAGGTGGTTATGGAGCACTCCCTGAAGCTCTTGGCCACTCAACACCAGTTAATTACGTGATGCTCCAGGCCCTAAAAGATTGAAAGGTCTCTGGCCTGTTTGCATAGCCGTTCCCAACCCTCATCATTGCATTCAAAGTCGTTGTCAGGTTGGGAACTTAAAAAGTCTGTGTTCTTCGACTGTGAAGCACCGATCCAAGTCTTCGGAGGAGGTACCGGAGCTATGCCACAGGTCTAGGCCCCACTCTCACTCGTCCGCTGCGGAGCCTGGGTATTGGCTCTGCTCTGCACCTCCCTGAATTAGCTAGAGCGACCCCAACCCCTTTAAAGGAGTTTCATGAGGCCATGTACTTTGTTTGGATGGGCTGCCCCTCTGGAGCGCCTTCGGACACCATGGGTTCGGCAGGTGACCCCACTGGATTCCCACCAATGGTTACGCCCTTTGCGCCAGTAGGCCTCTTTGGACTCTCTACTGGATCTGGATTGACTCTTGTCGCAAGACTGTGATTGTTTTTAGAGCCCATTCTACTGGCGCTGTTCCCATTGTCATAACACCTGACTGATACGGAGCCGGATCGACGTCGACTCTGCCGCCGGCCGCAACACAACCGTCAGAGTCTGAGATAAGCCCTACTTTCTTTTGTAGGCTCTGTGGAGAGTACGATTGAGAAGGATCCTAGGATCAGTATGGTTATGCCACCCCTCAGAAGAGCCTAAGAGTAACTGGTATCAGGAACTGGTGGCCGCAACACAACCTTCAGAGTCTGAGCTAGACCCTACTTTCTTTTATAGGCCCTGTGGAGAGTACGATTTGGTCGGATCTGAGGAACCATGTTTTTTTCCCACCCATTAGAAGAGCCCATGAGTAACTGGTATAATGAACTGGTGGATGCCATTGGTTTGCTCACCTCTCCAGACACTGGCTTAGCCTCTCCTCGTAGCATAGCTGCAGAGAAAGAGGCTCCGGTTGCCCTGGTGTTGAGGAGAGCGGCTGAGGTCCTGGACCTTATGCTGCCCTTCTTGCAGTCAAGACAAACGTCTAGACAATGGTGCTTTTTACCGAGTTTTACCCCCACAGAACCTCTTCCCTTTTAATGAACCATCAGAACATAGGCCAAGCCCTGAACAATGGGCTCCTGTGCACAAAATAATTGCCTGCTACCTTGCCACGATCCTGTGGACCCAGATTTCCTTACCCAACACCCGATCCCAGAGAGTCTGGTTTTCCAGGTCTCCACATGCAAATTGAACCCTAGCATGTTCCCTACCATACCGTCGGTTTGGAAATCCCAGAGGTTGGACACCTTCAGCAAGAGGATGTTCTCTACCTCTAGCATTGCACTGCAGTCGGTGATCACTGTGTGCCTCTTGGGCCAGTATTACAACACAATTTGGGATTTGGTTGCGCAAGCACTGCGCATGGACTAGAAAGAGGCTTGAACTATGCTGACCCATTCTATTGCTGATGGCAAAGACCGAGGAAAGTTCACTATACACTGTGGACTGGATATCACCGACTCACTAGGCAGAGCGATTGCTCCGTTAGTGGCACCTCATCACCATGCCTAATGGAAGTCTACTCGCTTTTCGGGGGGTTTCCAGGCATCATTTATGGTCATGTCCTATGATGGCACTCTCCTTTTTGGAGTTAAGGCAGATTTGGCGCTCAAGTGCTCTAAGGACAGTAGGGCCACTGCCCGTTCGCTGGGACATTCCTCTTCTGTGGCTATTGAAGAGTCTACCAGCTGTCTATTTCCACCTAGCTACCGAGGCCAACAGGCTCTACAGTCCTTTTGTGGTCGCAGACACTGTTCCCACAAGCCCCATTGAACCCAAGACCAGAGATCTTCCATCCCCCGGCAGCTGAAGCCTCCAAACCTCTTTAATATGCCCTCTCGCCATCATGGGCAGCTGGTTAGCGACAGGATCGTGCACCACCTGACCGATGGTAATCTATCACCTTGGACGAATGGGTGCTTCAAATTGTCCTGCGGGTTACCCCTATCCATTCACAGAAACCTCTGTCTATTCCACCATCCTTAGACCGGGTGGCGGGGGACCGCCTCTTCTTCCTGCATCAGAAAGTGCTGGCTCTTTTGGCCAAGGAGCCATCAAGAGTTTGCCAACATCAAAATTAGGTTGTATTTGCTATTCCCACTACTTTGTGGTGCAGAAAAAAGGATTGAGGCATCGCCCTATATTAGCCCTGCACCCTCTCAACTGCTTCCTGTAGAAGGAGAAATTCAAAAGGCCTATGTTGGCTCAGGTCCTGTCTTCCCTGGAGACTGGATGGTAGCATTGGATTTGCAACACACCTATGTTCGAGGCATGTGAGCTGCAGATTACACACTGTGCATAGGTGGCCACCTAGTGTTGGGCCCGGATGTTTGCAGTTTGATTTTGTTATAGAAAGTCTTAGGAAGTCACAAGATAGGGGACTCCTCCTTTGGATCATATTGCGCATGGGCATCGGCTCGATCCCCAGATAGTTTTTTTCTGCCACCGGGCTCAGATGTATTTCCAGCGCTCCGTGTTGGAATCAATTTCCTTCGGCACGCAATCCTCACCACCTTCGACTGTATTGTTTTGAACGCGTTTCCAGTCGGCGTTACTCTTCAACTCCGAAGTCTTCGATTCCAGTCGTCGACGAAGGCCTTCGGGCCTACCTAGGCCTCAACTTCCAGCTGATGGAAAGGATGCCATTTGAAAAGTGTCCTCTATGTAGGTCGAAGTTTCCCCACACAGACCTACATGAGGTGTGTAACCTTTGCCTCTCACCGGAGCACAAGGCCAAAGACTGTTCCGCTTGTGCCTCTTTCCGCTTCAAGAAGACGATCCAGGACCGAAGAGCTAGGAGAACATCAGCTCTGATTCCAGACAACATCTTCCAAGAGGGCGTCGACGTCCCAGAACAACAGCATGGCATCGACAGCAACTCCGAGGCCAAAGATTCCGAAGTCGAGGACATCACTCCGGCACAAAGGGCCTTAAGTAAGAACGTCAATCCCGACCCTTCCTCGACACATTCAGAAAAGGCTTCGGTCACACCCTCGGGCTCGGGTGCACACCGAGACACTGCTTCCAATGCCCCGCCTTCGAGCTCGGCTAAGAAGCCCACTAAGCCTTCAGGCGACTTAGGCCCGAGGCAGCCTGCCCACGGTGCCGGCGCACATCTACTGGCACCGGAAAAAGATACTCTCATCGGCCTCCACGACGGCATCAAAACAATCTGTGCCGAAGCCGACTCTTAGCTCCTCAGCACCGAAACCACACCCGGACCCAAGCAAGCCCGCTTAGGAGTCGAAAAAATCATTGGAGCCGAAAAAATCATCGGTGCCGGAAAAAAGGCACATACTTTCCCGGCTAAAGACACTACCAAACAACAATCTTTGAAACCAGAAGAAGCTCACAGCTCGGTGCCAAAAAAAACCCTCTGAAGCAAAGGATCTCCCTCCCGCAGAGGATTTATTTCATCCAGCCCCTGCACAAAAGACTTTGGTTAAAGATCCAAACACTGGTCGACTAACTCTTAGTTCAAAAGAGCGACCACTGGACACACCTACACCTGCTCCTCATCCAAAGAAGAAGGAGATCGCTACCTCTCCCCTAAGGATTCCTTCTCCTCCTCCTCCTCTCTCCTCCTCCTCCACATATACCATCACCGCCTTTTCCCCTACCACAGCACTCCCCTACACCTTCTCCCATAGCAGATGATGACAAAAGGGATGATAGCTCTGATGACACAGGGAGTGGTGCAGATAGTGAGCCACCAGAGCAGTCTATTCCTCCGGGCTCACCTGGCCCTTGGAATGATTATAACACTCCAGACGTCCCTAACGTCCCTTAAGACGACATATATCTCTCTAGGCCTTCCCCACCAGAAGAGACTATGGGATTTATTCAGCTAGTGCACAGGGCTGCACAAAACCATGGGGTTGACCTACATACTGACCCTGTAGAAGAAGACTTCCTACTGGATACCTTTGACAACGCACAAAGGTCTGCGTCAATTTTACCCATGCTTAAGGGAGTTATTAAGAATGCTCCAGAAGTCTTCAAAGACCCTGTTAGAACCTGGGTCATCAACCCACGAATAGAGAAAAAATATAAAGCTGCCCCTTCAGATCCAGCATATATTAAAGGCTCACTTGTGGTCTCTAATGCACGCAAAAGAGCAAATTCACAAACATCAGTTGAAGCTCCACCACCAGATAAAGAGTCTAAGCTCCTTGATTCATCCAGTAAAAGAACTGCATCTCAGGCAGCAAACATGTGGCGCATTGCCAATACACAGGCATGTTTTGCAAGATACGACAGGGCACATTACAATGAATTAGAATCATTAATGCAGCACCTCCCGATAAGTATTAACACTGGGCAAATGAGCTTATCCAAGAGGGTAAAAACATCACAAACACCTCCATTCGTTGTGCACTAGATGCAGCAGACACTGCCTCCAGAGCAATTAATACCAGTGTTCTGTTGCGTAGATAGGCATGGCTACGCATTTCAGGGTTCAAACCTGAAGTCCAAACTGCCATACTCAACCAGCCCTTTGATAAGCAACACTTATTCGGACCTAATATAGACGTATCCCTTGAAAAGAGAAAAAAGGATACTGATACAGCCAAATCTATGGGAGCCTTGCAGTCGCAGGTGCTCAGAGGCTCATTTCGCCACTCATCTTACAGGGGCGCCACCAGGGGATACTCTTCAGACACACCCTCCACTTCTTACAAAGCCCCCACACAATCCACCTATAGTAGGGGCTACCAAAGAGGCGGTTACAGGGGTAACAACAATAAGGACAGAGGTAAAAACAACAACTCCCGCTCTGCCTCCACCTCTGCCCAATGACTTCCCTTCCCTTCCCCCGCCGCATCCCACTCCTGTCGGGGGAAGGCTACAACAATACCTGCCAGCCTGGAAAAACATCACATCAGACAGGTGGGTGCTATAAATAATTCAGTCAGGTTACTGCGTCAAACTGACATCTACTTCCCCTAAACATACCACCAAAACAGCGTTCAATGTCACAAGAACATTTGATACTGCTCAGACAGGAGGTTATATCCCTCCTGCAGAAAAATGCAGTAGAAATTGCATCAGCAAAACAAAGGAGTATACTCCCTGTATTTTTTAATTCCAAAGAAGGACCGATCTCTGAGACCAATTCTAGACCTCAGACCCCTAAACCTGTACATACAATCAGACCACTTTCATATGGTCACACTCCAGCAGGTCCTTCCACTCCTTTTTACAAAACAACTTCCTTGCCACTATAAATCTCAACGACGCCTACTTCCACATTCCTATCCACACAGCACACAGACAATATCTCAGATTTGTACTAGACGGTTAGCACTACCAATTCAAAGTACTCCCATTCGGAGTCACAACAGCACTAAGGGTGTTTCCCAAATGCCTAGCGGTAGTAGCAGCACACTTAAGAAGACAGCATATTCACGTCTTCCCATATCTAGATGACTGGCTCATAAAGGCCAGCTCATACAGCCAGTGTGTACAACACACTCACGCCACAATTCAACTACTCCACGACTTGGGATTCACAGTAAATCACACCAAGTCACATCTGCAACAGTCCCATGTTCAATCAATCAATCAGAGTACTTGTAAAGTGCGCTACTTACCTGTGAGGGTCCCAAGGCGCTGAGGGGAGGGAGGGGAGGTGGTGCTACTGCTCGAAGAGCCAGGTCTTGAGGAGTCTTCTGAATGCGAGTAGGTCTTGGGTCTGCTGTATGTGAGTGTTCCAGGTCTTAGCGGCGTGGTAGGAGAAGGATCTGCTGCCGGAGGTCGTTCGTTGGATGCGGGGGACATCGGCTAGGGCGAGGCTGGCGGAGCGGAGCTGGCGGGTGGGGGTGTGGAAGCTGAGTCTGCTATTCAGGTATGCTGGTCCGGCGTTGTGGAGTGCTTTGTGTGCATGGGTGAGGAGCTTTAAGGTGATCCTCTTGTCGACGGGGAGCCAGTGTAGGTCTCTCAGGTGGGGGGTGATGCTACAATAAACACCTAATTAGCACTAGCCTATCCCTCTCCAGCCAGGATAACAGGTGTACAAACTCTCCTAACAAAATTCAAACCGCAACACTCTCTCCCAGCTCGAGTGTTCATGCAGCTCATAGGAATGATGGCATCTTGCATATTCATAGTACCCCACGCAAGACTACAAAAGCGTCCACTTCAAGAATGCTTAACACGCCAATGGAACCAGGCTCAAGGTCAATTAACAGACCACATATATTGAGAGAGATTTTCTCTGCCTGCCCCTCTCCCCCTCTATCTTTTCTTAACAATTCTCTTATGCAGGGTATTGTTCCTGATTCACATAAATCAGGCACAATAATCCCTATCTTGAAGAAACCTGGTGCTGATTCTACTTCCCTTTCCAACTATCTGCCCATTTCCCTTCTTCCTTTCTTGGGAAAGATCCTAGAATGTCATGTCACCAAAGTCCTCAGTGCATTAATTGAGGAAAGCTGCTTTTTAGCCCCTTGTCAGGCTGGCTTCCGCCCTTCACATTCCACTGAATCACTAGTTTTTTCCGTTTTGGACGAGCTCAGAGGAGGGGCGGATGGCAACCTGCCGCAGGCGCTGGTTCTCCTTGATTTGTCCGCCGCCTTCGACACGGTTGATCATTCATTCTTCTCACCCGTCTCAAGGCGGCCGGCATTAAGGGTCCTGCCCTGGCGTGGCTCACCTCCTTCCTGAAGAAACGCACTCAGGCCGTCCATCTGGCTGACCTCTCGGCGCCCCCGTGCAACATTCAATGTGGGGTCCCACAGGGTTCTTCCCTTTCCCCTCTTTTGTTCAACTTATATATTTTTCCTCTCATTTTTGCTTTACAGCAAATGGAGGTCACGGTATTCAATTATGCCGATGACCTCCAGTTGATTTTCAATCTTTCTTCTGCCCCGGCGTCTATTCATAACTTTCAATCTATTATAATTTTTATCAGGGACTGATTGAACTGCAACCACCTCAAGTTTAATCCGGATAAAACCGAATTAGTGCTTGCAGGTGGCAGTTCCAGTCCCTGGACCTACCTTTTTTGGCTTCCGTCCCTGGGCACTTCTCTGTTAAAACACTAGGGATCAAACTTAATACCAATCTCACCATGCACTCTCAGATTAGTTCTGTAATCTCATCCTGCTTCCTGACCCTCTGCACAATACGCAAGATCTCACGTTTCTTTTCCTTTTCTGCCTTAAAAATTATTCTTTTGGCTATGGTCATGTCACGCCTTGACTATGGCAACATTCTGTACACTGGTGTCCTGCCTACGACCTTCGGCGCCTCCAATTTATTCAAAATCAAGCAGCCCGGCTCATCTACAAACTCCCCAAGTCCCATCACGTCACTCCCCTGCCGCAATCTTTTTTTGTAAAATTTTTATTTGTATTTTGCAAGGTTTTAAGCAGAAGAAAGAGAGGGAAAAAAAAGGACAAGAAAAGAAGGAGAATAAAGGAACAGGCGACATTCCGCCATATAACCCCACACAGGGGGTGCTGATGAACATTACTGCAAAGAAAAAAGCCTAAAAGTACATCAAAAGGGACGGCAACCAGCAAAGTCAATAGGAGTGAAAATGATATGGAACTTCAGTCTACATCATACGAGAGGCGCACCCATGTCTCAGCTGCTAGTGCAAAGTTCTCAGAAGTAGAAGGGTGTCCCAATCATGATCACAATCGTAGAAAAAGGCCAGGCCGTCCGCCTGCAGAGGTGATTCGTGTCGCAACTAAAAGAAGAACAACAATCCCAACTCAACACCCCGCCCTCACCATTTCCCCCCTACGCCCCGCCCCCAGTGGTGGCGACCATCACGCACTCAGAACATCATCATACATACAGGTGATTAAATTTGAAAGAGGTGTAGCGCACGTAGCGCCGAAGGGCAAACTGCCGAAGGCAAGCCTCGTGACAAAAACCTAACCAAGGGACCCCAATTGAACATGAAGTTTTTAAATTTCCCCATAAAGATATCTGAAAGTCGCTCCATACTCAGTAGTCGCCATAGCCGTGCATGCCATAGAGAAATGGCCGGAGCTGTCGGGCTTTTCCAAGCGGCTGCCAAAGTCAGTTTGGCCGCCCCCAGACACAGCCACATAATGCGCTTATCAGCTCTCGTTCGATGTTCAAGCTGCGGATCCCTGAGTCCCAACAGTACAAAGTCCATTGAGTCCGGGAGTGGGTAACCCAGCACATCCTTGATGTGGGAGAGGATTTAGGACCAGAATGGCCGGATGGTGGGGCAGTCCCACCAGATGTGGCTGAAGTCACCAAACATCCCGCAGCCTCGCCAACACTTATCTGAGGTCGTTGGGAATATCCGGTGCAACTTGGACGGATACAGATACCAATCAAATATAAGCTTCATATGAGCCTCTCTAAGATCAGTAGAATGGTTATGTGCCGCCACATCCCGCCATAAGCTCCTCCATTCGTTGTCTAAAATGTCCCTCCCAAGTGTACTCTCCCAGTGGTCCATATATCGAGGTCGAGGGGACACCGCGGTGTCTAGTAGCAACCCATACAGAAAGGAGATCGTCCCCTTCATGGTGGACTTGCGAAGAATAAAGGTTTCAAACTTCGTCAATGGTCTAGTAGCGGCATCCACCACTCCCGGGGACGTCGCCCAATGGAGGAGCTGAAGATGACGAAAGCGCTCAGTAGGCATAACACCATAGTCCTGCATACAATTATGGAAAGTAAGAGGCGTGGCACCGTGGAACAGGTGGGTGAGGGCCCTACAGCCACCCTCTCTCCAGACACCAAAGGGTCCATCCGTCAATGCCGGAGGGAAGGCCGGGTTGAAATGGATAGGGGTAAATGGAGACAGGAATGTGGTCCATCGATCGTCGCCACTGACCGTGTCCCAGACCTTCAACACCGTGCTGGTGGGGGTGCTAATATACGCGTTTTTAGGCCGGTCCACCTTAGGTCTCCAGGCTAGATCCCATATGGATCGTCCCGCCACACTCCGATCCATATGGAGCCAGTGCTTCTCTGAAAGCTGTTGGGACCATTCCACCAGTACTCTTAATTGGGCAGCTTTGTAATACAAGTGTATGGCCGGGAACCCCACCCCTCCCTCCATTCAAGGGCGTCTGAGAACCGCATACGAAAGTCGCGCCCGGCCTCCTTGCCAGACATATTTCAACATCAAGGTCTTAAGCCGGCGGAAATAATCCCCCCCCTATCGGAATGGGTAGTGCCTGGAAGAGGTATAGGAGTTTAGGTAGGAGGACCATTTTAAGCGCATGAATCCTACCCAACCACAAGATATATTTCGGTTTCCATCTCTCCAATTCCGCCCGTATCGCCGCCAGCATCGGAGGGAAGTTGGCCTGAAACAGTGCGCCCAGGGTAGAGGTCAGCCGAACGCCCAGATATAACAGGGATGAGGTCGACCACGAGAGTGGGGTAAGCGACCGGATCCGGTGCACCTCTTCAGGCGGTAGGGTTAAGTTCAGAATATATGATTTATCGAAGTTGACTTTGAACCCCGCCACCGTTTCAAAATCAGACAGCACTGTATGGACATGGGGTAACGATAACGCCGGATCCCGAATTGACAGTAATACGTCATCAGCGAAGAGCGAAATCTTGTGCTGCTCACCTGTAAAGGGGAGGCCCAAGATCCGCTCGTTCTCCCGAATCGCTAACGCCAACGGTTCAATGCTTAGCGCAAAGAGAAGTGGCGAGAGCGGACAGCTCTGACGTGTTCCGCGGGAATGGTGAAAACACCCGGACCTGTGTCCGTTAATCAGCACCCGAGAGGTGGGATTGTTGTAATTGGCCTCAAGCATTCTTATGAAGCGGGGTGAAAACCTGAAGGCTTCCAACGTGCGGTGTAAAAAGCCCCAGTCAACGCGATCAAAGGCTTTTTCCGCGTCAAGCCCTACTAACACCGCCGGTATGCGGAACCGCTCAGCCTTCTCAATCAGATGGATTACACGCCGCAAGTTGTCGTGAGTCTGTCGACTTTTTATAAACCCGGACTGGTCCGGGTGGACCAGCGCCGGCATCAAATCCTGCAGCCTGCTAGCAAGGATAGATGAGTACAACTTAGCGTCCAGGTTGAGGAGCGCTATCGGGCAATAAGATGCGCATTTGGTAAGATCCTTCCCCGGTTTGGGGATGATAGTAATCAGGGCCTCAGCCATGGTGTCCGAGGTTCTTCCCTCAGATGCCATCGCGTTGAAGAGGGAAACCAGGTAATCGCAGATGTCCGATGCGAATGTTTTGTAAAACAGGGCCGTGTAACCGTCAGGACCCGGGGCCTTGTGGAGTTTCAGAGCCTTAATGGCGTCCAGTACCTCCTCCCTAGAGATGGGGGAAAACAGCAAATCGTTCCATTCCCTGGAGACCTGTGGGATAGGAAGACCACCCAAAAACGCAGACTGGGCCTCTGGATCCAGGGCGTCGCTCGAGTAGAGACCTGTGTAGAAGCGGCCAAAAATGGCTGCCTTGTCTGCATCTTTATGCCGAACAGAACCGGTATGGTCCTGTATGCCCCCGATGTAATCCCTCTCGCGCTTATCTCGAAGCTGCCGGGCAAGGTGGCGCCCAACCTTGTTCCCCTGGGAGTAGGAGACGCGTCTAAGACGTAGGAGGGTAAATTCAGCCCAGTTGTTGTAATGGGCTCTCAATTTCCCTCGTACCGCCGTAAGCGGGCGGAGGGTCACCCTAGAGGGGTTCGACTTGTGCGCTTGCTCCAGTGTAGCGAGCTCCGACTCCAGAGCCTCCCTCTCCTTCCGCTGAAGCTTGTTAAGATTCGCGTTAAGGGCGAGGCACGTGCCCCGTATGGAGGCCTTGCACGCATCCCATGTGGTATATACTGACGTATCGGAAGGTGGGTTAAGAGCAAAAAAATCTCCTATAGCCTTTCGCAGCTCCTTACAGGACACCTCATCCCGTACCAACGCTGCTGGGAAGTACCACTTCCGCCAGCCATCCCCCCCTACAGACCAATGTAACCCAAGCACCACTAAGCTATGATCCGATAATGAGAGTGGGAAAATATCAGCCATTCGGATATCTCCCCTGAGGTCCTGGCTAACAAAGATGTGATCTATGCAGGAGTACGAGCGATGGACATGAGAAAAGAATGTATAATCCTTGGCCTGAGTGTGTACGAAGCGCCAGCTATCCACCAACCCCAATTCGCCTATTTGTCGCTGCGTTTCTTCCGAAAAGACCCCAGTATCCGCCCTGCGCGCCCCCGAGCTATCCAAGTCCCTGTCCCACACCATGTTGAAGTCCCCCAGCAGTATCAAGTGCCCTTCCACAAAGTCACCCATCTTGTCCAACAAGCATTGTAAAAAACCATTTTGGCCAGCATTCGGTGCATAAACCACAACAAATGTACACTGGCGGCCATATAAGGACACCTTCACCATTAGCCAACGGCCCTCCTTATCACCGCTCACCCCCAGGGGTTGAAAGTGGAGAGAGGCCCGGAATAGGAGGGCCACCCCTCTATGCTTAGTGGGTGCTGACGCCCTGTAGATAAGGGGGAAATTTCTATGACGGAGTCTCAGTTCATCTCTCCTGGCCAAGTGGGTCTCCTGGAGGGCTACTACATCCAGATGGTGGTCTGAGAGATACTTCCAGAGCTTCTGGCGTTTCTGCGGGAAGTTGAGACCCTTCACATTCCAGGTACCTATACTAACTGGCATGGTGACGACATGAGACCCCGTTCTGTGTGTTTGCTAAAATACCCAGAGCCCGTCCCCCGGCCCCCACCAGCCACCAGTCCACGCACCCCTGGATCAGGCCCCTCTCCCGACAACCTCCCCCATACTCTGGTCCACCCTCCCACTCCAGTAACTCCAATGTACCACACCACCAAGCCTCCCTGATAAGATGACACGTTGAGCTCTGTATACTGAGAACAATCGGATAAAGACATCAAGGGCAAAGTCCAAAGCACCCTCCGTTCATGGGGGACCGTACTCACTCCTCCCCAGCGCCCCAAATAGTTCACCCCCATGCAAACAGCAAAAATTGTAGAGACCTCAGTGCAGTACAAGATAATAAGTGCAAAGGAGAGCATCACTAGCGCCCACAACATCCCATACACACCATCTTTGGTCGCCACCACAACCCCCACTCCCCCCAACCCCAACATTTCCCCTGCAGTACCAACCCCCAGAACTCCCCACCTCCCAAACCCCCCTGCAAACAAAGAGACAAGAAGACAGAACTCAAGGCACTAAACCTGAACACAGCACTCAGCAGTTCCAATGGGCCACGGGTCACAAGGTCCACATCAGAATGGAATCGGGGTGGGGGCACCAATTCGGGGGCCCCCAGGGCCACGGCCCGGGGTGTCTCCTCCAAAAGTACCATAGTACCCCGGGACCTTAGGGCCAAAGACCCTCCGGCGCCCAACCATCAAGGAAATCGGGGATCATGCTGCTCCAGAGCTCTGCTGAGAATCTGCTAATGTGGCCGAGGCCACCGACGCCACCGCAGCACCTCTTTCTTGCAAGCTAGAAGTGCGGTCCGGACGCCTCCGGTCCGGGGAAGAACCAATTCGATGACATGAGGAAGACCGATGCCGTCTCCTCGACGGGGAGGGATGTGCCGCCTGAGAGGAAGGAACGTCCTCCAGGCCCAGAAGATCCTTCGCGACCTGCAGGGAGCGGATTTGTGCCAGCCTGTTTTGCCATCGGAATATTATAAGGAAGGGGTGCCCCCAGGAGTATGAGATGTTGCGCTCCCGCAAGAAAGCAGTCACCGGGCAGAATTCTCTCCTCTTCTGGAGCGTCGATGCCGCCAAGTCCTGGTAGAGCTGCGGGCGGTGGTCCCTGAATTGTAAGGAGGAGATGGCTCTAGCCTTCTGTAGGATACCCTCCTTCGTTTGAAAGTCATGCACACAGACGAGGATGTCCGGGGGGGGGCCACCCCCTCGTCTAGGCAGACCGACTCTGTGCACCCTATCCATTTTAATTTCCTGCACGTCCTCCTCGTCCAGGATCTGCAAGAACAGGGCCTGGACATACTCTCGCAGGTCCCCAGCTTCACCGTCCCATGGGACCGCCCTAATACGAATGTTGTTCCTCCGGGAACGATTCTCCAAGTCCTCCGCGTGGGCCTGCAGGTCTAAATTCTGTTCCGTAAGGTGAATAACGTCCTGTTGTAGTTGGTGCACATCATTTGCCACACTTAAATCGTGATCTTCCAGGGTCGCCACCCGTTCGCCAATGCCATCGACATCTCTCCGCACCTCCCGGAGATCCGACGCCAGCTGGGCGCGGAGCTCAGAAATGTCCTCCTTGATAGAGGTGAACAGCTCCGTCATGAAGGCCTTGGTGGCAGGCGCCTCCTCGTCCGATTGCCTAGACGAACCACTGGCCCCTGGGGAAGATGGCTGCTGCGATGACTTGGAGGGACCGTCCTTACCCGGACTTCCTTTGCGTAGTACAGTGGACATCGTGGAGGTCCGGCTGCGCAGTGGGGCCAAGGCTATCGTACCTTCACCCGGGACGAGGAGTGCTCAGGGGCAGCGTAAGGCCTCACTAGGTATTCAGGCCTCCGTGTTGCCGTGTATCTGCGCCACAGGCAATGGCCGCCTGACCAAGATGGCGGCTCAGAAGCTTCCCGCCAGAGGAGCGCCCAAGAGTCAATGCAGGAACAGTGTCGTCCGGCAACCAATCCCGGGGGTCTCCGCCTCTGTAAATCGGGGCCACGAAGGCGGACCCCCTGCTCCAACCACGTTCCCCCGCTGAACTCCAAAACTATGTCTCAGCCACTGGCGAGGGGACAGCGCAGGTCAGACTGCCAGCCCGCAAGGCGAAATAGGCCTCTAGTTCCGCTCACTCGCCGGACCGGGGTCCACAGAGCAGGGACAGTTCCTTCGGCTCGTAGCTGCTTCACGCTAAGGGCATCACCTCAGGGTGTTGAGTTGCTCGCAGGTGCGATGGGGACGCCCCACTCCATCAGTGGCCGCAAATAGCCACCTTGGCGCCGTCCATTAACGGGCGCACCCGGCCTCTCACAGCTCCGCCGATAGTCCGAGGTGCACCCTCCACGTGGCCGGTTGTCCACCGAGTTCCTCGGGGCAGTTGCAACAGAGCGCCAATATCGCCTCAGTGCCTCGATGGTGCGCCGCAGTACTGGCACGCGATAAGGAGGGCAGGAGCGACCCGCTGTCTCGCGATGCCACGCCCAGCCGGCGCCGGCGCCTCCGCACTTACAGGTCGGCCTCTCCCTCACGCAAGACCGGTGCGTAGTAGGCCGGATGACGACCCTCCCGCAACGGCGTTCTCCGGTCTCCTGCTGCCTCGCCGGGGGCTCCGGACCTCTCCACTCGATGTCGGTGGTCTCTGCGGGTACCTCAGGGTCGATTGGCGCCCCGTAGGCGATGCTATACAATGCTTAGCAGGTCGGGCGCCGGAGAGACTCGAAAGCACGTCTTACTCCGACGCCATCTTGGCCACGCCCCCCCTGCCGCAATCTTTGCACTGGATCCCTATTCGGGAACGTGCATTTTTCAAAATGGGCTGCATGACTTTTCAGGCCCTAGCAGGAACTGCACCAGTTTTTATCAATTCCCAAATTAAAGCATATGTCCCAAACAGGGATTTACGCTCTTCTACTCAATTTCTACTATCTGTTCCCCGTTTCAGGAAGAAGAAATCGGGGGGCCTGAGGTTTTCCACCCTAGCTTCCATCTTCTAGAATACTCTCCCTTTTGCCATTAGGTCTTCCTCCTCCTATCTTGACTTTCGTAAAGCCCTCAAGACCCTTCTCTTCTCACGAGCCTTCCCGTCCTAAGCTGTCTCTTCTCACTCCTATGGGTATGTGTCCCCAGCGCCAAGAAACCGCCTGGTGACCGAGCGCTTTACAAGTCTTTTAACTTCAACTTCAACCTAGTGTTGGTAGACAGTCGGACTCTTCGCTCTCTGCAATGGTGGAGCACCAAAAACCTTTCAAAAGGCCGACCGTTCCTAAAGCCAGTTTCTAAAATAGTCATAACAGCGTACACATCGCTCTCCGGCTGGGGAGCTCACCTACTGCATCACACCATGCAAGGCAGGTGGACACCACAACAAAAGTCACTCCACATCAACCACCTGGAGTTACTAGCTGTATTTCTAGCCCTAAAAGCATTCCAAAAGCAAGTATCAGGCAAAGCTGTCTTAGCCGCACAGACAATATGACAGCCATGTACTACATAAACAAACAAGTGGGAACACACTCTCTACAGCTCTCTCAGTTAGCGCAGCAGATATGGAGATGGGCTATACCACTAAAGATCTTTCTTTTAGCTCAACATGTTCCAGGAGTACAAAACACTATAGCAGATCTGCTAAGTCGACAAACACAGCAGATCCACGAATGGGAACTGCATCCACAAGTTCTTCAACCATTCTTTCAACTGTGGGGACAACCTCAGATAGACCTCTTCGCTACCCATGAAAACGCAAAATGCCCAAGCTTCGCCGCCAGATATCCACACCTGCTGTCTAAAGGCAATTCAATATGGATGAACTGGTCTGGAAAATTTCCGTACGCTTTTCCGCCTCTCCCACTATTTCCGTTAGTGGTAAGCAAACTACAGCAACATTCCCTTAGACTCATTCTAGTTGCTCCAACTTGGGCCAGACAACCGTGGTATACCACGCTGCTGCAAATTTCTGTGGTACCACACCAGAAACTATGCCTATCTCCACGCTTATTAACACAGATCCATGGAGAGATCAGATACCCGGACCCAGCTCAGCTCAAGCTAGCGATCTGGCTCCTGAAGTCATAGAGTTTGTTTACCTTAACCTCCCTCTAGACTGTATGAACGTTATTAAAGAAGCTAGACGTCCTACCACTAGAGCATGCTATGCTGCTAAGTGGAAACGGTTTGTAATATACCGTCAAAACAACCACATCAATCCTTTAAATGTGTCTATTCAACATATCATAGGATACCTATTACACCTTCAAAAGTGTAATTTAGCGTACACGTCAATCAGACTGCACCTTGCTGCCATTGCAGCATACCTACAAAATAGACAACATCTATCTCTTTTTAGAGTGCCTGCCATAAAGGCTTTTATGGAAGGACTCAAAAGAATAATCCCTCCCAGAACACCACCTTCACCGGTGTGGAACTTAAAAATTTTTCCCACACGGTTAATGGGACCTCCCTTTGAACCGTTACATAAATGTGAATTGCAATTCTTAACTTGGAAAGTAGCTTTCCTAGTAGCTATTACTTCTCTCAGAAGAGTTCGTGAACTACAAGCATTCACCCTTCAAGAACCCTTTCTGCAAATGCACCATAATAAAGTGGTTCTCCATACTAATCCTAAATTCCTTCCAAAAGTAATTTCACCCTTCTATCTAAATCAATCTGTTGAGCTGCCTGTATTTTTCTCGCAGCCACAGTCGCAGAAAGAGCTCTTCACGCCTTAGATGTAAAAAGAGCATTGCTTTACTACATTGAAAGGACACAAACTTTTCGTAAAACAAAACAACTTATTGTGTCTTTTTTACCACCACATAAAGGTAACCCCATTTCAAAATCTGGGATAGCTAGGTGGATTGTCAAATGCATACAAATTTATTACCACAAAGCTAAACGTACGTTATCGATTCTTCCTAATTCTACAAGAAAAATAGGGGCTTCAATGGCATTGTCATGGAACATTCCCCTAGACGACATCTGCAAAGCAGCTACATGTTCTAGACTGCACGCATTCACAAAACACTATTGTGTGGATGTGCAAACTAAACAACAAGCTACTGTGGGCCAAGCTGTACTAAAAACCCTGTTTCAAACCACTGCAGCAGATACTGGTGGTCGCCGCTAAATGTGGGTACTGCTATACAATCTATGCACAGTGTGTAATCTGCAGCTCATATGCCTAGAAGGGAAAATGCTACTTACCAGTATGCATCTGTTCCTGGCATGTAGAGCTGCAGAGTTACACATGCCCACCCGCCTCCCCGGCTACCTTTATCTGTTCCAGTATTATCTTAATTAGATACAAATTACATGGACATCCTTACTTTTCTTGTAAAACTCCATCACTTCCATAATGGCGAAAAACAATCTGGGGATGGAGCCGATACCCATGCGCTGTATGATCCAAAGGAGGAGTCCCCTATCCTGTGACTTCCAAAGACTTTCTAGAGCAAAAACAAACTACAAACATCTGGGCCCAACACTAGGTGGCCATCTATGCACAGTGTGCAACTCTGCAGCTCTACATGCCAAGAACAGATGCATACTGGTAAGTAGCATTTTCCTTTCTATTTCTTGCACTGCTGGTCCACAGGCTCTAACTGCAGTTAACGGTGGGCCACAAGCATTTAGAGTTTGCTGTCCTCCCCTTTGTCCTTACCAGCGCTCCTTGGATTTTAACAAAGGGGATGGCTGTGGTCGCAGTCTATCCTCAGATGTCGGGTGTTATAGTCTTCCCCTACCTTGATGACTGGCTACTGAAGTCGGGCTCACCCCACGCTGTTGTCACCCACCTCCAGACTACGGAGGAAATCTGCATTAGCTTAAAGTTACTATCAACGTATTGAAGTCATACCTTCAGATGCTCCCTTCCATCTGAGCCATTCTCGATACAGGGCCATTTTGGGCATATATTCTGGAATGGAGAGTCTAGGATATTCAGGCTATGATTTTAAATGTTTCAGCTCTATCCTGGATTTTGGTAAGACTGATTTTGAGGCTGCTGGGCATTATAGCTTCCTGCATCCTGCTTGATATCACATGCCTGCTGCCTTATGCGGGCACTGTAGTGGGGCCTGAAATGCCAGCGGGCACAGCATTAGCTGCATCTTTCCTACATAGTCGAGATGTCAGAGGGAGCTGCTAAAGATCTGCAATGGTGGCAGACAAATCGCAATCGGGTTATCAGCAGAATCCCTCTCTCTTCCCCACCCTGAGCTCACAGACGTGACAGACTCTTTACTCCTGGTTTGGGCGGCCATGTTGGAAAGGTGGAGATCAGAGAACTCTGGTCTCCAGTAGTGTCTCACCTCCACGTGGAGCTGAAAGCCAACAGCTTGACATTGAAGGCATTTTTCCCTTCCATCAGGTGAACGCCTGTTCAGGTGTTCACAGACAACACCACCACTTTGTGGTACTTCAACACACAGGCTAGGGACATGGACCCTGTGCTAGGAGGCTCTGCACCTCTGGACATGGCTGGAATGGCAGGACATTTTCCTGGTCCTACAATACCTGGCGGTTCTCTAAATACCAGGGAGAACAAACTAGGCCGTCGATGCCTCACAGATCACAAATGGTGTCTCTATCTGGAGGTGGTGTAAGGTCTCTTCCTCAACTTGAGAGAACCTTGGTTAGATCCATTTGCTACCGCTGTGAATGCACAATGTCGAAGCATTTCATTTTGAGGGGAATGCAGGCGTCTTGTAAGCCTTTTCATCAAAACCATTTCGCCCAGAGATCTAAACAAGACCAGGAATGACTGGGCCCCAGTCATTCTTGTGCCTCCGGATTGGGCATGAAGAATGTAATATCCCGACCTCATGAGCATCGGTCCTACGATCAGGCATGCTCCTTCAAGAGGATCTCCTATGGCAGCAAAGGGGTAGGGTCCTGCACCCGAACTTGTGCATGATGCGCGTTCATGCATGGAGATTGAGCGACAGCAACTGACCATTTTTGACCTCCCTTCAGAAGTCTGCAAAGTCATTATTGCAGCCAGGCATCCCTGAACTTAGAAGGTATATGTAGGAGAGTAGGGTCTGCTATCCTATGGTCACCCCAAATTTTTGCTTCACTAGTTTATGACTTAATGTGGCTGTGGGCCTGCTAATCAGACCCACAGCCTGCTGTTCTCTCTCCAAATTACTGCCAATGCACTCTAGGTGCATTACGAATTGGAGCTGGTTCACCTTATAGGCCCCTGTAACAGTGTACCCCAGGTACCCAGGGCATAGGTGTATCCAAGGCCTACCAGGGGCTGCAGCATGTATTGTGCCACCCCTGGCCTCCATATTTGACACAACTGGCTGATCACTCAGCTGGGGTAAGTTGGTGTAATCACCTCTTACTTAGATATAGTATCCCTATATCTAAACCTATCTGGACACATGTTAACCTATAAGCCACTCCTATGGAAGGCCTCGACAATCCTGGAGGCAGAGTGCTTGGTTTCATGTGAGATGGTGCTCTGGCATGAGCTGAGCCCGTCTGCAACTGTCGGGAACAACTCCCTTAGCTGTTCCGGGATATTGCCATACCATATACTCTTAAGTGCATTATAATCCTCGCGGTTATTTGCTAACTTTGGTTTGGCTTTATCAAAACATGTCGAGTAAGGTGTCATACGAATTTGGATACTACCCCCTCGCCGATTCTGGTGACGGGGGTAGCATCCCACCCTTCTAGAGGGACACGACATGTACATAACCTGAACCCCGGTTAAAGTTAAACTCGAGCCTCAGCATCACAAAATGGATGCTGCCAACACAGACACAAATCTGATCTCCTGCTGCTGGGAGTCCTTCCAGCGAGGGAGGCTTGGACAAATGGTTTCCTGCCTTGGGAGGTGCGAGCACCACCCCAGACAGGATTTTGTGTATTGGGTAGGACAGGGCTGAATAGAATGAGACATGCCTGGGGCAGACAAGGTGTCCCCGTGCATAAGCCAGTCCAAACCGGTGCTGGGGCTTTCCAGCCCCAGTCCTGGCACTGAGCTGGACAAAGGAAAGGGGGTGTAACCGCCCCCCTCCCTGGTCCTACCCAGAGGAGGGACCTAGCAGGTGATCCGGCCCCCAGATTGAGAATAAGAGTAGTAGCTGTGTCCCAAGGCTTCAGATTATCCTGACTGAAACTTATGAAACGAAACTCTGGACCCTTCGACATCCTACTCGACGTAGAAGACTGAAGAATCTCCCTTGTGGTCAAGGAGTGACCACCCTGTGCAAACAGGCACCATCCGGCACCTCGACGTTTGCTTTGTTGCAGTTCCCGCCGGAACTCGAGCGACAGAGATCGACAAGACCCAGCGTGCCTGCCTTCTAACAGCCCGATCCACAGTCACTGCAGAGCTGAGACCCTTGGAGGCGACCTGAAGCGTGGGGCCGGCCATCTTGGAAAGACCACGAGGCGCTGACCGTGCAGCTCCCGAGGCACCCTCGAAGCTGTGCATTGGGGTTTGAGAAGCCCCAGCCCTGAGCCTCTCTTGCACCCAAGCTCACCCCTCTACACTCACCGAGTGCTGCGTGGGGCCCTTCTGCATCTTTTGGCTCAACGCGTTGGTCTGGTCGCTTGCCCGTTGGCTAGCGGCCCCAGTACCGACGATCCTTTGAATCAAACTTGTGAGTCTGGTTGCTCCAGACTTGCCCTCGCTCCCCTGAAAAGGAGCACCCGCTCTGACCTTCCTGGTCCGAGTAGGAAGCGATCTTCGAATCCTGCGTGGGTTGCGCTTGCCAAGGTTTGTTTGCTCCAATCCGGAAGCCGACACCGCCGACAGCGAGAGCCTGCGTGGGACAGCTCGTGATCTACTCCTGGACATCCTCGGTGCCCCAGAGTCCACGTGGCAGGGGAGACAAGCTTCACGACATCGACCTGATTGCGCCAAACATTGCCTGGTTCCTTCCTGGTTCCACCCTTGTCACTGCTGAGTGACCCAGACTCTGTCCCCTCTGCTTTCAGGTCATATTCATCTTCGATCCACCCTTGGATCGCACCGGACACTTCTCTGCTGGCCGCCTGCAGCATCTTCATCTCCAGGCTCCATAGATCTACACGACGAAAGCCGACACTACTTTGCCCTGTGCACCCGCTTCCTGTGGGGGAGGTAACTCATGAACGCCGGTGCTCCTGTACTGGTATACACCTCTAGTCTCTATGTCTAAAGTTTTGTCCTTCAATCCGGTGAGGCAGGAGGGCGTAAATTGGCAGAGAAGACACAGAACGCGCCCGCCGCCAGTTAATGGCAGCGGTGTGTGCCTGACGGCGATAATTTTCCTACTACCCGCCTCATTGGTGCAGTTAGTTGCTATACACCCAGAGTGGCGTTGACCCTGTGGAACTCAGTTTTGACACATCAGGGCGCTGAGGTGAACCCCCCCCCCCGGACCCTCGCCCCCCCCACCCCAGAGTGCTCTGGAGGAACTAGGAGAGAGCTGGTGGCCCTCTGCAGTTTCGCCTGAGTTCAGGACAGCTTCATGTCGAGGGGGCTGCAGCAAGTTTCCCAGGAGGTCAGTAGAGGATGCGTTGCTGGTTAAATAGCCAGTTACCATATTTTGGGTCCACGTCTAGCTTAAAGGTTGGTCCCCAAAATTGCTGCAGTTGCCTCAAACCAAATTAAGGGGCCCATCTCCCTGGGAAGAGAAAGAATTGGTGTCGGACTTCCAGGGGCCCTCGGTTTTGTTATTGGTGCCCTGACTGGTTGGCCCCGCTGGTGAGCGCTGCGGGGGGTGGTGCGTCTGCCTACCCCGAATACCCCAGTCCAGTTGGGAGCATACATTGGACGCCACAATGGATCGTTTCAAGGTCCCGTGGGGCGAAACAAACTGGACCGGTACACGGTTACCAAGGACGCTCAGCGGAACCGGCTGTCCGGAGAGGCTACCCAGGGAAGCCCAGGGTAAGAGGGACAGGAGCTATCGCCCAAGGATATTATGGATGCTATTCCTGGAGTCAAAACTTCACTGGAGCATAAAATGGACCCTATGGCGATTGACATCAATCTTATTAGGGCCGACCTAGGGAAGCTCAACGAAAAAGTCAAGCAGTTAGAAATAATGACCTCCAGTCTCGTTGGCGATGTCACACAACTGCAACGGGAGGTCCGCGAGCTCCAGGACTCTCGTAAATTCATAGATCTCAAGCTGGAAGATTATGAAGGGCGACTCCGGCACAATAATCTCCGCATCCTCGGAGTTTCGGAGAAATCGGAGGAGCAATCTCTGGACCCGTTCGTTGAAGACCTTATTCTTAAACACTTGCAGCTCAAAGGCCTTAGTAAATGTTTTGTTATCGAACGTGCTCACAGGGTCCCGGGCGGCCGCCCTAAACCGGAAAGCTCTCCGTGCTGGCTCGGGTCTTAAACTTTTGCGACAGGGAGTTCTTCTCCAGAACTCCAGAGCGGGCCCCCCTTCGCTACGAAAATGCTGACATTTCCTTCTTTCTGGACTTTACACAGAGTACAGAAGCAAAGGAGGTATTTCTTTTCTGTGAAACTCGACCTGAGAGGGGCCTGAAATACTCAATGCTGTTCTCAGCGCTCCTCCCGGTTGAAGCGGAGGGAAGAGTGTGGTTCTTCGACCAGCCTGAAGCAGTGGCATAATGGATCGAATATCACAGAGCAAAGAGCCCGACTGATCGCGGCCATGGGAAACATGCAGACATCCAACCTTCTTGAAATAGAAAATTTGAGAATGGCGGCCTTGAACTGAGTAACGTGGAATTTGATGTGGGGTGGGCCAGGGTGGGTGGGGTATCTGAGTCTCATTGCGGGGCTGGTGATTTTATATGGCCTTAAGTCACTTGTCTACTAGGGGTGCTATACTTGACATGGATAGGGGCAGGGACACGGAGCACACTATTTCACCTTCCCTTGAATTTCTTTCTAGGGCGACAGGCACTCTGCAAGTTTCCGATGGGCAGTTCTAAGGCCAGAGTGCAGGGCAGCGGTGTGGGGGGTTGTTGGGTTGGGGTATTTTGTTTAATTGTTAGTTGCTACACTTGTTCCATCTGTGCAATATATGGGTACACCCACAGAAGAGTTGCTGGAGGAATACTTGCGAGGGATTTCTGGACTGACGATTTGCATGACAGGCGTGATGGGGGATAAACACGTTAATATTTTGAGCTGGAATGTTAACGGGTTAGGGGACAAAATCAAATGAAGTGTGGCTCTCCAATACATTAAGAGGCATGCACCTGATATAGTCCTGCTCCAGGAGACACATTTGTTTGGGAATCTATGTAAGGCAATGCACAGAGGGGGGTATAAGTTGGTTGCACATTCTGATTTCACCTCTGGTTCCAGGGGTGTGGGTATCATAACGAGAAACACATTCCCACTGGCAGGGAGTTCCACATGGGTGGATGATAGAGTTAGATATGTTGGTGTTTCCGGGATGTGGGAGGACCGGTTCATTACCTTTATGTCTGTCTGTTACCCAAGGCTTGCAGGGCATGAATTCCCTGACCTGGGTGCGGTCCTACTCGCCATTCCGGATGGGCTCTTAGTCCTGGGGGGGATTTTAATGCAGTGCTCACAGGTACATTGGATAGATAAACCCCTCGGGAACTGAGACCATCTGCCCGTTGGTTACCAGATTTTCTTGAGGCGATGGGACTGGTCGATGGCTGGAGAGTATACCATCCGGACCAAGTACAGCACACCTTTCACTCTGGGGCACACAACAGTCTCTCCCATTTAGACTACTGTCTCGTACCAGCTGCGCAAGCCACATATATAAACAAAATTAACCACTTAGCCAGACGTATCTCTGATCACTCGCCCGTCTGGGTTTACCTTCTCGTGTGGGTGGAGTGGGGAGGTTGGCCCCAACTAACCCTTGGTACCTTCGTAACCCCAAGATCCGTAAAGATCTTATTAAGGCTATTGACGAATATTTTTCCTACAATGTGGGGTCAGTGTCCTCTTCCCAGACCTTGTGGGAAGCATTTAAAACTGTAATTCGGGGACAAGCCTTGTGGTTGATATCTGGCTCCAAGAGAGAGAAATAAAAAGAAGTCCTCGAGCTTGAGGCAGAAAAATATAGACTGGAGGAGGAACTAGTGTCTGGGTGACGCCGGAGAAGCTCCATCTGCTGAGTCTGAAGCAGCACGACTACAAAACACTAGTCTCAGACTGAGCAGGGAGCAGCAGGGTAGGAGTTATGATCTGGGAGATAAGGCCGGGAAGCTCATAGCGTGGCTAGACAAAAGGGAATGGGCTAGTCGGCTAGTCCTGGAGCTTAAAGTACAGGGAGGCATCTCGATCACGGAGCAGCAGGATATAGTAGACCGGTTCGCTGACCATTTTCAAACAGTCCATACGGAAGTAACATCCCACTCAGAAGCGGACTCTCAGGAGTTACTGCATGATATTAAGCGTCCCTGTCCCTCCCTTGAAGATCGGAAATTCATGGATAGCCCTCATACAACTGATGAGATTGCACAAGCGAACCGCTCCTTAAATTCTGGCAAAGGTTTGGGCCCCAATGGACTCCCCATTGAGCTCTACACGCTAAGGCCAGATAAACTAGCCCCCTATTTGAAATCTATGTTTAAAGAATCTAGGGAAGTGGGAACCCTGCCCTGGGAACAGAGAATAGCCACTATTGTCACCACCCACAAAGAAGGAAAGGCCAAAACAGACTGTGCCTCATACAGGACCATCTCTCTTCTGAACGCTGAACCTAAGATTTTGGCCAAACTCTTAGCTAACCGCTTGGTGAAAGTGATCATTGGCTTAGTGTATCCAGATCAATCCGGTTTTATGCCCCATAGAAATACAGCCCTAAATCTACTCAGAGTCCACGGGGTGATAGACAGAGCCCACACACTTCGAGAGCCAGCTGTGATTGTGTCGCTGGACGCGACCATGGCCTTTGATACTATCGAATGGCCCTACTTATGGGCAGTTTTGGTGAAACTGGGATTTGTCCCAGAGTACATTCAGTGGGTATGTCTTTTATATTCAGGACCACTGGTTCAAGTGGTGGTAAACATCAAGGTATCAGCCTCATTTTTACTCAGCCGGTTAACTCGTCGGGGTTGCCCACTGTCCCCCCTTCTTTTCTCCCTGGCCTTGGAACCCCTTGCTGCTTGGATACGTTGGGACCCAATGATAAGTGGTCTGCGGTGGTCCCCTGGATGGGAGGACTGCATATCCTTGTACGTAGATTACATATTATTATATTTAGCTTCCCCTAAGAAATCTCTTACAATAGTGCTGAACATTTGTACAGTCTTCTGCAGATTCTCTGAACTTTCCATCAATTGGGGAAAATCGTTACTATTTGTATTGGGGGGGAGGGGGGATTTAAATATCTGGGGATTTTTGTCTCACTGGACCCCTCGGTCCGCTATGCCCAAAATCATCTTCCCCCTCTTCGAAGACTCAAAAATTATATTGCCAGCTGGAAGACACTCCCTATTTCACTCTTGGGCAGGGCCGCTCTATTCAAAATGATGGCTTTACCACAATTCCTCTATGCCCTACAAAACACCTTAGATTTAGTTCCAGCACATTATTTCAAGGAGATTGAGGGCCTACAGAGAGACCTATTATGGGATGGCAAACCTCGAATCACCCTGAACAAACTAACGCTGCACTGGTACGATGGAGGCATCAGCCTCCCCGATATCAAGAAATACTATTGGGCTTCCCAGCTAGCGGCCATCAATCATGGCACATATGGACGACCTGGGTTATGTCATGGATAGGTGGCTCCTTCCGGGTGGCAATTATGGTAGAGCATTGTACTCCCGACCTAAACGATTCAAGCTCACAGGCCCCACGAAACACTCCGTTCAAATTTGGCATGACGTCACTAACTCTCTTGGTTGGAGACACAAATTAACATAGGCCACCCCTCTTTGGGATTCAGAGAAATTGGGCGACTTGTGGAAAACGAGGAGCTTCAACAGGTGGGACCTTATAGGGATTTCAGCCATCAAGGATATTTGGGGAATGGGGGGGATCAAGTCCTTTAGTATGCTTCAAAGTGAATATGAATTGGCAGACACAGAATACTTTTGTATTATACAGATCCTACACTCACTCCAGTCTTCATTGCCTAGAGGAGCCGATTCCCCGGAGGCTTTTCCCCTGGAGGACAGAATCTTAGACTGTCACCTCCCTGAAAAAACAATATCATTGATATAAAAAAAGCCAATTAATCACATGGCAAACCCTCTCCTGATACTGTGAGATAAGTGGGTACATGATGGGATATAGCTAGACGATGAGGATTGGCAAGCAGCAGTGTCCTCCTCTAAAGTGGTGGCTATCCCAGCGAGCTTGCGACTGGTTCAGCTTAAGATCCTTCATAGGATCTACATAACGGGTCCCAGGTTAGTGTACATGGGGTGGTCTGATACAGGGGAATGCAAACGGCGCTGCGGTCTTACTGGAATGTTTAAGCACACTATCTGGGAATGCTCACATATCGGCTCTTATTGGCGCCAAATACACGAAACTATCAACGAGGTGTTGCATGTCTCCCTCCTGCCCGAGGTGATGCCTCTTAAATGTCTGGGAGCCCACGGTTTTAAACGCTTCTCAGACACAATGGGCCACTCTAGGGTTCATGTTGGCAAAAAGAAACATCGCTCAACTCTGGGGGACAGCACATCCACCCACATTAGATGCCTGGGAAAGAAACCTTGATTGGTGCATGTTCAGAGAAAAGACAGTATATTTGGAAAGGGGGTGCCCTAAGAAGTGGGAGGCGGCAGACCCAAGAGCAGAGGACGGCCCGGGACCAGGGTTCGATTCCCGGCGCGGCAGGTTTCTGGACCAGGGTCAGCGGACTCGATAATTCTCTCGCCTCGGTGCCCACTCTGATCAGCGATCACACTCGGCAACTCTGGGCATTAGCTTGCCTCATCTTCACTAACGGCCCCACCAGACCGCCGGGGATGCCTGGTCTCACCCTGGAGATACCCATTAAGGGACCATCTCTCAGGGAAGCCAGGAAGGGTTTCGCAGCGGTCGAAGCGCCTTGGGACCCCTCCGGGTAAGTAGTGCGCTATATAAATGCCTATACACACATACACATACACATATCTGGAACCCATGGAATATTTATAGCGGGAGAGATCTGTACACCACCTCAAAAGGCAGAGCATGATGACCCTATTTCCCCGGAATGTTCCTCTCATATGTAATGTCTGTATATCCTTCCACCCATGCGTACTGTGAAGTGTCAACTGCCTGATCCTCTGTAATGTACCATTAACCGATGTTTGTTTAATAAAAAGATTTGTAAAAAAAAAGGATAAAAAAAAGAGAATATAGACTTCCAGCAATCTGGGGCACGGACAACAGCTAACTCTATATAAAATACCACTCTGATCCCCAGAGCTTTACAGATAGCAAGACTGGCTATAGTGTGCTCTTGACATATTCAAGTGTTAGGGAGAGATTTGAGAATTTCTAGCATGTCTCCCTCAATCCATACAACCCCAATATCTTTCATATAGTCAGCCATGTAACCCATAAAGTAATCTATATGGGCATTGACCTGAGTCCCCAGCCCAAAAACGGGCTATTGTCTGTCTGCCCATTAAAGCAGCAGGATTTTTTTTAAAGTGGCACATAGAAAAAATCAATCAATCAATCAAGGACATTTATAGAGCGCACTACTTACCCGGAGGGTCTCAAGGCGCTTGGGGGAGGGGGGGGGGGGGGGGGGGGGGTGCTGCTACTGCTCGAACAGCCAGGTCTTGAGCTTCTTCCTGAAGGAGAGGTGGTCTTGGGTCAGGCGCAGGTCGGTCGGGAGGGAGTTCCAGGTCTTGGCGGCCAGGTAGGAGAAGGACCTTCCTCCTGTTGTCGTTCTTCGGATGAGGGGGACGGCGGCGAGGGCGTGACTGGCTGATCGGAGATGGCGTTTGGGAGCGTAGAAGTTGATGCGGTTGTTGAGGTAGCTCGGGCCTTGATCGTGTAGGGCTTTGTGTGCGTGGGTGAGGAGCCGGAAGGTGATTCTTTTGTTGACGGGGAGCCAATGCAGGTCTCTCAGATGTCCGGAGATGTGGCTGTGTCGTGGGATGTCGAGGATGAGTCTGGCTGAGGTGTTCTGTATCCGCTGGAGTCTCTTCTGGAGCTTGGCGGTGGTTCCGGCGTAGAGGGCGTTGCCGTAGTCCAGTCGGCTGGTGACGAGGGCCTGGGTGACCGTCTTCCTGGTCTCGGTGGGGATCCACCGGAAGATCTTCCGTAGCATGCGCAGGATGTTGAAGCACGATGAGGAGACGGCGTTGACTTGTCTGGTCATGGAGAGGGAGGAGTCCAGGATGAAGCCCAGGTTGCGTGCGTGGTCTGTCGGTTTGGGTGCGGTGCCCAGGGCGGGGGGCCACCAGGAGTCGTCCCAGGCGGAGGGCGAGGAGCCCAGGATGAGGACTTCCGTCTTGTCTGAGTTCAGTTTCAGGCGGCTGGTCGTCATCCACTCGGCTACGTCTTTCATCCCTTCGTGAAGGTTGGCTCTGGCGGCGGCAGGGTCGTTGGTCAGGGAGAAGATCAGCTGGGTGTCGTCGGCGTAGGAGATGATGTTGAGGTTGTGTTGGCGTGCGATGGCCGCGAGGGGGCTCATGTAGACGTTGAAGAGGGTGGGGCTCAGCGAGGATCCTTGAGGGACGCCGCAGATGACTTCGGTGGCCTCTGACTTGTACGGTGGTAGACGGACTCTCTGTGTTCTTCCGTCGAGGAAGGAGATGATCCATTCCAGTGCCTTCTCCTGGATTCCGACGTTGCTGAGGCGCTGCACTAGGGTGCGGTGGCAGACAGTGTCGAATGCCGCGGAGAGGTCTAGGAGGATGAGGGCCGCTGTTTCTCCGTTGTCCATCAGGGCTCGGATGTCATCGGTGGCAGCGAAAGAATTTAGGACTGTTGTCCCAGGCATCAGGAAAAGACCCCACCCCAAAACATACCAGACAAACTTTCTGCCTCCTCTGGAATAAATCGGTGGTATCGCCAATCTGCGTTCCAGGGGGAGGGGGTTGGGGTGGTGGAGACAGGAAGCTCAATAGACACCTGGGTATTTTTTGTGACACATTAAAAGGGGTGGAGGGTGGCTCTAAAAGGCATCAGGCTCAGACCTCATCTTGAAACAGGCCTGTTTTTTTTTGCTGCCCCTAGCAATAGGGATGTTTAAGACACTTCTTTCTTTCTAGGGGCCAGAACGCCCATTAGACACCAGAGAAAAAAATGTGGCTGCAATAAACAAAAAAGGGGGTGGTCGGCTCTCACTGAGGCATCACACTAAGTCCCTATCCCCAGAACAGGCACAACAAACATTCTGCCTCGCTGAGGGCAGATTGGGGGGTTGCCCACAATCTACCCACTAGATGCCTGGGAAACATATGCCCAAAGAGAAATAAAGGAGTGGGGCGGCTCATGCAGCCATTGCACCTTCCCCCTCTTTCCAGAATGGATTCAGAGTTTTCAACGAAGAAAGCCAACAACTAGAAACGAGGGAGGGGTGTGTGTGACTGTGTGTGTGACTGTGTGTGTGACTGTGTGTGTGACTGTGTGTGTGACTGTGTGTGTGACTGTGTGTGTGACTGTGTGTGTGACTGTGTGTGTGACTGTGTGTGTGACTGTGCGTGTGACTGTGCGTGTGACCGTGCGAGTGACCGCGTGTCTGTGACCAAGACCGAAGCAGGTCGAAATGCATCTTTTTTCGTTTGCCAATAAATCAACACTTGATCTAAATAAGAGCCTGTTGGTGAGGCTGTTTTTCTTTTACGGAGCAGGAGAGAGAAGATTATCAATGGAATATATATCGATCAGTCACCACTGTATAGTTAGGTCAGCTGTTCCGCAGGAGAACCTTTTTTGTGTTGCTAATAACTTTGGCCCTATTTGACAAATCTCACAAAACTTTCCCAAAAAATAGCTTTTTTTATACTAGCTTGTAAATGTAAAGTGTCGGGGTGATCCGTCAATTGGGGGCTGAGAAACAAAATGGAGTCCCAAAAACTCAAATCCCATGCATTTTCCATAGACTGCTTTAAGAATGGCTACAGCAAAAACTGATTAACACCATATTTGACAGGAAGCTAGCTTTTGGTCTGCAGAGTGTGCTTTTTGTAATTTAGTGTAAATTCGGTCAGTAGTTTTTTTTGCACTTGAGTCAAAAATATTTGGACGGTTGGGTCTGTAATAGGCTCGATAGACGCTCTCAGGAGTGCTAATTTAATAATGACGTTCTGATTGTCCCAAGGAGTTTTGTCCCCTTGAGCCAATTTGCTCCCGCTGGAGTCATACTCCAGTGGGAGCAAGTGCTCTGATTGGCTGGCAACAACATCAGAAAATGTTGCTGGCAGCTATTACAGAAGTTGGGGAATTGGTCCCCTATCCTGAAGTAGTAAATGAAAATAAATATATGGTAGCTGGGTACGATACCCTGTGTCTTTACACCCCCCCCCTCCCCCAACACACACACAAATCTGTTTTTGCTGCAATGCCACAGAATTGGGAAAAAACAAAATGCTGGTCCAGGGCTGGTTTAATTAATTAAGGGGAAAGGGGGAACGCTCCCCCTCCCCCAAACCATTATAAGCCCAGGAGAGCCCACCCCCAAGGCCACATATCATAAGGTGATGGGGGATCCGAAGCTCCTTCCTGAGGCATTACAGGCCACTGGAAGCCCACCCAGGGCTGCTACCCTTTCCAAAAATGAGAGGGGACCACACAGCTCCCTCCCTGAGCCATTGTAGGCCCCAGGAAGCCCAGCACCGGGGGTCCATGCCGCTCCCCTTCCTGAGCCGTTAAGAAACCCTGGGAACCCTATTCACAGGGCCTCTAACTCTACAATAAGGGAGGGGTGCTGTGTGCCCTCCTCCCTGAGCCTTTAATGGCCCCGGGCACCCCATCCCGGCTCACTTGCTTTGTCCTAGGGAACCTGCCCCACCGGACACAGTAGTCTTTCTGGCCATACCAAGACAGCAGTGAATCGTATTTGCTCCGACCTGAAGGGTGCATTTTTGAAACTCCTGCCAAGTGACAGCAAGCACAAAGTCTGCTGGCAGCAGACGGGAGCTTTAAAAATGGTCCTACTAGCTGGGTGCAGACTTGTAGGCGGTTTCCCTGCCGCACTGATGTTTACAGGGAAACAGAATACATATTGTTCCCGGCAGGTGGGAGCAGCTATTTATGCTGCTCCTTCCATGTGGGAGAAATCTGTTGATCTGTTGCCCTACCCGCATCAGTGCGGGCAGGGAAGCAGATAAAAATATTGCTCCCACTTGGAGGGAGAAGCATTCAGGGCTGCTACTTGCAGGCGGTAACAATGCCAGCTCCTCCAGCATGTGGGGAGCCCCGGCTGGGGCCGCAGGGGCCTTCGGACTCCCCTGGTGACCCTCAACAAGATTATAGTGGGTGCCCTGTGTGGGGACCAGGGCACACATCTTTAAGTTTGAGGCCCAAGGCACAGGGCTCCCGAGGCTGAAATCAGCTGTGTACCCCCTTACCCTAAAAATCGCACCTGGCCCCAGGAAGGGATCCCCGGGGCCCAAATCGGCCAGGGGCTGCCCACCCCCTCCCCCTGAAAAAGCACTGGGCCTTGGGGCATATGTTGTGAAAATAAACAAGGACCCCCTGAGAAGGATAAAATTCCTGGGTCAGGGTAAAGCAATTTGAAGCAAGAGTATAAACCCAGGCAAAATATAGTATGTAGCAAAAATACATTAAAGAGAGAACAACAAAGTACTACGATAGCATAAATGATTTAATTTGAATTATTTAAAAATTGGCATGAACATATTCATTGACACATTTTTTGGGGGAATATTAAAAGAAATATTTAAAAGTAGGTTTTCCTTTTAGTTGGTGCACAAGATTCAAGGAATATTTGGACATGAATTATTCTCAAAGATGTAACGGAGGAGATGGTTTTCGTCTACGCGTTTCGACACGTGCTTTGTGTCTTCATCAGGACGATACCAACATTTTTCTAAAATTAAACAGATAATATTTTTTAAAAATGCAACCTTGTGTTACATAGTACAATGTGTTTGATACATTATAGTTGTATTAGGATCTCTTGTTATATATCTAATAAAATAACATGATACATCGCTATATATAACATATTATCTAGTTAACAAACAATTCTTCAAGACATAATGTTAAAATTGTACATTTTAAAGTGCAAATATCGATGAACATGTGAAAGCGAAAAGATGACACAATAAGATCAAAGAGAGAGCAGTAGGTTCACTTGGTACTGGTGCTAATTTTATATCTAATCCCAAGTTTAAAATTATCCCTTCTCTATAACCAATGCTTCTGTTATGGCCTATTTAGATACTTTAAATTATAAGATTCCTATGTTGCACTTTGGTGCATGGGATAAAGTATTGTTCGTGAATTTTGTTGAGTCCCTGGGCAATATTATAGTGCAAGAAGGGGAAACGTCCTATTTTAATCAGTTAAGCCTTTATCTGTAATACTGTGGCTTACCTTTAACTTGAGAAGGAAGTTTAATGTTGTGGACCCGGACAGGGTGTTTAAAAGAGACTTCTATCGCTGCATGTAAACATGATAAAAAACCAAAAATATTCATAGTTATTAATACGCTTAAGTATGTGTACAAATACTATGCTTTATGGTGGTCATCTGGTGTTAACATTAGCATGTAGTACGGGCCCTCACTCGTCAGGGGCTCCCCGCATCAGTGCGGGCAGGGAAGCAGATAAAAATATTGCTCCCACATGAAGGGAGAAACATTTAGGGCTGCTCCTTGCAGGCGGTAACAATGCCAGCTCCTCCTGCATGCGGGTAGCCCTGGCTGGGGCCGCAGGGTCCTTCGGCCTCCCCTGGTGACCCTCAACAAGATTATAGTGGGTGCCCTGTGTGGGGACCAGGGCACACATCTTTAAGTTTGAGGCCCAAGGCACAGTGCCCCCGAGGCTGAAATCAGCTGCGTACCCCCTTACCCTAAAAATCGCACCTGGCCCCAGGATGGAGTCCCCGGGGCCCAAATCGGCCAGGGGCTGCCCGCCCCGCCCCCTGAAAAAGCACTGGGCCTTAGGGCATATGTTGTCAGTGGCCGAAATCGGCCCGGGGGGTCCAAGTGATCCCCCCTCTACCCCTGAAAAAGAACCCAGGGCACCCGGAGATAGGTTCCCTAGGGTTGAAATTGGCCCAGTGAGGGGCATGTGCCCTCCCTCCTCTTTTATTTAAAATAGTGGTGTTGCGATATGGGGTCCCTATGGCCTTATAAGGCTCGGGGAGGGGGTCTGTGCGGCCTCCCTCCAATTTTTTTAAATGAGTGCCATGGGGGATGGTGTCCCCCAGGCCGATACCAGCTCTGGGAGATCTGCATGATCCCCCCCACCCCCTTAAAAAAATACATAGCCCTGGGAAATGGGATGCCCATGGCCTAAAGAGGCTCAGGGCAAACAGGGACATGTGGCACCCCCCCCCTTTATGTAAATAAGTGACCCGGGGGATGGGGTTCCTAGGGCCAGTCTCTGTGACCTCCCCCTTGCCACACATAGCCAAAGACCGTGCCAAGCAGGGGGTTGGCCAGACCCTGCTGAAAACACCCCAGATTTATGTATCGTTAGTAAATATTACTTTACGTTAAACAAATTCACTGGGGAGAAAATAGCAAATGTTAAAGTAACTTTGTCATTTGAAATGTCATTAGTGATGTCATAAATTATGCCATGGTACATGCAATGAGTGATGTCATTTGTGAGGTCATAAGCAGTGTGTGGCGGGGGCACAACTTATAATTAGCTCTGCTTACTATAACTGGTGAATTTCATTTTTTTTTTTATCAGAACAAAACGTTATGTTGTCACTGACAAATTCCCTCAACTATAACATTACTTTAATCTTTGATTTATTCAGTGATATTTATATATATCTATGTGATCAAGGCTACCGTGTCGTAGCCGAAACGCGTCATGCTGGCAACTACGAGGGAATAAACCACCTTTGAATTGCAAAACTTAGCGCTGTGGAGTGGTCTGTACCTGTGGTTTTCGTTGTTTATAGGAATGCTTTTCCTCGTGTAAAGAACGGAGCAGGACTTTGAATCATATATATATATCTATATATATATATATATTCACTGAAAAAACCATAGGTTTTAGCCCATATATAGTTAGGGATTAGCATTTACAAAACCTTAATTTAATCGCACAAAACCATAGAAATTTGCATATATAGTTAGATGCAATAACTATATATCGCGCACCCGCAACCCACTGCTGATGATGTCACATATTACATCATTCATGACATGGTCAGTGACATCACTGATGACATCACTGATGACATCTCAAATGACATCACTGATGACATCTCAAATGACAACATCTAGTGACTGTATGTTTCTGTAAAGTTAAACTATGTCTTACATATTGAAGAATGAGTGGATGTATAAGTGTCTGGATGAAGGATTTAGTAGGTGCATAACTGACTGTAGGAGTGAGTGATTAAATGTGTCTCACTGAGTGCATGGGTTAGTGACTAAACTGTCTTAATTTGTGCATCATTATGTTTGTTGTTCTGTAAACTGCTGCATGTGTTGATCAGTAGCTATATGAATAACTATATGGGTTATTGATTGGTTGCACAAGTATTTGTATGGGAGACTGAGTGTGTGTGTGGGTGGCTGGGAGGTGTATGACTCTGTGCATAGATGTGTGAGCAGTTGATTCACTAGATGTATGGGTTCAAAAGTGCATGTGGAAACAGCTGTATGGGCGGTTGACTGTGTGCATGAGTGTATTGGTGAGTGAATGGATATCTCAGTGCTACATGTCAAAGTAAGTACATATGTAAAACACAGTACACGTGAGCGTTGACCTATATAAATAACTGTGCATAAGAGCCAGTGAATGTGTGAGTGGCTGTATGGATCATTGTGAACTTGTATCAGTGCTTGTATAAGAGAGTAAATATGTGTTAGTATATGTTTTAATAAGTAAGGTGTGTATAACTGTATAGTTGAGGAAATGGAGGTGTGATTGATTCTTTGCATGACTGACTAGGTGTGTGAGTAACTCCATGGATCAGTGACAGTCTGTGAGTGTCTGTTTACACTGACTGTATCTAAGGTTATATTAGAGTCTGAAGAGGTTCATCGTATTATCACATGAATTATATCATCAGTGATGTGGTCAGTAATGTCAAATGAGATGTTATCAGTGATGTCATTTGAGATGTCATCAGTGATGTCTTTTGAGATGTCATCAGTGATGTCATCAGTGATGTCACTGACCATGTCATGAATGATGTAATATGTGACATCATCAACAGTGGGTTGCGGGTGCGCGATATATAGTTATTGCATCTAACTATATATGCGAATTTCTATGGTTTTGTGCGAGTAAATTAAGGTTTTGTAAATGCTAATCCCTAACTATATATGGGCTAAAACCTATGGTTTTTTCAGTGAATTTCAATGGTTTTTTAATAGCAAATATCAAAAGCTGTCAAATGTCAAGTACGTGATGGGTAAAAACATTTTCGTGTTTATGCACGCTGATATGCTTTGAACGCTGCCCCCCCCTCTTTTCTCTTAGTAGTACTCTCTCTTTGCAGATAGTGAAGGGTAGTTAACGCAGGCCTTTGCCCCCGTTGTAATCCGTCGTGCCTGCTTGTCTCTCCATTTGATTGATTGTTATCCAAGCATTTACTGTTTTAAAATTGATTCTCTTTGGTTCATTCTCTATTTACAAACAAGCACAGAGTCGCAATACTCTGTTTAGTCTTTGCAGATAGTGAAAAATCGTGTAAAAAAACAAAAGTAATCGAGCAAAATCAGTAGGCCACTAATGGGATCTCTTTTTGACTTCGCTAAAATAGAAACATTAGGAACAACCCTTTATGAGAAATACGAAACTAGTGAGATGAACTGAGCTCCACACGATGATGGCTGCAAGACAGCTCGGCTCCGCCACCCACCCCACCCAAAATAACGACAAACCCTATGCAAATATTATAAATATATACAACACACCAGCAAAGTAACAGGGTAAAACATTTTATTAAATAACTATTTACATAACTATTTTATACTTTTAGTTGCCCGATCCGGCTAGCTCAATTGATCGAGCATGAGACTCATGCACTCTGATCTCCTTGGCCTCAGTCAACCATCAATAGTAAGATTTTAATACATGAGTGTACGTTCATGGTTTTGGTCCCTGAGTTGCTTCGATGTCACTGCCTTGCACAAATGGCATAAGTCCTGGATATTGGGTGCCATAGTTCAGAGTTCTGAGCAGCGCTTGTAACACTGTCTAAACATTATTTGCACCTGCTGCAGCTTCACTATTCTCAAAGTAAGTGGGGGCCGTTTGTGGACCTGACTGCATTTGAAAACAATGTGAACGGTACCTCCCTAAACCGCTTGACGGAGGCCCCCGAGGGGCGGTGTGATGGCGTGGACTCGGAGAAGACGCTTCGCTCCGACCCCCTCCCCAAGTCTTGTTGCCCTGGTGTAGCCTGAGATCGCACCCGACATAGGCGGCCGGCTCCCGGGGTCAAGCGGAACTTTTTGCCTTTTGGTGACTCTTCCATTCTGAACATTGTCCCACAATCCGTTTGACCTGAAACGATTACACAAATAAAACATTTGTAAGTTTTAAATTTCCGGAGAAGTATAATTAACCAATACCTTTCTCTGTAGATCTTTTTCCATTAACAATCCCAGTTCCATCACCCGCCCAGGATATCACTACTGTTAGTTGTCATTTTTGCTTCTGTTTTAATAAAAAATGTTTTAAGGTGTTTACTGTTTTTGTTGCGATGTATATATTTATAAGTTATTAAAGTGTTATAATCCTACTAATTTTTTATCGATTATTGCTCTTTGAGATATTCCCTGTCACAGGGAATATCTCAAAGAGCACTAATCGGACCCTGTCTACAAACAGAGAAGAATAGGAATATTCTGTCTCCCTTTGCAGATAGTGAAGGATAGGTAATGCGGACTTTTGTCCCCCCGTTGTAATCCGTCATATCTGTTTTTCTCCCCACTGATTGATTGATTGGCTGGACATTTATTGTTCAAGGAATAGTTCTTTCGAGGTATTCTCTGTTTACAAATAACGTGGAATAGAAATATTCTGTCTAGTCTTTGCAAGTAGTGAAGGGTGGGTAATGCGGACCTTTGTCCCCCGTTGTAATCTGTCATGCCAATCTACTCCCCACTGATTGAGAAACTAGTTCCACCCAGACCATTTATTAGAGGTACATCATCTGGCTCAACCGGAGAGTACCCCTAATAAAGAAGACATATGTAAAATACGAATCACTGTATCCTAATAAACAGAAACTTTAGCATGAAACTCACTTGAAAAGGAAGGGAAAGAAGTCGAACAAAATCAGTAGGCCACTGATAAGTTTTTGACTTCGCTAGAAATAAGAAACATGGAAGTGGTGAAAAAAACAAGCTTGACGTTACGGCAGCCACGAGGTAGCTAGGCTCCGCCACCCCCCCACTGCTCCAAGCATGTCTGTCCCACCGCCCGCCACGCCCATTAACGGTAACATGAAATAGATAAAAATCAGCAGATACCTACCCCCATTCCGGAAACTCCCGAAGTGCAACAGGGCCATGGTTACGCCCATCCGGAAGATTAGGCCTCAACACGTGCAGGGCGAGGCCCGGCTAACCGCCATCAGCCGTGGGGTGGATGGCCCAAAATGTACTGGTCTCCCGATTCCCTTCTCCTGCCGCCTTGCAGGCCACGGGGGGGATGTCTTGCCTCTGACCCCCCCCCCCCCCCCCCCCTCTTATCACCTGGTCCGGACATCACGAATATCAACGCAAGGTGTCGGCACGTTTGCTGAATACTGTAAAGGTTTTCCTACACTTGGCGACGTGCTCGCTGCCTTGAATTCCTGGCGTGAGTCCATGAAGTTTCAGTCAACAAGGCCGGAGGGTGTTCTTCTAGACTGGCTCGCTGACCCGCTTCCCACGTGTGCTTGATATCAGCTCCCCGTTCGGGCCTGAAGCGGCGCCCTGCAGGACACGGGGGATGTCTTGCCTCTGCCTCCGACCCCCCCCCCCCCCTCTTATCGCCTGGTCCGGACATCACGGATATCAACCCCAGGTGTCGGCGTGGGGTGCGCTGGGAGGGAGAGGCGGCGCGAACGAGCCTCTCCCACCCCCACAGGTGGGGGCCCCTCAGCTGCACCCCCAACGCTCCACTCACCCAACAAAAGGGTTTGTCCACTCTTGCGATGCAGCGGCGCTGCACTCACCCAACAAAAGGTCTCGTCCACTATTGCGAGGCATTGATGCTCCGCTCACCCAGCGGGGGTCTCGTCCACTGCTGCGGTGCAACGACGCTTCTAGTTTCCTGCGTCCAGAAACGTTCTCCTCAACTTTGAAGATTCTATAAGAGCCACGGGGGCCCCCGACCCCCGATGGGGAATGACTGCCATGATCACCCATGGAACGACCACGACGTAGCCGTGGGACGTCGGCGCGCTCATGCCGGCGCCGGCATCAGTCTTGAAATCACCAAAATCCTGCAAGACTACCAACTTGATCAGTTCCGGTGGGACACCAGTATGACCCGGTAGGAGAGATTGTTGCCTCCCACCCCACTTTGACTGATGGTTCATGTCGGCAGTCCCCTCTGCTCCCCTTCAACGAAAACTTTTGGACTGCCGAAAGAGGTCCCGGTCCAACCACGAGTTGGTGGAGACATTTTGACTATACTTGGACCTTTCTGACCTCACCCAAAATGGCGCCGGTACAAATGAAACTCTCAACTCCTTGTTGTGCCCCGATTGCTCAGCCTTGATATCATGAGATATGTATGCAGTTTTTAGCACATGAATTGATATGGGATAAGACTGATTATATGTTCGGACAATGAATTGATCCAGGATGGGTATTGATTATACGTTCGAACAATGAATTGACATGGGATGGGTACTGATTACACGTTCCAACAATGAATTGATATTAAGTTCTAATGCATCATTGATTACTGTATTTATTATTGAAGGTTCGAATTGTCGACACTTTTGGTACTTGCTCACAATGAATAATCGATATGATTTTGTTGCACTTGTCGCACTTTTTACTATGAAATCAACGACCACTGACTCTCTGTTATGTTTTCCACAAATAAATACCGAACCCCCCATTTACAGTTCCAGCCTGCTCCGTGGCCGGCCCACGGGGTTGTAAGCAGCTCAATTAGTTAAGGGTTAAAAAGTATAGTACGCAGAAACATTGAAAATATGAATGGTCCAGGTTTGTTGTGTGTTTTTCATTTTTCTACAGCATAAAGCAATCGATAAAGATCCTGGTATTTAGCCTCTACTTTATATGCTACCTGTATCAGGGAAGTTGTTTTAAATGCCCCTAATCCACCCCGAACGAATGTCACCCTGGCCCCCCTAGTACGAACGAAAACGACCCCGTACCACTGTAGGTTATCTCTCTTCCTCAAAAATGACAAAAATTACTTTCTAGGACGTTTTGGACATTGATGATTTTCATATGATCTATTTATTAAAGTAATACTCATCTCTCCGCATGAAATTAATTTTCCACATGCTACACAAGTCAATCTCATCTGCCTAAAGTTCTTTTACAGATTTGGAACCGTTTCCCTTGCCTCTGACTCACTTATTGCTAAGTCATTGGTGGATGTTTTTGCTGGTCGGGGATTATCCACCAAATCTCGAAGTTGTGCTTTAGAATAATTAAGAGGGTGCCACCTCTCCATGTGCCAATGCATGGTATGATTACCATAGCTATATTTTTTTTCGGTCCCTCTCGAGAGTTTTTTTTTTGCAGATGAGGCAGGTAACGAACCTGGCATTAACTTTCTTTTCATGAGAAGGAAAAGAAAAAAATTGCTAGATAAAATTCACTTTCACATGGGACGTTCTTGGCATTTCTTTCAGATACTTTTACATCACTGTGTCATTTCTTTGTCTATCCTGGTTAAAGCAATTTCATGTAAATAGTTGTTTAAAAAGTTTTTTTTAACGTGTTTACTTTGTTGGAGCGTTGTATATATTTATAAGTTATTAAAGTGTTATAATCCTACAACTTTGTTGGAGTGCTATATATTTTTAATGTGACACATAATTGTGAAGACTTTGATGTACAAAAAGGCATCCCTGGAATCTTCCGCTTCAGGCTCGGTCCCACACACCCTTACAGTGAGAATCCCCTCCCCAATCACAATACAGGATCGTTATCAGATAGTAGGAACGCGTGTGGTGTGACGGATCTCATGAGGTGGCGACCTTGATCTACTGTAACTCCTTTGAACAGGGGTGATTCTTTACAGTTGGGGCCATAACCTACATCCGCAGGGCTAGGTGATAGCCTGGGACCGGCCTGGACAATCAGACACAGAGGAAGAGGAGTGTCAGAGGGTGCGGTAGTGAATAGGGTGAAAGGGAGGTGTCGGGCGGGCACAGGGTGTGATTCTCAGGGAAGAGCAGCGCAGATGGGTGGAAGTTTATGGCCCATGCATGAGAGAGAGAGCGGGGGTGACCAGTGCGTGGGGGAGATGCTTACGAGGGTGGGGAGCCATGCTGAGGATCGGCGGCGTGCAGCGAGTGGGTCTGGTCAAGGCATCTAAAATGGCTGTCGTGCTCAACAAAAGTGTGGAATTGCAAAAAAGGCAAGATGGCGCAGACAATGTTTATCAATACGAATTAATTTATAACAATTATTTTTAACAATATATTTACTCGCAGTGTCAAAATGGCGATCAACACTTCCTAATTTCCTTCGAATCGATCGTTAACAAAAGTCAAGCGGCAAAAAAAAAAACGCTCACGCGCAACCGCTGGAAGACAAGTATCAACATATATGAGCCTCCTCAACCACCCTCAGAAAACATAGGAGGTCAGGATACGTCTCCCATACCCCCTTATACCCAATACTCGCATTGCTTTTCCTCTATCTAGTAATTTAATTAAATCGAAACACAAAATGGCGAATTCACGTTTCGCTACCAGTTTGCGACCCGGTTCGCGAACCCAGAAGCGCTTCTACCGCGAAAAATCAATTTTTTTTTTATTTGCCCCACGGGACCCTTTAATAACCCCAACATCATTCCTAGACGGTCAAGAGGGGTCTACCTTGCCCCCTTTCATTAAATTCCCCCTTCGTTTTTCTCCTCCTCTTGTCTCTCGATCCTACCGAGAGACAAGATGGCGGCCGCACCGGACTGTTTAGAATGTTGACAGACACCGGAGAGCCAATCAGCTTCGCTTTGCAAAGCTCCGTTACGCGAAAAGTACGCGATCTGGAGCGCTATCTAGGATGCTGTCACAGATATATCTGTTTTTTAAAACGTTAATTTCTCAAAATCCACTGGAGCACATATATTGAGACCCAGCAAAGGCACATCGGGCTAACAGTCCCTACAATTTTGCCAAGTTTCGTGTAAATCCATTCAGCCGTTCGAGCTAAAAGTGAGGCCAAAGGCCCTATGGAAAAATGAATGGGAAAAACGCGTTTTGGGACCCCCCTTTTTTCTCGGCCCCCCCTTGACGGAACCCCCCCAAATTTTCAGGGGCTGCTCAGAAACAAAATGTGCCATTTTCCTGAAAATTTCAGCCGATTCCGTCCACAAAAGCCAAAGTTATTAGACATAGAATTTTCAAAAGTTCCATAGAGAAAAAATCCTAACTATATACACCTACTGGCGACCGCCAGTAGGTAATATATATATATATATATATATATATATATATATATATATATATATATGTGTGTGTGTGTATATGTATTTTCAGCTCCAGCCTCAAAAACCGAAGGAAGAGAGAGACCGCACTCAGTCAAGGGTGAACTTGGTTGCTTTATTCGGCCTAGAAAACAAACAGGACGCGTTTCGGCTTCGCAACCTTTTTCCACTGTACATAGAGCCGGATGTTTTTGTGATACTTGTAGGTCAAGAATGCATTCACTTCTGGTGCACCTTTTTTACAAAGACAAATAACGGACTGATAGTTTCACAGTTTCATAAGCACCATCTTTCAGATGTCAAAATCCAAATAAAAATGAATCTTTTTAACATCAAATCAATCCTAACTGTTGTAAATCATTGCACATTGCTTCTGCTCTATATGAGCTACTTGTTAAGGTGTTTTTGATGTCATGGAAAACAACGCCAGACTGTTTTGTTCAATATGAAAAACAAGTACATCTTAGAAAGGTTAATTTAACCAATCATATGAAGTCTTACAAAGCCATTATTCTCAGCTCAATCGAATCCTGTTCAAAATTACTTGATGATAGTCATTCTGTTATCATTCATGTCGTTGCATTATTCCTGTAGTTATGCTCCTAAATGAGCTCTTGATTTCGTCAACAGATCAATTCATTAACAATATAATCAATCCTATATTTCACATCTGATGATGACAAAAAGATATACTATTCAATAATTACAGCATATAATAAATGTACCAAAATTGTGTCCTGTATGGGCTATGATGGAGACAACAGTCTTCCTTTTATCAGATCAATATAGTTCTGATATGTCAAAGCAGTGTGTATACATTTTAAAGCGAGTAAACGCCCAAGGAAAACAAGCATTTGCAATGCAATAGGTCTCGCATTAGGAAATTTTGAGCTATTGGTATTGTAAATGACCATTTTTTTTATTTCTGTGTTGGTTTTGAAAATAGCTAAATTAATAGCTTTGTCATTTACAATGCCAATAGTTATAACTTTCGCAAATGTGACACCTATAGCATTTGTAATGCAATTAGTGTTGTGTTTACGTGATTTAGATGTATTACTATTACAAATAACAATGGCTTTTAATTTTTTTAAATAATTAATACTTAAATAAAAGTTATTGTAATTTATAATAGCAATAGCTTAAACTTTTGTAAATAACTTTTGTGAAGATTGTGTTAAGTGTATTTTATTGTGACAAAAATCCAAGAACAGAAGTTAAATATTAACATCTTTTTGTGACATGTGTAATAAAGTTTGAGACATTGAGAGAACATATTTGAACCAGTTGTTGTTGAATGGTTGCACAGATTGATGCTGTGGTGCCCCTGAGTGGTGGTGCTGAATGAATGCGATGGATGGATGGATAGATAGAGTGAGGGCGATAGATCGAGTGAGGGCGATAGATAGAGTGAGGCGATAAATAGATAGAAAGTGCCTATAAATAAACCAATCAAAAACATAAACACCTAATAAACAAAAATGCCTGATTATTGAAAAGGAATAGACCAAGATATTAGATTTGTGCAAATACAATACACGGAAGCAAGACAGTGAAGGGGCAGGAGAGAGTGAGACAGAAATAGAGGAAGAGTGGAGAGGCCAAGACAGCGAAGGGGCAGGAGAGAGTGAAACAGAAACAGAGGAAGAATGGAGAGGCCAAGACAGTGAAGGGGCACGAGAGAGTGAAACGGAAACTGAGGAAGAGTGGAGAGGCCAAGACAGTGAAGGGGCAGAAGAGAGTGAGACAGAAATAGAGGAAGAGTGGAGAGGCCACGACAGTGAAGGGGCAGGAGAGAGGGAAATAGAAACTGAGGAAGAGTGGAAAGGCCAAGACAGTGAAGGGGCAGGAGAGAGTGAGACAGAAATTGAGGAAGAGTGGAGAGGCCAAGACAGTGAAGGGGCAGGAGAGAGTGAGACGGAAACTGAGGAAGAGTGGAGAGGCCAAGACAGTGAAGGGGCAGGAGAGAGACAGAAATAGAGGAAGAGTGGCGAGCCCAAGACAGTGAAGGGTCAGGAGAAGTTAGGCGGAAACTGAGGAAGAGTGGCAAGGCCAAGACAGTGAAGGGACAGGAGAGAGTGAGACAGAAATAGAGGAAGAGTGGAGAGGCCAAGACAGTGAAGGGGCAGGAGAGAGTGAGACAGAAAAAGAGGATGAGTGGAGAGGCCAGGACAGTGAAGGGGCAGGAGAGAGTGAAACGGAACCTGAGGAAGAGTGGAGAGGCCAAGACAGTGAAGGGGCAGGAGAGAGTGAGACAGAAATAGAGGAAGAATGGAGAGGCCAAGACAGTTAAGGGGCAGGAGAGAGTGAAACGGAAACTGAGGAAGATTGTAGAGGCCAAGACAGTGAAGGGGCAGGAGAGAGTGAAACGGAAACAGAGGATGAGTGGAAAGGCCAAGACAGTGAAGGGGCAGGAGAGAGTGAGACAGAAATAGAGGAAGAGTGGAGAGGCCAAGACAATAAAGGGTCAGGAGAGGGTGAGACAGAAATAGAGGAAGAGTGGCGAGGCCAGGACAGTGAAGGGGCAGGAGAGAGTAAAACGGAAACTGAGGAAGAGTGGAGAGGCCAGGACAGTGAAGGGACAGGAGAGAGTGAAACGGAAACTGAGGAAGAGTGGAGAGGCCAAGACAGTGAAGGGGCAGGAGAGAGTGAAACGGAAACTGAGGAAGAGTGGAGAGGCCAAGACAGTGAAGGGGCAGGAGAGAGTGAAACGGAAACAGAGGAAGAGTGGAGAGGCCAGGACAGTGAAGGGGCAGGAGAGAGTGAAACGGAAACTGAGGAAGAGTGGAGAGGCCAAGACAGTGAAGGGGCAGGAGAGAGTGAGACAGAGATAGAGGAAGAGTGGAGAGGCCAAGACAGTGAAGGGGCAGGAGAGAGTGAAACGGAAACTGAGGAAGTGTTGAGAGGCCAAGACAGTGAAGGGGCAGGAGAGAGGGAAACGGAAACAGAGGAAGAGTGGAGAGGCCAAGACAGTGAAGGGACAGGAGAGAGTGAGAGAAATAGAGGAAGAGTGGAGAGGCCAAGGCAGTGAAGGGGCAGGAGAGAGTGAGACCGAAAAAGAGGAAGAGTGAAGGGGCAGGAGAGAGTGAGACAGAAATAGAGGAAGAGTGGAGAGGCCAAGACAGTGAAGGGGCAGGAGAGAGTGAGACAGAAATATAGGAAGAGTGGAGAGAGAGGAGAGAGTGGTGTGAGAGGAGAGAGTGGGGAGAGTGAGGATAGTGAGGAGAGGGGAGATTGAAGTGAGAAGGAGGTGAGAGAGGGAGGGGAGAGGGGAGAGTGGTGAGAGGGGAGAGTGAGGAGAGGGGAGAGGGGAGAAAGGGGAGAGGAGAAGAGAGGAGAGAGGAGGGGAGAGTGGAGAGACTGAGGTGAGGGGAGAGTCAGGAGATAGAGGAGAGGAGATTTTATAGTATTGTTAGAAAGGAAGTGAAACGAATTAAGGGGGGGGGGTGCAAGAGGAGAATGATATGGGAGTGACCAAGAGCGTGAGAGAGAGAGAAATATATTCTAAAATAGCTGAGTGGACTAAAGCGATTAGCCGAGACATTTGCCTGGGACTTGTAGACTAAAACTATCGTCACATCTTTCTGACGCCAAAGAATCGAGAACCATTGAGTCGGGTAACACAGACACCTGTTTGGCGCGCCTGGAGATGAGTGGGAGTCTGCAATGCGCTGTATCAAAGGTCGCTATCAGCTGTCCAAGAGTCAGAGACTTTTTAAAAAAAATATTGTGTGCGTGTCTAGATCCCATGAAGGGATTGTGGGTCTGAAAGCAGATGCACTGGAAGAAGGAGGTGCTGCAGCCCCCACACCTATAAATCCTTTATGGCATTCAGATGTAAAATTAATAATGAAAACACCTTAATTTTTTTGTCCTGAAGCACATTTACTATGTGTTCAACTACAAAATGTTTCACGGCAGCCAACTTTGTTTGATAAAGTGCTGCTAAATATTTTAAAATGTTTAGCTGTGCCTGCAATTCCTCTCTCTTACAACACTCTGGAGTTTATTTTTTTAATATTAACTTACAAAACTCTTGGTCGGGTGCAGATTGAAGAAGTCCCTGGTATTCAAGAGGTGTTCTTACATATAGAAAGACACGTGCTTACTTTACAAAGTACAAACAAATCAATATATACATCCGCAGCATGGGAAGTACAGTCTAAGGGCGCTTAACTTAAGTTTGGAGATGTCAGTGTAAAGCACCCTTCTCCAACCAGCCGGGGTGCCAACCTTCGTGTAGCGCTGTGAGGAGGAGGGAGGGGGGAGAGAGTGCGCTGTGCATACAAATGGTGAAGGAGGGCAGGTCCAGCTGAGACTGCAGAGGAAGAGGCTGAAGGTGGGAGGGCGGGGGAGATAGCGAAAGGGTGAGAGAAGAGGCATGGGGGCGGGGGAGAGCATTCCTTTGAAGTGTGAAGCTCTCGGCATTGCTGTGGCGGGTCTGATGCGAATACATATCGTTATGTGGTGGTCTGCTTTTCCCATAATGTAATGCCTACTTTTGTAAGGAGTTAGTTCAACTAACATTGAGATCGTATTTGCCAAATGATTTCTTGTGTCTTCTGTTTTAAACTATGTGGGACCCGAGTTGATGTGATGGTCTTGAATCCTCCAGATTTCTATTGAAGTCAGACTGGTGCCTCTGAAGACATGCGACCATCTGAACCCTTAAGAGGCACTACCGCTCGCCCTAAAGAGAAGGGACCGTTGCGTGATTGACTTCTAACAATGGAGAAAAATAAAAATGACGTCAGCTTTTTAGCTTCTTCACTGCTCCTGCATTTCGTCTGTTTGTCTATGTAGGTGGCATCGCCCGATTGGAGACTTGATGTATGTTCTTGTCTGGTGCATAAAGGTATATTGGTCAGTAATCTGCGCTAAGCAGAATGTGCAGCTTTTCACACGTTTGTGAAAGACTGTCTTTTGTGCAGATGCCTGCTCCTACTTACTCCGCCTCCTTGCAGAGTGCACCTTTGGTAACTGGTTTCGACACTCAAGCTGCTCCAACCTGTTCTCATCGCCATTGTAGACATGAGTCTGGAATGTGCTACTCTGACAGTTTGTGTGTGCGTTTGTACGTGGCCGCGGCTCAGTACATCTGTTGTGCTGGTTGGGAGCGCATTGGCGAGGGAGCAGCAGCCTGGTTGGTATCGTATGCCCACTTCAACCGTAGTAATTTCTGTGCTTCACGAGATGGACATGGGGCGTTGAAAACGAAACTGCAGGCTGACCGTGAATAAAAAACAAGCGTTGCATTTTGCATGGGTTTCCGTTGACAGCCAGAGATCCATTTCCATTTAGCCTTCAGGAAGTACGTCAGAAACAAGCAACTCGTTACCAGCATTTTTTTCTTGAGTATGTGTGCTGCGAGGCCTTACACATGACAGGGAAGCGCTACACAAAAGCTGACAACATAACACAACGTAACATGTCCGCAAACTGGCATGCTGTAGTTAAAAGGCGCAAAGAATATAAACAGAAAAAGATCCTCTTCCCAAAGTGTCACACTGATAGGTCATCAGCCGTATAACTCCTTGCACGTAACAAAAAACTACTGTAGGGAGGGGGTGGGCAGGCTGATTAGCTGCGGAGCGGATCTCTTTGAAGTAGCTCACGGCCTTGAGGCCGTGAAAATTAAAGCAATTAGGGGGGAGGTGGGAGGGAGGCTGATAGGCAGAAGGCTCGGGGAAGATGTGGGATTAGAGGGAGGGGGTGGGCTGCCTGCAACTCGAGCGACAATATGGAGAGGGAGGGGGGTGGGCTGCCTCCTGGGAGCAGCTTGTGTGCCTTTGATGATCGAATGCAAGCTCGTGCACGAGGAGCTTGTGGTCATGTGATTCACGTGAACTGTTGAAAATCCTCATTGTAAAAAGTCAGCTTTGTGGATGGGCGGCAATAGGTCTCTCTACGAGACCTAAAAAGAGGAAAGCAGAATGGTAGACCAGAACAGGAGAAAGGAATGTTCTTCGAACTTTATTACTACATTTCATAAGGCAATCTCCGATCCAAATTGCAAAGTAATCATAATCATTCAAGTGTCAACTAGTACAAACTATTACTTCTAGTTCATCTTCTGTAATCAGGCCTAGAGGAACTCTAGACTGTAGATCAATTATGAATCTAGATTCCAACCTTCGTAGTTTAAGTTCTCTGTTCCTCCCTGTGTATAAATATTACTTGCCACCGGAAAGTTATAGTTAAGATGGTGTTTCCTTAGGAAATGCATTTTTTTATGTTGGTAATATATTGGGCGCTGTTTGAAGAATCTTTGCTAAACTTTTTTTTTAAATGCCCTCTTTGTCTAGTTTACGCAAGGAAAGTTTTGGAGAGGTCCGTAAAAAGGGGTGCCCAAAAGCGTTTTCCCCATTATTTTTCCCATAGTAACTTTATACACAGTTTCAGCCTAAACCACTGAATGGATTTACACCAGATTTGGTAGAAAGATAGATGTAGGCTCAGATTTGTGTTTTGGTGTAAATTCGTTCAGTCTTTTTTGAGCAATTATTGAAAAAAATACATTGTATATTTGTGGACTCGGAGACTCTGTGGATTCGGACAGATCTCAAAATGAGATTGGATTGGCTGCCACGACCTTAACCAGGAAGTGGTGGCATCTATCTTATGATTTGGTCTTAAGTTCTAAAAAAGTTTGCAAAAAAGGGGATTGGTAGGAATGTGCTGAACGCCTAGGCCTGGTGGTGGGGTCCCAGAGGATCCCGCCTGGGTCCAAAAACATTTTTTTGTTGTTGCAAATTGAGTGAGGGTCCCCACATCTGTGTCAAATTTTAAAAACAATCTATGTCTCCTGAGCAGTCTTTTTTTAAAAAGTTCCCCAGGTAGGCCAATTCCAGGCATTTAACTTTTGTAGGAGGGAGGCATGTGACCGCCAGCTGATTTTGGTCTGGGGACCCCATTCCATGGCTCTTGGCCACATTGAAAAGGGGGCAGGGACCTCCCTCCCCAGACTGTGTTTGTACCTAGAGAGCCCATCCTACGGGGCCAGGCCAAATATACAAAGGGGGAGGGGGACGCACAGCCCCCCTCCCTCGGTTGATTACAGCCCGGGGACCCCATCTCCTGGTCCATCCACATCTTTAAAGGAGAGGTGGCCATGTTGATCCCCTCTCCGAGCCATTAATAGCCCTATGGACCCCATTCCCCAGGGCTGGGTCAGTCAATGTCCCATTGAGCCCACACTCGACCCATAGCGATTTCACTTGTGTGGGCAGGGAACTCTGTGTTTGCTCTCACTTGGCGGGAGAAATTTCAAATCTCCCGCTATGCAGGAGCAAACACCAAGTCCGCTTCCAGTGCAAGTGCTGCAAGTACACTTTTAAAGTGTTTCCCTGTCTGCAGTGAAGCGGCAAGGAAGCACATGAAAATATGCTCCCATCCACAGGAAGCAGTATTCTTAGGTGCTCTCTGCAGACGGGAATAATTGCGGCTTTGGCTGGATGCCGGTATCCAGCTGGGGTTTTGGGGATGCCCCACTGTCCCCAACAAAAGTGTGATGGTTGCCCAGAGTCTGCACCAGGGTATGACCCTTTGTTGGCTGGGCAGTCGGCCCTGGGAGGGGGGCATTAGGGCCCTGGGGAATGTGTTCCCTGGGGCCAAAATCGGTCTGGGGAGATGAGCCGCATGCCGCCCTACCTCTTACCGGATGCGACTGGGCACCGAGGGATGGGATCCCCAAGTCCAAAATCGGAGATGGGAGGGGGGGCCTTGTGCTCCCTTCCCCCTTCAGATATGCGGCCAGGGGATGGGTCCCTGTGGCCAAAATCGACCCAAGGAGGCGGCTGTGTGCCCCTTTCTCCATAAATATGTTGGCAGGCCCCGAGGAGTGGGGTCCCCAGGTCCAAAAGTCACTTTGGGGGAGGGCCCTGTGCTCCCATCCCCATAAAACATGCACTGCCATCTGGGGGATGGGGTCTCCAAGGCTAAACACGGCATGGGGAAGGTTGTGCATGGACAAAAGTGGCTCAGGGAAGGGGGGCACTTGTCCCCTTTAAATATGTTTTTGTGCCCCAGGGGATGGGGTCCCCTGGATCAAAAACAGCTCAGGGAAGGGGCCAAAAGTCCCATCCCTCTAAAAAATATGTTGTGCCCCGAGGGAAGTTGTCCCTGGGTCCAAAAGCAGCCCAGGGAGTGGGACCATGTCTCCCCCCCCCCCCCAAAGAAAAGTCAGGCCCTGGAGGATGGGGCCCACTTGCCTTATTTTCCCTATTAAAATGTGTTGGGCCCCAGGAGGTGGCGTCCCTGGGACCAAAAGCGGCCAAAGAAGTGGGGGCTGCGTGTACCCTTCCTCCTAATTTTTGTTAGTTCCCCTAGGGGTTGGGGTCCCAGGGGCCATAATAAGTTTGAGGTTAGAGACAATATGGTCCCCCTCCTCTTTAAAAAGAAAAGGCCCTGGGGACCACAAGGCTAGGCCCTGTGGCCAACCACCCTTTGCGCACCTGGCTAAAGGATGAGCATGGTGTGGAGTTGGCTACCTTTGGGGTGTTTGGGCGCCAGGCCTTGCTGTCAACCTCCCACTGGACACGGGTAAAGGCTGTGCACAGCGTGTGTTTGGCTGCATGCTATGGATAGGCCGCATGTCAGACCCTTTGCCAACCCCCGCCATGTACGACCGAACGCCCTGCACAGCGTGGGGTTGGTTGCATGGGAGGGATTGGCAGCAGGCCAGGCTGCTTGGCCAACCCCCGCCATGCATGACCGAATGGCCTGCGCAGTGGGTAATTGGCTGCTGGGCCTGGCTGCAGAACATGTCATGCAGCTAACACCCTCCGGCTGTGCGCGGCAGGGGTTGGATTAACGTATGATAATTAAATATTACATTACATTTTTTTTTAAAACTAGAAATTTACTGAAAAAAAACATTTTAAAGTAACGTTATACTTAGGTAAAATGTTCAGTTCTAAACTCCTAAAACCACTGAAATTTACTGGTTATAGTTAATGATTTCAAGTAAGTATAACTCGTGCCCTAATGTAACTGTAGCTCACACACTCGCCTTGCACTACAAATTATCCTAGCTATTACATCAGTCATGACATCTTTGACATCATTGTAAATATCACTCTGTACGGCGGAGACGTGAGTTATGGATACCTTAGGCCATGAGTTATAGGTATGTGAGGTATCTAACTGGTGAATTTACCTTTGTGTTTATCTCCTATCTGATAGACTCCGGTACACAACCACTGATGCAAATGTCATAGTTTAACTATTACTGTAACCCCCTGTATCCTTTGTGTTGTAAAGCACTCTGGTGCCCTCTGGCCATGTCCGCGCTATATAAAATTGCAAAAAGGTAATATATATATTCATACCTATGGTTTAAAGTGTATAGCAAGTTCTGAAAGCTTACAACTTGGGGAATATCAACCTTTCGGCATACCTGAGCACAGGCATTAAAAATGTGTCCACATTTTGTTTATTGAATAAATGATTGCATACTAGTAAACCAGACTGATCTTAATAACTGTTTTTTGGTTATGGCCCTGCTATGTGTATTCAAGTACTTGGACCGAAAGTTTTGTTAGCCCGCGTCCGACTGCTGTTGTGTCACTTGGTGCCTAGATGCTATCTTCATCACAGCATTACGATGGTGCCTCTATATTATGGAGGCATCAAGAAAACTTGAAAATTTTATAGAACACCAATCATAGGCTTCATATTTGTGGATATATTTTAACTGTTGTATACTAATCAGTCTTTTTAAGCTGACTATATAAAAGTAAATAATCCAGTTCTGCTTTTCTCCCAGAGATGATGATATCAACGATGTTACCTCAATGGCTGGAGTAAATCTAAATGAAGAAAGTGCTCGAATCTTAGCAACAAACTCAGGTTTAGTTGGTACTAAAACACATTCCTGCAAAGAGGACAATTTCCTTGCTGCTATTCCATTACATGAGCGGATCTTAAAAATGGGTGAGACACATTTTGTATATTAATTATTTTCATACAATGTCATGGGAGAAGGAAGAGAAATTGCCAAGCCAGTGTAAATATAATACCTTTGAATTACTTTTAGTTTGCAGCCATGATATTGTGATATAAAATGAATCCACTCTCAGTTGTGTAATCGTAACCTCTTTGAGAAAGATCCAAACTTCATCTACTGCGAAAAAGCACTATGAAACCCCGCACCCAAGGGCCACTTTTATTTTCTATTGCACGTACAGCACTGCTTTTTCATCGGACTTTAGTTTGGAGTTTGCCACTTTTGTGTTATTTTCTGTCTTTACTGACAGTTTTTACACTTTAGACCAGTGGAAGATGTTCTTTTTCCTGCTTTATGGGCGAGTCTGCTAAGAATTCTCTATAATTCTCTATGCCGGGCTAAGAGCACATTTTCATTTAAAAAAAAGTCTCTATACCGAAGATCCCCAGAAGGAATGCATCTGCTCCCTATACCCAAGACCTAAAGCCCGAGACAGGAAGATCTGCAGAAGGTTGTCTGCAGAAACACTGAATGACTGGGAGGTTTGTATTTAGTCGGTAGCCCTGCTTCTTGGCATATTCATTTAATGTGTCCCATAAAAAAACATAATAGTACATTTATGGTTTAAATCTTTTATTGAAGTTTCAAAACAGGAAAGATATACCGACCGCATTTCCCCCTCGAATGGAACAAAGTCAGGCTCTTCTTGTGGGACCCGGTCAGAGATGTGTGGCAGTGGGAGTGACAACAAGTCCAGACATGTAGGGTCTTTGCAAAGGGGGGAAAATGTCAACTCCCCCCCCCCCCCCCCCCCCCCCCTTGTCCACAAAGCAAAAGAAAAGGGAAAGGGGAATCACCACGCCACTAAGGGAGAGTAGCAGCCAGACCTCAGCCCCGTGTCCTGCGCCTGCGCACTGGGTTCCTTGGCTCTTCGATCGGAGTGTCAGCTAGGCGCAATAAGCGAAAGTAGCGAGGGCAGCTCAGTTCCCCAAACTCCCCCATGAGTAGAGTCAAGAATAGTCTCCAAAGTTCCGCAAACTCCTCTCCTCTCCCTACCCTTGCCAAGGACAACTTCTCCATCCCCAGAACCATCCACAGCCGGTGCAGCCAGCCGTTATGTGGGGGAGGTTGTATTGTCCTCCAGTGTGCCAGGATGTTCTGCATGGCTGCCCCTAGCGCAATCGCTATAACCCTCCCTCTCCTAGATTTCAATGGGTACATCAGGACATTGGGGAGTCCTAACAGAATGTAAGCGGAGAATCTAGGGAGTTGGGTATCCAGATGGGAATCTGTCATCTAAGATCGAACTCCAGAATGGTTGCAAGCAGTCGCAGCTCCAAAGTAAATGTTCCAAGGTGCCAAGCCCCCCACACCCCCTCCAGCAGCGGTCACTAATGCGGGGATCCCATTGGTGTAAGCGTTCAGGTGTATGGTACCAATAGGTGGCCAGTTTGGTCAGGGTTTCGGTGAGGCCCATGTGGTAGGCCGAATGTCTGGCCCTGTGGTAGATGCCATCCCATTCTTTGTGCGCGAGTGATCTCCCCAGGTCCCATTCCCACCTGTTCCTCCCTGCGTTATGTATGTAAATGTTTGTGAGGAGGAGCTGCTGGTACAAGTCGGAAATCAGCTTCTTATCAGAGGTTCGGGTAACCAGCCATTTTTCATACGGGGTGAGGGGGCGTTGCGCGCCCGGTCTGAACTCTGGCTGCAAAGCCCTTTTCGGACCTGTAGATACGGTAGGCGGTCAGATTCCGGTATTCCATAGTCCTCCTTCACCTGCTGAAAGGAGAGGATACCGTTTAAGTTGAACATATGTCCCAGGGCCCTGCAGGATGAGCGTCTCCAGGCTACAAATGCCCTGGGGTCCTGTCCCGGTGAAAACTCGGGATTATCGAACAGCGGGGTCATCGGGGAGGGAAACGAGGTGAGCACGTGCCGGGTCGCCACCCGATCCCATACAGCCAAGACAGTGCTTGTAATCTGTGATGCGTATAGATTCGGAGGGCGCTGGCATCTGAGGAGAAACGGAACCCCCCCTGTAAGGGCCTGCCCGCCACAGCTTGGTCTTGAAAAAGCCAATTCCTGCCCGATTCCAGCTGGAACCACTCCACCAAGGTGCGGAGTTGTGTCGCTTGATAATATAAAAGTAGGTCAGGGACACCAACCCCACCGTGGGCGGGCGGAAGAATCGCAATGGCATGCTTGAAGCGTTCGCGACGACCGTTCCAGATAAAGTGCGCCAAATCCGACTGCGTCCGCTGAAGCCAGCCGGCTGGGGGGCGCAGAGGGAGAGCTTGGAACACGTAAAGAATTTGTGGGAGCAGGGTCATCTTAGTGGCTGCTATCCGCCCCAGCCAGGAGAGCGAGTGATGTTTCCATCTCCGGAGTTCGTCGTCGAGGCTTGAGCGGAGCCTAGCATAATTCACTTCCGCAGTGGCCTGGACGGTAGGGGCCAACAGAACTCCTAGATATGGGATGGTGGTGTTTGACCACTGCAAATCGAACTCGCCTTGAACCTCGACGAGTGTCTCCGGCGACAGGGAGATATTCAGGGCTTCCGATTTCTCCACGTTGATCTTAAACCCCGAGGCCAGTGCATAGGTATGGAGTTCGATAAAAAGTGCTCGGAGCAACTGCATCGGCTCCGTAAGGGAGAGAAGGATATCATCCGCGTATAAACTGATCTTATGCACGTCACCGCCAAAGGGGATGCCCTTGATGAGGAGATGTTGCCTGACTCGTTTCGCCAATGGCTCCATGTACAGGGCAAAAAGGATAGGGGAGAGAGGGCACCCCTGTCTGGTGCCCCTGCCGATGGGGAAGCGCGGGGAGGTATGGCCATTGAGACGGACCGTGGCATTGGGTCGACGATAGCAGTTCTGTATGCGGTTGCAGAGACCCTCCCCCACACCAAAGTTTTGTAGCACCAATTCCAGATAGGGCCAGTGCATCATATCGAAGGCCGTTTCGGCATCAATGGTACATATCACGCAGTCTGCCCTCGTCCGTGACCCAGCTTCGATGAGGTGTAGGTCCCGGTTGGTGTTATCGCTGGTCTGCCGTTGGGGAATGAAACCAGCTTGGTCTGGTTCCACCAGCTGCTGCATGTATGGTGCCAACCTACTCGCGAGGATGCCCGTGTAGAGCTTGAGGTCCAGGTTTAAGAGGGATATCGGCCTATAGGAACTACAGCATGTGGGGTCTCGGCCAGGTTTAGATATGACCGTTATTGCCGCCTCTAGAAGGTCCTCCAGGATGGCACCAGGTTGGCTGAAGGTATTGAAAAGGTCCCGCAGTTGCGAGGCAACCTGGTGGCAGAACGTTTTATAAAAGGCCGCCGAGTAGCCGTCTGGGCCCGGTGATTTCCCCAATTTGAGGCGAGATATCACTGAGCCCACTTCCTCCAGGCCAATGGGTCGATCGAGAAACTCCGCTTGGCCCTGTTCAGGGACGGGAGGGGCATGCCTCCCAGGTAAGCACGGCCAGTCTGGAGGTCGAGCGAGTCAGCTGCGTATAGAGATTCATAAAAGTCCCCAAAAGCCGAAGCTATGTCTACACCGTAGACGGCTAGGTTTCCCCGACTGGTCCGTATGGCTCTGGCGTTGCTTTCTTAATTTACTCGCCAATAGTTACCCGCAGCGATCAACCCCAGTATAGTATGTGTGTCGGAGGCGTAGAGCCGCATATTCTGCCACATCTTGGTCTAGGGCCGCCAGCAACTTTCTCTCCATACAGAGTTGCTGCCAGGCTCGGGCAGCCCCCGTTCGTTGGTGCATCTGCTCCAACTCAGCTACCCATTGGGTTATTTCGACTCTCTTCTGGGCTCGGTCTCTATTGTTAGCCGTGGCAATAGAGATGAACTCTCCCCGCAAGACTGCTTTGAGCGCAGCCCATTGTGTGGCCTTAGTGGTGTCAGTGTTGGCATTGTGAGTCAGAAATTGGGAGATGGCGGCTTTAATCTGCTCCACCACGGTAGGGCTCTGAAGCAAGGCATCCCGCAGGCGCCAATGTCGAGGTGGGGCAGGCACATCTGAGAAGAGAAAGGTGGTCACTATAGGGGAGTGATCCGACAGAGAGGTCGGGAGGATATCAACATCCTGCACTCGGGGCACCAGTTGTGAGGAGCAAAGAAAGTAGTCCAGCCTAGCATAGGATTTATGGGCCGCCGAGTAGTAGGTGTATGCCGTGGAGTGTAGGTGGAAGTGTCTCCATAGGTCGACCAGGCCCAGGTCTGATAGATGTGTGTGACCCACTGTGGAGAGTGATCCCAACTGCCCCGTGCGTTGGCAAGAAAGATCCGCCGTGTTATGGAATACTAAATTGAGGTCGCCCCCCAGTAACAAGTGTGGTTGAGTGTTCGCCGTGGCTGTCACTAGGGCCGTGCGCAGGAACTTTTCCTGACCTTCATTAGGTGCGTATATGGCGCCCACTAAAAGTGTCTGCCCTGCAATCAGAAAGCGGTGTATCAGCAACCTGCCCTTGATCTCTGCCTCCCTCTGTAGGACTTGACCCCTAAAGGATCTGGATACTAGGATCGCCACTCCTGTCACCTTCTTAGATGCGGTCGAGAAAAACTGCAAGGGGAAGGCCCGGGATTTAAGTCGGTGGTGATCCTTTGGCAGCAAATGTGTCTCTTGTAAGAGGCAGATGTCTGCTGTGGAGTGCTCTAGGAGGGAAAGTATCGCCCGAAGTTTGATAGGGTTATTTAGACCCCATACGTTAAGAGAGAGAATTTTCAATCGGAGCGGTGCCATAGGTGAGTGGTAGGATCTGCTCGTCTCTGAGCAAGGCGCGGGAAAGCAAAAGGAAACTCGAAAATAGGTGGACAAGGAGGATCAACCCCCCATCCCTCCCCCGCCATCTCCCCCTCCCCAACTGCAACTCCAACTGCCCACCCGGCCCAAACCAACCCCCAAGGCCCAAACCCCCCCCACCCTCCACCCACCCCCCAACACCCCAATGATTAGAGTCCATTGCCCCAGACCTGTCAGTCCACACAGGGCTGTGGTAAAGTTACTTAGTGGGGTCATGTCCAGCGGCAACCGTTGTGGCCCCCCGCCCGCAAGCCCCCATTCTATGAGCATGCTAAGGTTAATCCCCCCACAGGGTGCTAAACTCAGTTCGGTGCCGACGTTTCCTTGGCCACCTCCGCGACGGCCGTAGCTCTCTCTTGCGTGATGATGTGGGCCTTGGGCTTCGAGCGCAGCACCGGGGATCGCCTGCGGCCCACTGTTTGCCAACCTCCTCCGGGCGGCTTCTGCGAAGGTCTCACTGGCGGCGTATCCTCCTCCAGGGAAACTCCCAGTAGGGCACAGGTGTCTTTGAGTGAACGCATCTAATGGAGGGCCCCTTTCCATTTAAATATCAGTCGGAACGGATGTCCCCAGGAGTACGGGACCTTTTATTGCCGCAAAAAATCCGTCACCACCTTGAATGCTTTCCCTTTTTGTAGGGTAATGGCCGATAGGTCCTGATATAGGGCCACAGACTGACCCCGAAATTGTAGGGGTTGGGCCTGTCTGGCCTCTCGAAGAATCCTCTCTTTGAGTGGGAAGTCGGGGAGAAAGGCCAAGATGTCCGGAGGCGGGGCAGATGAGTGCCTGGGGAGCCCCACTCTATGCTCCCAGTCTATTCTGATGACGAAATTGGCGGGCTGCCCCAGAATGTCCCGGAAGAGGTCCTGCAAGTAGCCAGCGACGTCCGTCCCCTCTGCTTTCTGAGGCACCCCCCGGACCCGTATGTTGCTGCGGCGGGACCGGTTCTCTAAATCTTCTGCGTTTGCCTGCAGGTCTAGCTGTTGCTCTGTGAGTCACAGGACCTCCTGCTGGAGCTGTTCGACCTCGTTGCTCCTCGTCTGATCAGCCTCCTCCATGGCCACGACACGCTCCCCCAGGCCTTCCACGTCCCTCCTGAGTTCCCTGACCTCCCCGGCCACCTCCTGCTTTAGGGACTTGAAATCGTCCCTGAGAGAGTTAAATAAGGATTCCAGAAAGGAGTGATGGGCACATGGTCCTCGGAGGGTGTTGGTTGAGCTTTCGTGGCCTCAGGCGAGGATGACCCTTTGTCTGCCTTGGGTTGTGTCTTTGCCAGCATTTCCGGGAGTGTCTGGTTCCCTTTTTTCCCCCTGAGGCCTGCCATTTTGCGTCTAGCTCCTTGTCCAATGCCACGGGGGTGGGGGTGGGGGAGCGGCCAGGGATCCCGAGGACCTCTGATGGAGTCTATGGTCCCCGGGCTCGCCGTCGGGCAGCGCTGCTGCGAGTGCCAACACGGTTGAGAGGCCGGAGCTCCTCCGCCGCAGCCCCCCAGGCTGTCAAGGGGCAGCGGGTCGCCACTCCAGGAATCCCTCGCTTCTCGCCCCGTTCCCCCGCTGCCCACCGGCTGAAGGGCGGCAGTGGTCAGACAGGCTCAGATGGAGACTCTGCTCCCAAGGTCCGGGTCGGGGAGGCCCGCGGTGGGTCCAGGGTGTGCACCGGAGCAGTCTGCCACCACTCCACGAATCAGTTCTCAACGCGGGTCCCCAAGCGTTCCCTCGGTGCCTTGCTGTGTGCAGGGCGGGCAGTGGACGGGGCCTCAGTGATTGTCGGCGCCACCGGAGAGCGTGTAGGCCCAGCTGATCCCAACGCCGGGGGCTCGATTATGCCCCCAGAGCTTCCTCCCTAAGTATCCCTTCGTCGGTCTCCTCACCTCTGTCCGCCGGTCTGCCGCAACTCGGCTCTCTCGGGTTCGCCAAGGCCTCGCGTAGTCCTGGCTCCGACCCGGGCTTGCTGGAGGGCGTGCGTCTCCGGTGCTGTGGAGAGCTGGGCCTGGGACCATGGCTGCTGCACCCCCTGGCTGGTCCCACCACACGCCGCAGGTTGTACTGTGGTCTCTTCTAGGGCCGCCCCGGGCCCCGCGTCGCACTCCCTCCCGTCCCGATAGTAGCATAGTCCCGAAGCCGGGGCCTCGAGTTTCGCGACTCCCGGCAGGCTCCATATCACGCCAGCGGGAGATTCGCGATGAAGAGGATGTGCTCTGGACACCGTCTCCGCACTCGGGAGGCCCGGGGCCGGGGCCTCAATTTTCGCGCCTCCCGGCCCGCTTCGCCGCCCACTGCCGGGACTGTCGCCTCGACGATGTCCTGTGCCCAGCGCCGGCCCCGGATCCAGAGCCAAGACCGGCAGGGCAGCGGCACGGGCCTCGCAAGCGGCAGGAGGGCCCCGTCAGTAGTTGGAGGCCGAGGTAGGGCAGGTCTCCTCACCGAGACGGCCACCATTTCCATATTTGCGGACCAGCAGACTTGCGTCATCAAAGTAGTCCGGGGGCCACGCCGGTCCAGCAACACCCCTCCGGGGGTAACAGCTGATTGTCCTCACTGGGCAGCCAAGGTAAGTGGGGCTCGGGGGGGGTCAGGGTGCACTATAAAGGGCTTTGGGAGAGATCGGGCAGGGAGCCACTGGACCAGCGTCCGATCAGGTCGCCATCTTGGCCACACCCCCTAGGAGTACATTTAGAAGGTCTCAATGAATGTTAAGTGGAAGATATCAGCTTGCGTAGGTAGGTCATTACAGTGCTCATGGAAACCACTCCATTGGACCATTTCTGGATGAACGGAAGCTTTTTATAGTTCTTATGAAGGTTATCAAAAACTTGGGGGAGGGGAAGATTTTTAGTAGAAGTGTTTTGGTCTAACTGGTTCCATGTTTTCTTAACTCCTCACATGCGGGAGTCAAGGCATTTTGTAGCATCTGAAGCTGGAGTGTCAGATTGAGCCAGAAAGGTTCCCCAAGAAACCAGGTCTTTGAAAGCAAATGCAGCTCAGCATTTAAATGAAAAGTGTTTATTAACACGTGCGTGGGGTCTCATGTGGTGCTGTTTAATCATTCTGGACTAAAAGAATATAATATGCGAAAGCTGTTAGCATGACAAGCTTGAGCAAAAGCAAGGTTTTTTACTAGCATAGCGAAGGAGGCTGAACTTACACAACTCAACAGACCACTGGAGATTTTGCTAAGGCAGCAGGTAAAACGGATAAGTGTGAACATATGCACAGGTTATATTTATTTTCATATAGAAGAAGTAAGAGGTTGAAAGAGTTTAACACTGAAAAGAGGGGACTCAAGAGATAGCAGTTAAGAGTAGCTTAGCATTTACATCAGGAAAAGATTAATCAGATGGGGTTTCCGAAGCTCTTGCTAGTGTAGATGCAGAATTAGTTCCTGATTTAGTGTGAGATGCATTTGAGAGGATTGACTCCGCTATAGATTTGGGATATGCTATATCTAATACAGATATACCCGAGTTGACGAAGAATAAAGAAGGGGGGTATTATAAGTAGTAGTAATGATTAACAATTAGAATCAGTCTGTTATATCTGTGGCAAAGAACCACTTGACTCTTCCAAATGTAGACCTAAGTGATAAATCAAATTATCTGAAAGAGAGAGTAATGGATTCCTCACCTTAGAATTATCCAGTGAATTTTTCCTCAGTAGTACCCCTTCGTGCGGTAGGTGGCGTTGGTCGACTCCACGTTCGTCGTGGTTGCCGGAATGACATTGCAGTATCTGCCTGCTCGCTGACGTCAGTTCTTTATTTTTCAGTGCCAGCCAGCGCAGATCAGGAGAGAGCGGTACCTCGTGCCACTTTTTGACTCTTTTTACGACTTTTTGTCGACCTCTTTTCAAGTTGTTCGACTCTTGGTGCACGTAGGGATGTCCCGACCTCGAACCGCCTTCAAGGTTTGCGAATCCTGTCGCAAATTAATGTTGGTTACAGACCCGCACCACGTTTGCATTTGGTGTTTGGATCGCGACCACGATCCGAAGTCGTGCTTTGACTGCCGGGCCATGAGCCCGAAGTCTTTGCGGGAGCGGTCCCGAAAGCTTCCTGAGGCCTGGCTGTCCTCTCTGCGCTGTTAGAGGTCCTGGTCGAGAGGGAGGTCACGGGACTGGTTGCGGAGCCATCACCCCCACCACTCCTCGTCTTTGTAAGTCAAAGCACAAGAAGGAAGCGAAGAAGCACCATCGCTCTTCGCGTTCTCCCCTTCCTTTGGCCGACCCGACGCAGGAAGTAGAAGGTAGCTGTCTGGTTCTGTCGACTCCTGCCTTCCCAGGAGCCGGAGCGACCTATGCCCAACTTCGTTTCTTTTATGAAGCCCTCCATTCCATCTTTGGGCAGCCCGACTCCGCCGGTGCGCCTACGGGCCCCGCAGACTCAGCTGGGGGCTCTAGGCCTTCGATGCCAGCGGCTTTGGCTCGGGCGCCACAGGGCCCCCAGGGATCCAGGCCTGGATCCGGAGTGGCGCCGGTCCACCTTGTGACACCTTCTCCGGCACCGAATCCAGTGGTGACACCGCCGCCCCCTCCAACACCGGGTGTGTGGACCCTTTGCCAGAACAGTTAAAGGAACCGGACTGTAGAGAGGAGTTGGGTGAGGCCAGTGGTCTGGACACCTCCCCAGATCTTGGCATGCTATCTCCTCCTACCGTGGCTACGGAAGAGGGTGCATCTTACCCAGTAGTGTTGCATAGGGGGTCTGAACCTTAAGTTTCCTACAGTGGCGGTCAGGACTAACCTCCTGAACGAGGTGCTTCAGCCGGCAGCAGCTTCTCCGGAGCCCCTACTGCCGTTCAATGAGGCCCTTACTTAACGCCACCTCCTAGCCCCGGTCGGCCCCATTTTCCTCTCCCAACACCCCACCCCTGAGAGCTTTGTGGTCCAAGCCTCAACTTTAAAGGGCGCATTGCTTACTGCACCACCTGATAGGAAATCCAAGAAGCTGGACCATCTTGGGAAGAAAATGTTTTCTTCCTCCAGCTTAGGACTGTTGCCAGTGAACACCGCATATCTCTTGGGCCGTTACTCCCACTTTGTGTGGTACTACTCCCACTCTGTGTGGGACACGGTTGCACAGGTGCTGCCAAAGTACCCGGAGAAGGCCTGGGCCGTCCTCTCCTGTGCAGTGGCTGAAGGGAGAGATGCAGTAAAGTTAGCCATCCGATGTGGGCTGGACACCGCCGACTCCCTAGGCAGGACTATTTCAACGTCGGCAGCCATTAGATGCTGCGCCTGTCTAATGTCCACTGGCTTTTCAGGTGATGTCCAAGCTACACTTTTGGACATGCCCTTTGATGGCCGTCACCTGTTCGGCGACAAGCAGACAATGCGCTCAAGCGCTTTAAAGACTCCAGGGCTACGGCCAGATCCTTGGGCTTCGCATCCACCTTGCGCCCAACGCATTCTTCTTTTCGCCCCTTTTGTGGCTACGGAAAGGGTGCCCCACCACGTTCTGCCAAGAGCAACAGACCTGCGCAAGCTGTCCAGCCTCTGCGTGGCCGGGGACGTTGGACTCACCGTCGTGGGTCTTGGGGCCAGCAGGCAGGCAGGCCAGTCCACAAGCGCCCCCTCTGCAGCAGCCTCCAAGCCCTCCTAGTCTGACCTTTCAGGGCCACCAACTGCCTTTGGGCAGCAGGATTCCCCATCACCTCCCCCGCTGGCTCAACATCACGTTGAACATGTGGGTATTGCAGATAGCCCAAAAGGGCTACTCCCTATCCTTCAAGACAACCCCTCCATCCATGCCACCTCAATTCCATTGCATGTCGGAGGAACACCTGGCCCTTCTCCAACAGGAAGTTACAGCCCTCTTGGCCAAGGGAGCCATCGAGCTAGTTCCTGCCCCAGAAGTAGGTCATGGTGGTTGTTTCCACTACTTTCTGGTGCACACGAAGGACAAGGACTTACGTTCTATCTTGGATCTCAGGAACGTCAACTGCTTCCTCTGGCAGGAGAAGCTCAAAATGTTGACACTGGCTCAGGTCCTGTCTGCCCTGGAGACTGGATGGTAGTGTTGGATTTGCAGGACGCTTATTTTCACATCCTTGTCCTGTCGACCTACGGTTCACGGTAGGCCACGAGCACTTTCATTTTACCATGCTCCCCTTTGGCCCTACCAGCGCACCTCGGTGTTGACGAAGGTGATGGCAGTAGTCGCAGCTCATCTGCGCAGAACAGGGGTTCCAGTCTTCCCCTATCTAGATGACTGGCTATTGAGGGCGGCCTCACCCCAGGCTGTTGTCTCCCACCTCCAGACTATGGCAGACCTCCTACACTCGAAGGGGTTCACTTTGAACGTGCTGAAGTCACACCTGACCTCTCAGAAGCTCCTTTTTATTGGAGCAGTTCTGGACACGATGCAGTTTCGGATCTATCCTCCTGAGCAACGAGTCTGAGATATTCAGGCTATGATTCCTATCTTTCAGCCTTTATCCCGGGTTTCGGTCATCACATGGCCATCGATCCTCCGATCCTAATGCCTCTTCGGGAGGATCTTCTGTCACAGCAGCAAGGGACGGTCCTCCACCCAAACCTGTCCAGTCTCCACCTCCTTGTGTGGATATTGAGCAGCGACAGTTGACAGCCTTTAACCTTCTTCCCGAAGTCTGTGATGTTATCTTGGCAGCCAGGTGTCCCTCCTCCAAAACGGTATATGCCTGCAGATCGAACAAATTTGTGGCATGGTGCACAGTAAAGGCTGTAGATCCCCTTTCTGCTCCTTTTTCTGAGGTTCTCTTGTTCCTCCTTTCTTTGGCCCAGCAGGGCTCTGCTCTGGGCACTCTTAAGGGCTATCTCTCAACCATTTCAGCCTTTCATAGGCTTCCTGGATCAGCCTTATCTTTTCAAGTCCCCTGTTGTAAAACGCTACCTTAAGGGCATTACTCATCTTTTTCCGCATGTTCCCTTTGTAAAGCCTCAGTAGGACTTGAACTTGGTTCTTACTTACCTCATGTGCGCTCCCTTTGAGCCGCTTCATAACTGTCCTCTCAGACTTCTTACTCTAAAGACTGCTTTTCTGGTTGCCATCACCTCTGCTCGCAGGGTAAATGACCTACAAGCTTTCTTCAAAGACTCCTTTTATGGCTGTTTATCCGGACAAGATCGTCCTCAGAACCAGACCTTCCTTTCTTCCCCCAAGGTGGTTACTTCTTTCCACATTGGTAAAACAATCACTTTGCCCACCTTCTTCGGCCTCCGCATCATTGTATGGAGGAAGAGAGGCTCCATGGTCTGGATCCAAAACCTGCGTTTTCCTTTTATTTGGATCACACCAAGCAATTCCGGGTGATTGACCAGCTCTTTTTTGGCTACTTGGGTGCCAAAGAAGGTCGGACCATGCACAAAATGACCATCTCCAGGTGGGTCGTTTTGCGCATCAAATCTTGCTACTTTTTGGCAAAGAAGGAGCCTCCAGTGGGACTGTGCGCCCATTCTACCAGGGCGACAGCAGCTATCATTGCTTTGGAACGGGGAGTCCCCCTCAATGTCATCTGTCAGGCAGCTACGTGGGCATCTCTGCACACGTTCACAAAACACTACTGCTTGGACAGCCAAGTCCATAGAGACAGCTTCTTTGGCCTTTCTGTTCTCCAGGACTTTCTGGTGTGAACTTGGTTCGAAAAACCATCTCCGGGGTTGGTATTGCTGGGATATCTATCCTAAGGTAAGCAATCTATAACTAATTGTCTCTTTCAGATGAACAAGTTACTCACTTTCGGTAACAATATATCTGTAGGAGACATAGATTAGTTATAGAATCCTTACTGCCCCACACATCCTCCCTGTTTTTAAACTGACTTCTAGGTTAGGGAATTGTTTTCAGTGCCCTAGTTTTGTGCACCAGTGGTCAGTGTCTTTCTTGGCTCTGCGCTTCTGGCGTGGAATGTCGTGTAAAGAACTGACGTCAGCGCGTGAGGGCGGCCTCTAAGTAGCTACCACGACGTCATCCCGGCGACCATGATGCCAATGACGAACGCAGAGCGGACCGACGCCACCTTTCGACGCGCAAGGGTACTGCTGACTAAAAATTCTCTGAATCCAGTCTGACACCTGGGGGTAATTCCAAGGTAAGGAATCTATAACTAATCTATGTCTTTTACAGATATATCGTTACCAAAGGTAAGTAACTTGTTCTTCAACTGAATTTCTGTTCAGAGGCCCCTCGCCAATTTCCTTCATCTCTTCAAGCGCAATTAAACAGATACAGAAGTGTCAATGTGCAAAAATACACCATTCATAAAAAGTTATGTACTGCAAAAGTGCACTGTGCAAAAATGCCAAAGTGTAACCTGCCTAAAGTGTAACAACATGTGAAGGCAGTATACCGTCTAAAGTGCTAATTATGCCCAAATCCCCTTGAGGGGTGATGCCTGTCTTCTCCCCAGGGGGTAGGGGCCACTGCCCCTATCAGTGCCATGGAACTGCACAGGCATTTACCAGGGGAGGAGCTGCCCTATCGCTCCGTCACCCCCCACACCCCCCAAAAGAATGAATATATATATATATATATATATATATTTGCCACAATGTGATCCTGCAGTCCACGAGTGTGCTCAGCAGTGTGTGCTCAGCCCAGGGGTCGGATCCTGACCCAAAACGTAATTTTGTAACACAAAAGAGGCGGCACAACCGGATTTTTCAACGGAAGCCTTTTAATCAGCGCTTCACCCCACCGACGCGTTTCAGCCACACAAGGCAAAGTCCTTCTACTATTTCCATGTAAAGTCCTCACTAGTGATTGGAGTTCTCACTGGTGTTGTTAATGCAGATGCGGTGTTAAATACATAGGCAGCACCACATGTATGTTGAAAAAAAGAATCCTGGAGCATATCAGGGCAGTAAAAAACTAAAACATGTTGTATGCAACTGCAAAACACATAAGTGCATGTCAGAATGGAGACTGGAGAGCAATGACATTCTATGGTTTGAAAATGCTAACGAAAATGGAAAGAGGAGGTGACACGGTCCGCAAACTGAGACAAATCGAGTCCCGCCTCATCATCCGACCACGCACAAAAATTCCGAGAGGGATGAACTTTGGGGAGGACCTGCATATACATCTAGAGTGACTGTAACAACACCGGTGAGAACTCCAATCACTAGGGTACTATACCCGAAACAACAATCCAAGGCAATATGGAACTATTCCAGTACCAACAAGAACTAAAAACTGTTGCCCATGTAAATATAACATGTGAAATAATGTACTAAGACATTGTTAATGTTTGAATCACACCAGCCTTTCTTTTCTTTTAATTTTAATTGATAATTTGTTCCAAACTACGTATCCCATAATGCCACCTAGGGCTAACATGGGCTAGTATTTAAATGGAAATAGTAGAAGGACTTACTGACCGTGACCAAAGCCTTGTGTGGCTGAAACGCATCGGTGGGGTGATGCGCTGATTAGATTAAAAGGCTTCAGTTGAAAAATCCGGTTGTGCCGCCTCTTTTGTGTTATATATATATATATATATATATATATATATATATATATATATATATATATATATATATATATATTGTATCTCATGGGGAAATGTAGTATAATGCAAAGGCCTTCTGGCTTAGCAACAGTGAGCCCAGGATCTTCTCATAATGTGACTCTATTGAAACATAGTCTGTCTGCTACTCCGCTACTCTTAACCTGCTGATGAGTTATGTAACAACTTCAGAAAGACTTGAGCTTGCTTAACAGGTGAAGACCTGAAAGCTACTCTTATACAGATCATGAGAAGAGCCGAAGGGAAACTCTTCTAGAGAGTCAATAGCCTTGATCAATAGCTCTCATTTTATTTGTTAGTCTGAGAAGTTCACCAAAGCTGGTAGTAGGTATTTTGGTTGTGGAATATGAATTTGACCTCGGACTAGGCCTGGACAGAGTTCAAGTGACCAAAGAAAAGAACTCTACTGCCCTATGTGGAGTTCTGCAAGCAGCGGAGTGCATTATGGCGTGCCGTTCACGCTGCTTTTTTAGCGCTGGGTGTTTGTCCCGCGCAGAAACATCAGCGCGAACCGCGCCATGTGCAGCACAAGAGGGTACTGCTTCTTTCTGCTGCTCGAGTAGATGTTCTGCTCCAGCACCACCTTCCTCAACGTGAAAGGAAGGTTTCTCAAAGCGAGTGGCAGCGGCTACCTGCACTACCGCGTTGAGAAATTTCGTCGGGGGGTACTCTGGAGTAAGATTTTCCTAGCTTGCGCTTGCCAACTTAATGTTGGCGAGCACGAGAAAACTCTGCTCCGCTACACAGAGTGAAGTTTTACACAACTGCGCGTGCTACGCTGAGTGGGAAATACTCCACAAGTGGAATTTCACACTCCTGTCTAGATGCACTCTCATAATCACAGGATCTGCAGTGAAGTTGAGAATAATGTACTTTTGTATTATTCTTTAAATTTATGGAATCGTCCCACGCAGTCTTTCTGCATTTCCAGAATCCCAATGAACCTTAATTTGGAACGGCATGAATGATTTTCCATTTCTTATAGCTTTTTCTTAAAAACATGATTTTTTTTGCTCGTAATTTTCAGAATTTTTCTGAAACTTCCCTTGTTGATCCTCAAGGTCTGAGATACTCCATTCTGCCTCACAAAGTCTTTGTGTAGTGAGTGAGAGTTTATCCTCTATGCCAGATACCCGAGTTTGCTGAGCTGACAATTTCTCATCCTGTGAGGTCTTAAATGCTCTAATCTCTTGAAATGTTGTCTCAAACATATGAAAAGGTGGCGGTGGAGTTCTTATGGTGTTTTTAAGGAGCTCCAAAGAGGCTGCGGACTTCTGAAAGCAAATGGAATTCATTGATGTCTCAGTGTACATTAGCCTGGTCTGATGTATTGGGTTCTGCAAAGGCAGCTCGCTATGTGCATCAGTAATTCCTGCAAACAGGGAAGTAGTGTTATCAGGCAAATTATGTACTGTCCCCAGGCCCATATCTTTATCTTTGTTCCAAAGTTCTTTACCTTGAAGCTTTTCAAAAATAGGATATGCTCTGCTTTTCTCTAGTACTCCTGTCTGAATATCTTGAGACCCCTGTCCTTCTACTTGACCTGGGGCTTGGCCTCTCTCCTCTGTGCTCCTTGTTGACTGTCAATTTTCCTGAATTATGGTTATTACACTATCAATGGAGCCTGGAATAGATTCCATAGAAGAGCTGGACCTGGGGGAATAATCCTGACTGGTCAACTCTGTAAAGTGTCCCAGAAAAACTTTAGGTAGTCATAGACTTGGCTATGGTGTTCAAACAAGCTTCCACGTGACCAGGCAAACTAGACCATCTTCAAGAATCTTTACTTAGAGCAGCCTGCTTATTTTTCCGGAAAAGAATTGCGCGGGGTGGGCAGTTTCGTTCTTTGCTATACTGCACTATGGAGGTGTCAGCATCCACACACTCCGCCCTATCTTTATATTGCTGCTGTGAGGCCGGTATTGCAAGAAAATCCCTTAAAAAAAAAACACAAATGTTTCTACAGTACAGAGTGTCAAGCCAGCATCCATCCGCAACTCGTCTCGTGGATTCTGCAACTTTGCCTGCACTGGAATCCCTCACTGGTGAATCATCGCCATAATTGTAGCTGCTGGCACAGTGTCTACCACCAGGTAACAGACTTGGTAGATGATCCTCGTCTAGATGAGTCCAAGACTCTCAGCCTGTTACTTGCTCAAATCATTGAGCCCTCTTGGCGGGTGTTGCGGCCATTGGTAATCTGCTGTGTCTCTCAACCCACCTTCCGCAAAGCCATGGAATGGGAGAAGCCACTCTCACTGGTTTTAGCCATGGCTGACTGACGCAGGCGCTAACATCCTCTCAAGTTTGAAAATATCTTCAAAGACTTGGTGAAAATGTATGCTTAGTATGAAGTAATTAAATAGGTTATCACTTGTCCCTGTAATTCTACGCCTTTTTAATGTAGCACTTGATTAGATTTTCTAAAAACAGAAATGTGTCTTGTAAAGACATTGTTGAAATACAGAAAATAATGGTGTGATGGAATACTAAAAAAGTCCTGCAAAGCAGGGGAAATTACTACTAAACCATCGGGCATATACATGAGTGAAAACAACTTCGGCATTCATTTTCAAGTCTGTTTGATATATTGATGAAAATCTGTCCTGATATTTCAAAGCCGACAGACTGACATCAGTGGGTACTGCAACTGTATTAGCTCAACATTTAAAGGGAAATGTTATGATGCTTATTTGCAGTATGAGTCGAAGCTGAAAGTTATCTTTGTTCCTTTAAGTCAATTATTAGCCTCACTTAACATGAAAAAAAGTCATACTTAATAAACTCATCTTTTAGACACAGGATTACTCTTATTTAGTCCCTATCCCAGGGATTGAGCTTCAAGATCTCTCTCCGTCAGGGGCTCCCAGGAATGGTGGACAATGGATAGAAAGAGGAGATGATATGAAAAAGGGTGCAGGTTGTGGCAACGGTATTGAATGGCACAACGGGGAGCAAAATAAAAGGGTGGCTAAACAGAAATTGTTTCTGTCAATTTAGTTTACCCTTATAAATTCGAACTCTGCCATTCCCGTTGAGGGAACATTCTTCGTTTATTTGATTCTTTTTATTTTTGCTCTCATGTGAAAAAGCTTTTTGAAAGGCCCTCGGGATTGATTTAAAAAAATGTTTTTATTTAGCTCTATTTTCTCTTTCTAGTCGTCATCTGTTTGTATCAGTCACATGAAACTTTTTTGATTGTGTGCACTCTATTAATGACAAACTTAAACTCAGACCCCGTTTATGGCACCGTGTAAAAAGGAAGTTTTCTTACAGGTTGCTCTATAACATGTTGGTTGCCAGAAATGATTAAGATTCAAGATAATTTGCAACGGGATCCTTAAACTTTCAAAAGGATGCACCTATGTATTTTCTATGTTAAATAAGGATTGAGACCTTGAGATCCAGAGATTGTGCAAAACTTCACCCCTTTATCAGTTTGTGAATTAGCAATAGTGAGCTCTCAAATTGGTGCAGTAATTTCTCTGGTGATTCACACGAGTATAGCAACCCCCCCTATCATAGTGGTTTTCCAGGAATATAAATATATGTACTAAATGCATTCGCGGAGTCTGGTATATGCAGCACAAACTCCATATGTTCATGTTCCAGGCCAGGAACCGCACGAAACTACCCACTTGCACCAAAACATGAGTAAATTCTAGTAACGTGGTCACAGTCATCAAAAAAACAATCCGACCACATATGATAGGGCAAGAAAGCCACTTCTAGGTATAGATCCATTGTAAGGCGAATTTCTCAACCGGTACAAGAAACCGAGTTATTTTCTGTTCCTTTAACAAGATAACTAACCATTCATCAATGCTGACTAGCTTGTAGCAACTTTATTTCCATGGTGCCAGTTTCCTGTTTCATCATTTGTGAGCTGTCTAAACTTGGTGCATGTTAATGGCTGTGAACAACCATGGCTGACTAATTAATCAGTGGTAGATTTCTTTCATTCCAGATATTACTAGTCCTTTCTTTTAATTGAAATATCACGGGTGTTTTATTTCCATTGAAATGCAACTAGTGTTTTCTTTCAGCTGAAATGCAAAATTAGCATTTTTCAGCAACTTAAAGAATTTCACTCCTTTTTAGAGCTGCGGTGCTCAAAAAATGGAGGGTCTATTAAAAATAAGAAGCACGTTTTTCAGGATTTTCTCGTTTTCTGCAGCATTGAATACTCATACTCCCTTTCTGGGCCAGAGTTCTGTAGAGTAGATCTGAAGTGTTCCCCAAAGGCTTTTTCAGAGCATGTACTTCACGCAGAAGAATCACAATGTAGCTGTTAAAGTGAGAGCAGATGCTATTTTGTCTTTGGCAGTTGCTACCTTCCAAATGCCTTAAGGGAGTAGTTAAACAAAATAGAAGGCTTTCTTCTTAAAATATTTCCACAGTATCTTTGTCATCCTAAAAGCTTTAATGTTCTTTCTATCAAGGATGTTGATATCGGTTTCATAAATTTGAATTAATGTATGACCAGCTTGTTAATGCAGTTCTTTCACCACTATTAAATGGCTAAGTTGTTTGCATTCATGACGGAAGGCCTACCAACTAGCCTTAATTGTTACTCGTTTAGCACAATATACATTTGTATCAAATAATATGACAATTGGCAGTGCCATTTAATTCAACATTTATTTGTAATTATTTTCAGTCGGCATGCTCTAACACTATAAAAAACCTTCATCGCTCCATACCAAAAAGGTGAATAGTATAGATCTTAAAATATTCATCAATGGTTCATAGTCCCTGGAAAAGTTATTTGGGGATGTACTTTTTTATGCTTACTAAATGGAGTGATATGTCTTGATTTCTTAATTTCTTGTGCATTCACTGATTATCCGTTGTTTGGGGGAGAAAAGGTTGGGCTTTACATACGCTATAACTGTAGCTGATTGGTGAAGAATGATAACATTGCACATTCCCATAACAGATAATGATATAAACAGTATTTTGCTGGTAAATGGGAGAATTGGATGTGGGTGGTCTTTAGGAAAGGAATGCAGGAGTCCTCCGGGTACACTGGCATAGGATATTTTTGTACTTGAATATATTGCATACATACTTGCGGTTATTTGAATACTGGTTACAGACAGACAGTTAAAGCAAGCTCTAGGATCAGAAGTGGCACAACTCATCAACAGAGAATTTTCATAGAGCACACTGGAAACAGCACTACATCGGTGTTAGAAGCCTGACTTCCATTTAGGAGATATGCAGCAACTTGGGCCCAAATAGTTTTAGTCTTAGTCCATATACAGTAAGTTTCCTCTGTCACATTCAAATAAACCATATCCCTCTATCAGTCAGGGTATGTATTTATAGGACCCTAAGCCAACACATAGCTATCTGCTTCTGACTTGTATTGGCAGAATAAAACAGGATTCGCTATCAAAGGATGAAAGGATGGGTACCTCAGATGAAAAGTTAATCAGTCTGGTTATAAAGCCCTCTGCAGATATATTTCTATACTCATATATCTGAGGGGCAATGCCTAGTCAAATGCTAAATCCTGCTGCACTCACCCCATACCTAGGACAGGAATCCGAGATGATAGGGTTTGAGTCAGTTTAACTTGAATAGCAGATGCCTGAAATGCAGTACTTTGTTTATCATTTAGGTACACCTTTCTTCGCTATAATGATGCTTTAGCCTACTGGGCATGTACCTACTAAGCATGTCCAAACTCTGGCTTCCCAGCATGCTAAAAACCTCTCCATACAGGAGATCTAGCAGACCACATTATAGCACACATATTATATACAAGACACTTTTGGTACTCCGAGTTCAAGATGAACCTCATCAGTGTGGACTCTTGGCATTCTAGGGATGCATTGAAACTTCTTAAGGGAATGATATAGGTGAAAATGGTATCAGATGGGCAGTGGAGACAATGGCTACATCTCTCGTAGGTAATCAAATATAAGAAAAATGCCATCAATGTACAGGTTCCATGGTTTTAATCCCTAGCACAACAAATACTTCAATATATTTATTTCAGAAGTTACTTCCAGGCTCTGAACTTTAGAAATGGAGAAGTAGGAAGACACTCTGTCTCGCTACTTGGGGGTCTATATGTACTATAACAGATAGACAATGAGTATTTGCTCTTTCAGTGTTCACAGTAGGCAGATATTTGGCCGTATGATGCCAATAATATGCATACTGATTCTGCATAATGAGGTAATAGCCTTTGAGGTCCGGTAATGGTAGGCCTCAAACACCATAGTGTGTCAAAAAGCATTTATAACTCGCTTTTGGAAGTGGCCTGCCCAAAAAAATCTGTATAATAGCAAATCTGGGTCATTCTGGAAGAAATATAGCAATTTAGGTACCACAACTGTTTTCATGAGAGAAATGCAACTTACCACAAAGATAGAGGAAGACCTTTCCATATAGCAACTTCAGTCTTCAATTCAACCAGAATGGAAACACAAAATTCTTCATGCATTGAAGTCACTTCACAAGAAATTGCCACACCTAGGTACATTATAGAAGAGTACCATCGAAATAGGAACCCATCGAGCACTACATTGGAGATGTGTGAATGGCCGTCTGCTCGATTTGTTTCATTTAATTCTCATCTCAGAATGTACTCTGAATTTACATATATTAGACAGTATAGGAACCAAGTGTATCTGGTGATAATTAATATTAGCATGATATCTACGTCCTAGAGGCTAATAATAGGTTTGTTCACAATAATCCTCATCATATTTGTTGCAGTGCATCTCACGTGATGGATGGCAGTGGCTCACCAGCCAGTGAAAATAGCTAGGGGGAAGAGGGGCACCCCAGTATAGTCTGCCTGCTCTGATGAATATTCCCAGGGAGCACCAGGCAGGAACAACATACAATCTATGGGAGTAGCATAAAGCAGTTTGACTAATGAAGGAAAATAATTTCCTACCCCTATCCTATGCAGAACCTAAAAGGTCTTCCTAGTATCAAGAGCCACTAACTCTCTTGAGAGAGAAGAGCCTCTGCAAAGTATTCTCCATAGATCAAGCCAGAATAAAATTTGCTTTATTATGATGCATATGCATGAATGGAAGGCTATATTTACTATATTGGCTAGTATCTTATTATTAATGTTAATCAAAGAAAGTGGCCCAAATGAGGATCTTTCCATGGCTGCCTTTCCACGTTTTATCAAAAGCAGAATGAGAGGTGCTTTAGTAGATTGTGGCAGTTGTCCATTATATAGTGCCTCCTTATACATCAGAAAAAGATGAAATGTGACCAAATCAGAGTTTTCAGTAGTATTGAACATTGGTGGTGTGATATCCCAGGGCTTTGCCACTAACAAGAGCCAACATAAGGTCTTTTATCTCCTTCTAATTGGCATATTTTAATATCTTTTGCTGCTTAGAATCAATATATGTCAAGGCCCCTTGGTCCAAATATGCTCGAATATCAGGCATACTATGAGATCATGTAGAGGAGTGTAATGATCACTAGAAGCAACAAAGCACATCAACTGTTGGCGCCGGTCTCTACATTTTTCTCTTCATTAACAACTTTGGTTATCTCACTCCTTTCTCTGTTATCTCAGTTCTTTCTCTGTCCTTCCAGAAATCCCAAGATAGAAAGTGAACTAGTCTGTCCCTTTCACCATATACCCTTGATGCACCCTTCCTGGCAAATATGTAGTTTCTGAGTCCGCTGCTGCCAGGAACTTCCAAGAGATATTACCAATTTGGTGCAGAAGAGATATACCTCCATTGGCTGCATGTATATCCTCCAGCCAGCTAGAGGTATCCTGTAGTCATCTCATAGTGCCATGGATGTATTTGAGAATCCCACCTTCCACAGAGATGGACCACCTTCCACAGAGATACACACTACACATATACTACAAAAGCCCTGTACACACGTTTAGATAGATATAGAAGAGTTTCTATTATCAAGAAACAAAATGCAATTGTAGAAAATGAAACAAGGTGGACGCAAATAGGTGTTTTTTTTCAAAGCGACATGTATTGGAACCTTCCTCTTCAGAAGGATGACCTCAAAGAAAACAACCAGCCGACACGTGTTTCGTCAAGGATGCAGTGAACCCGTGAGTCTTCTGGGCTGAAAGTAAATCGTGAGAACAGGTTAGTATAGCCGGTGATAATTCCGGCATAAACGGGTATAGGTGTGGTAACTCGTCAGCAATGGCTTGTTCAAAATAAATAATGAGAACAGGTTTGTATAGCCGGTGATAATTCCAACCCGGCATGAATGGTTATAGGTATGGTAATTCGTCAGCATGGCTTGCTCAAGCCAGGGCACCACCGGGTGACAGTCGGGTACAGCTGTTCAACCGGAGAATCTTGGTGTGATGAACAACAAGGAAACGTGTGGGGTCGTCTTGGATTCCTGCCTACTTAAAACCCTCCACAGAACCCTTACACTACACTTATATACCTTAAAGGCCTTCCATAACATGCATGCACTCTAATGAAAACAGTTTTTACGCTCAAAATTACTTTACCTCTATCCACAGGTGATGTTTAACTTCCGTATCAATCAGCATCTCACTCTAAATCTCTAGACTCTGGTAGGTGGTCATTTAGTGAGAAGAGTCAATTCAGCTATCACTAGCAAGTGATCAGATATGTCCTGGGAAGAATACACAAGTTAAAAGATATCTGGTAAAGTGTACATCCTCAATAGAAATATTTGTCCTAAATTGCATGTTGTGTACATTAGAATAAGTAGAACTCCTGTTTTTAGTGTTAAGATGCCATATGTCCGGGACACAAGGTAGGTAAGCAGATTTACTGGCTGGTGACTGCTAACCGCTCTTGTACCTTAGTGATGGAGTTGTGGATGGCCGAGGGAGAGATACTGATGGGGCCAGACAGTATAGCACAGGGTTTCGCTTCAATGAACGTTGAGGGTAGAACACACTATCCTCGAGGCTGAGCACTCATTTAACAAAGAAAACAAGTTTCTACTCCAAGTTCATCAGTTTTATTTTCGTACTTCAAATTTTAGCAGTTGATACGTTGTATACGTTTAAACGGAAATTTCTGACAAACATAATTCCATTCTTATGCAGTCATTGCATGATTTTCAAAATGTTTCCATCCACCCAATGCATTTTGGGTCCATGACAACATGACCCTTCGTCAGGGGTCTGAAAATTAAGCGCAAACAGGACCAAATTAGTCACTCTCACATTGTAGAAACAACACAATACATTGCACTTTATTACAACGCGATACCAAAGCAATTCCAAGTGATAACTCAGTAAAAATAAAACAACGGTAATTCACATGCTTTTACCAAAGTTGACCAGCAAATGCATTAAACTCTAACCAACGAATCTCAATAGCACATATTTAACGCTTGAGCTAAAATCTTTATCACTTACGAGTAACAGGACGCGGCAGCGTCTTCACAGTTGGGATTCAAATTCCGCGTGTGTGAACGGAAGTTCTAATGGCGAGATTTTAAATCACATGATTTGCGCTTTAAAATATTCTTCGGATTCTCACAAAATCAAAAACATCATAAACAAACATTGGCATTTGATCCAGACTGAACCGAATCTCAACAACTTGTTCGATAACAAAATCACGTTCGCCTTTCAAAGGTCCAAAAATCTCAAAGAACTGTTGAATACTCCGACTAAACCCAAAATAGCTTGGAAAGGCATGTCTAAATGTTTCAATTGCATCCATTGCAATAATGGTATCATTGGAAGGACAATCAGGCACCCCACGAAAGGTTTTCCAATCGATCTACATAATTCCTGTACATGTGACACCGCTAACTGCATTTATTTAATCAAATGTCCATGTGGTAAAATTTACATCGGCCAGACTGAGCGCAAGATCAAGGTCCGCATCACGGAGCATAAAAGTAACATCAGATTAAGCAACATGAAATCGACTTTGGCAAGCCATTGGAAAGACATGGGTTATCAAATCTCTCAATTGAAATTCATGGTGATCGAGACTATCCAGCAACGACCAGACATGGATCCTGTGAAACAGAGACTAAGGGCAGAATTTCATTGGATAAAAAAACTGAACTCAACCCAGCCCGTCGGGCTAAATGATCGGATTGAACATGCATGTTTTTTATGATTGTGGAAAGGACATGGACCCTACCTTAGCGGGGCGGCCGCCTCGCGCGGGGCCGACTTGTCTAACACCGATTACACTTTGTTCCCTTTCCCCAGGAGTTCTTCTCTCTCTCATCCCCTGCAGGTACGCCCGGACTCGAACACGGAAAACGGGATACCGGAAGCAGTTCTCCACGATCCCGGAAGTCCCGCCCCCAGGTTCGGCCCGGAAGGTAGAAAAGCCGACGATCCACCAGGAAGGGCGTTCCAACCAGCGGACTCGTGGCAGGAGGCAGCAAGGAAGGAACCGGAGCTGAGAGCGAGGAGCGAGGAATCGGAGAGTCGAGCTGAAGCAGAGGAGGAGGACGGCGACGGCGACGTGTGGTCTGAGGACTGGTGGAGTCCTCAGGAGGTGGCTGGAGAGCGGCCGCAACTCACCAGGGAGTTGCGGCGGGCCACGTGAGTAACCATTATCCGTCTCCGTGTGTCTCTGGTAGATAGCTGTAAATATTGTATAAAGCTGCACAACCCTGAGCACTATAGCCCTGTATATATATATATAGGTCCCTTCCACCCCGAGAGCAACCTGTTCACCCATCGCCCCCCTATCGTCAGTCTCTTCCACCTCCCCATCCACCCCTCCCTCACCCTCACCTCTTCCGTCCCCTCACCTCCCGGTGTCGGTGGTAGTACGTTGATTCCCGAGAGCGGAAGACTAACGGCCCTGTTTTGTTTTCTCTCGTCCCAACCCTCCGAGGCCCACCGGTGTATACCAGGATGCGACGACGCAACCGAGAGAGAAGGTGTTCGCCGGCCTGACGACCTCAGCCCAGCCGTGGGAAATCACCTGCTCTACATCCACATCGGACATCTTCGACCCTCCGGATACCATCAAGGACACCAGCGGTCCCCTCCCAGAGACTATATATCACCCCCTGTCTGAATCAACAATAAAACCAGCTAACCATAGCGCACTATATCTGGCCTCCCCGCTTGTTATTCCGGCCCGCCGAAGCCCACAGTCCACAATGATCCTTTTAAACTGAGCATTGACTTTTGACATTGTCTGATCCCCGTACATTGATTCAGTATCTCGATGTTTGAATTGTTTGTTTATTACAGCATGACTTTAAGTTACCATTTAGCACAATATATTGTCATTAGCACGTGATACACATAAAGTTTGAGATTCAAATTCTGAATCATTCCTATGCTGACTGTTCGGTAAGCTGAGAAGTTTTCTCACATGACCGGTTCAGCCGCGCTGCCATTGGCCGCGGGCCCGATCATGTGATTTAAAATCTCGCCATTAGAACTTCCGTTCACACACGCGGAATTTGAATCCCAACTGTGAAGACGCTGCCGCGTCCTGTTACTCATAAGTGATAATGATTTTAGCTCAAGCGTTAAATATGTGCTCTTGAGATTCGTTGGTTAGAGTTTAATGCATTTGCTGGTCAACTTTGGTAAAAGTATGTGAATTACCGTTGTTTTATTTTTACTGAGTTATCACTTGGAATTGCTTTGGTATCGCGTTGTGATAAAGTGCAATGTATTGTGTTGTTTCTACAATGTGAGAGTGACTAATTTGGTCCTGTTTGCGCTTAATTTTCAGACCCCTGACGAAGGGTCATGTTGTCATGGACCCGAAATGCATTGGGTGGATGGAAACATTTTGAAAATCATGCAATGACTGCATAAGAATGGAATTATGTTTGTCAGAAATTTCCGTTTAAACTTATACAACGTATCAACTGCTAAAATTTGAAGTACGAAAATAAAACTGATGAACTTGGAGTAGAAACTTGTTTTCTTTGTTAAATGAGTGCTCAGCCTCGAGGATAGTGTGTTCTACCCTCAACATTCATTGATATTTGTAAGGCACGTTCAGACTACGTGTGACGACTAGAGCACCGCCTTAAGAATAAATTAACTTTGTTGAAAATTTCAAAAACATCGAGTGCACCGGGATAACACTTTCCTTGTATTCAAACAGGGTTTCGCTTCTCATTTGTGGGCTCTATGTGCCGCTCTGGAGCCCCCTCCCCGTGAGAGGGACAAGGCCATAATCCAGTACTTGCCTACGCTGAAGCCTTTGGCCCAGGAAAGCAGGGACCTCAATGCACTTCTTACTGCGGAGGAGATACAACAGGCAGTCAAGTGCTATGCGCCCCTATTGATCCCACATCTGTTGGTGTTCTGCAAGGAGGTGTACACCGGTGGCTGCCTCCCATTGGATCTCGGATGCTACTATGTGTTGGCCACTCGGCTGGCAGTAGTGGTATGGTCAGTTGGCTCCATTCGGCTCCTCCGGATGGCGTCGGTTATGATGTTGCGGAACCTATATAGGCGCCACCCATGTGCACGGACGTCCGTTCTTTTCTTTCCGTGCCAGTTAAGCGCTAATCCGGTAAGAGCTACCCCTCTGTCTCTTTTTGACCGGTTTTTTCTCGCCTTTTGTCAAATTTGGAAATGATCTATCTTCATGTGCGAGGGTTGTTTTAGTGGAAAACCGGTTTCTAGCCATGCAATGCCTGCCACCACATGATGTCGTTTACCGACCCCCCACCTCCTCTGTCTTTGGTGTCTTGAGCGCGACCTTCACTTGAAGTCGTGCTCGGACTTATGGGCCATGGCTTCGAAGGTCTTGAGGGAACGGGCAATGAAGCTCCTTACGGCCTGAAAGTCGACACTGCCGAGCGAGACTCCGCGGAGGTCGAGATCCTGATCGAAGAAGAGGTGGTCACGGGACCACTCCCGGAACCATAAGTCCTCTTCATCCCACTCAAGGTCCTTAGAACACTCGGGGAAGAGGCATAAGAAGAAGAAGTCGTCCAAGCAGACTTCATCTTCACCTCGGCTGTTGTCCATCGTCAAGAGAGGTATGGAGCACCGCCGCTTTAGGCACAGTTCCGTGGAGCCAGAGCCTGGGTCGACTTTGCGCCTCCCTCCCTTTCCAGGAGCTGGAGCGACCCCCGCTCATATAAAATAAATTTATGAGGCCATGCGCCGTGTATTTGAGCGGGCCAACCCTGCTGACGAGCCTTCTGGCCCATGGGGTCGGAAGAGGTCCCATTTAGTTCTGAGCTGTCGGCTCCGGCAGTAGGACCTCATGGATCCTCCGGCGTTTGGACCCGAAGTCTGTGTCTGCGACGATGCATGTGCCCATTTGCAGTGCCAGCCCCATCCTCATCCCAGATGACACGGAGTCTGAACAACTTCACTCGACTCGGATTCCGATGTTTTATGTTGTTGACTGAGCACTTTGAGGATGTGCTAGGCTCGGGAGAGGAATGGGAAGGGCCTATGGACCCTCTAGAGCACCAGGACGACTCTGCAGAGCAGTTAGATTAGTATGGGGAACTTGCGGAAGCGAGTTGGCTGGACACTTCTTCAGATACTGGCATGCTCTCTCTGCCAACTGTGGCTACGGAGGAGGAGCCATCCTATGCCATGGTGGTGAAAAGGGCAGCTGAGGTCCTTGGACTAGATCTACCCTCCGTGCAGGTCAGGACTAATCTCCTGACCGATGTGCTTCAACCTGTGGCTTCCACTTCTGAGCCTCTTTTGCCCTTTTATGAAGCACTTACAGATGTCCTTCTAGGCATGTGGCCCAAGCCTAGCACAGGGGCTCCACTGAATAGGACAGTTGCATGTCGCCATGCCCAGCACTGGGTGATCCGAAGTCCCTCAGTCAACACCCCACCCCAGCGAGTTTGGTGATGCAGGCCTCTACTTCGCGGGATGCTTTCCCATCCGCCCCTCCGGACAGGGAATCCATGAGGTTGGATTAATTTGGGAAGAAATTGTTTTCTTCCTCCAGCCTGGCATTGCAGTTGGTGAATATCTCGTGCTTATTGGGCCGATTTTCCTACTGCCTTTGGGAGGCTGTTGCGCAAGTGCTGCCACAAGTCCCGGAGGAGGACCGGGCTGTGCTCGCCCTAGCAGCAAAATTCACCATTCGGTGTGGCATAGATACAACAGATTCACTGGGCAGATAGATTTCAACAACAGTGACCTTAAGGTGCCACACCTGAACCTACGACCAGATCGTGCTGCCTCTTCCTTTCTCCTCATGGCCAATCTTCCTTTCGTGGCAACAGAAGGGGTTTCAAGACGCGTCAGCCCTATCCCAACCACCGTCCTGCACAGACTGCCCAAGCCGTGTTAGGACGTATACTCAGTGTATTCCAAGCCTGGAATGAAGGCCAGAAGTCATCGACCACCCTGCCCCTGGCAGCCGCAGCCTCCAAGCACTCCTAGTTTGAGTCTGCAAGACCACAGTACCCCAGTTGATGGGAGAATTTGTCACCATCTCCCCCACTGGAGATCCATAACATCGGTCAAGTGGGTCTTGCAGATTATTCAGGAGGGCTATCCTCTGCCTTTCCTTTCTTTTCCTCCTCCCATTCTGCCAAATCAGGTAATGCTGACGGAGGATCATCTGAAATTGCTCCAGGAGGAAGTTACAGCTCTCGTGGCCAAAGGAGCTATAGAAAGGGTACCTGTTTCAGAAGCAGACAGTTGTTGTTGTTCCTGCTACTTTCTTTTTCCGAAGAAGAACAAAAGGTTGCGGCCCATTTTAAATCTTGGGACTATCAATCTCTTCCTCAAAAAGGAGAAGTTCAAGATGCTCCCTCTAGGTAGACCAAGGGGACTGGTTGGTAGCGTTGGACCTGCAGGATGCTTATTTTCACATCCCCATCCTGCCGGGCCACAGGAATTAGCTGCGGTTAAAGATAGGCCGCGAGAACTTTCAGTTTACCATGCTCCCCTTCGACCTTACCAATGCCCCTCGGGTATTCACCAAGGTGATGGCAATGGTCACAGCTCATCGGCGAAGGTTAGGGGTTGTTGAAGGCATGCTCTCCCCAGGCAGTCATTTCCCAACTTCAGACTATGGTGGACCTACTGCATTCTCTGGGGTTCTCTATAAATGTGTCAGTCACACCTGACTCCTTCTCAGATGCTCCCTTCCATTTGAGCAGTTCTGAACACAGTGCAGTCTCGGGCCTATCCTCACGAGCTGCGAGTCCAGTATATTCAGATTATGATTCTGATGTTTAGGTCTCTATCCTGGATTTCGGTGAGACTGACTCTGAGGCTTTTGGCCTCGTGGCCTTCTGCATCCTGTTGATAAAGCCTACCGGGTGGCATATGCAGGCTCTGCAGTGGGACCTGAAGTTCCAGTGGGCATAGCATTGAGGAAATCTCACTGACATGGTCTAGATCTCGGAAGGAACTGCAAGAGATCTGCAGTGGTGGTTGATGAACTGCGATTGGGTCAACGGCAGACCCCTTCCCTTTCCCCAGCCAGAATTCACAGTGATTGACAGATATGTCACTTCTGGGATACGGGCGGCCATCTGGGAGGGGTGGAGATCAGAGGACACTGGTCTCAGGCGGAGTCAGAGCTCCACATTAATCTGTTCGAGCTCTGAGCGATTCAATTGGCATTGAAAGCATTTCTTCCCTCTGTCGAGGGGAAGCTAGTGCAGGTGTAACCAGACAACAACCCCGCCATGTGGTACTGCAATAAGCAGAGCGGGGTGATGTCGTGGACCCTTTGTCAAGAGACTCTGTGTGTCTGGACTTGGCTGTAATGGCAAGGCTTAACTCTGATGGTTCAACACCTGGCAGGTTCTTTGAATTCCAGGGTGGATGAACTCAGCCATCGATGCCTAGCAGATCACGAATGGCGTCTCCAGTCGGAGGTGGTGCAAAGTCTCTTTCAACAGTGGGGAGAACCTTGGTTATATTTGTTTGCCTTCGAAGACAATGCGCAGTTTCAGCAATACTGCGCGCTGGGGTTTCCAAGGCAGCTATCGTTTGGCGTCACCTTTCGTCACAAGTGGAGCTTAGGCCTGCTGTACGCTTTTCCGCCCATCCAACTCCTGCCCAGGGTTCTGAAGAAGATCAAGAGCGACCGGGCCCAAGTCATTCTTGTGGCTCTGGACTGGGCAAGGAGAATCTGGTATTCAGAGCTTCTGAAAATGAGCATCGATCCTCCGATCAGGCTGCCCTTTCAGGAGGATCTTCTGTCGCAGCAGCTGGGGAGGGTTCTCCACTCAAACCTGTCAACTCTGCGCCTTCAGGAATAGAGATTGAGCAGCAGCAGTTGACGGCTTTTGACCGTCCTCCCGAGGTTTGTGATTGTATTCTGGCGGCCAGGCAGCCCTCCATTAAGATGGTATACGCCTGCTGTTGGCAGAAATTTGTATTATACTGCACAGAAAGGTCTACTGACCCTCTTTCTGCTTCTTTTTCTACTGTCCTGCTTTTCATTCTAACCCTTGCCCAACAGGGCTCTGCTTTGGGAATGCTCAAGTGTTATCTCTCTGCTCTATCTGCTTTTTTGCAGCTGCCAGACCAACCTTCTCTTAAAGTCTCCTACTGTACGAAGATTTCTAAAATGGCTGGCTCACTTGTTGCCACGCACGCCCTTTGTTATGCCACAGTGGGACCTTAATTTGGGCCTCACCTATCTGATGTGTGCTCCCTTTGAACCTCTACACAATTGTCCCCACTGGCTGTTGCTCATCAAAACATCCTTCTAAGTAACACTCAGGCTTTTCTTTTTGCCAAAGGTTGTGACCCTATTCCGTTTGGGGCAATCCATCACGTTGCCCACCTTCTTTGCTCCCCTGAGTCCCGCTAAGAAAGAGGAGCATCGCCATCAACTAGACCCAAAAAGAGCGTTGTTCTACCTTGACCGCACAAAAGGGTTCCTGGTGAATGACCAACTCTTTGTGGGGTACGTAGGAGCAAAGAAGGGGAGGGCAGTGCCGAAAAGAACCATTTCTCGCTGGGTTGTTCTCTGCATTATAATTATCTATGGTCTAGCAAAGACGCAGCGCCCTGAGGGATTATGGGCCCATTCCACCAGGGGAAAGGCTGAGACTGCGGCCTTGGCTCCTGGTGTCCCAATTCAAGACATCTGCCTTGCAGCAACATGGGCATCATTGCACACGTTTGCAAAACACTACTGCCTGGATGTATTGGTCTGCAGCTCACCGCTGGGATTGGGCATCTAATTCAAAGGTAAGGAATCTGCAGCTAGAAGTCTCTATCAGATGAACAAGTTACTTACCTTTAGTAATGCATTATCTGGTAGAGACTCTATCTAGCTGCAGATTCCTTACAGCCCCACCCATGCCTCCCCATTTTGTGGACTAAGGTTGAAGGGCTAGGGTTACTCCTCCTTTCAGGGCCCCGTGTTTCACATGACTGCATCAGTTACTTTGTGGCTCTGCGCTTCTGGTATGGAAAAAAATGTACACCTGTGCGCCTGGTTGGCGCATATATAGGTACCGCAACGGCATAACTGACGCTGCCGACGACGTCACTTGGAGCCAAATGAAGCCACCCTACGGTGCGCGCAAGGGTAATTGCTCAGCAAAAGTTTCCGGTTCCAGCCTGACGCTGGAAAAATTCAAAGGTAAGGAATCTGCAGCTAGATAGTCACTACCAGATGTGTTACCAAAAGTAAGTAACTTGTTCATCTCAGTTATAGTTTATTTAAATAGCAAGCAATATTTCACAGAATGTAAGTAGGTGAAAATCTAAAGGGGCTTCATTATTAATTGTTTATACTGAAGATGTTCAACAATGTACAGACGGTATAAACGTGAACAAAGGGTATTTAAAGAGGAGCACAGATTAAAGGACTTGAGTCTGAGTTTTTATCCACTAGCCGTAAACATCGTACCTTGGTAAAGGCTATGGAGAAGTCACTCTGAGTCTTCCTACTCTCTTACCTGCAGATTCAACAACATAGCTGCAGAGACAAAAACAGCAGCTGCTGGTTTTTTAGGTCTCGCCTGCCAATGCGCTTGTGCATTGCTGGCGAGAGATATAGAGGCTAAACCAAGCTCTGATACCATCGCGGATTTCATCGAGTGCATGTGGTGCTCGTGCACGCGCTTGCCCGTGCCTCCTGCATCCAACTTCAAAGGGATCCGCTCCCCCGCCCCCTGCTTCACACTTTTCACGGCCGCCAGACCGTGTCTTGCATTTCTCCTCCCCTCTCCCCACAGCAATGCCAAGAGCTTGTTTTTTTAGCTGGGGCGCCTCAGTTCCTTGTTTTGCCCTCACCATCCCTCACCCCTCTTTCTCTAACTTTCCTGCCCTCCATCGCCGCCGGCCGTCAAGCATTTTCTGCCTGCAGTCAGAGCTTGTTGAATCCGTGTTAAATGTGCACAGCTTCCCGCTTGTTTTTTTAGCTGGGGCGCCTCGCCATGCGCTGGTAGATAGCCTTATTTGACATAAGAGCACCTCTCACTGCAAGCCAAGCAACTAATTTCTTTACCTCTCCTTGCTATGTTAATTGCCCTCCTTTCGCTCTACTCTTTCCTCTGTTCCTCTTTTTGACTTTCATTCTGCATCTACTTTTAGCTCTCTCCCTCCTTCTCGAAATCTCCACCTTTCTTTTGAAGAATGTTTCTCCCTGCCTTTCTTGTTTTCTGCCTTGGGCCAGCCCTGTGTTCCTCTCTCGTTCTCCCACTCAGCGGACCCTCCCTTTCCATTTTATTTTTTTCTTTCGCGGTGCTCGCTCTCTCACTTTCATTTGCTTCTCACTTCGCTTATCCCTCTCGTTCTCACTCTCCTATTCCCGTCTCTTACCTTTGCCCCCAATGTCCCCCGTAGCTTCATTTGGCCCATCCCACCCCTCTCGTTCATTTCCACTTTCTTGTCTGTTTCCTCCCTCCTTATCATCTTTCTCATTTCTTATTATGCTCCTCTCCTCTTTTTTCTTTCATATCTTTCTTTTCCCTTGCAGTTCCTTATTTTTCCCTCGCCACCCCTCCCCCCTCTTTCTCTAACTTTCCTTTATCTTTTATTCGTCATCTAGATTTCCTCTATTTTCCATCCATCGCATTATTCCCTCCTCACATCTGCCAACATTGTCCCTATGTATCTGAATTTGCTCTCTCTACCACTCCCTTTCATTGCAACTCTCGACCCCCCTCTCCCCTCTCCCCTCCCTCTTGTATCCCTGATTCATCCACTCTTTTTCATCTTTCTCTGTCTTAAATCCCACGTCCCTCTAGTTTCGCGTTCTCTTCGCCCCACATTTTCGCCCTCTTGTCATTCTGTTCTGTTTGTAACCCTTTCCTGTTTTCATTGCCCATTGTTCCTCTTCCATTCCTGCCACTGTATTCACTTTATCTCCATTGCTCCTTCCATCACCCCACCCCACCCACTATTTCTCTTTTTTTTTCTCATAGGGATAAATTATTTCTGTGTATTGCGTGTGTCTGTACTGTGCATAGTCATTTCACTTTATGCGCCTCATGCGAAGTTACTCCTGTTGGCGCTTTTATAAACTATTTCTCCCTCAAAGATATAAGCTAGTCAAAAAGCAAACAAAAAGCAAACAAAAGTCTCCCTCTGCCTTCCCGAACACACTCAGCAGCTGGTTTCTACCCGTCCCCCAATCAACCCCCTCCCTGTTTGATTAATGGCTTTGCATTTGTACGGGATAGCAGTAAACATGCCAGAGGCGCCAGACATTCTCCTTAAGTGTTCTTTCCCCCGGGAGAAGAGTAATTTTACGCTCAACTCCAAACCTACAAAAGGTTGTACTTTTTTCAAATTATCAATAAATAGTACCCTAAACAGTAATGTTTGTGGGGTAAAATTGGAATGTCACTATGTTCATCTCAGTATTTCACCCTATTAGCATTATGTTGGGGGTTTAAGCCGATGTAGGTATATATTTTTTTCTAAAATACTTTGATAGTCACACACAACGTAAAGGAGTGTTTGTATTATTTTGTTTGCACTACATTTTCTGTCAGTATATTTGCCGTCGATTGCACCATGCTGCCAGCATTAGAACATACGTGCAGGCAATTGCACCACGCTGCTAGCATGACAACCTATGTGCAGGCAATTTCCCCGTCTCATCTTGATGCTCCATGTGCAGTTGGTTACACTCTGTTCCATCCTGACAATGCACATGCAGCCAGTTTCACTCCAAGCCATTCTGACAATGCACGTGCAGTTGATTCCATCCTGACAATGTTCGTGCAGTCAGTTGCACCCCCGGTGCCAAACTAACAATGCACGTGCAGTCAGTTTCAATCTGTGCCATACTGACAATGCACGTGCCATCTGTTCCATCCCAGTGCTATACTAACAATGCACATGCAGTTGGTTTCTTCCACCCTGTGCCATCCTGACAATCGAGGTGCAGCTAGTTCAATCCCGGGGCTATAATTACAATGCACATGCAGTTAGTTGTACACAATGCTATATTGACAATGCATGCACAGTCAGTTGCACTCTGTGCCATACTGACAATGCACGTGCAGTTGGTTCCACCCCGGGCCATTCCGACAACGTGCCCGCAGTCTGACAGTGCACCACATCCAACCAATAGAGTTGGAAAAGAGCAAGCCAGTCTTATTTTTACACTTTCGACATTGCCCCTGTATTCTGCGAAAGACCCAATAATCAGTTTGTGTACAAGAATTTGAATGGTTGACTAGGCCTAATGGCTCAGTGAGTTGAACAACTGCCGAAAACAAACGCATTGATGGGGAAATCATGAATTCGAATACCGGCAAGACTCGCCCCGCCCCGCTACCCCCCCCCTCCCACAGCAATGCCAAGAGCTTTCCCAACGTGCGCCACTCTCTCTCTGTTGCCACACGCATTAGTAGGCAGCCCACCCCCTCCCCATTGCTCACTGGTTGTTTTTTACTTCCTAAATTGTAGTTTCTGGACACCCGTTAACCTTGACGCCGGCTTTGTTTTCTCAACCATTAACTCTGTGACCATTCGTTGGACTCACAATACTTCACACCGTAAACAGCATCACTCAACAACACAGCATCACTCAAGGCAACAGCATCACTCAGCGCCAGAGATTCACTCAGCGCCACAGATTCACTCAGCGCCACAGATTCACTCAGCACCACTAAATGCCACAGCACCCCTCAACGCCACAACACCACTCAACGCCACAGCATCACTCAATACCACAGCATCCCTCAATGCCACAGCATCACTCAACGCCACAGCATCACTCAACGCCACAGCACCACTCAACGCCACAGCACCACTCAACGCCACAGCACCACTCAACGCCACAGCACCACTCAACGCCACAGCACCACTCAACGCCACAGCACCACTCAACGCCACAGCACCACTCAGCACCACTGAAGGCCACATCATCACTCAGCACCACTCAATGCCACAGCACCACTCAGCACCACTCAATGCCACAGCACCACTGAACGCCACAGCATCACTCAGCACCACTGAACGCCACAGCATCACTCTGTGCAACCATTCAACAACAACTGGTTCTAATATGTTCTCTCAATGTTTCAAGCTTTATTACAAATGTCACAAACAGATGTTAATATTTCACTTCTGTTGTTGGATTTTCATCACAATAAAATACACTGAACATAATCTTCCCAAAAGGTATTTACAAAAGTTTAAGCTATTTCCATTATAAATTACAATAAGTTTTAATTAAGTATTAATTATTTTAAAAAAATAAAAGCCATTGTTATTTGTAATATTAAAACAAAAACATCTAAGTCATGTAAATACAACACCTATTGCATTACAAATTCTATAGGTGTCACGTTTGCGAAAGTTAAAACTATTGGCATTGTAAATGACAAAGCTATTATTTTCGTTATTTTCAAAACTAACACATAAATAAAATATTTGCCATTTACAATACCAATAGCTCAAACATTCCTAATGCGAGACCTATTGCATTGCAAATGCTTGTTTTACTGAATATTGCTTCTTTTGTTCAGTTATGGTGTATGAATGTCAAAGCTACTCCCTTGCTGTGCAAATTTGCCAGCCCGCGGATCTCGTTGGGAAGGTAAATTTGCACGTCAAGGGAGTAGCTTCGACAAATGTTAAATGTTTGACACCATTGAGTCATGGAGACAAATTTCGGCATGAGATATTTAAAAAGAACTAATATCCATTGGGTATCATTTTTTTTTTTTTTTGTCCTCATACGCCATCAAAGATATTTTCGGTATTGATTATACTGAGAATCGTTATGGAAGCTCTTTTTGCAGACACCCAATATGAATCTTACGGTACCACCATGTCTATAGTCAGCTCAGTCTTAAACTTTACCAGACCCTTGGACTGATCTTAGGGTGTTTCGTTCCGCAGAAAGGCATAATCATTGGACAAAGTTGATTTAAAGTCCATCGAGCCAGTTAATGCAAGGAGTCCAAAAATGCTTCCTTATCTTCCATACCACTTTATCTAAGCTAAGGGTGTGCCTGATTGCCCTGGCCCATTCTAAATATATTGGTGCCTTAGTACTCAGCCACAATTTACATATTTCTCTCCGTGCTAAAATAATTAGGTATAAAAATAACTTATTACTATCTTGAGATACTATCTCATAATTGGAGGGAATTCCAAAAAATATTTGTTGTGTACTAACCTGTATTTCATACCCAAAGAGGGCTTTCATACCTTCTTGTACTTCAGACCAAAATTGTGATAGTTCGGGGCAAGTCATAAACATATGGAGATCATCCGCTTTTTCCAAAAAGCACTTTGGACAGCAAGGAATAGGCCCCTTTGAAATCTTAGCAATCCTGGCCGGAGACCAGTATTCCCTATGGAGAGAAAACAAGTGGTTCCGCTTTAAATTGGCAGGTGAGACCGTAAGATGTAGCAAATCAAAGGATACTTGCCATAAGGTCTGCAGGTCGGCATCCGGAACTTGATCTCCCCATAGGTGTTCTGGGAGGCAGAACTCTCCGTCCTCTCCTTCAAGGAATGTCCAGTATAGAGTCGATGTTTTGAGCAGAGTTGTTTCTTCATTAGTAGTTTATCCAGGGTAGATTTAGCACCTTTGCCTTCTGTGACAGCCTGATCCCAACTTTTTATTTGTAGATACTTAGATTTGGATATATTTTTGTCTATAAGAGTAGAAATGTCTTCCCAGCTCAAGAGATTACCTTCAGGCATTAGCTGGCCCCATAATCTGATGTTTGCGCTCTGGAGAGCTAAGGATAATGTATCTTTAGTCCATTCAGGGGCGCCCGAAGAGTCCCAAATTGGTGCTAAATTGGCATAATATTGGATGTTGAGCTTTTTCCTTACTCTGGCCCATACATATGCCATGTCTCTAAGAACCTTTAGACGCACTTTTTTAAAAAATCGCATATCTCCGAACTTAAAGATAAAAGCGTGAGACCCTCCCTGAGTCTCAGAAAGCAAATTTTGAAACATAATGTCTGTTTCTGTACCCCCTAAAGTATCAAATAAACTAATTCCGGCTTTCAATAATAGGGTCCAGGCATACACTCTCAGATCAGGTGCGCACAGCCCACCTTTGCCTTTTTTCCTTCGTAGTTTTTTCCAAGAAATTCTTATACCTTTTGAGGCCCAGATAAACGAGTTCCATTTAGCTTGTATTTTAGTTAATTTAGCTTCTTTAAAAGCAAGTGGAATGTTCTGAAATATATATATTATTTTGGGTAACAACATCATTTTTACTATATTGATCCTACCAATTAAAGTCAGAGGCAAGAGTGACCAGTTTTATAGGGAATCTGCCATTTCTTTATCGATCTTTTCAAGATTTATTTCCGCAAGTTGGTTTATATCCTGTGTAATTTGGATTCCCAGATATCTGATTTAATTTTTCAGAATTGGAATGTAGTTAGTCTGAGGAATATTCCAACACATACACTCTGATTTAGCTTGATTAATCAGGTATCCAGAGACTTGACCAAATTGCTCTGCCGCTTCGTAAATAAGTGGAATTGATTTGATAGGGTCAATGGTATATAACATCAGATCGTCCGCATAAAGTGTGACTTTCTTCACCCAGTTCTTATATTTAAAGGATAGAATATCTTGATCTTGTCTGATCTTTTCTGCGAAGGATTCCATGTATTAATCGAATAGTAAAGGTGACAGCGGACACCCTTGTCTTGTCCCCCTTTGGATTTTTATGGGAGAAGATAGGCTACCTTTTATCAATAATCTAGCCATCGGAGCTTGGTAAAATGCTGCTATTGTACCACAAAAGTTTTTCCCCAAATTGACCTTTTCTAATACTTTAGTAAGGAATTCCCAGTTGACATGGTCAAAAGCCTTTGCGGCGTCCAGGATAATAACTGCTAGTGGGATTTTGTATTGAGAAGCTACATCTATCGCTCCCACCAATGCTTGTGTGAGCTCTTGTATAGAACGACCCTTTATAAAGCCCTTCTGGTCTGCATGTAGAAGTTTGGCTGCTCATCCGTTTAGTCTTTTTGCTGTTATATTTGCCATTAACTTATAATCAGTGTTAAGAAGGGAGATGGGCCTATATGAGTCACACTGATATGCTCTCTTCATTGGTTTTAAAATGAGAACCACTATGGCCTCGATCCAAGAAACAGGGATATTATCTCCTTCCTCAAATATACCACGTTTAACTTAGACACAGCTACACTCCCAATAGTCTGGGACACGTACAAAGCCTTTTTTAGAGGGCGATTACTAGCATATCAGTTTGCAAAACATAAAGCACATAGGGCACAAATCACACAGATTGAAGAAAGAATAAGGGCCTTAGAACAAGCTGTGCTAGTCTCCGGCTCCCCAGACGAAGAGAATAACAATAAAAAAGATCTCCTAACCTGTAAATTAGAACTAGAGCAGGTATTAGATGGAAGGCTGAGGAAGCGTTGGCAGGCTAGTGCATTAGCACATTTCGAATATGGAGAGGCCAGCGGAAAACTCTTAGCCTGGAAAACTAAAAAAGATAATGAAAAGAACTCCATAAAGGAAGTGCAGATCATAGATACGGATGTGATTTCTGAGAACAGGCTAGATATTGAACAGGTCTTTTTCCATCATTTCGAGGAAGTTTATAGAGAAGATTTACGCCCTCAACAACAACTATTATATTCATGGCTCGACCAATACCAGGTTCAAGCTTTAGATGACCTGTCCTCCTATAATCTTAATAGAGAGATAAGCTCCACTGAAATAGCTGTGGCGATAGATTCTGCCAAGAATAATAAGGCTCCAGGCCCTGACGGGTTACCATCAGAAATTTATAAACTATTAGCTCCAGTAATCATACCCATTTTGAAAAGGCATTGGGTATCATATTGTATGTATATTTTACCTAATTGGTGTTACTACCAGGAGTGGTACTAGAGATCAGTGTTATGGCCCTGACGAAAAGCCTCGGGGTAATGGCTTGAAAAATGTTAACCGCGAGATACACATGCATAGATGTGTGCCTCTCCTCTTCCCGTGTTTAATAATACCAGCAAGAGGATTGAATAAAATATTTAGTTATTACTAAGCTAGGTATTTTTTAACCTTAGGGTAGACCCTCTCACTCTTATACCACCTATTGCTTTATAGTATTCAACTTATAAAGTGCTCCCACATCTTTGTTGGTAGCAGTACACCTCATCCCACTGCGGGATGAGACGAACCCTATGATGAAGCATGCCACCATGGGACATCTTGGTTAGCAAGGGTTATTTTAAGAAAATTTCTGTTTTCCTAAAAACTATAAAGAACAGTGAAAAGATAGCTTATTTAGCACAGAGAGACTCTTCTTGGTTGTTAGATTGAGCAAATGAGGCAGAGTCCTCTATATCCTGGCCTCTATCTCCCCCTTTTTTTAATTTAATTTTTTTCGGGGTTAGGCAGCTAAATAAACTTTGATAAGCACTGATTCAAAAGGTTTGGAAAACACTGAGAAAACACCACTGAAAACTGAACAGCCTACCCATCGTACGTTTCAAATAGCTTAGCCACACTCAGTCAAATTTGCATGGCTCAGAAAGCTAACATTAATATAGAAAACATTCTGTTGTTGAGGATGTCTTTGTGACCCTGATTACTTAACTTCCAATGAATTCCATGAGCAGACCTTTTTCAATATTTAGTCCTCCTATAAGCTTCAGGCATTTATATGGAGCAAAAGAAAATTGAGGCCATCTAATGAAATATTCGAAAAAGACTACCCATCTGACGTTGATCTTGACCATATCAGAGGGAGTTTGTGCACCCCCTCAGATCCACTTTTCAGAGCAAATGAATAATCATAGGTCCTTCTAACATCAATGTGACATTCACTACTCCAACCAGTTCTCTAAAAGTGACCATAAGTCTGCCTTGTTTCCTGGTCGACTAATTTGCAGGTTGGTCTAACACATTGTAACTAAATTTAAGACACACTTTTCACAGCTCTCTCCCCTTGTGAACAGTAATAAGTAGAAGAGAAGAAGACCTTTAGTGGTTTTCATCTGTACCAACTACACCCAAAAATACCAAAATGGCACTTAACCCTTATTTCGTTTTAACATACAAAGCAAATGCAAATTCTTAATGTGTGCCAAAAAGATCTTAAGACTGGGCAAGGAAGTAACACATTAAAATCATCAACATTTTCTGATAGAAACTTCTTACAGCAGATTCCTCACCTTGGAATATTCTCTAGGCAAAAGATTGGATCTGGAAAATATTGAGCAGCACCTCTGTGCGCTGGAATGAGGCGTTGATGGGCTCAGCATTGGTGGTGTCTGAGTCAGAAGTGACACTATGGTGCCCCATTAAGCGACAACCCAGCGAGCTGACATCAGTTACTTGCTTTTTGTGCCAACAGTGTGAATCCGGAGAACTACTTAAGTCATTTTTTTACCAACTTTTTTTACCCTTTTGTTGATTATTTTTTAGCTTTTGCTCCGGGTGTGCTGGGATATGTCTCCTGCAAAACTTACCGGATTTAACCCTTTTAGGGAAGGACATAGACAGATGTCTGTGTCTGATTGCAACTTGTTCTACCTCTGGTGCATGGGGTTGGACTACGACCCTAAGGCCTGCTTTGAGTGGAAGTCGATGGATGGACCACTGCGCGATTGTTCGAGCGGCCAGTGAAGCTCCTGGTGGCATGCCAGGATAAGGCGCCACACCATTCCTAGTCCCGGTCTCAGTCCTGTTCACTAGTTAGATCTTGGAGTCATTCCCAGAGCTGTTCCCATGTATGATTGTCTTGGCATTCCAAGACCTTCCTCCACGTCCAGTAAGCACAAGAAGAAGATGAAGCATTCTTCATCTTCCCAATCCAAATGCCTTGCTTTTAGGCCCACTCCCGCAAATATGTATTTTTTCTGTTGGTTACATTTTCATGTTACAATTAACTTATATGTGAAAAGTATTTTGGATTGAATTTTTTGTGTCGGACACTATTTTGTGTTTTATGTTAGTCACTTCTTGGTTTTGCGGTCCCCTCGGAGTGGTGGAAATTGGAGGACTCTTGTCTCCAGCAGAGTCCTAGCTCCACATCAACCTCCTGGAGCTAGGGGCAATTTGATTGGCCTTGAAATCTTACTCCCATCCGTCAAAGGAAGGTTGCTTCAGCTGCTCATGAACAACACCACTACCATGTGGTATTACAGCAAACAGGGTAGGGTGGGATGGGGGTTGTGGACCCTTCGCCTCGAGAGCTGGTTGGAGTGACAGGACATCTTCCAGGTTTTACAGCCCCTAGCGGGATCTCTGAACACCCTGACAGATAAGCCGCCGATAGTCATGCGGATCACTAATGGCAACTTCATGCGTAGGTCGTGCAAGGTCTCTTCCGAGAATGAGGAAAACCTTGGCTCGATCTGTTCGCCACGTCTGAGAATGCAAAATGTCATCACTTCCAATAGTTTGGAGTTTCTAAAGCGTTTCTCGCTCGGACACGTGTTTTATTTGGATTTGTACCCGGGACTCCTGTACACCTTCACGTCAATACTGCACCTCCTTTAGTTCTCAAGAAGCGCAGGACTGATCAGGCTGAAGTCATCCTGGTGGCTCCAGACTGGGCAAGGAGTATTTGGTATCCCAATCTCCTGAGTATGAACTTCTTTTATGCGATCAGGCATCCCTCCAGGATGACCTTCTGTTGCAGCAGCAGGACAGGGTTCTGTGCCCGAACTTACCCTCACTCCACCTTCATGTGTGGAGATTGAGCAGCAATGATTAAATGCCTTTGATCTGCCTCCCGAGATCTGTGATGTGATCTAGTAGTCAGGTGTCTCTTGACAAAGACTGCATACACCTTCCATTGGTGCTTGTCATAAAGTTGATCTGCTCCCATCCCCCTTGTCAGAGGTCTTACTGTTTGTGTTGTCCTTAGCCCACCAAGTCCTTGTCCTGGGTACCGATAAAAGTTACTTTTCAGCCATGTCTTCTTTTTTGTGGTTGCTGGATCAGCTGTCACTATTTGTCACCCGTTGTGACTTGTTTTTTTAAGGACTTGGAACATTTATTCCACCTGCTCCTTTCATCATGCCCCCATGGAACCTTAATTTAGTCCTAACGTTTCTCATGGGCTCACCATTCAAGCCCCGGCATATAGCTGTGCTCTCAGACTTCTAACCCTCAAGATGGCTTTCTTTTTTTTTAATGTTTTTATTATTTTGTAAAACAAAACGGTCACAATATATATCAGCATTTGAGACATATCACAATTAACACATCACAGTACTTGTACAACAAACGTTTCATTTCTATTCAGCCATCTATAATTACTCATTCCATTGTCTCTTTTTTATCTCCATCTCACTAGTAGAAGAGGTAAACAGTTTTGAAGCGTGAATCTTTTCTGGATTCACTATGTTGTGCATTATTCCGCCATCTAGTCGTTGGGTCTGGAACTTTTTTTTTGTTTGTTGTTGGTGGGCGCTGACGACGTAGTACCAGTTGTTGCCATTCTGTGATGTCGACGTACTTCCTTCGGAAGTCCCACCTTTGGTAGACATCTTCCCATTTTTTTTTTGCCGTTGGGTCTGGATCAATACGGAGAAGCTCCTGAGATTGGAGAGGAGAATCGTGGAAAAAACGGGAATAATCGTTCGAACAAAACAGTAGAGCGGAGCCCCCCATTTTTATCTTTAAATCTACGATGACCTCAGCTCGACGAAGAGAAGAAATCTAAAACTTCGTTGACAAACAGATCATGAGCATGTAGGGAGCTCCCTGGGCGCGGTAATGGACAAAACGCCATTCTAGTTTTGTAAGAACTACCACCACAAATAAGCTCAAAAGGATCAGCACCCGGGCTGTAACCTTTGCCTGCCGCTGGACCATTGAAGCGACGACTGTAACGCCTGCTCCGTCTTCACCCTGAAGACGTTGAGGGTAAGAGAAAGGCAGCAGCGACCCAATTACAACATTCAGGGTCAATGACCATAGCCATCGTTGCGAGACCTGGACCTCTCCAGTAAGAAGGAAGACAACGTCGCAGAAGGTCCAGAAGGCGACGAGGAAACAGAAGCTTTGGTCGTGGAAGTCGAGGGGAAGACTTCGAAGGAGTAAGAGAGCCGTCGACCTAAAAAAAAAAACAGAAGAGTTTCGAAAGTCTGATTTAAAAACACAAAAGGGATCCTCGGCGTCTAAGCATTCGGTGACTGTAGCTGCATCCAAACAAAAACGGACCGTAGGATCCTTCGATAAGGACTCCGGAGCGGCAAAGGTCCTTGAAGAAAACAGAACGTCGAAGGACAGTCTAAAGAAGGACGCCTCAGCGTCGAAAAAAGAGAGACCGAAGCAAACATCAACGAAATCGACGGAAAGCGGACAATCTAGGCACCGGAACACATGAGGCCGAGATTGAGAAAAAGAGAAGAAGGCTCGAAGCCGAAATAGCAAATATCCTGCAACGCAAAAAAGATTTCGACAAAAGCTTGAAGCAATTCAAGATACCGCCGAAAATAAGGGAAACAGAAACCTAAGGGGTTGCCAAAGAAACAATACCACCAAGTACCCCAGAAATAATCGAAGAAGAGGAGGAAGGTTCTTACTTTTTCATGGAAGATGTCGAACAAGACGAACAAGCGTACTCTGAATCGTCGAACTCGGAGACTCAAGAGTTCCAGTGGCAAGACCTCGACGCCGAATCGCCCGAAGTGTCTGTAGAATCATATCCTTTGAGGCCATCTCCCCCAGATGACATTGGCATGTATAACCAGGTGATAAAGAAGGCTGCAGAAACATATGGGATTCAGCTAGAGGAAGAAAAACCTCAAGGCTGTTTTTTATTGGCGACTTGATGCCTTAACAATCTAGGAACCAATTCCTACCAATGCTACCTAGTGTATTATACCAGGGGAAAGAGGCATTCAAGCAGCCTGCTATTTGCAAGGCTATAACACCAAGATCAGAGGAAAAATATAAACACTCCTCTAAAGACCCTATATACATCAGGGGATCAGTGCCAGCTGACTCTATCATTGCCTCAACAGCCAGGAAAAGGGCAAATGTGCTCACTACAGTGGGACCACCTCCTGACAAAGAAAGTAAAAGGATGGACCTTGCAGGACGAAAGATGGAGTGAAGCGCAGCAAACCAGTGGCGCATTGCACATTCCAATGCATTGCTCAACAGGCATGCGTACCAGCACTGGGAAGAGGTTGGGGAACTGTTACAAAAGCTACCAGAACAATTCCAAAAAAGAGCAAGCCACCTGGTGGAAGAAGGCAAGAACATTGCAAACACATGTTTAAATTCTGCCCTTGATGATGCTGAAACATCTAGCAGACAAATGATGATTGACATAACGGAAAGGAGAAACGCATGGCTCAGAATCTCAGATTTCAAGCCAGAAGTGCAGAGCAACATCATTAATTCTCCATTCAATGGTGAGCAGTTGTTTGGAACGAAGGTTGATGACAAATTAAATCAACTAAAAAAGGACAACGAAACTGTAAGATCCATGGGAGCCTTGCAGTTCAGAGGTATGCGTAGAGAGGCGCACCATCAAGGAGGCCACCAGGAAGAGGTACGCAACAACCTACTACCTCGCACCAAGGTTACCAGCAAGCATACCAAGCCGGGAACCAGAACACACAACAGGGACAGTAACAAAGCGGGCACTATCAAGGAAGAGGATCCTTTCGAGGGCTTCCCCGTGCCAGAGGTCAGACACAAAGGGGTGGACAACAGACCGCTACCAAGTGACTGCACTCACACAGAGGTACTCTCACAAAGACCAACAGTGACAGTACACACAAACAAAAGGAAGCAGTTAACAAAACAAATGTACACCAATTTACAGTTCCTCCAACATACCACTCCAGTAGGAAGCAGACTAACACTTTTTCAAGAAAGGTGGAAAGAAATAACCACAGACAAGTGGATTCTAAACATAATACAGTACAGTTACTGTATAGAACTAGCGAAACAGCCTCCACACAGGAGGGCAAGACAAAAGACACATTCAAAAGAAGAATTATCTCATCTGGTCGTAGAGGTGAAAGAACTTCAGAGAAAACATGCAATATAACATGTACCCCACAAAGAAAAGAACAACAGGTACATTCAACATACTTCCTAATTCAAAAGGTGGTTGGAACTTTACCCCAATATAAGACCTAAGGTTTCTAAACAAGTTTGTAAAATCGCAAAGATTCAAAATGACTACACTACAACAAGTGTTACCCCAGTTGCAAAACGGAGATTACCTGGCAATAATAGACTTAAAGGATTCGTATTTACACATCCCAATGAACAGAAAACAAAAACGCTTCTTAAGATTTGTCATGAACAAATAGCACTACCAGTTCAAGGTACTGGCTTTCGGTCTGAAATCAGCACCAAGGGTGTTCACAAAGTGCCTGGCTGCTGTAGCAGCACATCTTAGAAGGCAAGGAATTCATGTTTATCCCTACTTAGACAACTGGTTGGTAAGAGCAAACTCTTACAGCCTATGCAAACCACATATACAGCAAGTGATGGAGACACTAGTTCAGCTGGGATTCTCCATACACTAGCAGAAGTCACCAATAGAACCGGAACGCAAGAAAGTGGGTGCAGAAATAAACTTGGTGTTATTTATGTATAAAGTTTTATATAGCGCTAGCTATACCTGTGGGTATCAGAGCGCTTTACAAACACAAAGGAAAAGAAAAAGTTGCACTACATCACAGGACATGAGGATGTATAAATATATAAGCAAAGACCTCACAATTAAGTATACAGTGAAGGAGTGAAAAATGCAGGTGGTTGGAACAGTCAGATAACCCCCGTCATTGAAAGTCAGCGGGAGAGGGGAATCCATTTGTCCAGTGATTCCCAAACTCTTTCAACCTGCGGCTCCCTTATTCTATTGGCCAGTGGCTGTGGCTGCCCGTTATGCTACTTCTTTGGTGGGCAGGGGGGATGCACGCCCTGCCTTGGGAGTGCTTTCATTTTTCTCCCTGAAAATAATTGGGATGAAGTAGATGAAGGTATTGTAATCATAGATGTAATCCAATCCTATTCACTGCGGAGCTCCATGCAGTGTCAATGACAATTGACATGACTGATTTGAGGGACACCCTCATGCCCTATTGGTGTGTTCTTGTATACTTCCCGTGTATCCTTGCCTATTGTCTGTGTGTCCCTGCCTACTGCATGTGTGTTCCTGCCTACTGTCTGTGTGTCCTTCTCTCTTTCCTGTGCCCTCATGCCTCCTGACAATATCCTCATGCCTCCTGCCTGTGTCCTCCTGCCTCCTGACTGTGTCCTCATGCCTCCTGTCTGTGCCCTCATGCCTTGTGACTATGTCCTCATGCCTCCTGTCTTTGCCCTCATGCCTCCTGACTGTGCGCCCATGCCTGTGTCCTCATGCCTCCTGTATGTGCCCTCATAAATCCTGTGTCCTCATGCCTCTTTTCTGTGCCCTCATGACTACTAACTGTGTATCTACACAAAGGTTATCGTGTTGTTCCTGGAGGAAAAAAGGAAAAGCTACAGTCTGGGATGCAGATGATTTATGGCAGGGTAACCAGATGGTAGCCCTTGGAATCCATTTTGTTGGATTTAATGCCCTCACACACCCTTTCAGGTATCATGCTTCATCATTTGGGCCTGCTCCTCGTTGGGTCGACGGTGCAATACCCAACGGGCAACACCTCATAGAGGGGCTCTTTGGCGGAGATCTTTTTCCAACAGCCCTATAGATGAAGTGCGGGTGTGGGGCCAGAACAAGGGGGTAGACGTGAAATGGTATGAGGAATTAAAATAAAGCTAGTGATACCGGGAAATTCTTTATTCAAAGGGCCACTGCTTTAGTTAAAAATGATTATTCTAGAGGAGAGTAGTGGAAAATAATGTTTCCATCTATCATCTAGAAGTTTATAGTCCGGTCAACATGTTTCTCGCTATTGTGAAATTGACTAGCGATTCTTCAGGACCTAGTTGACTATTAGCAGGTATCTAATTTGTGTAAGACTGTCTACGCTATTAGAATGTGGTGTCTCTATGCTTATATGGCTACCACTCTAATGAGTGAAGGGAAACACTATTATATTACCCTTCTTCTTGTTGTGATTGTTAATACCTGTTGGAGGCAAACGGGTAAACATACCACAAACAGAGAAATATCAGGTGCATCAGTGACTGTAGAGCTTGTGCATTTGGCATGCCAGTGGAAGTCAGGCGTGTCATAACCCATTGTACAAGTGTATTAACACCTCTCACATATGTGGATTCAGTGAGAGTGGCATGTGAGAATGTCTAAAAACATTTAGTTAAAACTGGAATACAAAATAGGTATTCACAGCTCGCAGTTATTCTGAAACTCACCTAAAGTTAAAAACAATCAGACAGCGACAGTGTCCAGCGGGTAAAGCTCCAGGGAGTTCTTCCACCATAAGGCTGTATGAAGGAAAATTCTTAGTGCCTTATGCCTATGCAGATATACATATAAACTAACTGGTTGATGTTAATCCAATCTGGCAACATAGTATTGACAGTTTTATTACTCTAAAATTGCAAAACAAGAGTGTGTTCCTAAATATCAGTAATCAAAGTAATTTCAATCCTTTCCTGTTGCTCTACTGTTAATAAGGTGTGGGAAATGCTCTAAAAGGTATTTGCTGTTACTACCTTGGAAGGCTCTGTGAAAGAGGTAAGACTGTAGTACCTAGTCAGTTAGAGGCTACTATTAGGAGGAACTGTTCTCCGTGATATAGATAGGGATTCCTAGTTCATGTAAAAGTAACGAGTGCCCCCTCGTTGTATAGTGGATGATGACCCATAGTCTGTATTGTGGGCGATTAAGGTACAATATTGTAGTAATGATCACATTAGTGCTAGATGTACCAGCTAGATGTAGTAGTTTGTTTGCTAATACTCTACTGCTTAGCTTGTTGCCTAGTTCCACATAAGAATGGTCCCCGTATTTAAACTTCAGCGGCAATAACTAAGTTATCGATCACGGCTATACCATTATGCCGATCTCCCTCCACACCCTAGCGCGATCAGACGGAGAGCACACGAGACATAATGCAAGCGCGAGCGGCGCTCGTATTTGGTCCCTACATGAATCGTTTAAATTTATCTACGGTGTGACTGGTACATCTAGCACTAATGTGATCATTACTACAATATTGTACCTTAATCGCCCACAATACAGACTATGAGTCATCATCCACTATGCAACGAGGGGGCACTCGTTACTTTTACATGAACTGGGAATCCCTATCTATATCGCGGAGAACAGTTCCTCCTAATAGTAGCCTCTAACTGACTAGGTACGACAGTCTTACCTCTTTCACGGAGCCTTCCAAGGTAGTAATAGAAAATACCTTTTAGAGCATTTCCTACACCTTATTAACGGTAGAGCAATAGGAAAGGATTGAAATTACTTTGATTACTGATATTTAGGAACACACTCTTGTTTTGCAATTTTAGATTAATAAAACTGTCAATACTATGTTGCCAGATTGGATTAACATCAACCAGTTAGTTTATATGTATATCTGCATAGGACATAAGGCACTAAGAATTTTGCTTCATACAGCCTTATGGTGGAAGAACTTCCTGGAGCTTTACCCGCTGGACACTGTCGTTGTCTGATTGTTTTTAACTTTAGGTGAGTTTCAGAATAACTGCGAGCTGTGAATACCTATTTTGCATTCCGGTTTTAACGAAATGTTTTTAGACATTCTCACATGCCACTCTCACTGAATCCACATATGTGAGAGGTGTTGATACACTTGTACAATGGGTTATGACACGCCTGACTTCCACTGGCATGCCAAATGCACAAGCTCTACAGTCACTGATGCACCTGATATTTCTCTGTTTGTGATATGTTTTCCCGTTTTCCTCCAACAGGTATTATCAATCACAACAAGAAGAAGGGTAATATAATAGTGTTTCCCTTCACTCATTAGAGTGGTAGCCATATAAGCATAGAGACACCACATTCTAATAGCGTAGACAGTCTTACACAAATTAGATACCTGCTAATAGTCAACTAGGTCCTGAAGAATCGCTAGTCAATTTCACAATAGCGAGAAACATGTTGACCGGATATAAACTTCCAGATGATAGTTGGAAGCATTATTTTCCACTACTCTCCTCTAGAATAATCATTTTTAACTAAAGCAGTGGCCCTTTGAATAAAGAATTTCCCGGTACCACTAGCTTTATTTTAATTCCTCATACCATTTCACGTCTACCCCCTTGTTCTGGCCCCACACCCGCACTTCATCTATACGGCTGTTGGAAAAAGATCTCCGCCAAAGAGCCCCTCTATGAGGTGTTGCCCGTTGGGTATTGCACCGCCGACCCAACGAGGAGCAGGCCCAAATGATGAAGCATGACACCTGAAAGGGTGTGTGAGGGCATTAAATCCAACAAAATGGATTCCCAGGGCTACCATCTGGTTACCCTGCCATAAATCATCTGCATCCCAGACTGTAGCTTTTCCTTTTTTCCTCCAGGAACAACACGATAACTTTTGTGTAGATTCACTAGTTGGGCACGTCGTGTTTGGACCTTCTGCTCCTTTGGAACAGTAATAGCCCCCCACTCCTCCCTTTGATACCTATACTAACTGTGTACCCATGCCTCCTGTTTTTGGCCTCATGACTCCTGACTGTGTCCTCATACTCCTCTCTGTGCCCTCATACCTACTGTCTGTGCCTTGATGCCTCCTGACTGTGTATCCATGCCTCCTGTCTTTGTCGTCACGACTCCTGACTGTGTCCTCATGTCTCCTCTCTGTGCCCTCATACCTCCTGTCTGTGCCCTCATGGCTCCTGACTGTGTCTCCATACCTCCTGTTTTTGCCCTCATGCCTCCTGTCTGTGCACTCATTCCTCCTCTATTTGCCCTCATGCCTCCTGTCTGTGCCCTCATGCCTCCTGACTGTGTCTCCATGCCTCCTGTATTTGCCCTTATGCCTCCTGTCTGTGCCCCCATGCCTCCTGTCTGTTCCCTCATGCCTCCTATCTGTGCCCTCATGCCTCCTGACGGTGTCCCTATATCTCTTGTTTGTGCCCTCGTGCCTCCTGTATTTGCCCTCATGCCTCCTATCTGTGCACTCATGCCTCCTGATGGTGTCCCTATATCTCTTGTCTGTGCCCTCACGCCTCCTGTATTTGCCTTCATGCCTCCTGTCGGTGCACTCATGCCTCCTGACTGTGTCTCCATGCCTCCTGTATTTGCCCTCATGCCTCCTGTATTTGCCCTCATGCCTCCTGTATTTGCCCTCATGCCTCCTGTATTTGCCCTCATGCCTCCTGTATTTGCCCTCATGCCTCCTGTATGTGGCCTCATAAATCCTGTCTGTGTCCTCATGCCTCGTGTCTGTTCCCTCATGACTACTAACTGTGTACCCATGCCTCCTGTATTTGCCCTCATGTCTCCTGTATGCGCCCTCATAAATCCTGTCTGTGTCCTCATGCCTCTTGTCTGTGCCCTCATGACTACTAACTGTGCACCCATGCCTCATGTCTTTGTCCTCTTGACTCCTGACTGGTTCCTTGTGCCTCCTCTCTGTACCCCCATACCTCCTGTCTGTGCCCTCATGCCTCCTGACTGTGTCTCCATGCCTCCTGTGTCTCCATGCCTCCTGCATTTGCCCTCATGCCTCCTGTATTTGCCCTCATGCCTCCTGTCTGTGTCCTCATGTCTCCTGTCTTTGTCGTCATGACTCCTGACTGTGTCCTCATGCCTCCTCTCTGTGCCCTCATACCTCCTGTGTGTGCCCTCATGCCGCCTGACTGTGTCTCGATGCTTCCTGTATTTGCCCTCATGCCTCCTGTCTCTGCACTCATGCCTCCTGTCTTTGTCGTCATGACTTCTGACTGTGCCCGCATGCCTCCTGACTTTGTCTCCATGCCTCCTGTATTTTCCCTCATGCCTCCTGATGGTGTCCATATATCTCTTGTTTGTGCCCTCATGCCTCCTGTATTTGCCCTCATGCCTCCTGTCTGTGCACTCATGCCTCCTGACGATGTCCCTATATATCTTGTCTGTGCCCTCATTCCTCCTGCATTTGCCCTCATGCCTCCTGACTGTGTCTCCATGCCTCCTGTCTTTGCCCTCATGCCTCCTGTCTGTGCACTCATGCCTCCTGACGGTGTCCCTATATCTCTTGTCTGTGCCCTCATGCCTCCTGTCTGTGCCCTTATGCCTCCTGCCCGTGCCTTCATGCCTCCTGTCTGTGCCCTCATGCCTCCTGACTGTGTCCTCATGCCTCCTCCATGCCACTCCCCTGAGGAGGCTGCAAAGCGCTTTGAATGGAAGGGTGGGACGGTACTCTCTCATAATGCAGAAATGCGAAAGCAGCATTCCAAAAACTGTAAAAAAAGAAACCTATCGAACTGATTAACGATTGGAGAGGTGCACATTTTAGGGTTTGTTTAAGTTTGGTGGAGACGAAAAGCAGATACCTATAACAACTGCAGAATATGATTGAGAGCCGGGGTTTTAGTATTCAAATTAGGAAACAAAAAGTGCAACTTCAACCGAGATCATGAAAAATGAGCTTCCAGACGTCATTCTGATACAGACTCTAGATATCATAGTCAAGCTTCTAGTCACTAGAGGCTTGACTATCATATGCGGAGTCTGTATCAGAATGTGTGCAGCATCCTGACCTTCACCCCCGGTATTACCCTTCTTGTCAGTCAGCGGTTCCTAAACTGTATGCTTGGTGCACATCTTTTCGCGGCACCCCTGACCAGTTTTGATGGCGCGCTGGGGTGCCGCGGCGCACAGTTTGGGAGCCACTGCATCAGTCTATTGATGCCTAGGTTGGTTGGCTTGGTCAGAGAAGTATTGGTTGAAGATCAGGAGTTTCATGTCCCTTTTGAAGCAGGGAAGGAGGGGTTGCATCTGAGGTCCGTAGGGAGTGTGTTCCATATCCTGGTAACATTACCAGAGAAGGATCCCATTGGGTCGCTTTTCTTTTTCAATTTCGGGGGGATAAGAAGCACTGAGTTGGTGCTTCTCAGAGTTCTTCATTTTCCTGCTTTTACCAGGTTGCTGTTCAGGTAATTGGGGTATTGGGCGTGGAGGGCTTTGTGTGTAATGCAGGCAAGTTTGTAAATACATCTACCTTCCATGAGAAGCCAGTTGAGTGCGTTGAGGGTTGGTGAGATGTGCTCAAATCTTTTTACCCCAGTTATGAGTCAGGCCGCCATGTTAAGGACTGACCTTAGTGGTGCTAGGTGAGCTTTTGTAGCACCTGTTAGAATGGTGTTCATGTAGTTCAGTTTAGAAAGGACTAGGGATGTACAATTGTCTTGAGATGATCTTGAGGAATGAAAAGTTTCATTTTCTTGAGGTGTTTTAGGGAGTAGAGCTTTTGCAGAGTTCTTTGTGGTCCTTTATTGACTAGTTCTTGTCCAGGGTAATGCCTAGTGACTTTACTGAGTTGGATAGGACAAGGGAGCAGTTTAGAGCATCCAGTTCCTTGAGCCAGACTTGAGTTGGTTGGTGGTTACTTTTCAGAGAGAACAGTATTAATTCAGTTTTATCCGGGTTCAGTTTTAAGTGGTTTGCATTAAACCAGGTTTGGATCGTGGTAAGCGTGACGTTGAGGTGTCGGACGTCACTGGGCAATTTGATTTTGTAGTATATTTGTGTGTCATCAGCATATAGGTGGTAATATGATTGCAAGGGGTTCCATGAAGAGAGATTGTGATAGGATCGGTCCTTGCGGGACTCCAAGTTGGACCGAGAGGCAGGAGTTGATTTTAATCTGTTGCAAACGGTGCTGAAGGAAGGAAGTGAACCATTCTAGTACTGTGCCTTTAATGCCACATCGGCTCTTCAGAGTCTCAAGTAAAGCTCAATGGTTTACTGTGTCAAATGCCGCTTATAAGTCAATAAGGGTGAGGAGGCAGGCAGAACCATCGTCTGAAGCTCTGTGGATATCCTCTGCAACATTGAGCATTGCTGTTTCGGTGCTACAACCTTTCCTGAAACCTGACTGAAAGTGTCGAGGAGGTTGGAGTTGTCAATATGTTTGCTAAGTTGCTGGAGAACGCACTTCTCCAAAGTTTTAGCTAGGAATGGGAGGTTGGAGATAGGTCTCAGGTTGTTGAGCTCGTTGGGGTTGGCCCCTGGTTTCTTGAGTAAAGGTGTGATTTGTCCTAGCTGAAGGGAGTCTGGGACAGAGTCATCTGACAGTTAGGACAGTGGGGAGATTACTAGGAATGATGGCATCATACATTTTTCCTAGTTCTCAATATCCGTCTACACATGAGACCGTTCCAAGAATGGCTCCAGACACAATGGTCACAAGCTACAAGGAGTTGGGAGGATCTATTGGTTGTCATAAACAAGGTTCATCAGGAGATGGCATGGTGGAACAGGGCAAATATAGCACAGAAGAGAATTTTCACACATCCAACACCAACAGTGACCATAACAGATGCGTCCCTAAAAGGATGGGAAGCACACATGGACAATCTGAAAATAAGGTGCGGTGAAACACATCAATATCTTGGAACTAAAAACAGTGCTCTTAGCCTTAAAAGCCTTTCAGTAAGAGCTATTCGGGAAAAAGGTGTTGATACAAACAGACAACACTACAACTATGTTTAACATATACAAACAAGAAGGGGTTCACTCTGTAACACTATCCAATCTAGCACAGCAGATGTGGAGATGAGCAATCCCAAAAGGAATAGATATGTTAGGGATACACCTACCAGGGAAGGAAAATCTAGAAGCAGACAGGCTGAGCAGACAAAAAGCAGCATCCCACGAGTGGGAACTGAACCATACACAAGTGCCAAAAATGTTCATAAAATGAGGAACTCCAGAGATAGACCTATTTGCAACACCCCAGAATGCAAAATGCCAAAACTTTGCATCCAGGCAACCCTGCAACCAGTCTCTGGGGAATGCGCTTTGGGTAGACTGGTCAGGGATATTTGCGTATGCTTTTTCCCCAATACCATTACTGAACATAGTAATCAACAAAAGCCGACTCAGCAGGCTCAGGGCTGCAACATGGTCTTTGGTACACACATTCACTAAACATTTCTGTGTGGACATTCAAATGAACAAGGAAGCATAAGTAGGACAGAGGGTCTTACAGCATCTATTTACAAACCAAAGTTCATCTTCCACTCAGCCACCACAAGACTAGCACACCGCTACAAAATCTATGAATAGCATAGTGAATATAGAAAAGATTCACGCTGCAAAACGAATAGTCCCTTAGCTGTTGGTGTAGTTTTGCAGCTTGAAGAATTTTCTGGATTCACTAGCGAACCCACCCGGCAACCAAGTTCCTAACATCCAAGGAAGGATTCAGACATCTTGAGAGTGGGCAGAATAGTGCACTCTAATTGCTAGATGCCACATATAGCCAAAGTCGTCTGAGGGAGGGAGAGATCCTGGTAGCCCATTGGCTAGAGATGGCATCATTCCCAAGGCACTTTCTGGGCATAAATATGGCGTTAGCAACACAAAAAACCTAGGGGTCTAAAAAGAGGATATTTAAGAACCTCTACATCGAGACCTGGGTGTCTAAGTTAGTACAACCAGAGCAAGCCTAGACTAACTAATTCTGACTAAGGGCCGGAAAATTCACAAAAGTAAACCAACAGTGATTGTGTGTGATCAATATTATCATTTGGTCATCCTTCAAGGGTCAGATGTCTCTGGATTATTGAGACAAAGATCGTACCCTTATCAGAGAGATGGGATTCGAGCCCACAATCACTTTAGGACCAAATGATACAGATCTGATGAGATTAAGTACAGTGCAAAAGAAAATGTGGAAGTGGTGAATCTAAAATAGGATAGAGAACCACCAATAGGAAATTCTTTTTATTAATGAAGAGGTCTCTTCCTATTAAAAACAAGAACAGTGCAAAATTATATGCAGTTTAACCAAATACCTGCAACATGTTTCAGCCTCATGGGAGTAGAACCCTAGGCTTTCTTCAGGGCCTCAGTTCTATCTAGTAAATACTACTGCGTGTAATGACTAACGTGTGAGAATAAATCATAATGACATAAAAGGATATGGTTTTCATCTGTTTAGTACTTCTCCGTGTCAACCAGTGTTTCGTACATCTGAAACAGCAATCACAAGATGGATACATTATTAGAACACTCACTGTACCCAATTAACTCTCCAGTGGCATTAAAATCACCCTATAGGATAGTATCTACTCACCCAGAATGTCCGGGGAACAGACCTCACCTCTCCTAGACCTAGCTCAGGAACTGTGAGACCCCGCTCTGTAAAGGCAAGAATGACTAAGCTTTTACAACAACAGCAGGGAGACCATGTCTGTCCTATTCTGTGTAGTATTTATGATGTAAGCCCAAGTTAATTTTTTCTCCCTTTAAAGAGAAACTCTCTCCTTTCATCCTAACTCCATAAAGTTCGCCCACTCAGGTCCAAACCCCTTCAGCCTCTCCAACTCAATCCAGAATATTAGCTTGAAAAACCTCCAAATCAGTCTAAAACGTTAGCTTATTTAGTAATGGTTCTAGAATCATACTTAAAACTAAGCATAACTATACATAACAGATGTATTTGAAGAGAAAACGTGTGTCTACATCGTAGTGGCCTCACATGAAGAGGCTTACCTGTCCGTCGTTGTCTCGAGCCAGTACTGAGTCAGGGGGAGGCAACTACTCCCACTGGCATTGAAAGTGAACTTTTTCGTAAGCCCATGGCTAGAAACTCACTTCTTCTATACGAGAGTCAGCACCCAAAGTCACTGCGTGACAATTTACCTTTCGGGCAGTTCCTCCGGGTCCGGCGGAACTGCTCTACTCCTGAAACCTTTGCAAAGCATGCAGCTAATCTTTCTAACTAATTGGTAGCCAGACATTATCCAGCTAAATTGGTTAGACGCTCTCCAAAGCGAGCAACTAACAATAATAGTGAGGCTCTCCTGGAACACCCCACAGCGAAACCACCTTTGACACGTCTCACCTTTGTCAGCACATTTAACACTCAGTCTAATGCCGTACAGAGGATACTCAGACGACATTGGCGCATACTGAATTGCAGTAATGAGAAGATCGACTATCCATTATTTGCTTTCAAACGTTCTAATAATTTACGAGACTACTTAGTACACACTCGCCCGAAAGAAGTACCAAAAACCACTGTGGGATTTACCAGCAGCAATTGGACACCACCCCTGTGGTGGTTGCTCGGTTTGCTCACAGACATCCAAGGTGACCAGTGTAGATATCGGCACCAATCGACCCTGGGAGTTGAGGCAATTCACTAATTGCAATAGCTCCAATTTGATTTATCAACTGAAGTGTCCATGCAATGAGCGTTATATCGGAATGACTACCAGAAAGGTCCGAACTCGAATGCCTGAGCACAAAAGTACTTTCCGGTGCAAGAAGAGTGTTTCTAAATTGACTAAACACTTCATACAACATAACTCGGTGAATCAGGTTTCACGTGGTTTGTTCTTGAAAAGCCTTTCATTCCTTCTCACATCAAGCGATGTATCTAAATTTCTGCTCTACAAAGAGCAGAAATGGGTATACAAATTGCATACTGACAGCCAAGGGTTAAACGATGAAATACCATGGTTTAGTCTTAAATGAAGAGTTTTCAAAAATAATAGCTTTTCTTGCTAGGGGATTTATTTTCACCGAGGTTTCAATGGGACAGATTGTTCTTGGTTGATGTACACCCATAGTAACCTCGACTTATCTAGGTCCTTTACCCCTGTGAACAAGTATCTGTCCCGAATTTGAACAGAGACATAAATTCCAATTTTGTCTTTTTCTTGCTATCCCACTTATGCGCTATACATTCTTTAAGACTTATGAGCATAGATAGCGCTCCTATCTGGCAACTGATTAAACTACAAAAGCGTAGCGCATGACGCATTTGGGTAGTTCCTATTTCTCTCGCGAGACTTCCTTCCTCGGGCTGGATCATAGAGTCCACAGAGGGAATGCATTTCCTTCCAATGTATTTCCCCTGAAGGATGTTTTGACTAAGCCCTATTAATCACAAATGAGACCGTGTTATGGCTTGGTCTCTAAATATAATATTCTTCTTCGTAATTATTCGCAAACTAGTGACGATGGACGACGTCACTTTGTAGTCTTGGTTCACTCTCGCAAGAGTACGGGTCTGGTCTTCCGGAAACGGGCTCACTTTTCCTTGAGAAAGGAAACATTATTTATAGAAGTAAGTTCATCTTTAATACTTCCGAAATTGTTGCATTATCAAAAAAGACCGCAATAAGTTTTTCTATGCTATTCACATCTAAACATGAGTACTGAACACACAAATGCCATACCGAGGACTGTATTGGTCCCCCACTCGACCATTTAAATTTGGCCATTCCGGTCGTGCTCGTTGCCTCCCCCTGACTCAGTACTGGCTCGAGACAACGACAGACAGGTAAGCCTCTTCATGTGAGGCCACTATAATGTAGAGACACGTTTTCTCTTCAAATACATCTGTTATGTATAGTTATGCTTAGTTTTAAGTATGGATTCTAGAACCATTACTAAATAGGCTAACGTTTTAGACTGATTTGGAGGTTTTTCAAGCTAATATTCTGGATTGAGATGGAGAGGCTGAAGGGGTTTGAACCTGAGTGGGCGAACTTTATGGAGTTAGGATGAAAGGAGAGAGTTTCTCTTTAAAGGGAGAAAAAATTAACTTGGGCTTACATCATAAATACTACACAAAATAGGACAGACATGGTCTCCCTGCTGTTGTTGTTAAAGCCTAGTCATTCTTGCCTTTACAGAGCGGGGTCTCACAGTTCCTGAGCTAGGTCCAGGAGAGGTGAGGTCTGTTCCCCGGACATACTGGGTGAGTAGATACTGTCCTATAGGGTGATTTTAATGCCACTGGAGAGTTAATTGGGTACAGTGAGAGTTCTAATAATGTATCCATCTTGTGATTGTTGTTTCAGATGTACAAAACACTAGTTGACATGGAGAAGTACTAAACAGATGAAAACCATATCCTTTTATGTCATTATGATTTATTCTCACACGTTAGTCATTACACGCAGTAGCATTTACTAGATAGAACTGAGGCCCTGAAGAAAGCCTAGGGTTCTACTCCCAAGAGGCTGAAACATGTTGGCCCCCATGCAGGTATTTGGTTAAACTGCATATAATTTTGCACTGTTCTTGTTTTTAATAGGAAGAGACCTCTTCATCATTAATAAAAAAGAATGTCCTATTGGTGGTTCTCTATCCTATTTTAGATTCACCACTTCCACATTTTCTTTTGCACTGCACTTAATCTCATCAGAACTGTATCATTTGGTCCTAAAGTGATTGTGGGCTCGAATCCCATCTCTCTGATAAGGGTACGATCTTTGTCTCAATGATCCAGAAACATCTGACCCTTGAAGGATGACCAAATGATAATATTGATCATACAATCTTTTGATGGGAATCCTGAATGTGTTTCCTCCACAATCACTGTTGGTTTACTTTTGTGAATTTCCGGCCCTTAGTCAGAATTAGTTAGTCTAGGCTTGCTCTGGTTGTACTAACTTAGACACCCAGGTCTCGATGTGGAGGTTCTTAAATATCCTCTTTTTAGACCCCTAGATTTTGTGTGTTGCTAACATAATGTTTGAGAGGAGTTCAACCTAGGCTGGTCTTAAAATACTCCTCAGACCCTCCACTACTAAGATTGTTGTATACATAAATATGGCATCCTTGGCACCCTGAACCTTCGATCACAATGGAACTGGAGAAAGGACCGAAGGAGGAAAGGTCTGCTGACCCATGGTCCTGGTAGAGAGGCTGCACAGACTGCTGAACTGCACCTGCCGCACCTTGGGCTAGCGAAAACTGGACGGTGCCTGTGGCTCATAGCTCATGGAAAAGTTAGTCCTGAGCCCCAGATCAAAAAAGTGACTCAAGGGGTCAGTCAGCTGTCCCCCTGGAACCAGCACCAGGGCCATCAAAGCTGAAGCAACCCATTCCAGCAAGATAGTAGCTACAATATTTGAATCACCGTTCACTGTCACTGAGAGCTGGGGTCAGGTTGTTACTTCATACTACATTTTCAGCTCTTTCATGTACATAGGGATTCAAAAGGCAGATTTAAAAATGTTTGGGTGGTAGTGCGAGATTGCCCTTTTTCCTTTATTAATGTCTATGCCCCCAACATGTATTCCCCTGAGTTTTTCGAAGCAGTCATGACGATCTCTAGGTCTCAAGGAGCTGCAAACATTATATGGGGTGAGGATTTCAGCCTAACACTGTGTCTCAACCTTGACAGTAACAACCCCACTGTGGTGGACCACACACATGGGTATTGAACTTTGTTCTTGAGATGGATGGACTGACTGGTGTCTTTGCTCCAGGGCAAAGAAAGGGTGTGACTGGGCATACTTGCTTCATTGATCTGTTCATACTATGCATTCCCGAATTAACTTATGATTAACTTCAACAGACACACTGTTATGGCTTACAGACATCTCTTACCTGTCCCACACTTTGACAATTCCCCCACACTGCTGTGGGTTGAGTTGCCCGACACATCCCTGCATTGCAAATATGGAGCTTCCCTTAAACACCCTCAATTATTTTATTTTTTTAAATTTTATTTTGCATTTATTTCAACAGTCAGCTGTACAGTGAGCAGAAATGAATATCAAAACCAAGGCAAATGAATAAAGATATCGGATGAAAAAAAATGATACTTCTAAAATGCAAGCAAATATTATAAGGTACTTAAATCACATTAAACCCAATTAATTATAGGTTCCCATATTTTTAAACCCAATGTCCTTCTTTTTATCCCTTTAAGTTTATACATTGCAATTTCTAAACGATAAATAGAGAGCAATTTAGAACGCCAATGGTGAAAGATTGGAGGTTCAACATCAATCCATCTAGAAGTAATACAGTAACGAAAAATTGACATACAGATAAGCAAAAAAGCTTCTTCGGATGTCGATCTAGTACCGATGTGATCCGTTTGTATACCTAAAATTACTAATTCAGGGGTTAGCTTTACATCAATTTTTAAGCAATTATTAATAAAAATTTCTATATCAGCAATAAATCATGAAAGTTTCCTACATTTAAAAAACATGTGGATAGAATCCGTCCCAGTCTCGTCACATCGGTTACAACTATCATCAGCATCTATTTTCCATCTCGCTATTTTGATAGGAGAATAATATAAATCAAAGATTGACATGTAATGTTGACTTTGTAATGAGCCATTAAAAAGAATCTTGGTTGATAATTCAATAGATCTTCCAATATCAACGCTCTCAAGTTCAAATTTCCTTTTCCATTTGCTCTCTATTAATAGAAGATCATCTTCAAATTAATTAATTGCAGTAGCATAAACTAAACCTATTTTTTTTAATTTTCTTGCTTATTTCTAAAATAGAATTTTTATTCATACAGCTATGATCAAGAAGGCCTTTAGATTCTAAAAAACTCCGGATCTGGAGGTATTTAAAAAAATCATTTTTAGACAAACTATATTTAACTCGGAGATCTGCAAAAGAAATAAGTTTAGAATCTTGACATAAATCTCCTAATATGTAAATACCGGATTGATACCATCTTGTAATAATTTGATCATGAAATACTGCTGGCAAGCTATGATTGTTTAAGATAGGAGAATAGTAGTGAAATTGTTTTAAGCCTACCATTTTCTGCCTTATTTGTCGTCAAACAGTAAGTGCCGCTAAAATAATTTTACATTTTTTTTTTGTAATAGCTGGGTTCTAAAATATTTACCAAGCTTTGTGATACTTTATCACCTAGCAGTAATTCATAGACTGACGGATATATTGACTCTTCAATGGTAACATCCCTAAAAAGTAATATGCCCATATGTCTAAAAAAAATAAGCCAATAATACAACCGGAAATTAGGAACTCTCCAGCCGCCTCTTGATCTTGGCAGAATACACCATTTTAAGGCACGCCTTGAGTGATGATAGCCCCAGAGGAACCTAGATACCATTCTATCAATTTTAGTAAAGTAAAGTGATGAAATTAGTAAGGGAATTGTGCGAAATAAGTATAAAAACTTTGGAAAAATTAACATTTTAATGACATTCACACGACCGAACAAAGAAAGTTGTAGGTTATTTAACCTTTCTAACACCTTGTTAGAAGATGTTAGAACAGGCTCGATGTTAAGGCGTATGATGTCGTCAGTCTTGGGGTAAATAGTTATCCCCAGGTATTTGGCTTCTGGAGTAAAAGCTATTTCGTGTGGTCCCCCCAATCCGAATGAATCAATTGAGTTTTGGTTATATTTAATTTATAACCAGAAAATGCGCCAAATTCTTCGGCTAGACTAATTATTTTTGGGAGTGCCCGTCTAATGTCTGTGGTGGTAATAGCGACATCATCTGCATAAGCAAATACTTTAAAGCGGTTCTCACCAATTGTTACAGGAGTGATGTCTATTGCGGTGCATATTTTACGGAGAAAGGGTTCTAAATATAAGGCAAACAACAAGGGGGAACAGGGGCAGCCTTGCCTTGTCCCCCTTGATATAGAAAAACCTTCAGAGTTGGTATCTGTAACCCTAATAACTGCTTTGGGATTAGAATAAAGCGCTTTTACTGCAGTGATGTAGAGATGTGGAAATCCCATCCAGGTTAGATCGGACCACAGAAACCCCCAGGTGACCCTGTTGAACGCTTTTTCAGCGTCCAACAGGGCCACCACAACGGGGGACTCTGAGGCCTGAGCCCAATCCAGCAAGGCTATGATTTTTTTAACATGATCAGTAGTGTCTCTTTTGAAAATAAATCTGTGTTGTCTAATATAAACCAAAGATGGCATTAATGTATTTAGTCTATTAGCCAAAATCTTAGAAAAGATTTTGCTGTCGGCCGTAATAAGAGAAATGGGTCTAAATGAGCCTAACTCTTCACTATTTTTACCTTTTTTTAAAAAAAAATGATTATTGTGGCGGACGACCATGATGCTGGTGGAAAGCCGGCAAAAGCATACTGAAAAATCTTGGTCAATTCTGGCTTTAAGACAGTCATAAAGACCCAATAAAATTCCAATGGAATCTGATCTGGTCCCATTGCCTTGCCAGCAGCTAAACTAAGAATGGCTGATTCTATTTCTAGACGTGGCAGGACAGTCCACGATTCCGGGCCAGCACGCAAAACTACATAAAACATGAATGCGTTTTGCAATATGGGAAAGAAGGTGTGCACTCTGTCACCACTGTTTTTTGTGAACCAATATTACTCTGTCCACCCGACGAGTAGCACCCATGGAATAAGGCAAACAAACCAACCAAAGGATTTTGTCACTTGCGGGACTACTTTTACAGCCTCCATTGAAGGATTAACATGGACTACTTTTTTTAAAAACAGATTGTGATTAACATCAGTTGGATTTATAGTCATATTGGAATGATGTGATGTTTTATCTTAGTACGAATAACATTATGCAGTCAGTTACAACTTGATGCTAGATGTGACGAACGTTTAATAAGATCTTTAGGGGTGGGCGGTGAATTCTATAATTTAACATTCAGGACACGTTTTTTACATATATATGTTTCGATATTGTTAAAGGAAGGGCACAACAAGAGATTTTGCAGGGTGAATACGGTCAGCATTAACATTTTTCATAGTAACATTAGTGCATTATGGGTTTTGTATTTTGAGCACTGAAGGGGTGGGACTTGAGAAAAACAGGAGGATCAGAGAACACAAGACAGGTGTTAATAGTTGAAGGAAAGGGCGGAACACTCAGTATGTGGCTGGAAATGAGAAGAGGCAGTCAGTGAAACGCTCGAGGTATGGGCTTGTGTAACTTGTGTTGCAATGTGGGATTTGAGGGATGGATAAGGGTGCTTTTATATTATAGTGTTTGATGGGATTATTTTGAAGGTATGTTGGGGGATTATTTGATAATAAGCACGAAAGGAAATAAGGGGAGTTTAACTCACATCATGAATTATGATGAATTCTGCGGGCAAAACGTCGATCACGGGGAGAACTTCATGCGCAAGCATCTACTGTTTATATGTTGTGCATAGGATGTTAAATATGATAAACATGAACCATTTCAGGATGTAGCCTAATAATTGTGTTTTTAAATTTGTAGTTTAACCCCTGACGAAGTGCCATGAGAGGCACGAAATGCATTGGGAAAAAGACTTAATCAAGGAGAATCTATGTAGCATTCCATGCTATAGAATAAGGCTCGATAAGGCATGTCTAAAGCGTTAAGGATTTGATGTTAACATAGTGCGTCCCACACGTGACTGAATAACCCATGATTAATGTTATGCAAGGAAAGATCAAATGGAAATAAAAAACATCGATAAATTGGATTAACTTCTGGCATCTTTGTTATGCTTCTACGCTGTGCGTCCGGAGTGGGGTGAAAACTTCCCCCCACGTGCTCCAGTGATTCTATTTCTTCCCAGATAATTGGAGCGCTAAGTATCTCTTTTTGTTCAGTCAATAATTCGGTTCTAGGAATTGCGTCAAGGTATTGTTTAATATCTAAATCAGATGGCTGGTTAGCTTGGTGATAAAGTATTTTATAAAATTCATTAAATGCAACCACAATGTCACCTTTCGAGGTTTTCGCATTTCCATTTATATCGAAGATTTTAAAGATCTCATTAGACATTGCACGCTGACGAAGTCTTTGGGCCGTAACTTTCCCTGTTTGTTCGCTCAGTTCTTAACTTTCTGTACGATATTGAAAATAGCGTAATGCTACCTGGTCAGCGATGTGAGAATAAACTTGATTACGTTTAATGGATAAATCAATTTGAGATTCTTCTACATTCTTATTATTTTTAATACTTTCTGCCAATCGTAATTCTGCTTCTAGAACCAAGTCGCAATCTTTTTTAAATTTATCACGATTGCATTTATGTTGAAAATTCGAGTACTTTAAAGTTTCACCTCTAATAATAGATTTAAATGTATCCCAGACTATTGGAATTGATGCAGATCCATTATTTATCTGGAAGAACTCTTGAATAATATTTGACGTGAAAAGTGTATAATCTTATTGTAGTAACAGATTCCTCTGGAAAGACTAAGTTGATTGAGAGGACGGCCCAATAGATGGCAAGTTAAAGCTGAGAAGAATAGGGTTATGATCAGACAATAATTCTGGAAGAACTTGTATCGTATATTTATCAGAAAAGAACTGGGAAAGAAAAAAAATAATCGAGACGAACACATTTCCTATGTGGGGCAGAAAAAAAACTATACCCAGGAACTGCAGAATTTAAAGTGTGCCAAGCATCAAAGAGACCATTATCTATTACCAAAGACCTTAAAGCCTTGAGCGTCCGTGGTTTAGAGCCAACATAACTTTCATTTTTCCTAATATTAAAACTAGCTTCCAAATGAATGTTTAGGTCTCCATTAAAAATAATAGGAATATTACATAATGCTAGCTCCTGGTTTAAAGAATTAAACAATTCTGAGTCATCTAGATTAGGGCCGTATACAGAATAAATCATAATCTTATTCAGAGATAGTAGAATTTCAGCTGAGGCCCACCTACCCCACTTATCAGCTGACGTCTGAAGAACAGTACCTAAATTCCGCCTCATAAACTCTCCGTTTAATTCCTGTTTGTTTGGAACAAATCAACAGGTCTAGTCCCAGATTCTTTAATAGATCTCTTTTCCCCCAAGAAACATGAGTTTCTTGGAGGCAAAGAATATCAATTTGTAGCAAATATATCATTTTGGCAAGGATTCCTCTCTTTTTACCATCATTGAGACCGTTAACATTAAGGGTACAAATTCTAATTTCCCTACCCATCAGCGAAAATAATAATTAAATATCTGCAAGTCCTCACCAGGAACCAAACATTTATTATTCTTGCCATTTGAAAATTTATTTATTAGAGATCTCCTTATGATGCTATTATCAAGACTTTTAATAAGACAGATTAAACTATCTGAAAAAAGAAAACCGTACAGAATAAGTACCATAATATACAAGTTCTGCTCAGTTCCAGCTGCTGTTGATTTACACCCCCACCACCACCCCCCCAATCCACCCACACCCACCCAACCACTCCACCCACACCCCCAACCCACCTTATGAGGCACAGGGACAGCCAGTCCCTGGGATCACCGAGTGCTTTTCCCGCCGCCTCCCATCTGACTCGAAGGAAAAAAGAAAAAACTTTAAAGCTAAACATGAAAAAAAGGCAAGCAGATTGACAGCCTAGCCTGACCTAACCCAGCCAGGACCAGTCTAAAACTTCTAAATCAGCATAGAGTCATCGTAGTTAAATACACTCACAATGAAACTATGTATAACTACACACGATAATGCAAGTATATATATGCATTTAGCGACATATTTAACAAACAGTCATAACGAAGCTAGGTATTCTTTGGCAACAATCTAAGACACAAAAAATCTTGTTTGTCCTTTTACAGTAACTTTCAGTTTGGCCGGATTTTAAAGGTAGTCCGTGGCGCCCTTTTCTTGAAGACCAGAGATTAACTGTCTAAGATGCCAGCATTTAGACACTGTTGCCTGGCAAAAGTCGGGTCTCACAAAGCAACTACACCCTTTTGCAGAAAGTTTTTTATCAGGTCTGGCTAGGTCAAAGACGGCTTCTCTGGCCAGAAAGTTATTAAACCTAACCAAAATCGCTCGTGGATAGTCCCCTTCTTTTGGCTTTGATTTTAAAGAAAAAGGAAAACGATGAGCACGTTCGATTACCACTTGCCAATCCCAAGAAGTAAGTTCAGGAAATGCTGAGGAAAATAGATCACACACAAATTTACGAACATCAGATCCTCCTAAATTTTCTGGAACCCCCAGAACTCGTAGGTTATTCCTCCGAGACTGATTTTCAAGCTCGGTGAGTTTAAAACTAATATCGTCTTGTTGTGCTTTGACTTGTTTAAGTTCATTTTTTTGAGTAGCAACTTCATCTTCTAAGGTGGATATTCTATTCTCAGCCTCTGATACCCTAGCTGACATATCGGTACATATTTTGGTGATACGTCGAACAGCGTTTTTGACTTTTTGGCAAGTGTCTTGGGCACGTGCAATCTCGGTTTTTGTGTCAGATCGATGGGCAAGCATAGTTTGGTAGATCATTGACAAAGTCACCTCTGGGTCAGAACTAGAGTCAATTGTTTCTGAAAGTACTTGACCATTTGTAGAGCATGATTGAGTCGATTGCTGGTCTTCCTGGTTGCTTGATTTGTTTCTCGAAGACGGTAGTTTCCTCAACCGATGTTTCTTGACTGTAATAGTCGAGCCGGGCGAGATCTCGCTAACTCCATCATTTTCTTCCTCTTCCATGCTGCTATCTTCTACTGGATAATCAGCCCAATCTTTATCCAGGCTCTCATCTGATGTTAAATCGGACATGGAAAATAATTTTTCATTAGCCTCCTGTATAGTGGTTAGATTTGAAGCTTCATCACCTTCTCGGAGAACACCAGATTCCGCCACTAATTTAGTTGTATCCCCCTCAGATGTAATAGAGTTTTTGTTAAGGACTGCAGTTCCAACAGTTCCAACAATTCTAACAGCACCAACAGCACCAGCACCATTAGATTCAGAAGGGTCTACAGGTCCCAAAATGCCGTTTGATGTTGGGTCAAAATCTAGCCGGGGATCTGTGGCAGAAATTAAATCTGGGGCTATATCCTGTTCCTGTTCATTTATAACTTCATTTATACATTCGACTCCAGGTTGAGATTCAGGTTCAAACACCCTCAATTATATTGTTTTTCAAAATGACATACAAAAGACTATTGACTTTTTAAAAAATAATGAAGGTTCAATGGACAATTTTTTCATGGTGTGGGAGACCTTTAAGATCTATATCCATGGGCTAAACCTGAGCAATTAAGCTCTACTAAAGACCAACTCTCAGAGCTGGAAAAATACAAACGTAAAAAACAGATATCTGGAGACATTGGCAGAGTTGGGAGCTACATTGCTTACATTTAGAAAACTGGTGCAGCATGAGTGCCTCTACATGGGGCAAGATGCTCGGGCATGTAGCTATGGCGGGGTGGACCACCCTAGCAGAACCCTTTTGTGGCTGGTAAAGATGGTGCGCCTGAATAGACTGACTCCTACTATTAGAGGAGTGGTGGGTGAGGTGCAGCAAGCAAAGATTAAAGGAATTGGTATCTACTACATAAAGCTCAACGCTATTAGACAGTGTCCTCATCCGGACCAAACTACCATAACAGCATTGCTCTGACATAGATTGAGGGAAGAGCCAGAACTTCCTACAGGAACCAATAGATCCCCAGAAAATAACACTGGCAGTTAAGGAGCTTGGTGAGGAAAAGCCCCTGGCACAATGGGCTGATGGCGGAGTTTTATAAAACATACAAAACATTATTTGCTCTCTCACTGGTAGATCTCTACTAAGTGGCAGTTGAAAAGGGGTTGCTCCTCTCCACAGTCAGAGAAGCTATGATAACAGTTATTTTAAAACCAGAGAAGGACCCTCAGGACTGCAGGTTGTATAGACAGTTGTCACTAATGAACTCAGATCCTCTATTTTAACTTGGGGGTTTTGCTGTTTCGCTTCTGGAATGCTTTTGTCATGCTTCCCAACCCCACTACTCCACATACTGATTTGACCAGCAAATCAGGCACCTTCATTTGCCCATTGAGGGGGATCTGATGTAGGGAGGAAGTTTACAAACTAGCATTACACTCAAACAATTTTGTGCACTGACTGGTCCCTCTGGACTATAGTTCGAGCATGTGGATTTGAGAGCATATACTCTACAGAAGTGGCTCTATTTGACACCTCCACACCCCTTCAACACTAGACTGATGAAAGCCTGTGTGCTCTGGGTCAGCTAGCTCTACAATGACCAAAAATGTATCACCTTAAAACAATTTATGGGCGAGAGGGAAATCAACCCCCTATATATGTTTGATTACTACAGACTAAGACATGGTATAAAGACGTGTTGGTCTACATTGCCAGAGGGATCCCCTGAATTCCTTCCTCTAACACAAATGATTAAAGATCTGGCTGGAAGTGGATGGGTCTCTTGGCTCTATAAATTATGGACCAAATCATTCGAGATATTTGCTCAATTGACGATAGAGAGTGGGAGACTGGCCTGGGGAAGCGAGTTGCACTGGATTGGTGGACATACCGTTGTGTTCAAACAAAATAGATTGATATCAACTACAAGCACAAACTATACACTTCAAGTTCTTGAATAGATTGTACTTATCTCTGGGTTTCCTACATAAGATTGACTTCACTAAGTCCCCGAGATGTGAGATGCCAAACAAGCAGGGTTCTTTCTCCTAGAACGGGAGTGCCAGGTGATTGTGAAGTATTGGAAACAAGTCGCACACACAGCCAAGAATATAGCTGAAATGTCAGTGCCGTGTACTTCTTGGATACTGTTGTTGAGATACACTAATCTAATTCCGTTATTGGCCAAAAGACTAGTATCAATTATGTTATTACAAAAGCGGAGGTTATTGAAGACATGGATGCAGGGTCCACCACTTTCAATAGCAGACTGGCTTACCACAACATCTTTTTGCTACTTCTTAATGTGGAAAGTCAGCCAGCAGGATTTATACAGGAGACCTTCCAGTATGCACTCTAAGGTTGTGTAAGTATTGCACAACAAGTACATCTCTTTTGGAGTAATCTTTCTTTGTGTTTATGCTGAATTATAGCACAACCAAAATGTATTGTACATAAGAGCAGATATAATTATGTTGATTAGTGTCTAGGGTTCACCAATACAAGATGTCTGATAATGAATCACTGTAATTAAAATAATCGCATTGGACAATCGACATAGTAGTCTTACCAGTTTGCCACTATCTGTTAATGCTTCTGATGGTAACCCTAAACATCTTATACGTGCTGCCCCAGAATTATGGATGCCTCGAGGTCTGCTTTCCAATCAACAAGACTTGGTGCATTTGAAGTTCTCCATGTCTGCGCTGTGTCCCTTTTATCAATCAGGCTAAGTCAAATTAAGATATATCTATTAGCCTGCAGTTCATATATAGTGTTCAACAATTGCAATGCCCATTGAAATGAAAGAACACTTTTGACATTAGTTATCTTGGATAGAACATCAGGAAATGTGTGCCAATACATTGGCAGTATTCTGAAAACCTCTATGGAGTGTAAGAAGACTCCACGTTCTTAATTACACCACATACATCTAGCAGATGCCTCACTTCCATACAGCATAGTCAATTTAATGTGTAATATATACTGTGTAGACATTTTTTTTAAAAATATCTTTATTTGCATTTCGTAAATTAGACACTCGTTCTGCCTCTCAGCATCCCCATGAATGGTATTGACGGGGCATAGGGGGACGTGCTCCTAGTCAGGTACAAACTCCTTTATAGCAATGATATGCCAGAGCAAGGCATGTTTGTGTTGGGCGTGGAGGCCTTGCAATGGGATGAAACAAATGATTTATCTATAATTGGAACCATGGGGGCTGTGTGGTAGCCGTATCCTCTAGATTCTCACCTACCAGCCACTTTGTCACCCATTGCAGTTGCACCGCCAGGTAGTACAACTCCAAATTGGGGACCGCCAGTCCGCCTCTGTCAGTAGGAGCGTAGCGTTCAATCCTTGGTCGACCCCTGATCCAGATGAGATTGCGGAGCAATCGGTCGAGCTCTCGGAAAGTCGCTACTGGGACATAAACCTGGAGGTCGGCAAAGTAGTATAAAAGTTTCGGCAACACTACCATCTTAGTGAGCGCTAATCTACCAGTTTCGTTCAATGGGAGAGTCGTCCAGAATTGGATCTGCGCCTTGGTGACAGATATCGCTCTAGTCAAGTTACCCTCCAGAATGCCATTAGGGTTCCTATAGATAAATATGCCTAGGTAATTAAATGTGGACAGGTGCCAATGGAGAGGGGAGCCATCCATGTGAACAGTGGGGTCAGGGATTCCCCCCTGGAATGGATACAATCCCCACTTGGCCCAATTAACCCGGAGGCCTGAAACATCCGCTAAGGAGCGGAGAGTCTCCGCGATAGTGGCCGGAATATCATGTAGGTCCCTTTGATACAGTAGTAAATTGTCTGCATACAAAGAAACTGCGTGCAGATTATCCTGCGGTTGGATGCCCCAGCCCACTCCCTCCCCACGTAATCGCGCCGCCAGTGGTTCCATAGAGAGTGAGAAAAGGAGATGCGACAAAGAACAGCCCTGTCTGGTGCCTCTGTGTACCCGAACACTCTCTGAATTAAGTTGGCCAGTCCGGTTGTGTATATAACAATTGGACCATTTGCAGGAAGGAATCGCCCAGGCCATACCTCTGTAACATCTCAAATATACATGGCCACTCTAGGGAGTCAAAAGCCTTTTCGAGGCATAGTACTAAACAATTGGTTCTGGGCCATATGTCAGTTTCGTAACGTTCAACTCTGAAAAGTCCCTGAATGTTTAAAGCTGTGCTTCGAGTGGGGACGAAGCCATTTTCGTCGACATGTACCATGGCCCGAATCAATGAAGCCAGCTGAGCTGCTATAATGGATGCCAGGATCTTATAATCCCCGTATTGACTAATGCCAGCGATCTGTATGAGCCCAGTGCCTTCGGGTTCCTACCAGGTTTAGGGAAGGAGACCAGCATTGCTTCATTTTGTGAATCAGAGGGAGTGAAGTCTGTTAACTCTGTGTTGTACCCTTTTAATAATTGTGGCTCTAGGGTATCCACATTAGCTTTATAAAATTCTGCTGGTAGGCCGTCTGGGCCGGGAGCTTTCCCCGACGCTAGTGAGTGGAAACCCGCCCAGATTTCCTCTTGTACAAGGGGTTCATCCAGTTCTTCCCTTTGCTCTGGCGTGATTTTTGGTAGGGTAATGTCTCCTAAGTATCTACCTATAACCTCATATGTGGCAGTGATGTGTGGCTTGTATAGAGTGTTATAGTGGAATACGAATTCCCGGTGTATATCCAGTTGGGAGTACAACATGGTGTTCTGAGCAAAGCAAAGTAACGGGTGAGGTAGTGTCTTCTTGTCTAATCAAAGTAAATTAAGAATGGTGAGGCACACTGGTTGATCAAAATGGTGAAAGTAAGTTTTTGTTCAAAATTGTACAGTTTGGGTGCAAGTGGGTATCTCCCTCTGACCTGAGGGCGTAGAACTGAATAATGATAGAGAAGCACTAGGTAGACTCTACCTGGTGCGCCCACATTGCACTCCGAGGGGTTAAACAACCCTTGCTATAAAGTTCAAAAACTTTCAAAACAATTCTTTCACGAAGTTTAGAATAGATGTTACAATAGATTTCTTCTTTTTTGTTTTATGCTTTTTGAATCACAATGTTGTTTATCACGTGAATATAAATCATGTTATTCTTCAAAACAATTTCATGGTAAAGACTTTCTCCAGTATTACATCTTTCATAGATTCACATCCTTATATCTTCCCCGTCGTCATGGTGGGAGTCTCACGGTAACAGAATGACCAAGCAGTATCATAGAGAAGAAAAACTGCATAGAAAATCCCCATAGGGACTGTATTATTTGGTAACCAGACCATTTCTTTGTTTGGTCCAAAAGCCAGCCAATCAGCATTGCTGCCCTGCCCTCACACTCCCCAGCAGAAGCTTCCTGCCTCAGATTTCCAACCGCCTTCGTGTGAGAAAGGAGTCTCCCTGAGCTCTGCTCAGTTTTCTGTTCCTGAGTGAACTTTTGACCCTTTGGAATCTTGTTTCCTGTCTGCTGGATTAAGGTATTGTGTGTACCTATTTTTCTCATTATGGCTGAAAGCTCTAAAAAGAGGCTGTTCAGGCCTTGCAGATCCTGTGGGAAGGCCAGGCTCTACTCTGAGGACCCACATAAGGACTGCCTTTACTGTCTTCATCCTAAACATGTGGCGAAAGACTGTAAACACTGTAGATCCTTTTCTGTCAAAACTAAAAGAGACAGAGAGGCTAGATTGCTGTTATGGCTTCAGAAGAAGAAGGCCACATCAGGCTCAGATTCTGAGGAGGAATCTTCTCATTTGACAGCCAAGAAAAGAAAGGCCTCTGTTTCTGTGGAGAAAGTAGAGTCTAAAAGGAGTAAATCAAAGGAGAAATCAACATCATCTCTTCCTATGACTCCTCTGGAAAAGCAGTCAAGTCTTAAAGGGCCTGGGTCTGCTCCTTCGACCAGTTCCCTAGCTTCTGCTCCAAGACCTGTGGTGAAGACTTCAGCTCCGTCGACGACTTCACCGTCGACGACGACTTCGTCGACGACGACGGCTTCGTCGACGATAGGATCTAAAGCTACGTCGACGACGTCGACGATAACAACATCAACGAGTAAAATTTCACTGTCGACGAGAAGACCGTCGACGACGACGACACCGTCGACGACAGGTTCGACGTCGAGGATGTCGACGGGGGCCCCGTCGACGATGGTCTCGTCGACGAAGACTCCGTCGACGAAGGCTCCGTCGACGATGGTTCCGTCGACGATGGTTCCGTCGACGATGGTTCCGTCGACGGTCCCGTCGACGACACCGTCGACGAAAATAGTGCTAACGACTGCAAAAGCATTCAAATCACCGCAGTCGAAGACCATGATCTCGATCCGGTCTTTTCAGTCGACCAGGGGTTCGGCTACTATCAGTAAATCTGCGGAGTTCACCTCATGGACACAGATTTCACCTTTGCCACCATCCTCATTGTTAGAGCACGACTCAGATGGAGAGGAGTCCTCAGGTGCCGCCTACAGTCCTTCTCAGCTTCAGATAAAGAGCCAAGACACGGACGAGGAGGAAGTCTATTCCTTCAAGGACAGACCCCAATCTTCCAGATATGAGTCAATTCAGGAATCTGGTGATTATGATGAGGAGGAAGAGCAGCATGAGGACTCACGTGAGGAGGAACGCCAAGAGACGGTTTCCATACCTATCACTCTTGTGTCTGACCTTAGGTTGATGATAAACGACTACTACCGTCGTTTCCCAGAGGCGAATACCTCGCAACCAGCTACGCAGATGCCTTCTTCTCAGACACCTAAAGCAACTGCCCCACAGGAACAAGGGGTGAGATCACCGCAAGTTGTTACTATAAGGGATGACTTGATTGATTTGATTTGATTGATTTTGGGTTTTGTAGAGCGCGCAGCTACCCGTAGGCATCCCGGCGCTGGTGAACACAGTCCTGTAGGGTGGGAAGTCAAGTGGGGGAGTGCTCAGGGGAAGAGTAGGGTCTTCAGTCTTTTCCTAAATCTGAGGTGGTTTTGTTCCTGCCTAAGGGAGAGTGGGAGGGCGTTCCATAATCTGGGGGCATTGTACGAAAACTGGCGACCACCTGATCTGGCCTTCCAAATTCTGGGGACTTTTGCCAGGGAGAGGGAGTTAGATCTAAGTTGTCTGCTTGATTGTTGATGGGACACCAGAGGCCTGAGTATGGGAGGGCTTTCATTGTGCAGTATTCTATGGGTAATGCACAAGGTCTTGAAGTTGACCCGTTCCTTGACTGGCAGCCAGTGCAGACTTCTAAGAGCTGGCTTAGCCGAGTTCCTTGCTGCGGTTCCTGTGAGTAATCTTGCCGCCGCATTTTGTGCACATTGGAGTCTGTGGACTACAGAGACTGGGGCCCCCAGATATAAGACATTGCCATAGTCCAATCTGGAGTTCACCAGCCCCTGCATCAAGAGCTTCCTGGATTGAGGGGGGAGTAGATGGAGGATTTTTCGTGCCATCTTCATAAGGCCCAAGCACGTTCCCGCGGTTTTCCTCGCTTGTGTTTTGAAACTGAGCTCCTGGTCTAGCCAAATCCCTAGGCTTTTTACTTCAGATTTTGGGGGTGGTGGAGATCCCATGCATGGAGGCCAGGGAAGAGGTGTGGGGATTTTATTTGGGTTTCCTAGGAGGAGTATTTCTGATTTTTCCCCGTTCAGTTTCAACCAGGACTCGCACATCCATTGGTGCACTTTTTCCAGACAGCTACATAAGTTGGCGAGAGCGTTGTCTGATTGGTTGAGGGAAACGACGAGCTGGGTGTCATCGGCGTACATTATTGATTTAATCCCAAAAGGTTTGACAACATCCTCGAGGGGTGCCATGTACACGTTAAACTTAACGGAATCCGACGAAGAGGAACAGCCTGAAGAAGGAGAGCTTGTCCATGATGCTTCAGGGCAGGAATGGAATGAATACATTTTACCATCGGCTTCGTCCCCTGTCCCACTACCGTCTACCTCCCCTCCTCAAGACATCGGAGGCTTCCATGATATCATGGAAAAAGCGGCTAAGAGATTCGATCTGGATGTGGAAGTGCAAGAGACGGATTGTTTCTTGTACGATTTCAAGGACGATAACAAAAGATTGCTTCGCTCAATTCCGATTATCCCTCATATCTGGGAAGAGGGCCTAAAGATTTTGAAAACACCGGCGTCTATAGCGGTTTCAGTTCCTCGAATTGAAAAAAAGTACAGAGCGCCAGAGTCCACAGCAGCCTGTCTCATAGGACACCCCAGACCGGAATCAGTCGTGACGCAGGCGGCGCAGAGAAATTCAAAAAACCCAGTGGCTACTTCCCTTGTGCCACCGGACAAGGAAGGAAGGAGAATGGATGGTGCAGGTAAGAGGTTTGCGGTCATGGCAGCCTCTACCATTAAAGCGGCAAATGCAATGGCCCTGATTAGCCGTTACAACAGGCAAATGTGGTCCGATCTTGCACCCATACTTTCTGCGCTACCGGAAGATAGAAAGGAGGAGGCGGCAGCCATCCTTAAAGACGGAGCTAAATCTGCTGCCGAATCTATCGACATCGCCATGGATGTCTCGTCTATGGCCTTCAGACAGATGGCTGGGGCGGTTTCGCTTCGCAGGCAAGGCTGGCTCAAGGCGACATCGTTTCGCCCAGAAGTGCAGGCGAAGATTGTCGATATGGCTTTTGATGGTGAAAATTTATTTGGGAAACATATCGACGAGGCGTTGCAAGGCATAAAGTCGGACACGGATACAGCTAGAGCGCTGGGATCCCTTCAACAGGGAAGGTTTCAGTCCTTTCGAAAGAGGGGGGCAAGAGGTCAATTTAATCAAAGACCCTCTTTTCAGTCCAATCGATATGAACCGTATAATCAACAGGGATATCGACAGTATAATACCAACAACCAGTTCAGGTCCTCCAATTCCTCTTACCAGCAACAGTCCAGAGGTAAATCAAACACCAGGGGAAAAAATCAACAGTCTAACAGACGTCAATGATTTCAGGCCGGCGCTCCCCACACAACAGATCCCGGAAAACAACCACTATCTGTCTCAATGCTTCACCAACTGGATGCCCATAACATCAGACAAATGGGTTCTAGATGTCATAAGCAGGGGTCATACTCTGGAATTTGTAGAAATACCACCGGATCATCCCCCAGTACTCAGGCTCAACCAACATCGTCAGGAAATGCAGAAAGAAGTACACTCACTTCTGCAAAAGGGAGCCATAGAAGAAGTGCCGCAACATCTCAGAGGGAGAGGCTTCTATTCGCACTTCTTCCTCATCAAAAAGAAACAAACCCTGAAATGGAGACAGGTATTGGACTTGAGGGATCTCAATCAATACATAAAAAAGATACCCTTCAGAATGCTATCGTTGCAGGAGATCCTACTAATGATAAAGGAAAAAGACTACATGGCGTCCTTGGATCTCATGGATGCATACTTCCATATTCCCATTCATCGGAAGCACAGGAAGTACTTAAGATTTGTTGTGGAGAGTTGCCACTTTCAGTTCAAAGTCCTGCCATTCGGACTCAAATCGGCCCCGAGGGTGTTCACCAAATGCATGGCCCCGGTGGCGGCCCACTTAAGACTGCAAGGGCATTACATTTTCCCATATCTGGACGACTGGTTAGTGACAGGTCCATCTTTCAAGGACGCAGCAAGATCTCTTCAGAGCTGCATCCGGCTGTTTCAGCGCTTGGGTCTGAGGACCAACTTAGAGAAATCCTCGCTGACTCCGGCCCAAGGCATCCAGTTCTTAGGGGCATGGATATGCACTAGAGCAGGGAAAGCCTATCCTTCCGAAGACCGAATGAGAAAGATCATGGGGCTAACGGCATCACTTCGAACAAAAAAGTTCACTTCCGTGAGGCTGTACAAGTCCATGTTGGGGATGATATCATCCTGCATCCCATTGGTACCAAACTGTCGTCTTCGAATGAGGCCTTTGCAGGAACAACTGGACGAGCAGTGGGTCCAGTCCAAAGGAACCTTCGAGGATCGCATTACCATCACGAACCGTATGAAGGTGGCCATGTCATGGTGGAAGGTTCAAAAGAACTTGGACCAAGGCTCGAGCTTTATTCCTCGAGATCACGACTTCGTGATGACAACGGACGCTTCGCTAAAAGGATGGGGTGCGCATCTTCAGGAGCTGGAAATTCAGGGCCTTTGGTCAGATTGGGAAGCTCAGCTTCACATAAACATGTTGGAGCTCAAAGCGGTGTTCCTGGGACTTCAAGCATTCCTTCCCAGAATACGCCAATCGTCAGTACTTATCCAAACGGACAGCACCACGACCATGTTTTACTTGCTAAAACAGGGTGGAACGAGATCCAAACAGCTGTCGACGTTGGCGCAAAGAATCTGGAAATGGCTCATAACCAACGGCATTTCAATTCAGGTTCAGCATATACAGGGAGTCCTAAACACACGGGCGGACGCCCTGAGCCGCACTTCCAATGTGACGCACGAGTGGGAACTACACAACACTCAGATTCGCAACTTGTTTCAAAGGTGGGGCACTCCCACATTAGACTTGTTCGCAACAAAAAGCAACTCAAAGTGCGTTCAATTTGCGTCCAGGTACCATCAACAAGGTTCCAAGGGAAATGCATTCCTCATGGACTGGACAGGAAGGTTTGCCTACGCGTTCCCTCCGTTCCCGTTGATACCGCGAATCCTGCGCAAGATGAGATTGGAACCGTGCCAGGTCATACTGATAGCACCAGCCTGGCCGAGACGGGCGTGGTTTTCAGACCTACTTCAAATGTCGAAGGGCAACAAGATCCAGCTTCCGACATTTCAGAACCTCATCTCCATGAAAGAAGGGCAGATTCTGCATCCGGATCTGCAATCACTAAAATTGTCAGCATGGAACCTCATGAGCGGGAATTTCAAAATCTAGACATTTCGCAGGAATGCAAGCATATTCTTTCACAAGCCAGAGCTATATCAACAAACAAAACATATGCAGCGAAATGGACCCGTTTCTGCCAATTGTGCAACAGTCAAAACTTGCATCCATTTGAGGTACAACCTGAAGGTATCCTACCTTACCTGCTGTCACTATCTAAGGCAGGTCTGTCGCATGCCTCGGTCAAAGTACACTTGGCAGCAATATCACGCTTCAGGCGGAAGCCAAATGAACCATCTCTATGGTCCTCCAGAATAATAAAGGAATTTATCAAAGGACTTTTTAGAGTTTTCCCACCCATCCGACGCCCACCAGTGCCGTGGCACCTCAATACAGTCCTATCGCAGCTTATGAGGCCACCTTTCGAGCCTATACACAAAACAGACTTACAGTTCCTGTCATGGAAAACAGCCCTTCTGCTCGCCCTAACATCAGCAAGGAGGGTCAGCGAAATCCAGGCCTTTTCAGTGGAAGAACCCTTCTTACAATTTCGTCAGGACAGGGTTATATTAAGAACAAATCCTACCTTTATTCCCAAAGTGACAACGTCTTTTCACCTCAATGAACCTATTATTTTGCCTACTTTTTTCAGCAATCCTTCATCGGAAGCAGAAAGAGCCTTACACTCTCTAGACATCTCTAGATGCCTAAAGTTCTACATTGAACGGACAAAAACGTTCCGCAAGTCCAAGCAATTATTTATTGCATTCGAAGGACAAAGGAAAGGCCTTCCTTTGTCAAGACTGAGTATTGCCAGATGGATCTCCTCGGCTATCCTGAAATGTCATGAAAAAGCGGGAAAGCCGCTATGTTCTAAAGTGCATGCACATTCCACGAGAAAGATGGCGACTTCAATAGCCTTGTTCGCAGGAGTGGCGCTGCCTGACATCTGCAGAGCAGCAACGTGGAAGAGCGTGCATTCATTTACAAGACACTACTGTCTAGACACTGCGTGGAAGGAGGACACGGCAGTGGGACAAGCTGTTCTGAAACGTCTATTTCAGTAAGGTATGATCTAATGGCATGATTAATTTTCTATGCAATACTTTGATTTATCTTTAAACATGCATTTATCGTATTACTTATATATTGATATGTATTGTTATATCATTGCTTTGCGGCAGAGCTTCCTTCTGAGTTCTGTCCTGGAAACGCTGCAAATGTTGTGAGCACTGCTTACTACTCTGATACAAGCATGTGAATCTATGAAAGATGTAATACTGGAGAAGGAATTAGTTACTTACCTGTACACTATAGTTCTCCAGTATTATCTTTCATAGATTCACATGCGCCCGCCCGCCTCCCCATTTCTCAGGCAGAACCTGTTTCTCGGTATTTATCCATGTCTCTCACTCGGGGACGGAAATCTGAGGCAGGAAGCTTCTGCTGGGGAGTGTGAGGGCAGGGCAGCAATGCTGATTGGCTGGCTTTTGGAGCAAAACAAAGAAATGGTCTGGTTACCAAATAATACAGTCCCTATGGGGATTTTCTATGCAGTTTTTCTTCTCTATGATACTGCTTGGTCATTCTGTTACCGTGAGACTCCCACCATGACGACGGGGAAGATACAAGGATGTGAATCTATGAAAGATAATACTGGAGAACTATAGTGTACAGGTAAGTAACTAATTCCTTATCGTACATGGAATTCCCATAATCCCAATGCATTTCAAAACCCTTCATCAGGGGAATCTTTCTCTAGAAAATTCCACGAGAATATAAATGGTTCCGGGTCTGTCTCCGCAGCCCGTTTTTTATGAAACAATTCAGTGGTCTAGCGAGTTGTTATGAAAGTTTTTTGCCCGGTAGAACCTTAAGAGATTGCTGATTTAAGGTCCTGTTGCCGTAAGCGGCACTTTACTGCCATGTAGGAATACCGCTGCTGTTGGACCACCACGGTATAGTCAGGAAAGAACATTATGTTTTTCCACCTCAATAGCTGCCATTTTCCTGGTTCCTGGAGAATCACATCCCTGTCTCTGTAGTTCATCACCCGCAGCAGGAACGGTCAAGGATTTGCTCCCGAAGGAGGACGTTTAGCTGCCTGTGTGCTCGCTCAGTGACGAAATGAGGAGAGAGCGATTTTTCGGGCAGTATGTCCCTCAGCCAGGCTTTGGCGTATGCCACTGCCTCCTCTCCTTCCACTCCTTCTGCAAGGCCCACCAAGCGCACATTGTTCCTCCTCGATCGATCTTCAGCATCTTTGGCTCGGCGCTCCATGAAGTCCACTCGGTCAGCAAGGTTGTTGAGTTATTTTTCCCCTGCCGTCATTTGTGGAGACTTGTCTTCCACTGCAGAAATTCTATCCGCTAGCTTGCAGTGGTCTGCATGTAAGATGTTCAAGTCAATGACTACCTTGTCGATTTTACTTTCGAGGGAAGTGTGTTTCAGTTCCAAAGTCTTTCCCAGCTGATCCACCGCTGCCAGTACAGCATCAAACTTGCTGGCCTTTTGACGGTGTGATACCTCCCTAGCCATTTTGCCAGATTGCGCACGTGTCAAGGGGGGTTAAGTTGTTGGGCCCCCAGTGCCAGTCCAAATCGGCCCCTGTGTGACATAGGGGTGCTGCAGGGCAATGGGTGTCTGATCCCTCTGCGTGTGCGGGTATGGGGAGAAGAGAGGAGCACGTCTCCCATGCAGTCTGATCCCCAAGCAGTGAAGGGAGGAGTGAGATGAAAGTGTGCGTGCCCAGGCACGGCAGCGTCCCGACAAATATCCCAAATCTTGCTTCGGGAGGCCGCCTAGTAGACCCACACTACAGCTGTTCCCAGTACCTCCATACGTGCAATGTAGTCCGTAGTGGTGAGACCCTCTTGAGCTAGCCCCATGGGGAGTCTCTGTACCTGCTGTGGCTCCTAGTGTCTCCTTCCCTCGACTGGTTGCTCGCACCAACGTGGGGCTGGATGACTGTGTGTCCCCAGCAACAGCTGCTGCAGGCAATGGGGTGTCCCTCTGGGGGCCGCAGGGCTCACCGCCGGCTTCTCCGTGTGACGGCCGCCATATTGCCCAGTTCCTACTTTCAATTGCCACCCACTCCATAAGTCTCGTAGTGCCACCGCTCATTCAATGGGGTCACTACCCAAACATCGGGCAATCCAGCATACCCGGCGTGCTCTGTAGACCAGGGAAACCGCTCCGGCAGTCGCTCCCAGCGCCGCCGCCCAATGGGCAGGGCCCGGCGCTGGTGTTTACTGGAATATTAGTATATTTTGGGAAACCCAATAAACCCTTGTAGGCTTGGGCAAGGTAAATGATTGAGGTAAAAGGTGTCTACAAGGGATATTATTTCTTAGACTGAGTATATGTAATTTAAAAAAAGATCACTTCCAGGATTCGTGAATCAATTGAACCTGACTGTATCCATAGGATAACCAATGTATTTCAATATTGTTCACAATCCTACATTCAATGAAGAGCAAAAGGAGGAGAATATAAACTTAAAAAGCACACAACAAACTGCTTATATACAGAAAAAACTTGTATTTGAAAAAATCATGGGGATGTATAGAAATTACCGTATTTTCCGGCGTATAAGACGACTTTTTAACCCCTTAAAATTTTCTGGAAAGTCGGGGGTCGTCTTATACGCCGGGTACAAAATGTTATGGTATGTTTTCATGCGCTTTTTCATAGCGAGGACTTCACTCGAAGGTGTCAGACCGCTTCACAATAGGAAATAACAAGAAACAACACACCTTATGTTAAAAAAATACAGCCACCGGCACTGGCAACGTCCACACCCAGCCCCCGCGCCATGAATTGTGCAAGCATCGAAAGCGAGCGTTTTTTTTTTCATAGCGAGGACTTCACTCGAAGGTGTCAGACCGCTTCACAATAGGAAATACCGTATGTAACAAGAAACAACACACCTTATGTTAAAAAATACAGCCACCGGCCCTGGCAACGTCCACACCCAGGCCCCGCGCCATGAAGTATCGAAAGCGAGCGTTTTTTTCATAGCAAGGACTTCACTCGAAGGTGTCAAACCGCTTCACAAGCGAGCAAATGGCGCCATGAGTCTTACCTCGACTGCCGCTGCCGCTGTACACGCGCCTCCAACCGCTTGCACATCCCCAGGCAGACGAGGCAGCAGGACGAGGCAGCAGGACGTCCGAAATACGGTATATGGTAACGGGCAGCCAGCGCCGAAGATGGCAGCGCCCGGTGTGTTGACACGTTTGGCACGTTGGGCACGTTTTGGCACGCGCCCCTCTCTGCTTGACATGGGCGTGGGCATAGAAAGGGGACTGTAGAATGTTCCCGAATGTTACCGAAGGCAGTAGAGCACTTGCCGTGATTGGCTGGTTGTTGCGAAGAGGAAAGGCAGTCTGGTGAGCACATGCTGTATTTGCCGTACCGTACGTGTGGTGTTGAAGACAGTCTCTGCACCTGTTCATACTGTACAGCACCAGTACATCCAGTGCAAATGGCAGACAGTGAAGAACCCGGCAAGGCTCCAGCAGCGCATCCAGTGCAAATGGCTGGCAGTCAAGAACCCAGCAAGGCTCCAGGAGTGGCAAGAAGAAGGAAATATGAAGCCAGTTACAAACTTAAAGTGGTGGATTTTGCCACGGAACATAATAACTGTGCTGCTGCAAGACAATATGGAGTGACAGAAAAGATGGTTCGGGCCTGGAGAGCAAATGAGAAAGCATTTCGGAGTATGCCAAGGGGCAAGTGTGCATTAATGAGAGGCACCCCACATTGGCCAGAACTCGAAAAGCATGTAGCAGACATGGTGGCCGAGCATCGGCAAAGCGGTTATGTCGTGACCCGAAATAAAATCAGATTGGTTGCACTTCAGTGGGCCAAATCTAATCCAGATCTCAGCCACAGATTTAAGGCCACTGTATCCTGGTGTACCAGATTCATGGGAAGGCATAATCTGGTATTGCGGCAAAAGACAAAAATTGCCCAGAAATTACCTGCGAATCTTGATGCCAAAATGCATAGCTTCCATCGCTACGTTATTAGGCTGCGCAATGAACATGGCTATGCGCTAAGTAGCATTGGAAATATGGATGAAACTCCAATGAATTTCGATATGATTGCCAACAAAACTGTCCATCAAAAAGGCGAAAAGACAATTTTAATAAAAACAACAGGACATGAGAAGTCCAGTTTCACAGTGGTACTAGCATGCACAGCTGATGGCGCAAAGCTGAGACCAATGGTTATTTTCAAAAGAAAAACAATGCCGAAACTCAAGTTCCCTGTTGGTTGTTTTGTGCATGTGAATGAGAAAGGATGGATGGATGAAGAAGGGGTAAAGCTATGGCTTGATAATGTATGGAGCAGGCGACCAGGTGGACTTCTACAAAGACGTAGTCTACTGGTGTGGGATATGTTCAGGGCTCATTTAACTCCAAGCACCAAGCAAAGGCTGGCAAGAATAAAAACAGATGCTGCAGTTATACCTGGAGGATTGACATCGTTGGTGCAGCCACTGGATGTGTGCCTAAACAAGCCATTTAAAGATCGCATCCGAGAACAGTGGAATGAGTGGATGGTTAGCGGTGAAAAAACATTCACAAAAGGAGGAAACATGCGTGCTCCACAGTTGGATGTTTTGTGCACCTTTGTTATAAAGGCCTGGAACGACATTGATGCAGAAACTGTAATAAAGTCTTTCAAGAAGTGTGGCATATCAAATTCATTAGATGGTATGGAGGACGACTATTTGTGGGAAGGTGAAGAGGATGCCGAAGAAGAGACCACATCATCTGATACGGAATTGGTACCAGATCCATACGATGACTGCCTTACAGATGTACCACAAGATCTCATTGACTTACTTATGAGATCAGATGACGAAGAGGAGGATTTTGAAGGCTTTTAAATGGAACGTTGTAAATCCTGTAGAAATCCCTTGGATTTATGGAAAGTTATGGGAAGTTTAATCCACTTGCACTGTTTCATGCACTAATTTATGTTTACCGTACCGTACCGGTATATTCAGAAGTGACAGTTTTTCATATGGTTCTAAATAAAAATATTTCGAGTAAAGCAAGATTGTTTATACAACCAATTTGTTTGAGTTCAGTCTTTGAGTTTGTAAAATAAACGCTTAGGTAACACTGTCCACTGATAAAGCCTTACTGCTCACCCACAGGGAGGAGGACTAGACTAATACGGTAAGTTCAAAATACCGGTACATTCTCGGAATGGCTATGCAGGACTGCGTTGGACTGCGCTGGAAGTGGGGGTCGTCGTATACGGCGAGTATAGCACAAAACCTAAAATTTTTCAGGCAAAGTAGGGGGTCGTCTTATACGCCGGGTCGTCTTATACGCCGGAAAATACGGTAATCAAGGTATAAAAGTCATGAAAGGCTGTACATATGATTTCACAGATCAATTCCTAACAAAGTATCAACTCCGTTAATTGATGAGGAAAAACCAGTTCATAAATGCAAAAAGGTTTCTGCCAGTGCACAAAGGCTGTGGAGATGATGTTATTGGTCGACGTTTCGGTCTTCCTTGTTGTCATCTATGAGACCATCATCAGGACTATTGTTTTCTCAAAAAGAAAGCCCCCATGTAAAGATAATTATGTACAGTTACTAAATGTGTTCATAAAGTGCAATCACATTAGTTACCTATTTACAAACTAATAACAAACATAACAAAAATTGTGTGCTAAACACCATGTCTGTATACTTTTTCAGTTGAAAACTAAAATCTACCCAAGTGCTAAATGTAGTGGACAGAATTCTCCTCTTAAGTGTAACAGCATGTATATTAAAAGAATATCGCTAGAGCTATGTTATTTAGGCTCATCGTTTATTTATCTCAAGGGAATTTAGTAATTTAACTCACTTGAAGTAACTGGACACAAATTGCCACTGGTCTCCAAAATGAACTATTGTTTTCTCTTGAATCTAGGAGATCTATAAAAACGTATCATCATTATATATCGCCCAAGAATTAGGGTTTTTTATAATTAAAGGCATAGCATTATTTCCACATACCTGAAATAGTAATACTAGTCACTCAGTATTACAGAAGTTTAAATTCCAATGGTAGCCGCAATTGAAAGAGCCAAAAACGTGGTATCTGGATTCAAAGAGATATATGCAGATTATTGTTAAACTGTATATATCTATTTCTGGAATACAGATGTTATCTGACTAACATATTTATAAGTGACCAGAATTAACCAATCGTTCGTACAGTAATTAGGACTATCAAATTACTTCATCAATATATAATATCTGACATTGACAGATATTGAACCACTCGAGTATTATAACATCAAATTACTCGAGTGGCACGGCTTCGCGCTCTATTGAATACGACCGATTATCATAGCATAAATACATATTGATTAAGTAATTCGATAGTCCTAATTACTGTACGAACGATTGGTTAATGTATGATTGTGAACATTATTGAAATACATTGTTTATCCTATGAATACAGTCAGGTTCAATTGATTCACGAATCCTGGAAGTGATCTTTTTTTAAATCACAGTGTTTACTGGAGGCAGCAGCCGGGAACTGTGCAGTCCTGTCCGGGCACCACCTCCGCACCTCAGCCCCTGCCACCACGGTATCCCTCCGTCATAGCCCTGGGCAGCTCCTCGCCATCCTGGTCACAGCGTGGGTCTGCCAGCACGATCAACAGCCTCATGATCGGTTACGGACGGATCTGTGAAGCAGGCAGAGGGGAGCCTGTGCCGGAGCCTCAGCTATGCACGTCAACTCCATTGCCCGCGTGGCCACGCCCCCATATACTGTGTAGACATATAATTGAATGTGCGTAAAGTGCGATGAAATAACCATCTCCTTTGAATCCACGAGGGCCTCCTTTTCCTCCTGCAAACTATCATCATTCTCAAATATAAACCTTAATTGTGAGAATGTATCTGCTTTATATTATATTTATTTATAATATTTTCTTTGAGTGAGGGGGCAGTGGTAATTTTGGCTTTATTGAAGGTATTTTCTGGAATGTCGTCTATTGCATTTAGATATGGTCTGAGTTGGAGGTATTGGAAACATTGTGATCTTAACACATCAAATTCTTACAGCAGGTCATTGAATGATTTGATGGACACACAGGAAATTGCATTCCCCCATGTTGATATTCCGAAAGCGTTCCATCCTGTTAATCTGTTCAACTTGATTACTTCAGAGATAAATTAGCCCACCCATAATGGGGGATGTGCCTTCAGTTTCCTATAATTACTAATTTCACAATGAATTCTTTCAAAATTATGAAGACTGCCTTAATTGCTGGGGCAGGGGCATTGGGGGGCGAGCGGAGTCTGCCCATGTAGAAAAATGTGTTGGGCCACTACCACCGGGTGCCCAGCATTTAGTGGTGTAGGCGGGTCCAGCCTGTTATTGAATAGCCAGCTGTTGATTACCACTAAGTCCTACCCAATAGTACGCAATGAATTCTGCCATCCCCAATCTCCCCTCTGTTGATTTGCAGCATGTTACCATACTCACTCGTGAGATTTTATCACACCACAGGAAGACTCAAATCATGGAGAATTGTTTGAAAACTTGTTTGCGAATCCAATATATGCAACACTCTATAAAGAGGGATCATTTTAATTAAATCCACTTTTACTCATTAATGACATTGCCAGATTTAGATGTTATTTTTGAGTTTTTCTATCTATGTAGATATATTTCTCTCTCATACACTCTCTTGGACACTGGCTGGAAACATATGCTAAAGTATTTAAACCCATTGGTGAGTATTGGGCCGGTCATCCACTGTTAGAAATAGTCTTCCCGACTGGATACAATTTGGATGTATCCAGTTAACCCAAAAGCCTGTATAGGTACCAACATCATTTAAACCAACATTGCTATTGGTTTATAGTTCTTGGGGCCAGGCAAACATATGAGAAGATCTGCACATAGTGAAATGTTATCTTCCAAACCTGTTCCCCATTCAAAGTGTTTGTTTCTACTATGTGCCCTAAATACGGCTGCCAGGGACTCTGCTACCCTCGCAATAAAGTAGCTGTGAAGTGGTAACATTGACGATTCCCATGTGTGAAGGGTGAAAGGTTATGATAGTGTCCTATTGACTAATACATGTGCTGTGGGTTCAGTATATAAAAGGCCGGTGCACTCAATAAATGTGGCCCCCAATTCCCAGATGTGTGGTAGCTTAAAAATGTGTCGGTCAGTCCTTTCTCGAGCAGCGCTGCTACAGTTGAAGATCAATGTCCACGTGAACGAGAGTTTCAGCGCACCACTTGGGGGGTAGTAAGTGTTTATTTATTTATTTATTTAAATGCTTATAGAGCGCCAGAATCGAACCCAAGGGTTATCTCCGCGCTGTGGCCGCAAGCACAGGTGACTGAATAGCAAACAGTACTGGTGAACTGATGATGCGTAGTGAGTAAGAAGAAGGCTTATAAAGCAGTGAACAGATTGGTCTTTAGTGCTTTCCTGAATGTAAAGTGATGGGAGATCTGTCTGAGACTAAGGGGCAGATTGTTCCACAGAGTTGGCCCCACTGAGGAGAGGGCGCGGCCACCTTGTCTGGTCTTTTTAATGAAAGGAGAGTTAAGCAGGAGCTGGTTGCTGGATCGTAGATCACGTTCCGGTCTGTAAGGATGAAATAGTTGGGTTAGGTAGCTGGGGCCATTTCCAAAAAGGCATCTGTGGACAGTACAACAGATCTTGAATTTGATCCGTTGCCGTACTGGGAGCCAATGAAGTTCTCTCAACAGGGGACCAGAAGGAGTTCTAGGGGGGGCGTTCAGAATCAATCTGGCCGCCGTGTTCTGGACCACCTGCAGCCTATTGATGGCATCCTCATTCGCTAGTATCAGGAGCCCATTGCAATAGTCAAGACGACTTATTACAAGGGTCTGTACCAGTGTCTTCCTATAGATGTCAGGTAAAAGAGGGAAGATACGTCTGAGTAAGCCAATGGTGTGGAAACAGGCTCCAGCAATCACGTTCGCGTGATCCTTTAGGGTTAAGTTTTGATCCAGTTTCACTCCTAGGTTTTTTATACTGTACAAATACCATGATACAATACAATTCGATATAACTTGATTGTGAACGAGGCAGCTAATAAGAACCTATTTGCCAATGCTTTTTAATGTTAAAAACAAAAATAATATGATGCAAGGTCAATGAATAATAAGGTCTAGATGTATCAGCACCTGTAATATCAGCTTAATCTTTGTGGTGCAATACAGATGAAGTTTATACAAGTCGCATGGCAGACATATTCAATGCCTTTCTGGGTCTTTAGGTTAAAAAATAGCCGTTACAATTCTTCTTTCGTGACAGCCTACTTACTTTTTCAGTAAAAAAAAATGCGGTACTAATCAACTGACTTTCTAATGTGCTCTGGCCTTAAGAAAGAATAACGTAGTGCCCCCTGCTGGTGAATGGCAGTTCGCGGTTTCTGTAATGTCAGTGATTGACTGTGGAAAACCTATTGCTGACATAAAGCCATGGGTGATGCTGAAGAATGCCAGTTCATTTTAAATCACATCATTAAAATAACAGAAGTAAATATCAATATAAAACTAGTGTTCACTGAATCATCTTCATTGTTTAGACATCTGATGTTTTACCGCAGTTTTTTTTAAGCAGGAGCACTTCTATAATACCGTTCTTTTATACTTACTATTAAGCTAGGGTCCCTGAGTTTGTATAAAACGTGCTTTTTAGGTTTGTTTGTTAGTGATATTTTATTTGTAAAATATATAAAACTAGAATACCTATGAACATCTCATCACTGGATTGTATTTTTTCTGCATCTCAGTATTCTTGAAATGAAATACGTAAATTACGTCGAACTGGGTTACTCATCGCATCTTTGTACTGGTAAGAAGGCACCTCGGAAATATAACTGCAGCAAAGAGAAACAAACAATATTTTACATCAGCAGCAGATAATAAAAGACGTGTACCTACGTTTTAATGCATTCGAGTTAACGAATCCCGAGAAAAACAGGTTACCTACCAAGTTGTCATACTGGCCTGTCTAAGAGTGAACAACCATTACTGTAATTCTCCGAACAGGAAATATCAGATCCTATGTGTAAAAAAAAGATAAATCCACGTTTTGTGATCAAAGCTGCACGGACTTTTGTTAAGTCTGTCCATGGTTGCGTCTTGGGCATAGCGACAATAAATGAAGTTGTGGTATGTGTTCTTGAAGATGCGCAATTTCCATAGGCTGAAGTGGGCCTTCAAATCGTCCTGCCTCTTTGTGGCAGCATCATGAGAATCAGAAGTTGTCATTCTTCATAGGTCATGGTCCTTTACCTGTCATTGGTTAGAATTTAAATATGGGAAGCACATCAGGCTTTCTGTGGCCCTTCTAGCAGGGACGCCATAACTCCTCCTCCCAACTCCGAAACACACACAGTGTCTGATACTGTTTACTAGCGGTTTCCTCGTCTGTAATCCTTGCATAGAGAGATGTGGACCCGATACGACCACTTACGGGTCCACCATGGGACACAATATGGTGGCTGGGGTAATCACATTTAAGCACGTTTGATTGGTCAAAATATGACAACATTTAAACACTATTTTACCACTGTTGGGTCTTGGAGTTCTCGCTTAAGGGTTTCTTTTGTGGAAATTGAGAGGCACTTCAGAGACTAACATTGGTTCTAATTTTGATAGGATTTATGTTCATGTTTATGGATTTATAAAGCGCATGGCGGCCCGTAGGCTTCCCAGCGCTAGGAGGGTATGACAACAGTGGTCTTGTTCAGTTCGCCAGGTAGGTTTTTAGGGAAAGAGCAGTGTTTTAAGTCTCTTCATGAAGTCTAATTCGTATCTCTCTGGGCAGGGAGTTCCAGATCTTGGGGACAAGATGGAGGAAGGATCTTCCTCCCCATCTTGCCCTTTTTATTCTGCCTTGTTGCTTGAGGAGATCTTTTGAAGATCTTAAGTTCCTGACTGGCATGTAGTGGGCAACTAGTTTTCCAAGTAAGGCAGGTCCTCTGCTTTTCATAGCTCTGTGGGCAATACAGAGTGACTTAAAGGTGATCCTTGTTTGAACTGGGAGCCAATGCAAGGTCTTTAAAGCAGCTTTGGCTGAATCCTTTCTCGGAATCTGAAGTAGGATCCGTGCTGCAGCATTCTGGACCACTTGCAGCCGATGGATTACATAATTTGGCGCACCAAGGTATAAGGAATTCCCGTAGTCCAGTTGTGACATAATCAGAGCCTGGACCACCGTTTTGTGGGAATGCATGTAGGAAGGTGGAAATCTGACTATATGGTTACCCCCCACTTTTTGCCTGGTGTTTTGCTGGTTTTCGACTTAGTTGGACTGGGACCCTGCTATTCAGGTCCTCAGTATATCTGCTTTCTCTATAAAATGGACTCCATGTTCTCTAGGTACATACCAGATTGGTTACTGGGTCACCCTTGTGAGCCCCTGTATATGGTACCTTAGGTACCCAGGGCATAGGTGCACCCTAGGCGTACCAGGGGCTGCAGCATGTATTGTGCCACCGCTGGTTAGCCTTCCAAACTGACACCACAGGTCTGTACCTACAGCCTGGGTAAGGTGGTGTAATCACCCCTTACTTAGATATAGTATATCTATATCTACCTTATATATAGACACATAGTAATCTATAAGTCACTCCTATGGCAGGCCTTTTTTAAAAAGTTTTTTTAATATCTCTATTTATAGTTTCAAATAAAAGAATAATAACCGACAATTACAACTCAAAGAGCCAGCATAATAGTACACCAGCGTAAAATAATTATCAGACCAGGACAGTAAATGACAGCAGGAGTTAATGAATGACGTTGAGCGACCCACGCACATAATCTTGCATATAACATCAGGATTTCAGAGCTGTAAGCATCAATCTAGAACATATTATGAACATTTCTGTATAAGCCTTAGAGGGTATAAAGCCTAGATATATAACCAGGCCTACTACACCAACACCATGAGCCCAATAAATCATGTACATGTATAGACATGCACCCATAATACAGAAGTGAATAAGACTACTAATCATCCACAGTGTGCGCATTTTCAGGGGGCTCAGATTGTTCCCGGGCCCAGTCCAGAAATGGCTCCCATATGTCCCGGGGCCTCGAGGACGGGGGCATGAGCTCCCAGAACGTGCTGAGTTGCGTATGGCCATATGTGACGTCATTTAACGAATCTCTAATCAAGGGTACCCTTTTCCTACCCCAGCGGAGCGTGACCAGCCGTTTAGCATATAATAACAGGAGTGCATGTAGCTTACAATGTTTGGGTAGTCTGTCCTTAACATACCCCAGTAGTCCCAGAGTCTGCGATGGGACATACATCCTACCCACAATATGATGTATTGCTACAAAGACCTTAAACCAGAATCAGCTATTTGTGGGCATTCCCACCCATGTGCAGAAAAGAAGCAGGGATGTAGCCGCACCACCAACAGCGATCGGCTTCCCTAACCCCCTTGAGGTGCAGACCCACAGGTGTACGGTAATATCGGTGAAGGCATTTGAAATGAATTAAGCGCAATCTATAGTTCGGTGAAAGTTCAGTGAGCTGATTACTGCAGAAGTCCCACTGGGTCTCTGTAAGCGGAGTGGAGAGCTCACTATTCCAACACTGCAAAGACTTAGGCGATACTACCGGATTCATGTTCTGCATTTGGGTATACCAGCGTGTGATGAGTTTACGGGAGAGGGGGACTTCAAAACGTTCTCCAAAGCAGGTATTGTAGGAGGGGGCGCCGGAAGGCCGTCCCATAGAGCACGACATGCCGTACGCAGTTTCTGATACAGAAAAAGCTCAGCAAACAGCACCGCTTGATCCGCATCTGCCTCGGGAGGCGACCTAAAAGTGTCCTCGGGGTACAGATCTGCAAATGTATGCAGAGTCAGTCTGTTGGTTAGATTACTTTTGACCCCATCCCGAATACATGGAAGCATGGGATTTCGTGCCTGTGGAATGGAAGGAACGTAGATCAAGGGTATGCCAGCTTTCTTTCGCAACTCGCCCCACGCCCATCGCAGAGTTCCCGCCATGTCCACGTCTCCTCTGGGATGCTGAGAAGTCTGATAAAGCGCCACCTTGAGCGGGACAGGGGCCACCTTATCGATCTCGACTGCCACGTGGGGCTGATATGGCGTCGGATGGACCCAGAAATGCAGGAACTGAGCCTGAGCACACGGTGAATACAAATGCATGACTGGAGCCCCCAGGCCCCCTTGCCTCAGCGGAAGAGTCAACAGATCCCAAGACACTCTGGCCTACCCCCCAGCCCAAACCAGGGAAATCAGCTGCGATCGAAGGGTGGTAAAAAAGTGTTTAGTAAGTGGGATTGGCACATTACTCCTATGGCAGGCCTTGACAATCCTGGAGGCAGAGTGCTTGGTTTTGTGTGAGAGGGTTCACAAGTATGAGCTTAGCCCCTCTGCATCTTTCGAAACCATCTCCTTATAGATGTTCTACGATATATCCATACCATATACTCTTAAGTGCATTATAATCCTTGCGGTTAATGCTATCTTTGGTTTGGGTTTATCAAAACATGTTGTGTATGGTGTAAAACACTTTACGATACTACCCCCCTTTCAATTCTGGTGGCGGGTAGCATTCCACCCTTCTAGAGGGAGAAGACAGGTTGTTACTGTTAAACCCGGTTAAAGTTAAACAGTGCCCCAGCATCACAAAATGAATGCTGCTGCCACAGACACGAGTCTGCCCTCCTGCTGATGGACGAAACTCCGGCAGGGGAGGCTTGGACAGTAGGTTTCCTGTTCAGGGAGGTGCTAGCACCTCCCAAGACAGGCTTCAGTGTATTGGGGCAGGGAGGGTTGCATTCAGTGAATGCTTTTCAGACTCTGCCTGGGGCACACAAGGTGCTCCATGCGTTTCCCAGTTCAAACCGGTAGCTGGGGCACTCAGCCCCAGCTCTGGCGCAAAACTGGACAAAGTGGAAGAAGTGTAACCACCCCCTCCCCAGGTCCACCCATAGAAGGGACCTTAGAGTTAGTCCATCTCCTAAACTTACTATAAGTATAGAACCCCAGTCCCTAGGACTTCAGATTACCGTGGACGAAACTGTAACATATATCTTGGACCTTCGACATTTCATATCGACTGGAAGACGGAAGAAATCTCTCTTGTGGTCAAGGACATACCACCTTGTTCAAACAGCCACCAACTGCATATTTGCCGGTCTGCATTTTTTTCGAGGCTCCCGCCGGATCCCGAAGAATCTGCGACACAGGACACAGACTTACAGACATCTCTGACGCTTACCTGCGCTCCCAGCAAACCTGAGACCTGTAGCGGACACGAGAGACGTGGGACCGTAACTCCTGGACATCCTGCATTTTGCAACCTGCACCTACTTCCCAAGTATTCCCGAAGTTATGCATTGGGGTGCTTGAAGCCCCAGCCTGAGCACCTTTTGCACCGAAGCTCAGAGGCCCACACTCCACGAGTGTCCCGTGGGCCCGCTTTGTGCATTTCCGCTCGATACATCTTCGCGGTTCCTAGTCCGTTGGCTAGTGATCCCCCAAGAAGACCAGTCCTTGATTTACTTTGCTTTCCTGGTTGCTCCAGGCGTGCTCCAACTCCTCTCCAAAGGGGGAGTTCCTCAGACCTTGCTGGCCTGCACCGAAGCCCATCTCAACATCTTGCGTGGATTGCGTTTGCCAAGGCTTGTTGGGTCCAATCCGGATACCGACACCGCAGTCAACTAGATCCTTCTTGGGACAGCTCAAATCCAGCTCCTGTTCGTCGTCGACGTCTCCTGGACCTTGAGGCTGAAGAGACAAGCTTCACCTTTTCACCTAAAATCACCTGACATTGGCTGGCATCTTCCTGTCGCCATCCTGGTCACTGGCTAGTGGCCCAGACTCTGTCTCCTCTGCTTTCGGGTTCTTAACATCTCCGATCCACCCTTGGATCCACCTGAACACTTTTTCTCTGGTCGCCTGCAGCACTTCTTCACAGCTCTCCATTTGTATCGACGACGAAACCAGACACCAAAAAGCACCTATGCACCGGCTTCCCTGGGTTAGGTAACACGAGTACTCCAGTGGGTCTTGACTCTCGAAGTGTCCTAGTCTAAAAGGGTTCCATCGTAGTTCACCTAGATGTACCGTTAAACTGTAACTTTGTAACTTGTTCGTTCTCCATTGAAAGTCAATGGTAACCCGGGGCCGTGTTTAGACACTGCACGCATCTCCCGTGGGCCTCCTACATCCTAACCTTTGGTGGTCCTAGGCAGCCCTAGCGATTCCACAGGCCCTAGGCCTGCTTTCTAACTCAAGTGGTTCTTATACCACTATTTTAGTATGTGGTTTGTGAGGCCCCTAGGGCATAACGTATACTGTGCAACTTATCGTATGCTAATTAAGTTTCTTGTATTGTACTTTTACCTCTGACCTCATAAAGAGTGCAGAGGGGTTGTGTTTAGAATAAATAACATATATATTTGATGTATACCTTGTGTGGTGTGCTTTCATTTGAACATTCAAGAGATAATTGGTAAAACAACTTGCTTAACTCGTCTCCAAGTCTAAGCCTGAAGGCTGCTCTCCACAGCTACCACTAGATAACTCTCTATAAGGTTGACTTTATAACCACCCATCAATAAGGGTCGTTTGGACTGGTGCAAGGTGCCCACTAGAATAGTGGACATCATATACCAGGCCAACGTCTCACAATGCACAGGTAGGATGGGTAGAATCTTTCTAAGCATATGTAGTAATTCAATGCATTTACCTGAGAGTTTCTTTGCTTGGGTCTCCATGCTTAGATTATCGTCAAGCCAAACTCCCAGATTTTTGATGACTGTCTTGGGGATTAGGGGTTCACCCAACTGGATTGGCCAGCTGCTAATGTTCCTTGGTACTGTCTTGTTTCCCAGGAACATAATATCCGTTTTAGACATGCAGGGGCCTAGATTATTATATACAGAGTGAGGGTCATTCGTCACTGATACCACCAATTGTGTCTCATCGGTGTATGACATAATTGACATGCCAAATTCTTGTACTATGTCTGCCAATGGCTGCATGTACACATTAAAAAGTGTGTGACTCTGCTGATCCCTGTGGTACTCCGCCAGATAGTTTGAGGGTATCTGAAAGATGTTCCCTTCCATCAGCTGGAAGAACCTGTCCTCCAGGAATGAGGTCAGCCATTTAATCGCTGTCCATGTGATACCTGCATCCTTTTGAAGATTATTGGGAACATTAAGGGGCCTATGCTAAAGTAGTATTTAGAGGATTTATTGAAAATGTTAGTTTTGTAACGTGATGTGTGCACCACATTACAGAACTGCATTGAATCTTTGTTCAGTGATTATTATGATTTAAAAAAAAAAAGTCAGTCTGTATGTGTGAGGAAGAACCTCAGTAGGGAATTGCTGTGGCCTGGTTGCGCATTGGAAGATTCCCTCCCCACCCCATTGGAAAAAACACATAATTTCTAGAACATGTCCAATCCCGTCCTCTTTGCTGTTCTGTATATTATTCAAAGTACAGATTTGATCGCAGGTGAGTGAGGACCCCAAGGAGTTCGCTGGAAGAGTGAGTAAAATCCTGGGAGCATTTTGAGACTGAATATGTTGCAGCCAGGAAGCAGAGCCGTGAATTATTCGAGGCTGCATGGCATTGGAATACCACCTCGGGTGCCCTTCATCTTCCCTCTTCTGTCCAGCTCTGTAGCCTACAACTTGTTAATGCCATCCTGGTTGATGCACCCAGAGGACCTATAACTGAGTTACAGGTCCAGGTGCGTGTGGAGTATTACACTTCTCCAATTGATGCTATTTGCCAATGCGGTTATTCGCCATATAATATGCACTGTGCTGGTTTGCAAAAATATTTAGCTCAGGGAATGTTAATTGATTTTAAGACTGACGTTTGTTAGATGGTTTTTCCAAATTGATTGGGGTGAAGAGTGCTGGAGACACCTTTGTGAATGAAGTTCTGTCTGTGCAGACTGACTCCAAATATGTTCATATACTTGAGACGTTTTTTTCTTTTTATAGCTAAAAGATTTGGTGTGACAGATGTACCAACTGAGGTGGTTACCTTTATTTCGCACGCCACACAGCTTCGATTGCGAGCAGTGGTCGAAAGAGTGACTGTGATAACAAGGCATCGAATGGAGTCCCACAAGGTACGCCCGGTACAAGCCCTTATTATTGCATCCGATAACTAAAAAGAGAAAAATATCACATGTGCAATAAAAATCTGCCTTGTGCGCGTATTGCTTTGATTGCGTGTTTTACTAGGACACGTGGGTCAAACATTTTGCAAATGTATTGTAACAATGATGTCTTAATTTATATCATTACAAGCAATGTAATCATGCTTTCATAAAGTAAATGATGTGTATGTGTCATTAGATTTGTCAGCTATCCCATTTAGTCCCATGATAGCAGTTTGAATGCTCAGGCATGGATGCTTCACGCACCAATGTTTGTTTGCAGCAAAATTGTAATTTTATGAGGGATGGCCGTGGACATCGGAGAGTTCATCACCATCTGATTGTCAGCTAAATCTCTGAGATCGTTATTGTTCACAAAACTGTTGGGCAGGCTAACAAGCTAGGATCTGATGAATCCATATAATGGGAGTCACAGGGGGAACAAGGTCAGGCCGGCCCCCACTCAAACCAATATCAACAATAAAGGGCCTCACCTTAACTGCACCTGTCCGAAAAAATACCAATCCCAGGGTTTTCAATAATTCTGTTAATTCCCCCCCAATGTGTTAATTAACACTACTCTGATTAGTCACGGGGCATTACTTTCTACTTCGTCGCACAGGTCTGATCTCACTAACAAAAGAATGTAGTGAAGAAATGTAGTGAAAAAAGAGAGAGTACCTCACTGTAGCAACACCCGAGGGGGTTACTGGCTGGTGATTGCCAGTTTACCCACTTATCATTGGCCACTCTCTCTTTTTGTGTGTGGGAAAGAAAAAAAAGGAAATGAAAAAATGTGTTCCCTTTCAAACAATGAGTGTGTAGTGAAGAGATGGTGAACGCAACCACTGTGCTCGCTATTCAAAATATGTGCTCAAAGAACCCCAGTGAGAACCAGTGAACGTAGTTCTTACTTTTTAAAACCTGGTAGAGCTTGCTGGACATCCAATTTTATTCCAAGCTGCAAGCCCTCCCAATTAAAAAGGGTTACCCATGTACCATAATTGTTTCTACATTGCCAACGTGTTTCGTTGCTCAGATTTCACGCAACTTCATCAGGGCTAGTAGGGGTTCAATAATATCTTTCTTCGCTCTCAGATGCTCCCAAGACCTGTAGTGACATTAAAAAACAAGACTCAGCAGTGAGTCTCCAACAGCCTCCTTCATAAGGCATGCTTTGAACCACAGTTTATCAAAACACACAATGCATTATAATTTAAATTTTAAAGCATATTTGGTCGTTTAGTCATTACTTGATGGTTACCAAGTTACCGCATACCTGCAACCATCTATGTATTGGACCCCATGTCATTTGATCACGTGTCCGCGGGATGGCTATTCAGTGTCTAGCCCCCTACGAAAAATAAACGAAATCAATCAGAACAACTTGAGCTGATGCCTTCAACCGCTGTTATCAGACCGCTTCGACAGGTCACCCTCAGTCTAAATATACATTTATTTAAGTCCTGTGGTCTGAGGTATATTTTATAATGTGATTTCTGTCACTCCATCTTTTCAAGTCCAAAAACCAATGCCCTGCAAACTCTTCAGGCATTCTAAATATTTTCGCTATATTCACCAAGGTAGTTGTCGGTAAAGCCTGTCTCCCGCTCTCATGTTGTATACCTGTATCGCACGTGGGCACCCAAGTTCTTAACCGTGCCGAGTCCCACCGGCATGTATGAAGCTCCAGCATCATGCTCATAGCTCCGTAGGACTATAACCCCCGTAGCCACACCTTAACCTCAGGTCAACTACTGGTGTATGCTCACTAACGTCAACAACAGTGGCAGCCATCTTAGGACGGGATAAACTGCCATAAGCCATTCAATAAAGTTTTTCAAAAGCCACTCGTCACTTTATATCCCTAAATATCGAAAGACTGTAATATCAGCAGTGAATCGTATGTGTGTCACGATTAAAAGCACCGTCCTTCATTAAATCACAAGTGTTCAAAAATGAACCCGATGATACATTAAAAAAAGGGTTACACAGGGAGCAAAAATAAACTCATTCACAAATTTAGAATTCTCATACCCTTCAAGATATTCCTCCAACGACACTCCAGCTCTTATTATTACAACAGAGCTGCATATTTTCCTTGTCCATAATCCGTGGTTGTTTTATATATGGTACCAACTGCCACATCATTGTTACGTAATTGTGGCAACTGTATCTTAATCCTCACATCACCTCTCCTCCAATTATTAAAAAGAATAATCAAGCTTATTGATCGTGGTGATGTAGATAAACATCGCTAGATTCATCATCTCATGTGCCACACATTCTCTATGCTAACCGTTGACACAAGGGCACAAGAGGAAAGGGATGCCTACACTTCCTCGATTCCAATAGGTACCATTTCACCTCCAACCATAAATTAAAAATTGGCCCAATAGTCTAGGATTTCCATAATGTCGTTTAGACAATACGGTACGGCGGCTCAGCCGTGAGAGTCTTATTAGTTTACAAGCGTTTTTATTTTAGGAACCAGTAGTGATTGATGCATGAAACCCCAGTTTTTCATTTTCCAAACACACAGATTGATGTGAAGACTGAGTCGGGGTTGGATTAGACATTTGGTGCATTGTAATGAATTGTCTTGTATTCTGAGACGAGCAAATAGCCTTAATTCTCTCCGGTCCCTCTCTGTTGCCAGATGCTACGTTGACAACTAATTGTACAGCAAGGGAGGACTGGGATAAACTGACAAACCTTAAAAACGCCCGATACGTTTCGCTCTTCATGGGGCGCTCATGACAGAATATTTGCGTGCAGGAGCATCCCCCCTAGTTTATTGGTGAGACTAGAACCTAAGATTTGTATAGAGGATAAACAATTTCGGGTGGATTGGAGCTTTATAGCGAACAAATGCACCAGAGATTGGTTGATTTGATTATAAATACCCCAAAGAGACTAAGTGAAGAGTTACTCAAAGAGCTCCTTGATTTAGAAGAGTCTCTAAAGAGTGACATGGCACTTACGGGTGCCAAGGAACAACTGGCACATATCCAGGGAGATCTATTGGATTATAAAACTTACACGATTAACCAAAAAATTAAGGAATTAAAGAAAAATCTAGATCGCTTCTCACATGAATGGGGGTTCCCTTTTTTGAAGACTAGTATTATGAGACACCAGTAGAACAGCCACGCTTCCAGAATTTTCAAAGAGGTGGTTCAAAAGGGCAGAGGCGCACGCCAAATAATTGGTGTTTTGATAACACCAGCAGTGAAGAGAAGGAAGTGTCTGATCTGCCATCTGTACCCTATCAGAGCAGGGTCAATTTTGCACCTGATACTAGATCGGATGAGGATTTGGGGGTGCTCGTGAGGGCTTTTTTAGGGCAAACACAGAGAGGCGCACGAGGGGGAGGGGGCCAGACCCAGAGGGGACGAGGCAGAGGCAGGGCCCAATCAACATGGCAGACGCACTCCCCATGCATCACAAGCAGCAAATTAAGGACTTATCAGACTTATTAGATGGGAACAGATACCAACCACTCAATGGCAATGATATTGTGGTTAATATTTCCTCTTATGAGTTAACACCGACAGAATTAAAAGTTTTAAATACGGGACTTGGCTTTGTTCCCACCCCTAGGCATTTCACCTTTCTATGTAAAATTGAATTATCTGAAATGATGAGGAAGATTAAGTTGCAAAAATTATTGTCAGATAAAGAAAAGATGTCCACGTCTATTATTGATACGAACCTGCAACGCCCATCAAGTTTTTGTCCCCCCACTTCTTCACTGGGCCCCAAGGTGGCTGTGTTTGAACAGCGGGTCTTACATGATATTGAAATACTGGAACAAACTCAAGAGCAATGTTCTGTGCATAATATGAGCAAGGCGGACTGGCTAGCTGTTAAATCGTTACAAGACAACAATGCTATTACAATCAAGCAAGCCGATAAAGGCGGAGCCGTAGTCGTGCTCAATACTTGTGATTACGAAGCAGAAATATTGAGGTTGTTGGAGGTTCGCACGAACAACCATCCTCTGATGCGGTACCCCACACCGGAACTTCTTGATTTGATCAAGACGATGGTGAGGGACACTGTTGCTAAAAGGTGGATAACATCTAAAGAGGCGGATTTCATTATCAACACGAAACCGTGGGTCCCATCATATTACATCTTGCCAAAGATTCATAAGCCGCCCCCCCCCCCCCCCCCCATCCCTCCCCATCCCTCCCCTCGATGCCTGATTGTTTCTGGCATCCAGTCTGTTTTGGACCCGCTTTCGCAGTTTGCAGATTTCTTCTTGAGGAAGGCAGTGATCACACAGCGCTCGTATGTACAGGACACCACTGATATACTCAATATTTTGAAGGATCTTGATTTTTACTCTAAGAACCAACTACTGGTGACTACTGACATCAAGTCATTATACACCAGTATCCCCCAGGATGCCACGCTGGTGGCAGCAGCGCGGGCTCTGGGGGTACTTGAATGGTTCTATGACACGCCTCAGTCATTTGTCATGAAGTGTATTTCGTTGGCACTTACAAAGAATTTTTTTGAATACAAAGGCCAACTGTATTTACAAGTATCGGGGACTTCAAGGGGGCCACATTCGCCCGAGTCTGGCCTGCATTTATGTGGGCCAGTTCGAGGAGAATGTGATCCAAAACCCCTCCAACCACTCAAAGAGCTAAAGTTGTGGTGTCCTTCTTTATGACATTAAACTGACACAGCATAACTAGAAATTCCCCAAAGAATTTGTAAAGTGCTATGCATTCACCAAGTGATTTAACTTTAAGGATGTGCTAAGCTTTAATTTATACATGCACAATTAAAGAAAAATCCACCTTATGGGTAGTGGGTTGGATTTTCAGAAGTACCAATAGTTATGTGATGCATAGTTAAAGGTGTCCATTAAATCACTACATCACCCTCTGAACCCCAAATGCCTCACCAGGCTGACAAGGTTGTACTCGTTTGCATTGACAGTGTACCTTGTAAGGGTGCAACATGTGTTTTGCATTCTCTCATTTCCGGATGGATGTATCGTTCAATAGCAAATGGTGGTTGGGTAGATGGGATGTTGTGGCTCTCCATCCACTTTTTCCTGTTTTGCTCCATAATACATGGGATGCCAGTGCAAACAACACTCTCCCGCGGAGCACCTATAGATACCGGGGAGATTACCCGGGGCAACCTGATGGTAGAGGAGCGTGAGGTGCGTTGAAGGCATCTAGGGCAGTCTACCAGGGTCCTCTGTCCAAAATTTCCTTTGGCTAGGCTGACAGGGTGCAGGCAACTAGTTGAGCTTTAATACGAGCAGGACAGAAGAGGTCTCAATACAGGACTGGGTGGACGGCTTCTAATATTGGTTCAGAGAACCAGACTCCCAGATGCCTTGAGAAGTCTCTTTATTAATGACCTACAAAATCCCTGCTCTAATCTAGATAAAATCCCCCAGCAAAATCTGAGTATGTTGTGCACCAATTTACCTTTCCATCTTTTCCTTAGTTTACCCCCTCTACCTTTGTCAGGTACGTTTCCTTAGGACAGCAAAATCTATCCCACAGCACTGTGAATAGCTTTGTATTGTATACATTTTCAACATATTGTCCATGCCTTTAACATTACAAGTAAGGAATGCATACCTTTTACATTGTCCACTAGTAGGCACATGTGATGTTCATTGTCTCCCTCTCCCCAGTCTCTGCCATCCTCCTTTCTTTGAGGTTGGTCAAAGACCCCTGCATATTCGCATTAGCGTCCCGTACGTTAACAATATCAGTTTGTGCCTAATCTGTTGGTCTAATAATCGGCCTTGCAACAAAGTATCCTCCTAGGTCTCTTCCTCCTTAGTAATGCTGTGTGTAAGTGTATGTCTAAACTGTATATATTTCAACCATTGTGCAGTTGGCATCTGATACTCCCCTTGCAGATGATCAAAAGGGACAACCCCATGTGTGTCCCACACCTCAGCCAACATGCTGATGTCTATTATAGCCCAGTCTAAGTAGCCCTTCAATTCAGCCACTTTTCTCAATGAGTACCCTCCCAAAGGGGAGTTCCGGGTGTGAGCGTTTTGTCCCACTTCCTCTTGCTCAGCAAGCTGTTACAAATATATTGAACCCTGGTCTTGGCCGGGCATGCCAGCCTGTCTAAGGAGCCCCCATATAACACATGCAAATAACTATGGTCTCCCATTTTCCATTTATCCACGCAATACACGGAGTTCTCCACACCCGTATATGGCCCAATCATTCACTACCCCCATCTGCGCTGCCTCATAGTACTTTGACATTGGGCAGACCTCTTCAACCTAAATATTGCGATGTGGGTGACCAGGGGCTCTATAGCAAACGTAAAGAGGACTGTGGAGTCCTCCCAATAGGAAATTCTCTGGCAAAACAACAGTTCACTCTTACTTTAGCATGGGATTCCTGATAGAGCGATTTTATCCAGTTAATGAAGTTGGGTCCAAAGGCCATCTTCTCCAAAAGCAGGAATAAAAAGTGCAAAGCCACTGATTCGAACGCCTTATTGGCGTCTAAGGATACCACTGCCCATGGTTACCTCTAGGCATTAGACTGTACTATATTATTAGGGGATCCTTGCCGATTCAGCCTGGTAGAGTAGCAGGGTGTAAAACCTGTTTGGTTCGGATGTACCAGATCTGCTGCTACACAGCGCAGTCTACCTGCCAGAGTCTTTGCCAGGATTTCTGCCTCAATGTTAAGTAACAAGATTGGTCTATACGAGTCAAACCTCTGTGAGGGTTTCCCTGCCTTGGGTATAAGGATGATGGTGGCCAGCTGAGGTCTTTTGGTAAAGAACCCCTATGTAGTGTATCTTCATACATCAGGAGCATCGGTTTGGAAGTTTTTCCAACTACTTAGCGAAAAAATTCCACAGGTAATCTGTTAGGGCTGGAGCCTTCGCTGTCTGCATCTTCATCAGGGCTTCTGTTAACTCCACCTCAGTGAGACTCGACTCCAATCTTTCCCTCTGCTCCAAAGACAAGGTTTTGTTGGGGGCAGTCTGTCACAAACGTCTGATTTCTGACTCTATACCTTGTACCCTGTTTGCTTTTCTTTCACCACCTACCCGGAGTCCAATCTCAGTTCTTTAAAATGCGTGGATTCCCTTACCCAGTCCCAGCCAGCAGTTTGCCTGCCTTGTCTCCTGCTTCATAAATGCGCTTCTGTCTGCTCAGCTAGGAAGGAAGTTTTGACGTTGTGGTGCGCTACCTCCTCATATTCTGCACATTTGCACTCTAGTGTTACAGAGAGGGATGTCTCCGGGTATGTGGCAAGTCTTCTTTCCTAGTCTACGATCTAAAGTTCCTATTTCTCTAGGCGCTATTCTCTATCCCTCTTTTCTCTCCCCAGCAATCAGCCCCCTCTAAGTTTGGCCTTATAAACCTCCAATATCACACTATCTACAAAACCCACATTTTCACGGAAATACAGGTTTGTTGCCTTGCCTAGTTCCTCCACCACTTGCCTATTTGCTAGTCCTCCAGGTGGTGATCCTCCATGAAAGGGGTTCCCTAACTTTGGCTGTAGTTATGATAACCTGTAGGGGGGATGGTTGAATAGCCCTCATGCTAAACATCTAGCTTCCAAGAACCACCCTGCACTACCCCTGGGTTCCATAATGTAATTCAGTCTGGAGAACACATGTGAGTGGGAATAAAAAGAGAAGCCCCGTTTTTGACCATGTAAATCCCTCCATAGATCCAGTAGACCATAGGCCTGGTCGAAGCCCTCCAGTTTTCCATTTTTACTTTCCCTTTCCAGTCTTGTACTCATCCTATCCAGGTGTGTCATGAAGTGAATGAAAGTCTTCCCCAATGATTGTGAATGCCTGTGGGAAATTCGTTAAGAGTTTACCTATTTTTTGTAGTGTAGGTGATTGGACACCTGGTGGTGCATAACTGTTGAGGAGAATTACATTGTCACCCTCCCATTCCCCCATTATCGCTCTGTAACATCCATCTTTGTCTGACCATGTACGGAGGATATGGAATGATGGGGATCTTTTCAGTAAAATGACCGCCCCACGTGAACTTGTGTGTTGCACATATGAGGTCACCCTGTATGTGCCCTTCCTGAGGCTACTGTATTGAACATCTATCAAATGAGTCTTCTGAAGGAGTATCAAGTCTGCCTATATCTAGTGGAGGCTCTAGCCACCAGGTTTCTCTTCAGGTTATTACCCAGCCCGTTTATTTTCGCCAAGACTAGAGTTAAGTTATGCGATCGAGTCATAGTGTTCACACTTGTCCCTGTTCTCCATGCCTAGCTGCACGGAGGGGGTAGTATTGCTTTCCTGCAACCTGATTTGATGGCGATGTGTCGATGTGTCAACTCCTGCAGGAACTGTACCATCCCCCCGTCCCCCCCCTGTCCTCCCACCCTACCGTACCATGCTGGAATCCACAACTCGACCACCCCTCAAATTCATGGTATGTGTGAACTCTTTAATCCCAAAACATTTTATCCCTTAAACTTTACACTGCTCATGTGGGGGGAGTGTTCCCACGGGTGCTGATTCTAGTAGGTGACTCCCTCCACCCACCCAAGACAGTCCTGGAGCCTATCAAGGTATCTTTCGGTTCCCACTGGAACCCATCAGTCACTTTGTCCTTACAGCACACCCAGTACTTAGTTTGCCTGCACTCATGGGCACCAATCAAACAATATCATCCGACATCACTGGGGTAGTCACCGGCGGGGACTCCTGATCAGTCTCTGTACCAGAGCCCACAGATTCCGTCCCGTTCCGTCCCGTCCCCCTGTAGCCAAGACTCTCCATTTGTTGTTGTCTAAAATGTCCCTGCTGTTCTTGATAGTATTCACAACTTGTGCTTGCTCTGCTTTCATATGATCCATCGTATGAGAGTATCTGCGGCTCGCAGTTCTCGGTTTCCTTGGTTTTTATTGTTGCCATTCAAAGTCATTATTCGAGGAAATACGCCTTCTCCTGATAGAACCCTCACAGTTATGCCGGGAAAATTAGGGCATATTTGAGGTCCAGTTGGCACAGAACATTTTTTATTGGCCTGAATTGCCTTTGGACAAGGGACGGTAGTCTGGATATAAGTTAACTTCATGTCCCTCGGGAGGGTTAAAGGATATTGTCCATGTAGTTCATTAAGCATGCAATTATCAGTCAGGGAGGTTGCCCCGGGGCCAGGGCCCTGGTCAGTATGTGGTGTGCTCTCTCCACTGAATAAAAGCGTGAGGGCTTACCCTGCAGTACTATCTTCTCCAACCAGTCCTCTATGAAGAGTTCAATATTCTGGCCCTCTGCTTTCTCTTAGATTGTGCCTCCTAGACCTCCCATCTGCATCCTCAAAATGATCTGTAAGTACAGCCATATCTTTTTCCTGTGTTGCGCATTGCTACGTGAGCTCTTGAATCTCCAGGTGGGCCACATCTATTTTCAGTTCAGCCTCTTGGACACTTTCAGATAGTTTTTTTAATGTTCTGCTCATAGAATAACAACATTATTCGCCATTGATGCAATCTGCCCCTCCAGAGACAGTCTTGTGTACATAATTGCAGTGAGAATGGCCGCAGTGTGCGCCTCAAGCGCATTCTCCTTGGTGCCTAGGGATATGCCTCTCCCCCAACTTCCTCCACAGGCTCCTCCGTCGCAGCTGACTTTGCTGCTTAGGGCGTTCCTAGCGTGGACCATTCAGTTTCACAGCATGCAGTGGTGTAGCCCAGGAACCCCTGTGAGTCGCTAATTATATGGGCCTTAGACCTAAGGTCCAAGTAATAATGGTTGTGGTGCCTCGCAGCTGTTCCGCCCGCAGCCCGCTCCGCTCTCACTTCTCTCCAAGAGCGTATCTTCAGTGGTGTAAATAGAACTATCTTGAACACCCCAAAAAATAAAAAGGAAAAACTGGTCACTTCCTCAGCACCATGCCTTACAGGGTGTGCTGGAGGTATAAGTGATTCCTCACCGTGATAGCCACTGCTTTTTGCTACTTCTGTGCCCTTTGCTGTCTACATCGAGGTCAGGGCGCACAGTTACACAGCGTTAGCCATCGGATCCAAAGGGGGGGTCCCAAGCAGCACTATGCCTCCCCACCCTCACACAGCATCTTCCTCATTCCTGTCGCTGCCTCCATAAAAACCACGGGGTCCCAAGTATCCAGTTTAATCTACCTCCCTTTGTGTGGACTTAATCCAGGCCCGTATCACATGCCCAGGCCACACCCAACTCCAGTTCACCAGCGGGCCTCGCCCAACCACACTTTGGCAGTGCTGCTCCCTCAGCTCTGTTTTAATGGTAGCCGCTGTCTACTGGGGTTCACTGGCACTAGGGCTCCCTCATCAACGCTCTCAGTATCTCAGTCTAGGACCGATGAGGCTGGGGCGGCTCCTCAGTCAGCATTGCGGTCTGGACGCCATTTTGTAGAGGAACCTGACTACCACGTCCAGACCTCTTTCTGCTGTCTGGTTTTTGTGTGGGCCGGGAATAGTCCTCAGTGCGGCTCCTGCAGCTGTTGTAGTAACTGCCCTTTCGGCACTGGTGGTATCAGAGAACGTATGAGAGGATTCCCATCTTTTGGGTCTGTCGGACTTCAGGTGTTCAGCTGAGAACATCTACTGCCCATTGCGGGCCAGGCCACGCCCGTGAGGTTATTTATAGGCCCACCTGAACTGCAGTCATGCACGCTTTCGAAAATATGACTGTACTTTGAGCTCCCAGCAGCAGCGTAACCGCCAGCCTTTAGTTACGTTTGCACTCTTTGAAAGGCCAAATGAAGATTTAAAGCCACTCTTGAGTGCTGGCTATGGGTTCGGACTCTGTGAGATGAGAGAAATAATGGTCAACATTGATGAAACTGTATTGATCCATAATAATGATATTAAGATTTTTCTGGTGAATCTGTACAATGATAGAATTCCTTTTTGTCAGACTAACAAAAAGAATGAGCCACTTATCGTGTTCTCAGCTGATTTGATTCCTGAAATTCTTGCTGACAAAATAAAATCACAGGATGCAGGAAAATCAGCAGGAACCATTTTAAGAAATGTTTAGAAAGATTTAGGTTTTAGACCTAGCGGCACATTTTTTGATGCCCTAGAGCTCTGCAAATCATGGGAGTGAACAAGAATGTCTGATGTTGTCTTAATTTTTTTTTACCTAATTGTTTAATATCAACAAAGCAAAACTTTTACAAAAAGTTCTTTCGTTCGGAACAGAAGCCGACAACATTGATGATGACTTTGAAGATATAAGCGAAGAAGTGGAAGACAATTCCATGAACCTACAGGCTTAAGCTGTGCAAATGTGCTGTCTTTTCCAAATCATGTTCTATGAATTGCATCACAGCAAAAATAAAACTGTACTACACAGGTTGACTGGCCACACAATTTATGGCAAGGGCAAAAGTAGAGAGCTAATCACTTCAATTGTACGGAGCAGAAACTTGTTAGCCGTGCATGCTGTAAAATTTTGTGAATCTGACAGCACACCACTTCCAAGTTGCTTTACCAGGAATGGATTTACAATTGCTGCTCTTGATAATTCTGAATTTGAAGACAGTTCTTCTTTCTCTGGAGCATCCAGCACACATGATACTGCCATGGCACTTTTTCAAGACTGTACCAATGCTGCTGGAAAACAAGCTGTGTCGGCCGTAGGCATAAACAAATGAAGCTGCAAACGTATAACCTAACTGCCTTTCCAACATGTGCAAAATCACTACAGGTCATCAGCATGTCCCAATATACCAGAAAGTTTCAAAGTGACGGGCATTTTCCACATGCCAAAAGTTGTGTTGCGGTGTGCAGGAAGTTATCTCAGTGGATGTGGCATAGACAATGCACTTTTTGAGGCTGAAATCTTGGGAAGCAAAACTGTCCAGTCAGTATTGAGCAGCACTCATTATGTTTGTTCGTTATTAGATATGCTCATCATATCTGAGTCTACAGAAACATTGCATTGGAATGCTTTCTGGAACATTCAAAAGACATAATGCAAAGCCAGGTAATGTTCAATACACTCAGTTCAAAATCAGAAAATCAAGTTCTTAGAGTTTGTTAAAGAATGTGAAGAAAAATCAGAACTTTGCAAGTACTGGGGAAATGTTTTACACATGATCGCTCTAGGTACATGCTGTTTGGGAAGATGATCGGGAGTGCAGGTGAGGACTGTAAAGTCACTGATATGAATGAGACCAATAGTTATGGATTCCTCACCTTATAATTACCCGAAGGCGTCAGACTGGATCCAGAGAATTTTTTCCTCAGCAGTACTCCAGCGCGTCGGTAGGTGGCGTTGATCGAATCCGCGTTCGTCGTTGGTGTCATGATCCCTGGAATGAGGTTGTGGTATCTACTTAGACGCCACCCCTGCGCACTGACGTCAGTTCTTTCTTTTTCCACGCCAGCCAGCGCAGATCCGGAGAGAGCGGTACCTCGAGTTGTTGGGTTGGCCTGAGCCGCCCTACCTTTCCAGGAGCCGGGGCGACCCCTGCCCAACTTCGTAGCTTTTACGAGCTGTCCTACTCCACTGGCACGCCTTCGGGCCCTGCAGACTCGACTGGGGGCTCTAGGCCTTTGATGCCGGTGCCTTCGGCTCAAGCTCCACAGGGGCCCCAGGGATCCAGGCCTGGATCTGGATCAGCGCCGGTCAACCTTGTGACACCTCCTCCGGGGCCAAATCCATTGGGAACACCTCCGCCCCCTCCGATGCCAGTTGTGTCACCAACCGGCGTCAACCCCAGCCTCCCCCTCGATATGGACACGGAGCCGGACCAACGTCGACCGACTTCGGGTTCGGTGCTGATCGGTACGTTTGTACCCCTGTTCTCCCCTGGTGTTTCCTATCGTCCTGAGTGGCTACCAGAGGAAGGTGAGGAGGTCTGGGAGGAGTCTGTGCACCCTCTGGCAGACCAGCTAAAAGAAGTGGACAGGAGAGAGGAGTTGGATGAGGCCAGTGGTCTGGACACCTCCTCAGACCTTGGCATGCTATCTCCCCCTACTGTGGCTACGGAGGAGGGTGCTTCATACTCAGTGGTGTTGCGTAGGGGGGCTGAGGGCTTAAACCTTGAGCTTCCTACGGTGGCGGTCACGACTAACCTCCTGTCCGAGGTGCTTCGGCCGGCAGCAGCCACTTCAGAGTCCCTGCTGCCTTTCAATGTGGCCCTCACAGACATCCTTTTTAGCACTTGGACCAAGCCCAACACAGGGGCTCCTGTGGATTGGATCCTTGCCTGACGACACCGCCTGGCCTTGGGCGACCCCGCTTTCTTCTCCCAACACCTCACCCCTGAGAGCTTGGTGGTCCAAGCCTCGACTTCCAAGGGCGCATTCTCTACCGCACTACCTGATAGGGAATCCAAGAAGCTGGACAACCTTGGGAAGAAAATGTTTTCTTCCTCCAGCTTAGGACTGCGGTTGGTGAACACTGCATGTCTCTTGGGCTGTTATTCCACTCTGTGTGGGACACGGTCGTACAGGTGCTGCCACAGTGCCCGGATGAGGCCCAGGCCTTGCTCTCTCATGCAGTTGACAAAGGGAGAGACGCAGCGAGCAGGACAATTTCAACGTCCGTAGCCCTGAGACGCTACGCCTGGCTGAGGTCCACTGGCTTTTTTGGTGATGTCCAAGCTACGCTTTTGGACATGCCCTTTGATGGCTGTCGCTTGTTTAGCGACAAAGCAGACAGCGCGCTAGAGCATTTTAGGGACTCCAAGGCTTCTACATCTCGCCCGCGCAGTCTGCTTTTCGCCCCTTTCGTGGCTACGGAAAGGGTGCCCTGCCACATGCCATCCAGAACCACAGGCCTGCGCAAACTGTCCAGCCTTTGCGCTGCTGGGGACCCACCGTCTTCGGTCTGGGGGCCAGCGGGCTGGCCAGTCCACAAGCGCCCCCTCTGCAGCAGCTTCCAAGCCCTCCCAGGCTGATCGTTCAGGACCACCATTCGCCTGTGGGCGGCAGGGTTCCCATCACCTCCCCCGCTGGCTCAACATCACGTCGGACAGGTGGGTTTTGCAGATAGTCCGAAGGGGCTACTCCCTCCCCTTTGAGACTACCCCTCCATCCATGTACCTCAATTCCATCTCAAGTCTGAGGATCACTTGGCCCTTGTCCAACCGGAAGTTATAGCTCTTTTAGCCAAGGTAGCCATCAAGTGAGTTCCTGTCCCAGAAGTAGGTCGTGGTTGTTATTCCCACTACTTTCTGGTGCTCTAGAAGGACAAGGGCCAGCGTCCTATCTTGGATCTCAGGAACGTCAACTGCTTCCTCCGGAGAAGTTCAAAATGTTGACACTGGCTCAGGTCCTGTCTGCTCACGACCCTGGAGACTGGATGGTAGCGTTGGACTTGCAGGACGCAAATTTTCACATTCCCGACCTGCCGGCCCATCGGCGTTACCTACAGTTCACGGTAGGCCACGAGCACTTTCAGTTTACTGTGCTTCCCTTTGGCTTTACTAGCGCCCCTCGATGTTCAAAAAGGTGAGGGCAGTGGTCGCAGCTCATCTGCGCAGATCAGGTGTTCCAGTCTTCCCCGATCTCGACGACTGGCTGTTGAAGGCTGGCTTACCCAGGCTGTCGTCTCCCACCTCCAGACTACGGCCGATCTCCTGCATTCGCTGGGATTCACGATCAATGTGCCGAAGTCACGCCTGATTCCCACACAGAAGCTCCTTTTCATCGAAGCAGATCTGGACACAGCGCTGGTTCAGGCTTATCCTCCCGAGCAGCCTCTATCCCGGGTTTCATTCAGACTGACCCTAAGGCCTTCTGCATCCTGCTGGTGGACTATGCCAGGTGGCATATGCTGGCTCTGCAGTGAGACCTGAAGTACTAGTGAGCACAGCATCAGGGGAATCTTCATTTGCGTCCAGATATCGGAGGGCACTGCACACCATTGCAGTGGGGCTAACAAACCAGGAGTGGGTCAACGGCAGTTCCCTCTACCATCCCCAGCCAGAGTTCACAGTGGTGACAGATGCCTCACTTCTGGAGTGGGGCGGCCACATGGGAGAGGTGGAGATCAAAGGCCTCTGCTCTCCGGCGGACTCTGGGCTCCACATCAACCTTATGGAGCTTCAGGAGATTTGTCTTGCACTGAAGCATTCCTTCCTTCAGTCAAAGGGAGAGTAGTGCAGCTATTCACGGACAACACCACCGCCGTGTGGTACTGCAACAAACAGGGCGGGGTGGGGTCTTGGATCCTATGACAAGAGGCACTTTGTCTCTGGAAGTGGCTGGAACATCAGGTGATGTCCCTGGTGGTTCAACACCTGTCAGGTTCTCTGAACGCCAGGGCGGACGAACTCAGCCTCCGCTGCATGATGGATCTCGAATGGCATCTTCACTTGGAGGTGGTGCAAGGTCGGTTTCAGCAGTGGGGAGAACCTTGATTAGATCTATTCGCCACCGAAGAGAACGATCAGTGTCATTAGTTCTGCACGTTGGAATTTCATTGCGAGTCGAGTTGCGGTCTTCTATATGCCTTTCTGCCGATACCACTTCTCCCTAGAGTGCTGAAGAAGATCAAGCATGACCGGGCCCAAGACATTCTTGTGGCCCGGGACTGGGCAGGAAGAATCTGGTATCCCGAGTTTCTGCACATGGCCATCGATTCTCCTATCAGACTGCCTCTTCAGGAGGATCTTCTGTCACAGCAGCAGGGGATGTCCTCCACCCAAACCTGTCCAGCCTCCACCTGCTTGCATGACGATTGAGCTCCGACAGTTGACAGCTTTCGACCTTCTTCCCGAAGTCTGTAACGTTATCTTGGCAGGCAGGGGTCCCTCCACCAAAACGGTATACGCCTGTAGATGGAACAAATTTGTGGCATAGTGTGCAGCAAAGGCTGTGGATCCCCTTTCTGCCCCCCTTTCAGGGCTCTGCTCTGGGCACTCTAAAAGGCTATCTTTCGGGCATTTCGTCATTTCTACTGCTTCCTGATCAGCCTTCTCTTTTCAAGTTCCCTATTGTGAATCTCTTCCTTAAGGGCATTACTCACTTGTTTCCTCCCATTCCTTTTGTAATGCCCCAGTTGTGCATGAAACTGGCTCTATCCTACCTCATGTGTGCTCATTTCGCGCTGCTACATAACTGTCCTCTCAGAGTTTTAACACTTAAAACTGCCTTTTTGGTTGCCATCACCTCTGCTCGCAGGGTGACTGAGCTTCAGGCTCTTTCTTCAAATCCTCCTTTCCTGGCTGTTCAGCCGGACAAAGTTGTCCTTCGCACTAGACCTTCTTTCCTTCCCAAAGTGGTTACCTCTTTCTACATAGGACAGACCATCACTTTGCCCACCTTCTTCAAGCCCACACATCCTTCTAAAGAGGAGGAGAGGTCAACTGTCTGGATCCAAAACATGTGCTTTCATTTTATCTGGATCGCACAAAGCAATTCCGGGTGTATGACCAGCTCTTTGTTGGCTATGTGGGCGCCAGAAATGTTGGGCCGTGCAAAAGCAGACCATCTCGCAATGGGTCGTTCTTTGCATCAAAATCTGTTATTCCTTGGCAAAGAAGGACCCCCCAGTGGGGCTGCGTGCCCATTCCACAAGGGCGACGGCAGCCACTACGTAAAGTCCCTCTTCATGACATCTACTAGGCAGCCACGTGGGCTTCATTGCACAAGTTTACTAAACCCTACTGCCTGGACAGCCAAGTCCAGAGGGACGGCTCCTTTGGCCGCTCAGTTCTCCAGGACTTTCTGGTGTGAACTTAGTTTGCAGACCCACCTCCGGGGTTGGTATTGCTGGGGTATCTATTCTAAGGCGAGGAATCCATAACTAATAGTCTGTAGCAATATATCTGTAAGAGACATATATTAGTTATTGATTCCTCACCGCCCCACCCATCCTCCCTGTTCTGCGAATAAACTTCTAGGGTAAGGGACTCCCTTTCAGGGCCCTAGTTTTAGTGCACCAGTGGTCAGTGTCTTGCATGGCCATGCGCTTCTGGTGTGGAATGTTGTGTAAAGAACTGAGGTCAGTGCACAGGGGTGGCGTTTAAGTAGATACTGCAACGTCATTCTGACGATCACGACGAACGCGGAGTCGACCAATGCCACAAACCGACGCTCAGGGATACTGCTGAGGAAAAAGTCTCCAGATCCAGTCTGACGCCTGGGGGTAATTCTAAGGTGAGGAATCCATAACTAATATATGTCTCTTACAGATATATTGTTAATGAAGGTAATTAACTTGTTCATTAAAGTGTTTGGCCAATTTGATTTCATAAACTACCTGAGATATGGTTCGTGATATTTGGAAAGAGTGAAGAGGCTAGAAGTAGAAAATCCATACCTCTACAGAAAATTGATCCAAAAACATTTTGTGGTGAAAGACAGAGAGGGAAGGTTCAATGCTGTCGCTCCAGAAATGAAACCAGAACAGACGACCGAAATACCACAGAAAAGCTCCAAGGGAATTGTTGGTCAGACAAGTAAAAGTTAATATTTTGCTCGATGGTAGCTAGTTTACCATGATGTCTTTTCTATTTGCAATGTTTTCAGAGAGATATCAAATTTAAAATCAATGGACCATCGTGAAACTGTTTCTCACCACAAACTTATGGGAAAGAAAGGAGAATGTTTTAATAAACATGTTGACACCTTATTTGTTTCATGCAGCAGCAAGGAAACCCCTGTGCGATTACACAACTTCAAGGCCAAACAATATGAAGATAAAGATATAAAGACACGTCTACTAGATGTTTTGGAACATCGATTGAAACTATACCCAGAACTGAAGCAGGAGAGATTTGTATTGAAAGAGAAAAAGCTGTTTTGACATCACGAAAGCTGAACTTCCACGCTTAAATTGCTGTAGTAAGTGTTTCATCCAACCAGCCACTACAAAACGGGATACAAAAAAACAACTTTTGCAAGCACATAGAGAGATAGATGTAGCAAAAGAAAGTGGTGAATTTATCAAGGTCATTCTGTTGCATGATCTTCTTCCAACTAATGTATTATTTGGTTGAAATGCTGCAACCAAACCAGTGCCACACACTCGTTTAAAAGCTCGAAATAAAACCTTTCACCTGAAGAATTTCAATTAGAAAAGGTGTCCTCATTGAAAACTGTTGTTGTTATGGAATATATCTCACAATTGTGAATGGTCAAGATTTTATCCATGCAAAACTAGAGAGAGGTTGTTCTGACTGTTCCAAAGATAGCAAAGTCAGTGTGCACCTTGAACTATCTGTCAAAGAATGTGAGAAAATCAGACAAATGTCTACAAGTGTAACAATTGACCTTGACTGAATCAAATATTCGACACCTGCACCTGTGCAACATGATAAATTCTGGTCATCAACATCAAACAAGATGAACTTGGAGATGTTAACTCGCCACATTGCTTATGCTTCAGTGAACAATGAATTTCCAATTATTGCAAGTGGATTGATTGTCAATGAGGAGTTGGTACCTGCAGAGGTATATTCAAAAGGTACAGGCCTATAGTTCAAGAACTTAACAGCAAATGACACAGATGTTGTTATTGTGCTACTTAGATTTGTTGCAATGTTCATAAGTCAAGGATTTTCAGAGTTATTGATACGGTATGGAACAGGCGAGAAAAGGCACTTAATCACGCTTCATATTCTGTACAAGAAACTTCACCCAGAGCTTTCCTGTGTTCTTATCAAGGCACATATTCTTACGGGTGATGACACTATGAACAAAATTAGAAAAAAGCATGGAGTTTTAACTGCTGAACTTGTGAAGTTTCTAAAAGCTTTTGCTCGGGCAGAAGAAGAATGAGACTTTATAAACATATTTTTTTTAAATGGCTTGTGCGTGTTTGGAAAACAAGTTCTGACTGTCACACATTTGACGATCTTCTGTACAGTGAATTCAAGAGATCAGTCCCACTAAGTGACCTTCCACCAACATCTAATTATGTGCGTGGACACATTAAAAGAGTGTTCTACTTGATCAGAAGATGTGTAAATGTTTTGGATCATGTATATATAGAGAACGACCAGTGTGAATCTGGTTGAGAAGATATTGATATGGTGCTAAAACTCTCAAAATTTCTAAAGCCTCTACCCACAAAACCTACACGTACATGTATGTGCAAAACTTGTGCTACAAAAAGAGGTCCCTGTCGAAATGTTCTTCTCAAATGTTCAACGTTCTGCAAATGCACCACTAGCGATTCAGATATTCAGATCATAAACATTGTTTGGTGTGTAGATAAACTGATTAAAAAACATGATTATTGTTTAATTTGTGTCTTCTTCCTCTAATATAGTTGCCATTTTGGAAAATGGTGAAAAGGTTGCTCTGAAGAGTTATTTTCTGTGTCTATAAGACTACTTGACTACAAAATCATGTTTTGATACCGAAATGAGGTATATAGGTTGCATGGTTCCTGAAATATTACACCATCACTGCAACACATCTGCCATTTTTAAAAATGTCATCCAGAAAAATTCGGCTAGGATCAGCAATGTTTACCAAAGCTAAATTACTTCTCCAATGATCCAAAAACACAAATCAAAAATGAAATCTCTGGACAACAATCTTTTACGAAGGTATATCAGGGGGCCAGGATTATAGTTTTTGCTTTATCATCTTGCTCTGGAGTGCAACCGTTCTTAGTTCCATCTTGTAATATTGTTCTTTCATTTGGCTTAAGTGTAAATAGTTGAAATGCTCGTCTATTCTCAGGCCTTTATGTCAGCCAATTTATATCTCTTTTTGGAGAGCTGGGATAGTGTCTGTCAGAAAATGCAATTGTTGATCATGGTGTGACCTCTGTTAGCAATTGTTCAATCTCCTGCTCATCATCTTCTGATGAAGAATGTCCTGTAGAAGTGTCTGAGTCTGTCTGTAATTTGTGTATCTCTCAAGACTCTATTTCCGTTAGTGCAATTTCTTTAGCTGCATGTATTTGTGCTGTAGTTCTCTTGTCCCCTGTGATCACTTTTACCTTTACCTCTTCTTGATGCATTGAGTGTGCCGTGCTGTTGGTATCTGCCCAGTCTTCTGCTTCCTTAAAAGTCTGTAAAACATTCATAGTATGTCCGACATTGACCTTCACTTTAGCAGGTAACCTGAGCATGCATTTTTAGAAATATTCTTGTAGTTACCAAATAGACTGTTCCAACAATAGTTACATGGCAAATAGCATAGTTGAAGGTTCTTTGTCACATATCATCAATATGGAACGTATTACATTGCATCTTGAGGGCGAAATACTCCCATTACACTATTGGCTAGATCATTTGAAAATTTCCCCACATGGGCATCCATATTTTCTTGTATTTTTTTATGCTGCTCCATGGTTTATAAACATTTTCTTCAACTTTAGAGCAGTAGTACATACTCCTCGACCACTCTGTCAAAATGCGTGGATTGAGTTTTCTAAGAAGCCCTCTGCTCTTAAAGCACCCAGAGCTCCTGAAACCCTTACAATTCTCGATTATGCCAAGAATCACTATTTTGGGGTCCTGTTTAGTGGGACAGCACACCTTAGTGGAAGAGCCCACTACACTCCTTAGTATCTAATGTGCTGTCCTCCAATATTGGGTGATTGCTGACAGTCCCAGACTTAGTGGAGAAATGTACAATGGGTATTTTTACAGCCCAAGCAAGCTGAGTCCTGGACCCTGCCCATTTTCGTCAGTCTAGCTAGCTTTTAGTAGATCCTGTAAAACATGTTTTCAACTGGAAGACAGCAGGAGTACATCAGGCGTTTTTTTGCCTCTTTCCAGTTGTCCTTTTGCAGCTCCCCATGTCCACTAAACTCATTTGCTCCATAAGCCTTTTAGAGAGTTTGGTGTATCTGAAAGAGGCACGTTAGTGATAGATTCCTTACCTTAGAATATTCCCCAGGCGTCAGACTGGATCCGGAAAGTTTTCTGCTTAGCAGTACCCCTGCACGCCGGTAGGTGGCGTCGTGTGGCTCCGCGTCAGTCACTGGTGTCGTAAGCGCTGGGATGACGTCACGGAGACTAATTAGGCGTCACCCATGCACACTGATGTCATTTCCGGATTGAGCACGTACCTTGACTCCTTTTTTGAGACTTTTTGTCTCCTTCTCTTGTCTCCTGGTGCATGTAGGGATGCCCGGCTTTAAGTCTTGTGGGTCGTGCCGCCGTAATATGTCGGTGGCGGACTCCCATGATGTCTGCCTCGACTGCCTGGAGACTGACCATGACTCTTGGGACTGCCGTGCCATGGCCCCGAAGGCCTTGCGGGAGCGGCGCCGGAAGTTGCTGGAAGTCCAGCACTCCTCTCACCGCCTCTCCGGGTCTAGGGGCCGTTCGCTGGACCGGAGCCGTCGCTCCTCGGGCTCTAAGTCTTCGCCTTCAGATTCCGGTAAGCGTCGCCATAAGACGTGTCGTAGAAGTGTGTTCGCTCTCAGACGTCCCCCTGTCGCTCCTCAGGGCTGACGAGGGGGACAGGGGCTCCGCCCCTGCGGCTCCTCCGGAGCCTGGGAGTCCTGCTGCCTACCCGCTATGCCCTGATCTGTAGCCGACTCCTGGACAAATGCAAGAGTTTCTTGCTGCCATGAACTGCCTGTTTAGGCCTCGGGCTCCCACCGGCGCGCCTGCAGGCCCCACGGTCCAGTGTCCAGATCCTGTTGGCCCGGTGACACCGCCTCTGGCTCTGGCCCCGGAGCCGCTGGATCCAGTGCCCTCGGCTCTTGCCCCGGCGCCACAAAGTGCAGCGCCGCTGGCTCCGGCGCTGCTCTTGGCTCCAGCCCCAGCGCCGCCTCAGGCGCCGCACTGGGTGCCGTTTATCACGCCCCTGCCCCGGTTCTCGGACCATTTCGTTCCGACCTGGGAACCACATTGGGATGCGGCTCCGGTTCGACCCCGGCCAGCGCCATTTCCGGTGCCGCTGGCCCCCTCTCAGGCTCCGGCGATGCCGCTGCGGCCGGCTCCATCTACTCCAGAACCGGATGAGCACTGGGACCGCTCCGTGGACCCCCTTGCGCGGCAGTGTGACTCCAAGCAGGATTGGGTGGATGACCTTCAAGATGCGGGTGAACTTGATGTATCTTCTGACCCGGGGTTTGCCTCGCCTCCGCCTACTATGGAGGAGGGCGCTTCCTACACTATGGTGCAGCGTCGAACTGGGGAGGCTCTCCATCTTGACCTCCCTTCGGTGACCCTTAAGACCAACCTCCTTACGGAGGTGCTCCAGATGGCGTCTACGTCATCGGAACTGCTGCTCCCTTTCAATGAGGCCCTTATCGAAGTCCTCTTGGGCACTTGGTTGTGGCCGGCCTCGGGGCGCCGGTGGATAAGAACATTGCTAGGCGTCATCACCCGGCCCCTGGTGATCCTCCTTTCTTGACCACTCACCCCACGCCTGAGAGCCTGGTCATTCAGGCCTCGATGTCGCAGGGTGCCTTTTTCCACGGCTCCGCCGGAAAAGGACTCTAAGAAGCTGAACCAATATGGCAAGAGGTTGTTCTCCTCGGCCAGGTTGGGGTTGCGGTCGGTTAATACCGCCTGCTTATTGGGCCATTACTCCCACGCTGTGTGTGATTCGGTAGCAGAGGTCCTGCCTCAGTGTTCTGAGGAGGTCCAAGCTGTCTTTTCCCAAGCGATTGCGGAGGGCAAGGATGCGGTGAAGTTCGCCATCAGGTGTGGTCTGGACACTGCTGATTCCTTGGGTAGGGCGATTTCCACAACTGTGGGGTTGCGGCGCCATGCCTGGTTGCGGTCTAACGGGTTCTCGCCTGATGTCCAGGGCTCGCTCATGGACATGCCTTTTGATGGCTCCTGCCTTTTTGGCGACAAGGCTGACCGTTCTCTGGAGCGCTTTAAAGACTTGCGGCCCACGGCCAAGTCCTTGGGTCTTTCTACGAAGAGCCCTGCCACGCCTGGGTTTTGTTCCTTTCGTGGCCAGGGTAAAAGTACCCAAGCATGCTCCTCCACGAAACCTGGGCAGAGCCAGGCTCAGCGCGGACTCGGCTTCGGCAGTGGCGGGTCTGGTAACCAGCGAGCGGGTCAGTCCACCTCCACCCCGCTGCTTCCACCTCTAAGCCTTCCTAATCCGAGCTTCAGGAAACACCCGTGGGAGGCAGGGTTCGTCACCACCTCGACAACTGGTGTGTAATCACATCGGACAAGTGGGTGCTGCAAATAATCTACCAAGGTTACTCACTCCCCTTTTTGTCCTCTCCTCCGGCCATGCAACCTCGGCACCACCGCATGTCGGGGGATCATTTGGCTCTTCTCCGTCAGGAAGTCATGGTCCTCCTGGCCAAAGGGGCCATCTGAAAGAGACACGTTAGTGATAGATTCCTTACCTTAGAATATCCCCAGGCGTCAGACTGGATCCGGAAATTTTTGCCTAGCAATACCCCTGCGCGTCGGTAGGTGTCGTCTGCGGCTCCGCGTCCGTCGTCTGCGTCGTTAGCGCCGGAATGACGTCGTCGGAGTACTTAGACGCCGCCCATGCGCGCTGACGTCAGTTCTACTTTTTCCCGCGCCAGCTAGCGCAGATCCGGAGAAGCTCTACCCTAGTCATTTTTTGACTGAACTTTTTGATCTTTTGATCATTCTCTTTCTTCGAGTATTCGACTCTATCGGTGCCGGTAGGGATGCCCGGGTTCAAACCCTGCTCGAAGTGCGACCGACTAATGTCGGTCACAGACCCCCATCACCGGTGCCTGAAGTGCTTAGGCCTCGATCACGACGACCGCACCTGCTCCGACTGCCGGGCCCTGACGTTGAAGGCTAGGCGGGAGCGGTCCCGCAAGCGGCTCGACCTCCGGCAGTCTGCCCCGCGCCAATCCAGGTCCCGGGCCCGGTCCCACGGGAGGTCGAGGAACAGGTCGCGAGGTCGGAGTCATCGCAGCTCCGGGAGTGGACACCGGTCATCGGGCTCCAAGTCCTCAGGTAAGAGGCATGAGAGGTCGGAGGGACGTCATTGTTCCTCCGACCCACCCAGACGCCCGCACGATGCGGCTGGGGGCTCGGGCGACACCGCCCACGCGGTACGAGATGTGGGAAAATACTGTGCCACCTTTGTTTGGTGATTAATACAGTTTGATGAGGAGCATCTGATTGAACATTAAACACAGGGTTCTACAGCGTAGATTCAGGCTTGAACCATTGTACCTTTCAAGTGAACTTAACTCATCTTGGGATTGAGGATTAAGGACACCCTGAACACTTTAAGTGCTTTATTCGCTATTGAAATTGCATCCATTCAACCACATATCCGGAATCATTAATCTATGGAGGAAGCCATTCCCTCCAACACCATTTTGGACTGAAGAAAAGTCTTGGGAACGTGGGAATAATCGCACCCAATTCTTCTGAAAGGGGTCATCTACTACCCTTGGTTGCCCCGCCAGTTTTTTGTCCTGATGAAGACTTGCATGGCCAAGGCTTAATTGACCGACAGGCCGTAAAGACGAGTCGAAACGTTGACGCCCCTAGTAATAAATACCTGGACCATTCTGTCTCTGTATATTGATGTGCAGACCTTATTGTTGACACTGAGGAGTCATGAACATTTAAAGAAAAACATTTGAGCAAATTTGATTTTTTGGCCAGGTTGTACACTACGATTAATTAATTTATTCGTAAGTTTTATAGTAAACTGTTATGATTATTTTATGTCACAAATATTTTCTGTGAATTCCTTTTCCGTCTTAATCTCTTACATACTTTTTCACCTATAACTTTTCTATCTGCACGCTCGATTTTGGGCAACCTCTGTTATTTATAAAAACAATGTTCGAAATGATTAATTTGCTGACCTGGTAATATTAAATATTACTCTGGGTTGAATACAATTTTTTCGGGCTGCCTTTTTCGAATGTTTTCAAACTTCTCATGTCTTGTAGAGTGAGATACATTTATTGTGTTGAGCTGATCTGTAATGACAAGCTTCTGAGTTTGTTGAATAGAAAATGTACTAATTAATTCAGGTATTGATAAAAATATAGCGGTCTTGGACCATTTTTTCTGTTCATTTCAATGAGGCACGTCACAACATTTCCCTGCTTAAATTTATGGTTTTAGAAACAATAAATAAACGTGAGGGTATAGACAATAACAGATACCTACTACAGCGAGAAAAAGCCTGGATTTTCAAACTACACTCCATGAAGCCACATGGACTGAATGACCGGCTTGAATTCTAAATGTTTTATTTAAAAAGTCCTGGAGTGGGACACATACTTCTGATGTCTAGCTTCTACTAGTGCTGCTTTATATATATGCTTTATATATATTTTTCGTTTTTATATTTTTGCCATTATGTCACGATGCACATATAACTGTTTATTTATTTTATGTTATTTACACATGAGACGATTCACGCCCATGTTATCTTCAGTTCACTTCTTTGCCCGTCGGCCAACCCCGTTCCAATATGGCCGCTAGAACTTTACCTGCACAGTCCTTTATCTATATCCACACTTTTTGAATCTCGTGAGACTATCAAGTCTACCCCGATGGGTCATATACACGCCAAACAACCTCGCGGTTTGATCCATCTGAACACAATATTGCGAATTCTAAGCACCGATCCTTTATAACTAATACCAGTAAGTTGGCATTCAGCCACGATTTTACAAGTATATTGAATCTTTTTGCTCTATATTAATTAAGGGTACATTTATGGTTCGCATTTACTTTACAAAACTCCATAGACGAGCCTTGAGCTCCTCGTGTCGTAAGTACCCATGTACCTTATCACTTTAATCGTCCTCTGATAATCATGGTTATCTCAGCAATTTAAATTACCAGACACCGCGCTACCCCGGATTCGGTCGCTCTAGCCACTTTAACTTGTTCGACTACACATTACGTTCACTTTATAGAACTCCATAGACGAGCCCTCAGCTTTCTGTGTCGTAAGCACCTTGGCACCCTAATTACCGCAACAATCCTAATGATCGCACACCACGCCACCTTGAATATGATCGTTTTAGCCACTTTAACTTGCTCGACTGCACATCATGCCACCAGTCACTTTCAGTTACGGTAGATTTCATACATCACGTTGTTCGTTTTACACTTGTTTTTTCCCTTTGGTTCATTATTCACCCATGTTCACGAAGTCACTATATTTTGAATTGAGAATTATATTACGTTGACTATAGGTGTCCTTATAGCTATATTTTTACATTGTAGAGCTCACTGACAAGGGCTTTTTCAGCCCGAAATGCATTGGAGCATTCATAAATATTGACATACTACTGCGAGTGAGATAAACATCGTGGAATTTATGTGAAATTGTACATTTATATAATGAAGAAATTTTGATGATCAATCCTTAAACTTGGAAACAGATAAGACATAAACGATTTGAGGAGTCTTATTTTCTTCAAAGAACCAAAGGTGTGCCCACATCAGGGATGCAACCATTTGCTTATGGTTGCATTTATATATGCTTCCAGTGGATAACATAAAGTACAAGTCACGTTAAGAGAGGTATAAGCTTTGTTTTCTCCAATATCATTAATAGCTTTTTTATTATTACCCATGTTGCTACAGTGAGTGTATGTCTGCTGTATGTTCAAAAGAAGCATGTATAGTTGGGGGACAATCTTCCTTGCTCAGTGTGAGCATGATGTCAAACCGAAGTTCATAACATTTTTTCTTGATCCATGTATGTCTGCTTTGACAATTATTTTATTGATCTGGCTCTGCTGAGAAAGTGACCTCTTCCCAAGCAGCTGGGAAGAATATACTAGTGATTAAAACATCTGTGTGTTTGTGAATGTGGCAGAAGCTATATGTGTAGCTGCTCTAATTTGATGTACAAAATCACAGATCCTCCAGTCTTCACCTTACTTTTTTCCACCACTGGTAACTGTTAAAGACAATGTTTACTCCGGAGGAGTTGCATCTAAGGTGTAAAATTCTTAGAGTGGCTATTCTTTATCCTTCTGTCCTGATGACATACTTTCAGTTCCCCTGTTGCACTTGTCCGGACGCTCTTCTGTGTATTAAGTTGTTAGGACCCAATCATAATATAGATCTTTGAAGTTAACACCCCATCTCCATATCAGGATTCATCACACTGATCAGATCAATTTTGCAAGGTATGGCTTTGTGCACCAACTAGTTAAGGCAGTATAAAGAGGTAATAATAATAGGTTCAACGTGTAAAATGTCATCATGCAATACGGTTCTAGCCTGTTTCTCACCATTGTATGCACCTCCTCAGTGATTGTCCACTCTCCCACAATCTGTATCTCATAATTCAAGTTCTCTGTCTGTGTCCTGCAACCAATGTATCACTCTTTGATTTATTCGCTAGGAGACCCATTGCAGCAGAGCTATCTTATATTTCAGATCTAGGCCTCCACCATATCTCGGTGTATAAATTTAAATTACCCAAGACTGAATCAGGTATTGGTAGAGACTTCCTTGTACACATTACATTACAGCAGCTTTACATTTGGTGTTGCTCAATTGATCCAGACAATACTATTCCAATTAGGTCTAACTAGTAATGGTGTGATGAGGCAGCCACCGTAGGGCTCCAGATACAGGAAGGACCATGGACGATCACCCCGTACCAGGGAGACAGTCTTAGGGAAAAGACATATAATGGTCGGCCAAGGAATCCCTTCAACTCTTGCGAGCAGCCAAAGTCATTCATGGATAAAGAAACTGCCTGGTATGCACATGCTATTGCACCACAGCGTTCTCTGAGAAAGTTGTTCTTAAATTGTAGAAACGCATATTGTTCACGTAGGAGCCGTTTTCACTGACAACTTTCTCCACTGGTCTAGGCTGCCTTAACGGCAGTGCTGTGAACCAACGAAAAATGAGAGATAAGGTGTGCTTTACAAAAGTCAAACAGAGAAAGGAATTGTCTTATTTATTGTAAACAATTGTTTTAGAAGAATGAATTTGGATATATTTTTGCGACTTGAAGCTTGCTCTAGAAGGACAAGACTTAAAAGACCATAGAGAGAATGTTTATGCTGGTGTGGTTATCTGGGTAAGATACACATTTGTTTGAAAAATCATGTTTTTATGGTGAAGAGCTAAAACATTGGCCAAAATCAGCTATCAGAGGTAAGGGGCCCCAAATAGTCTCATGACATTTTCAAAGCATGATATTGGAGTCAATAACATTGTCAGTGATGTTTTGCCCAAACACCCAAAAAAGTACAAATGAATTTTTGAAATTATTTTAAGCAAGCTATTTCAGAAGTTGTTTCGGTCGGTTTGTCTTGTTATTCCTCGCAAGGAAGTCAAAGAAGCAGGTATAACGTATTGAACACTCTTTTAACAGCTGGAACATAACGATATGTCAGGTGCATAACATATATTGCAGTGGTGCAATTCTAGTTACTGTAGAACCATCAAAACTACACTGGAATTGGAATGCTCCAATTCTGTTTGAGATGTGGAGAGCAGGTGTTTTTTTTATCTGTTTACTAATAAGGTAAGGAAACCGCTTAAATGCCTAGGTGTCTTGTTTGTGAAGGAGGCTTGGGGCTTGATAAAAATGTATCAGCAGACTTTTAGAAGTGAAATCTTTATAATGGCAGCAGTATAACGTATTTGCAGTTCCAACAATTTTAGTGTTGAAGACATGAATGGTGTCTGGAGTCTACAAGGTTGAAAGATAGTAAAATCGGTCTGGTGGTAGGCCCCTCTCCCTTCACCACACGGAGCTGATAGTGGTGAGGGACATGTTCCTGTAAAGTGTGGGAGCCATCTGAGGGCGGTGGAGATCAGAGCAGTTTGATCTCCAACAGAAGCTTTGCTCCACATGAATATGTTGAACTTGCAGGTAACCGAAACTGTAGGACATGAGCATCTTTCCTCTGATTAGGCTTCTACTTTAGGAGAACTTTTGTTGGAGCAACAGGGGACAGTCCACAGTCCTCCACCAGTATCTGTGCAGTTTTCACCTATGTGTGGGGTGGCAACTGATTGTGTTTGATGCGCCACATGAAACGGTGGATGTCATCCTTGACACCAGGTGCTCGTCCACAAAATCCATTAGTGCCTGGCGCTGGGACAAATTTGTGGCCTTGTATGTCACTCATAAGATATACCCCATACTAGCATAGAGGTCAGACTCCTTATGTTTGTTTAACTTTAGCTCAGCAACACCTTGCAATTGGCAGTGTTAAAAAGTATTTGCCTGCATTTTTGGGCTTGCTGTATTTACCGGACAAACTGTCTTTGTTTTAATCACCTGTTGTGATACCTTTTATTAAAGGTTTGTTCCTGCCCAAGTTATTATCTTAACTTGGTCTTGACATTTCCCTTTTGTTTGCCCTTTCAACCTATGCATATATGTTTGCTGCTTCTCCTAACTTTTTTTTTTTTTTTGGAAAACCTTTATTTACAACACAGTTGTACACAGCTATTCAGCCGTACGTCCCGAAGGCTTGGCAGCCAGACGTTATGCAGTGTAAAGTGGTGCACACAGAATACAATACAGGAGCACATGAGGTTTATTTTATAATATGAAAAGAAAGGAAACAGTACAACAACGAAAAAGGCACCTATAACGGTGCAAAAGGCAAGGCAAAGGAAATGAGTATGGCATCGCCCTACTTCAGGGCAGGATGGGTCTATACATGGAATAGGATACATGAACAGGTCACATACATGGGCATCGAAGGGAAGGAGGTGACAGGACAATGTATATGACTAAAGCAGCTGGACTCAGGGCTAAGGGGGCAATCGCTCCTCCAAGGGCGCTGCGTCCGGCGGGAGGCAAATATCACCTCTATATTCATTCCAGGGCCCCCAAATCTTATTCCAATTTTTGGGCCTACCCCTGGCAACATACACAGTTTTCTCCCGGAACATGCACCAGTCCATGTTAGCCTTCCACGTCTCTACTGTGGGGGCCAGAGCTGCTCCCCATTTCTGTGCAATGTCCCTTTTAGCCACCATGTTGCCTAGGGTGACCCATTGAGTTTGTGAACTGGTGTAGTCTGTGGGGCCCCATACATTTAGTAAACCGCGCCGGGCTTCAGCGGGCAAGTCAACACCCGTCACTTCACCCATCACTACGTGTACACGCCTCCAAAATGCAGCCACCGCCCTACTTTCCCATATGATGTGCATGAATGTTGCTAGGGAACCACACCCCCGTCTACAGAGACCATCCGCAGAGTGACCCATGTGGACCAGTCGGGGACCAGTGACGTAAACCCTATGCAAGATTTTCAGTTGCACGAGTCGCAGTCTGGCCGGGATTGCCACTTCCTTCGGAGAGGAGATCGCACATTGCCAATCCTCGTCGTCCAACTCAATCCCATCACGGGTCCACTGATCTCGCACCCCTAGCAGAAGGTCCGTACAAACGTTAATGAGTTTCTTATAGGTCAGTGAGATAGCGCTGTCGGGCATATAGCCGTCGAGCAACCTATCCTCCAATGGGGAAGATTCGGGGATCTGTTCACCTTCCGGTTTAGCCGCTAGGAGGGCGTGTTTTAACTGAGCGTACCTGAAGAACTCCCTTTCCCCCAGCTGAAATTCTGTCTGAAGTGGCTCAAATGGTTTGATCTGACCCCTGGCCACCATGTCTTCCACCCTGGAGATGCCTATCAAGTCCCAGCGGTCAAACCCCTTTGTGTGCCATTAGTTACCCAGCAGATCGGAGTCATAGAGTGTAGTCACCATTGTGAGTTTGCCTTTCCATCCCTGCGCCTTCGTCACCGCTCTCCAAATATGGACCGACGTTTTAGTGGGACCTGTCATTCTTCCATCCATAGACCTAGAGTACAGAGCCCTGTAGTATTTCCCATCACCCAGGAGCCACCGGTCCATGGCAAAGCCCGGATTAACGGCCGGCCCATAAAAGCCGTGGTTAATGGCCACCAGTTGAGACGCCCAATAATATCTGCGGATGTCAGGCAGCGCGATCCCTCCGTCATACCATGGGAGAGTCAATTTGGTAATGGCGATGCGAGGCCTGCCATCCCAGAGCAGGGCCCGCTGGAGGCCTTCAACCTCTCTGAAATATCCCGACGGGACCAGATCCTGGGTATTCTGGAGCACAAACAGGAACCGAGGTAGGGACATCATTTTAAACAATGCCGCCCGCCCGAGCAAGGAAAGCGGCAACTTCCGCCATCCCTCCACATCACGCCTAAGACGCGCAAGAGGGGGGAGCAAGATGTTCGTATATCGCACCGTGGGGCAGTAGAGATGTAGATGCCCAGATATTTGAACCCCCGTCTCGCAACCTGTATATTACAGTCCCGTGGGAGTCTCGGGACCCCACCCCTCAGGACATATAGATGAGACTTCGACCAGTTAATGACGAGTCTAGAATGTCTACAAAAGGTACCCAGGACGTCACACACAACAATCAGGGACATACACGGCGAGGTGAGGTACAGGAGGATGTCGCCTGCGTACAGTGACACCCTATCTTCAAAGACCGGGGACCACTTGATTCCCCTAATGTCCGGATGCCCTCTCAACCACGCCGCCAGAGGTTCCAGAGCAAGTGCAAACAGAAGAGGGGACAAGGGGCACCCCTGCCTGGTGCCTCTACTAAGGGCAAATGGAGCCGATGCGCGGCCGTTAACCGCCACCTTGGCAAGCGGGTTAGCGTATAGGAGCTTGACCCATCCAATGAACCCCGGGCCAAACCCAAACTTCTCCAGTACCGCCCACAAATATGGCCACTCAAGGGAGTCGAAGGCCAAGACGGCGGCTCTTGAAGGGTACGGACCCTCGCGAGGGCCCCGTGAAGTCTTCGCAGATTGAGGGCGGTGTTACGATGTGGAATAAAACCCGACTGGTCCGGGTGCACCAAATCGGTTATCGCTCCAACCAGCCGGTTGGCTAACACTTTAACCAAGATCTTGGTCTCAGCATTCAGTAGCGAGATAAGACGGTACGACCGACACAGATCTCTGGGCTTCCCTTCCTTGTGAATGACCACAATGGTGGCCAGCCTCTGATCGGGGGGAAGGGCACCCGACTCCCGCGCCTGAAGGAACATAGCCGGCAGTGGCGAAGCGACGAGGTCAGGTTTAATCTTGTATAGCTCCACCGGGATACCGTTGGGGCGTGGAGCCTTGCCGGACCGCAGGGAGTGAATCGCCACAGCGATCTCGTCCACCACGATGTCCCGATCCATATCTTCCTTATCAGCATCCGACAGGCACAGGACCTCTATGTCTTGCAATAAGGCACCAGAGTCTTCTTGCGACATCTCGGAGGACGAGGTATAAACTGACGAGAAGTAATCCGCGAAGGCAAGAGCGATAGCGCTAGGGTCTGTGACAGCCACGCCACCTTCCCCCAAAACCTCCGGAACCACGCGGCTAGCCCTCTCCTTCTTATCTAGCCAGGCAATAAGTTTACCGGCTTTGTCCCCAACCTCGTAAATTCGCCCCTGCTGTTCCCTACCCATGGCCTTCGCGGCCTCCGTAACGATGGCGCGATACTCAGACTGTTTGAGTGAGAGTGTGTGCAGGAGATCCGGCGCCGGGCCGGCCTCCAATTGGGTATCAATCGTCGCTATATCGGACTTGATAGTCACCACATCCACGTCCCTGCGTCTCCGCACTTCAGCAATAAGGGAGAACGCCTCCCCCCTTCAGGACAGTCTTGAATGCCTCCCATAAGGAGACAGTGGAGGCAACCGAGCCCGTGTTTTCGGAGAAGTAGAGCTCCATGGCTTTGGCCAGGAGTCTACGAGTCTTGGGATCACAAAAGTATAACGGGTTTATCGGAGCTACCCTCTCGACCGTTCCAACGTCAAAATCGAAGGACACCCAGACCGGAGAATGGTCCGAAATGCCCCTCGCCATCAATCTGGCCTCTGAGACCGCCGAAGCGTGGGCCGCTAATGTCAGAACATAGTCAATCCTGGAGAGGCTACCATGAGCCCCCGAGTGGAACGAGTATTGACGCTGGGTGGGATGCAACAGTCTCCAGCAGTCAACAAGTCCGAAGGTATCAAGGAAGTCGAGGAGCCAGGTCTGCGCACCTCGAAGGTCTCTGGATGGATGCCGATCCAGTGTCCCCGAACCCACTGCATTAAAGTCACCTCCCAAAAGAAGCAGCCCCTCAGGAAGACCTAAAATGTCGCACCCAAGATCCCTGAAGGTGTCCGTCTGTAGCCCAGGGGGGACATAAATCGAAACCAGAGCCAGGGTACGCCCCTCCCACCTCCCCGTGACTGCGACATAGCGTCCTCGCTCATCGACCACCTTCGAGTCAATCTCCAGGGGGAGGGCCGAACGTGCCATAATCCCCACCCCCCGGGAACCTGAGGAGAACCCCGAGTGTGCCACCATCTTGAAACCTTTTCTATTAAGTGCATGGCATGTGTTCCCCACCAAATGAGTTTCCTGCAACAGTATTACATACGGCACACACCTCTTAAACATTTGCATTACAATACCCCTCTTAATACGGTCCCCCAGCCCGTTGACATTCCAGCTGAGAACATTCAATTTCCTACCCCCCATCATCGATATCCCACCCCATCCCACCCTCGACGGGCGCCGCCATTACATGAACAGAACCATACAACCAAATGCCTCGCCAAAAAGGAAACAGAGAATCAGAAAATTCAACCCAAGAACGAAAACAAAGAACCCGTCCACCCCCCACCCCTGCATCAGACTAAATAGCCCACCCAACTCGCAGTGTGCCTGTCGCCCCTAGAAAACTAATCTACGAAAAGCCCCCGAGGAGAAAGGAGGTGACCCTATCCCCCCACCCCACCCTCCAAATAGAAAAATGCAGGGGAAGCCCCCTTACGAGTGCAGGATTACCAAACCAAACAGCTGGTGGTAGACCCATTGTCCAAAAAAGTATCCAGTAGCCAACCCTTATTCCTCGCGGTCCTGGCCGCCAGTGGCTTCTTCCGATCGTTCCTCGGTGTCTGCACGTCGCTGGGGCAAAGTGTCAAACCAGTCCGACACCACCTCTGGCAAGTCAAAAAACAAAGCTCGGCCGTCATGTTCGATCCGCAGTTTGGCAGGAAACAGCATAGCGTACTTCATACCCATGTCCCGCAATCTTCGTTTCACTCCCATGAAACTTTGCCTCCGTTTCTGCACGGATTGGGTGAAGTCCGGAAAGAAGTTGATGGCAGCGTTCTGGAACTGCAGAGGCCCACCGCTCCTTGAGGCCTGTAAAATGGAGTCACGGTCCCTAAAGTTAAACACGCGGGCGATGATGGGCCTTGGGGGGGGTACCTTCCTTCGGCCGACCCGCAGGCATCCTGTGCGCCCGCTCAACAGAAAAGAACTTGCTAAGTCCTTTAGGGGCCAGATGGTTCTGGACCAGGTCTTCAACGAAGAGGTCCACAGCCGAGTCTTCGGCCCCCTCCGGCACACCAATAATGCGGACGTTCTGCCGCCTGGCCCGACCTTCATAATCCTCAAGCCTCCGCGCAAAAAGGTCGTTGGTCGACTTCAGGTTACGGACCTCGGTTTGCAGATCCAAGACGTCTGTGGTTAGGCTAGAGGTCTTGATGTCGAGCGACTTGACTCGCTCGTTCGTTTTTCCCAAGTCCGCTCTGATCAGGTTGACGTCAATCGCCAGAGTGTCCACCTTGAGCGCCATCACTTCGTGCTGCTGATGCATCTCAGCCTTCATGCCTTCAATGGCGCCCATGATGTCGCGGAGCATGGGTTCTTGAACCTCAGGCGACACCTCCCGATGCAGGTCCTTGGGTCTTGCGGTGGCACCAAGCGAGCCTCTCGGCTGAGCGTAGCGCTCCATGTTGTTCGACTGCGAGTCCGTAGTCTTCCTGCTGGCCTGAGGCAGTGTTTTATCAGCTCCACCCTTGCCAGCCATTATTGGTCCCCGGGCCACCTCGTCTGTCGATACAACGGGTTTCACCAGTTCACCTGCGTTCGGGGCGACCTATCCTGCACTCCATCCAGCAGACGCTCACTCCGCCACTACGCTAGCTCCGTAGTGAGCCGGAGCAGCCAAATCCGTGCCTCGTCACCTCCGTCTGGCAATGTCGCAATCACAGGCCCCGGCTTGAGCTCTGGTCCCCTTGCAGTCCGCGAACTTCCACACGGTGTAACTGCACCCAGGAACGTCGGATTTGGAATCTGACAACGGAATCCGTGTCAGCGTCAGTTCATCTTCAATATTTCACGAAAATCTGAGAGGATATGTGACGGGATTAGTACGGAGGATCGGAGGGTCTTCGGAGCTCCGAGCTCACGCGGCCATCTTGGTTGCCCGCGAAGCTCCTCCCCCGCTTCTCCTAACTTTAAATACTATCTTCTTCATCATGATTGCATCAGCTTGTCACATGAGTGAATTGCAGGTACTGTCAGTGCAATCTCTATACACCACCTTTTTCCCGGACAAGATGTTGCTGAGTACTCTGGTAGCATTCTTGGCAAAATCAATTATTCTCTGGGGCAATTCATCAACCTGCTTGCGTTCTTTGCTCCTTCTCAGCCCTCCAACGAGGAGAGGCTCCATCGCGAAGACCCCAAAGAACTTTACAGTTTTACATTGAACACACCAAGGAGCACTATGTAGGTGATCAGCTTCTTATGTGTTCTCCAGGGCAGAGACTGCAGAAGAATGACCTTTCAAGGCAGATAGTCCTCTGCATCAAGATGTGCTTCTCAGTGGCCAAGCTGCTGCCCCCGGAAGTTCTCATTGCCGATTCCATCAGGTCCAGGGCTGGCACCACCGCTTTGGCTCACCGAGTACCCTATCCTTGACCTCTGCCAGGATGCGATGTGGGTGTCTTTGCATATGCTTATGAAGCACGATTGTCTTAATGGCCAGGCCTAGTGGGAATGACTTTTCATGCTAATTTCTTGCAGATCGTTATTCCCCAGACAGCTGACTTCACTCCACAGACCATCCACCTGGGAAAGTACTACTTTAGTATCTATTCAAAAATTATCAATCTGCGATTCAAACTATCCATCAGAAGAAAACGTTACTTGCATTCAGTAATATTCTTTATGGTGGTTTACTCTATCTACACATTCCTCACCGTTCTCCCACTTCCATGTACAATGAAGTGACCTCTTTCTAATAGATATAAAGTACTTAAGCAAGAGATCAGCACGCTTGTACCAACAATAGTTCACCCTCCGAATCTGAGGGCGCAGATTCAGAAATAAAAGATTGTGTCAGCGCACAGGGTCGATGTTTATTTGCGGCTCCACTACATCACTCTCGGGCAGTAAAGCCAATATGGATCTGCACTACACCTAGCGGCATGCAGCAGCCCTGCTGAAAAAACAGGGATACAGGGAGTATTCTAAAGTGAAGAGTCTGCAGCCTGATAGAATACCCACCATAAAAAGCCTTCTCGAAAGTAACATGCGCTTGTTAAATCTGTGGTCTTACAGATACCTTAATATCCGCCCTTCAAATATGAACCCGCCAAAAAAAGAAATACACAGACATGCCCACCTATCTTCGGATATACGCAGACAGCGGTTGTAAATGTCTTCATTCTGAGCCTTGTTGTTTGCTGAACGAATCCCTGTGTTCAATTGAGGGTGCCTCATCCGTAATGCTTGGTAATACATCCAAATGGTGTACCTTTATTCTGTTTACTGTTCTGAGGCGTTTAGGATTGTGAGGTGTTTGATTTCTATTGATGCATACATATTTCTGTTTTATTCCATTAAGAAAACCTATCTCCATTAAGTGTAATTTTTTTCACAGGAATGTGGCTGGTACAATCAAGTTACGGATGTCCGGTCACAGTTAAAATTCTTTGAACAGCTGGAAAGACTGGAAAAACAAAGGAAAGACGAAGAGGAACGGGAGGTTTTATTGAAGGCTGCTAAGGTACCTTATGTGTTCCGGGCTTTATGGGACTGCATCAGACATGAAATAAAGAAAGCCTATTCCAAGAGAAAAAGTACAAGAAAGACCATGAGCTCAGTTTTACAAAGTAAAATAATAAAATATGTACAACATACAATGAACATTATACATTTTGAGACCGTGAAGTAATAGAGGTATTTGTGTTTTAGTACTTCTCAAAATACTATTTTTTTGTATCTGCTGAACAACATACATAAGTGCGTATAGTACAAATTCAAAAACAATAATAACAAATGTAAAAACCAGGCATTACAAAATAGATTGATATGAAATGTCTGTATTAAGCATATATTTTTCATTGATCTTTATTGGGGTTTCAAGCAGTCACAATCATCTTTCTCGGTACTGCAACAATGTCATTACAAGTAAAGAACTATGACTGAGAATTGTTAATACAGCGGCTAGTTGGAATAATTCCCAAGTTTGATACATAATTAAAAATGTCCTAGCTCTCGTAACGGAAAGTTTCAATTCTATTAAGGACTCGAAGGCGAGAATTATGTATTCTTTCTTCACTTTATTTTTACCAACTGCCATGTAACTTCAAACAAGAAAATACTTTTCCCATGCTACATCGGGAAAACTGTAGTACAAAAACAACCAATAGTAACACAGGTATTGACCAATCAACACATTGGCAGTCCAATATAGTCCTTCCTCATTGTCCCCTTGTCCTATTTTGAAGCGCGGAGTTAGCCAAAGGATCACCATCATGAATCCTGTTTGTTAGCATCAGAACCTGCAAGAAAAGGACAATTGTCACCACAAAGGTCTTCAACCACTAAAGCCTGTGGAGAGATATATATTACCAAATAGAGCCATGTATTGTATATCAAGACAACATTCTTATATATGGTTAAATGCTAGAATTACTTACTCCAATACGGGGTAGGTGATCTCCTTGATGGGATCCCTAGGGTGGGATAATCCTGGCCTCCGAGTCCTTTATAGAATTGAAACTTTCTGTTACGAGAGCTAGGAAATTTTTCATTTTATGTCATGACTGGAGGTAAATAAAAAAAAAATGTAAATTGATACTTGTATAGCGCACTACTCACCCGCAAGGGTCTCAAGGCGCTTGTACGAATACCTCTGTGGAACCCATCCTGGCTTTCCCTGTGAGGTGTCCACTCCTGGGCACCCCCAAGGTGGAGGCCAGGCATCCTTAGCGTTGTGGGGGCCGTTGTGGAGATTAAGCAAGCTATTGGCCAGAGTTGCAGAGTGGGACTCCATGATTGGAATAGGCACCGAGGCGAGAATTATCAGGTCCGTGGAGGTAAGGATTATGCTAGTGTAAAACGTGTTGACTACAATGTTAGCCATGTTAAGCACTGACTTGAAATAGAACCTTTTAAAGGTTGAGTTCGAAGACTAGTCCGCCACTTTTAGAATATGCTCTAAACGGGCTCCAAAGCCAAATTCTTTTGAAGCCATCGCACCTCTGGTAGAGTGTGCCCCAAAAATCCAGAGATCGATCCCTGCTTCCTGCATCACCCATCTAACCCACCTAGCTATAGTTGGAGTGAAGACCGCATTAAAGGGCTTACGGAGTTTCGCCCTGCCGTTCCCTGGGCGGGCGAAACTATTCAGTCATCTCCGCGTATGCTTTCAAGCATCACACCAGGCACAGCTTCGGAGAATCTGGAAATTCTGTGTAGGAAATAACTCTTGTGTGACACTTTGTCCTATGCAAAGTAAAGGTTACACTGTTTGGGGAAAAAATTTGGCCTGTGACATCCAATGCCCTTACAACAGAAACACGGCGACAAGATATGAGACTAGCAACAAAGCCAGTTTGGCTGACAATCCTTTCCTGGACAGAAACCGATTAGGTTGCCAGAAGAGGACGAGATTAAGGACCTGATTGACGTCCCAAAGAGCTGAGTGCCGAGGCTCTGGGGGGAAGAGAAAGTCTGATACAGCGTGCTTGCCTACTGCTGTGTCATTGGTCAGGGTGTGACCGGCCGAAATGGCCGATCAGAAGGTGTTAGTTGATCTGCAGACTAAACCTTCATGCGCCAAATGAACCAAAAAATTAAGGATGTGGCTACATCCGCGTGCAGGGGATTGAGATCCCTTCGCATACACCAACTGGACCATCTGCCCCAGGCGGATTTGTACCTCTTGACCGTACTATCTGCCCATGCTCTGGACATTCGGATCTCAGCTGTCTCCGAAAGTCCTGGGATTTCCCAGTGTTTCCATTCATCCACCACGCCATGAGCCACAATGAATTCTCTTGAAGCAGAGGATGAAGAACCTGGTCTGGACTCTTGAGGAGAGTCAGAAACTGGGGGAGTAGGATTGGAGAATCCCAAGAAAGTTCCAGAAGAACTGGAAACCAGACTTGAGACCTCCAGAGTGTGGTGACCAGAACCACTTCCGCCTTTCGTCTCCTGACGTGTGCCGTCACCCTTGTGATCATTACAAATGGGGGAAACGCATACCCCTTCTCCAGACTCCTATCCTAGCAAAACGCATCCGTGGCTATCGCTAGCAGTCTGGTCTCCAGCTGAAGAAGCAGGGAAGTTGGTGGTCCAGTCTTGAGGTGAATAGATCTATTGAGAACTGAACCCACTGAGAGTTCAGAGTTACAAACACTTCCGGATCCAGCTTCCAGAGGCTAGAATCCCTGAGGTTGCGAGATTGGAAATCTGCCTCCTGGTTCTCGCAGCCCAGCAAATATTCTGCCATGACCGAGACCTGACAGTCCAGGCAGTATTGCCACAAAGGTGCCTGCTAGGTCCGAGAGGCCTTCGATCGAGTGCCCCCTAAGTGATTGATATAACGTACCGCAGAAATGTTGTCCATTTTCAGGAGGACTCATGACTGCATGGAATATTTTGCCCAGCAACAAACTGCGAAAGAACCTGCCAAAAGTTCTAGGCAATTTATGTGTAAACATTGCTCTTCTGGCGACCACAAGCCTCCTTTGGAAACAGTCCCCCATCTGGCCCCCAGTCCGTCCTACTGGTATCAGACTCTATAACTAAATCTGGTGCTGACCTTTAGTGGGTTGCGGGAATTTAGAACTTGGGACCTTATTGGTACCTCCCAGTTAAGGGACGCGTGGGCAAGGGGTCAGATGTTGTCCTTCCAAGAGCTCCAAACTCGATACTCCCTACACTCCTCCCAGATCTATAAATATCTGCAGTTAAGACATGCCCTCCTCAAACACATCGCGGGTGACACGAGGCTTCCCGAATATTGTCCAATCTAGGCTCAGACACTGCTGGGAGACTTGGGTAAGGGGGGGTCTCCCATATCTACCGCACCCTAGTTAATAACACTCCCACATCCCTGGATAAGTTGAGGGACCAATGGGTGGAGTGGGTGTGCCCCCTTGATGATGTAGACTGGCGCGACACCCTTATGGCCCCCAGAATAGTTGCTGTCTCTGCCAAACTCAAGCTGATTCAATTGTACTATCTGCGCAAGATGTAAGCATGCCCCGGCTGATTTCTCCCACGTGGTTTGGTCATGTTCCCGCTTGGAGCAGTTTTGGGGATCCATTGAAGTGGAGCTAACGGAGGTATTGGGCTGGGAGGTTCCTCACGATCCACGCCACTCCTTGCTGGGGGATCACTGACGAGCTGGACGGGTCCAGGAATGAGCGGTTTTGCAGCATAGCTATGATGGTGGCCAAGCGAGACATTGCGGCAGCTTGGATAAGCCCTGATCCTCCTACCCTGGAGAGGTGGCGCAGAGGGGTGGACTGGTGTGCGACCCAAGAAAAAGCCATGTATAAAGCTAAAGGGCGTGATAAGAACGATCGTAAAGTGTGGGGGAAATGGCTGGGGGCAGTGGAGGGTCTGGATTAATTGGACTTGTGTTTTGTCTGGGTTATTATATGGGGGGTGATTGGAGGTATGGTGATGGTGTGAATTAACTAGTATCTGTGATTTCCGTGCATTGGCTAATTTGTTTCTTTGTTTTCAAAAATAAATGAAATTAGCTTTTCAAAAAAAAATCTGGTGCTGACCTGGAGATCGCTTGGCCATTCCAGCCTCAATGTGGCAAAGCCACCAATGGAGCTCCTCTTGAGACTCTTTGGAAGAAACATTTTGTAAGAATATGAATGACCTCTGCGAAGGTGGGAAGCCTTTAGACCTTGAAGGGACCTGTAATGCAAAGGACCCGTAAAGATGGCCTGAATCGATGAAGAGAGGAGACCCACCACTCAAGCTATCTGCCTGAGAGTCAAGGGAGGTCTGGACAGGGTATGTCTCAATTTGTGATGAATTTTCGCCACCTTCCTGGATGGAAGACTTGGAGTAGAGGATGTGGAGTCTATCACGAACCCTAAAAATGCTATCTTCTGAGCGGGAGCCAAGAAAGACTTTTTCTTGTTGATTACAAACCTGAGGCTCTGCAATAGAGTCACTGCTGGATGAAGATGGGAGAGAAGCCGGCGGGACCATGAGTCTATAAGGAGCAGATCGTCCAAATACACCATCAGTCGTACGCCACAAGTCCTGAGATGTTCCACCATCGGTTTGAGCATCTTGGTGAAGCACCACGGGCCTAGTGGAGACCAAAAGGAAGGGAAGGAAATGTGTATGTCTGATCCTTCCTGGTGAACCTAAAGATTCTGCGGTGAGATGGAAATATTGGAATTACCAGATAGGCATCTTTGAGGTCCAAACTGAGCATCCAATCTAGAGGCCTCAAGACCTCTCTGAGAAGGTGGATCCCTTCCATTTTGAAATGGTGGTAAACCACACTCTTGTTGAACTCGCTCAGATTTATTACATGTCTTTGGCCACCATCAACCTTCTTGACCAGAATAATATTGCTGATGGGTGGGGTGGGGGAAGGCAGGAAGAATAGCGCCTTTGGAAAAAAGAGACACTACTTCTCGATCCACCAGAATGGTCTCCTGTTGTGAAAACTGGAGAGGGCGAGGACGAACTTGTTGGACAGGGTTTCAGAAAAACTCCATATGAAATCCTTGGATAGTTTGTAGAACCCATGCATCCCATGTGATGGAAGTCCACTCTGGAAAAAAAATGTGCCAGCTGCCCCCCTAATTTTAAATGGGAAGAAGGGAGTACACTCACCAGGGCTTGAGGCTGAAGCCAGTCTTCTGTAACCTTTATCCTTACCACGGTGTCCTCTCATGGAGTAGAAGATGCCGAACCTTGTCTGGTCCTGATATTTTCAGGGGCCTTGTCCCTTCTGTTGGTCCTGGTTTGAACCACAGCCGGTCGAGCCACAGACTCCTCGACCCGGCCAGAGGAAAGACCCTCTTGATTGTTGTCTGCGCCTTGAAAGTATTAACAAACTTTCCGAGTTCTTTCACTAATGGTTTCTCAGCAGAGCCCATCTTGTGCTACAGCTCCTGCTTCGGAGTCCGCTAAATCTCCCCATTTCGGATTCACTTTTATGAGGAGAGAGCGACAATGCTCCGTTGATAGGGCACAGTTTGCATTACCCAACAATGTTATAGCGTCTGAGCCCACCCAGATAGATTGTTCATGGCCCCCCCACCGAGACACTATCTCCTTTTTAGGATCCTTCATGAATTTCTATAAGAAAGTGGCCATATGCAGATCAATTTCCGGGGTCAAGGCCACTTTCCCCTCCAAATAGAGCAAGGACACTCTGCACAAAGGCAATTCCGAGCCTCTTTATCGAGAGGTCTACGGATGTGACTTGCCACAAAGCAAGCAACCTTATCAGCCGGGACCCATACAGAGAATCTGGGATGAATTGCGTCCTCCGGATCAAACATGTCCGATAAATCAGGGGATGAATTAGAACGACGGGAGGAGCTGCTGAGACCATATGGACCAGGAAGATTGTCTAGGTCTCCTGAACCCTAAGGGGTAGAGGGCAGAATGATAGGAGGGGAACCCCCATTCCCTGTTGGCAAAGCAGGTTGCGTTGCCAAAAAAGCTTGATGCAGCCTATTGAAGGCGTCAAAATCCACCCCTGCTTCAAGAGTATGTTTTGCCGGGGGGCCCGCAGGGTCTAATGGGGAAGGTGTAGAGCCCACAGTATTTGCGGGGAGGGGGCAATGGTTGCGGGCGGTGGACACATTTTTCAAATGTCTGGGCAATTTGACAGGAGAGCCTCTCCTCCGAGAGGCTCGCAGGAAATAGTCGCCCAATAGCGTGTCCGGCTCGGGGTGGCAATGTTGGGTGCCGACGGAGACTGACGCACCAGTGAGCTGCTGGATTGCGATGGACCTGATGCCTCCCGGGAGGAGCGGCTGCTTTGTAGTGGTAGAGCCAGGCCTGGCATAGCCGAGGGCACCTCCCACGAGACCGCAGCTTGTGTGGAGAAGAGGTGCAGCTAAGGGAGGAGGGCCTCCATTGGAGTTAGAAGGCCCAGGGATTTTGGAAGTGTGCCTTGGAGACCGCAGAGAGGCTGTGGTGCTTGGACCCGTCCGGGGTGTCCGAGATTCCAGGAACAGAGGCCGGACAAGGCCACGGACACTGCTGGAGGGGTGGCATCCAGTGAGGAGGAACACAGCTGAGAGGGTCCACCCCACGAGAACAGTGGCTTCAACCTCGTGGTGAGTGCCTGCTGCTTTGTCCCTGACCTGGGGCAGCTGGTGCCTGTGCCGTTGGACTTGCCGGTGGACTGTGTCTTGAGGTGGTGCCTGAACACAGCGGGCACTCTTCCCCTGTTGACCTGCGCCCTCCGGGATGACATCCCACCGCTCAAAAGAGGAGGTCACCATTAAGGACCTCTTGCAAAAGCTTGGAACCAAAAAGGCAGATGGGGGTGCCACCGCCCAGTTGCCAGCTTCAGCGCAGAAATTGGTTTCAGACTCATTCGGAGCCAGTGCGGAGGAACTGATCACTAGCCAATTCCTGGAGCAGTTGTTTGGCACTCTGAGGGAGCATTTCGCAGCCCTATGCCAGGAGGTTGCTGCCGACATTAAAAATTTCAGTACTGAGTTCAACGAACTGGTTTACCGTATGGACTCCCTGGAGAGGGCCGGGAATCGAAGGTAGGAGGAGCTCAACAATCAAGACCAGGAGCTGCTAGAACCGAGGGATCGCAACTCCAATCCCAGACCGCCATGCGCCGGATTGCGGATATTGAGGCATCTCAAGGGGAGAAATTCCGGAGAAATGACCCGACTCACCCCACTCTGTTTGTTGCAGTACCACATGGCAGTGGTGTGTCCTGCAGCCAACCACACCTGCTTAAGGCCATGCATGGCGGGGTTTTGACAGCAGGATTTGGGCAGAGGTCATGACCTGTGACCAGTCCACTACTGTGCACGGCCAAAAGATGTGCTGAGAGTAGGTTTGGGTGAATGTGATAAAAAACAGAAATTCACTGAAGAAAAAAATAAATATTTTAAAGTGATGGTATAGTTGGGTATGGTAATGGGATCTTACCTTACGTAAAAAAAAACCTCAGAAATTCACTGAAAAATCCAAAGGTTAAAGTGATTTTATAGTTAGGTAAGGTAATAGGATTTTGGCTTGCGTTAAAAACAAATCCCTAAAGATATAGAGGGACAGGGCAGGAAGGAAAAAGTTATGTTCTAGTTAGGTGTTGAAATAATACAAAAATAACATTTGAAACCAAACAAAACTCTGAAATGTGTGCGTCATAGTTTAATGAACTAACTATAACTTGCTCCCCTGTGATGCACTGCTTATGACCGTGCATGCCACTCCTGATATGGTAAATGACATCGCTGATTACATCTCAAGTAGCTAAAAAAGTAGGAGCTCATGGGGCAAGGGATAAGTGGTCAGGGGGAGTGTGAGGAATTGGGGTATGAGCCCTTCCCAAGCATTAGCCACAATCCTGGTCGGGGTGAACCTCAAACGTCAACAAATTAACCTGTGCTTAACGCAATGGTAGCTTGGCCGAAAAGCAGTCCGGTTTAACTTGGAGGCAATGTGTGAAGTATTTATGCTGCACACAAGCAGTTATAAAGTGAAAACGCAACACTAGAAAAATCCCATGTCAATTCAGAAAAATAGAGTAAAATTTAACAAATTATTTTACACTAAAACAACAAAAATTCAAACAGTAGAACTGGAGACAAGCAATTTTAAAGATTTTGTAGATATCAAGCCCTAAGAAGCAAAAAGTGCGAACTGCTTTCATCTGGTCAAAGTCGACCGGTTACAAGTCCCATGTTCAAGGAAGGCTGGTATGTCCCTGTGGCTTGAACAAGGGGTCATCTGACAGACCCTTGGAGATTTCCTGGATTCCTTGGTCCAAATAGGAAGGATTGATTCAGCAGCTTGGCTCCTGTTGCAGCAACAGCAGGCCTTTTTGGCGGCAAAGCAAGGCGTGGGCATCAGGGCAGTCTTTACAGCTATGCAGTCCTTCTTCCTGCAGAGTCCATAGGTCCAGAGGTGATTTCAAGAGTTTTGTCTGAGGAGCCACTATTTTTACCTGGTGCCAGCTTTGAAGTGGGAGAATCATCTGGAGATTCCCCCTGCAGAGGTATTGGGAATTTCCTGCCTTCATGGCCTGCTCCTAGTCTGTCTGTGGGCACAATAGGCGAGTGTGAAGTCCTTTGTGTGTGAGCTGAGTCAGTGCCTTTTGAAGTGCAAGTGTGGTACGTGACAGCTCCTTCCTTCATCAAGTCAAAGATATCCAGCCTGCCAACACTCATACCCTCCTTTGTGAACCTATCCAGGAGGAATATAAAAAGGCCAACTGCCAAATACATCTAGTCATGTGACCCAGGGACAAGGGCCAAATGGTTAGGACAAAAAAATGTCGGCAATTCCTCAGACACCAAACATGACTTTCCTTCTTGTTCCCAATTGAAATTTAGCACTTATTAAATGTAATAACGTAACCCAGGGAGATGGGAGAGGCATGTCTTGCAATAGTGAAAAACAAATTTGAAGGTTTTTTACTAACTTTTTAAATATAGTGCACGGGGAGGCTGTGGGAATGTTAACAATGCTAGTTTATGCATGCAGGCTGGCGCTTGATGGGGAATGCATACCCAGAATGAGATATACAACTCTTGGACTTGGGTGACAGAGAAAAGTATTAAAAAAACAGTTAAGTTCTGGTGGGCCTTCTCTTCAAACCTTAAGTGCCATCAGAGTGGCTGATGGGTAAGCTGTAATAGCAGTAAATGATTTGTCACAGGCTGTTGAGCTGAATGATGATGATTATTCACTGTTGTCTTCCCCTTTTCTTTATCTTCCCTTTAGACCAATAATGCTGGTACTTGGGGTTCCTGTGGTGTGGCCATAATTGGTTCTATGGATGGGAAATGTTTTTCTTTTTTTCAGTGTCCTCGGTGGGGAATGGAAAGGGGTGGTGCAGGTAGATGGGAAGGGGTTTCCCTCTGGGAGACTGGTACAGTTGTGACTTGCGGAATGAATCGCTGCAGAATGGTTTTGGCTGGCAAGACCAGCTGGTTTAGTCTAAAGCAGAGGAATAAATGGCAATGTTTAATAACTACAGGGTATTTCCTGACGTTTTGTCCGTACAATCTTCATTAGTTAATTATGTAAAATTCAAACCTTAAACGCAGGGGCTGGGGGGAGGGGGTTCACATAGCCTTCTGGTAAGAAGCACATCTAACGAATGTTGAAAGGACCCCACTCTAGAAATGGTGGTAGTGGCAAATATATGGGCTTGTTGTCATATGCGGGGTCAAGGGGTTGATCTGGAGTAGATTTGAAGTTCCCTTTCAAGATGAGTGCAACTTTCTTGGACAAAGAGTAAATACGTATCGGTGGACGGCAGATGTATTGGGTGCTGGTGATTCTTGGTAACATTTATACTACAAATATTGACTATGCAAACTGTTATGCACTACTGAATAGAAAAGTGGTAAAATGGTCACAATTTCTTTTCATTTTTAGTGGGGACTTCAACAGTGTCCTGGATGTAGGTCTTGATTGTTTGTATCCTCCCACATACACTTATGAGGAAGGGGGCACAGGCACAGCAGGAAAGGCTTTATAGTTGGTCCCTACTTTACACATTTTGTAGCAGAAACCCAAGGATTAGGAAGTTCTCGTTTTACCCCCTCTGCAGGAGCTACACATACAACTCAACAGCTTAGTCTACTCAACATCATTGCAAGCACTAGTGGGCCAAATGGATATTTAGAGGAGACCATTTTGGACTATAATCCTTGTTGATAAAAGGTAATTGGGGTTGGTTTCAGCCTCTATATCAATGTAATCACCACATAGTGCATTCTTAAAAGATTCTGCCTTTTGTGATACATTAGCAGACGCCCTGGTCCAATACCTTCATGAAAATGAAATTATTACATCTTTGGCCCTTGTCGAAATGTAGGCATTTTAAGGTTATGGTAAGAGTGCATTCTATCTGAGCAGTGGTGGGGGCCAGATTTACCATAGAAAGCGGTTTAATTGCCCTTGATACAACTTTTATCAAGCTGGAGCACTTTGCAGTACTGGATTATAAGTGGCACAACCAAATCAAGAGTGCCAGAGAACAATCTGTGATACTTATTTAAAGTCTGCAATGCCTAGACTTCTTTTTTTTTTTTGATTTTCAAAAAACCTTTATTAAAACATTGTACAGTACATCAGTGCAATAGACATTCCGGCGAATCAAAAAGTTGCATTACATATCAATATTGTACACCTTCCCGTAGTAACAACATTTCGGTAGTAATTCCCCCCCCCCCCCCCCTTTATTGCCCTCGATGGCCACCTGTACTCTGATAACACAATCAAGATGATACGCAAGATAGAGTAACAACAGACAATATAGTCCGTTATAGTTCTTCATATCAACTGCCATTAGACGATATACATTCCAATAACATGATCTATCTATTACCAGCTCTCTTCCCATCGAGCCTTCCTGGCCTGTTTCTTGTGGGGACCTAGCATTGCATTTCCAGCAGCATCCGCATCCCATCCAACCACCTCCCACCTCTGTGCCCAGTTCGACCAGCTTAACCTGAGTGTTGAGAGGGGGTCTTCGTTAGCCTCAACGCCATTCTCTACTTCCACCACTATGTCTCCTTGTCTCTCATCGGTCGTGTCACCCTGTGCTAGTAAATAATTGGTCAGTGGGCCCCAAATGTCCTTCGGGCGGGACCTCATAGGTAACAATTCAGCATAATAACTCAGGTTTTCCTGCCATATAGTCATGGTTTGAATCCAACTTTTAAATTTAGGAGCCCTCCCCCTCCCCCAGCGACATGCAATCTGTCTCTTCGCCAAAAGCAGGCTCACAGCCAGGAATTTCTTGTGCGGAGTGTTAATGTCTTGGGAGAGGCCCAGTAGACATGGGCAAGGGGTAAGCTTGATCCCCAGCACAGTTGATAGACCTTCAAATGTTTGTGTCCATAACAGTGCAACTTGTGGGCAATTCCATGCCAGGTGGAGAAAGCTCACGCCTTCCTCGCCACATCTAGTGCATCTGTCATTGCCTCTGAGGTGAAATTTGTGGAGCCCGGCGGGGGTGTGGTGCAGTCTATGTAGGAACTTGAAATGTATCAGTCGTAGCCTGCTGTTCCCGGTGACAGCTTCTGTGTGTGCGTGCAGCTGAGTTCCCATTGCTCATCGGACAGTGTGATCTCTAGATCCCTGTCCCAGTCTTACCTGGCCTTGATCGTATGAGGTGGCTGTGCTGTCTGTGTATGCCTATAGAGAAGAGACACTGCATGTTTTGGAGGTTCTTTCTGTAAAAACGCATGTAGGGGTTCTAATGTGGGCGGGTCCTCAGGAAAGCAGGGGTCTCCGCCTTCACACTTTGTCGAAGTCGGGTGTAGAGGAACTTGCCCATTACCGTGGGTGTGTGCGGGCCAAAGAACTGATCCATGGTGCGGAATTGCCCCCCTATATAGAGGTCTCCCCAAGTGGAGTATTGTAGGTTCTCAAGCATCTTTTGGCAAATCCCTTCCTCCGTGACGGCAAGGAATGGGTTACGGGTCAGGGTCATGGCGGGAGAGTACAACATCGGGGCTTCTAGTTTATGGGCTATTTTCTGCCACACTATCACCGTACAGTCTACTGTGGACGGATCTCGTCCACGGTCACTCACCGACGTGAAGAGGTAGGCCGACGGGGACGTCGGCGCCATGTAACCTTCCTCCACGGCGAGGTGAGGCATATAGGGAGGCGGGTGGAACCAGTATGTTGCAAAGTGGGCTTGTGCTCAATAATAATAGTATTCAAAGTTGGGCACATCATACCTTCCCTGACAATAGGGCAGCATCATAGTGTTCAGGCTAAGGTGTGGCTGTTTCCCTCCCTAGATAAGTCTTGTGAGTTGTGTTCTAATTGTTTTAAAAAAGAATCTTCCTGGGTGGTACGTGATGTTGATAAAAAGGTACAGTAGTTTAGGTAGTAGGACCATTTTGATCAGTGAAATTCCCCCTGCCATTGATAGGGGCATACATAACCATTTGGTAATGATGTCAGTGATTTTATCCATAGCTGTACCGTAATTAGCCCTCATCAAGGCATCTCTGTCTCTAGTGATGTAAATGCCAAGATATTTGACTTCTTCCGTCTCCCAAACCAATGGGTAATCCAACTGGTGTGGTAGGGTGGCCTCTGTCAAGAGGAAAACTGCTGATTTGGACCAGTTAATCTGGATACCGGATATGGCCCCAAATTTCGTGATCACTCTGAGGACGGGGTTCAAATTTTCTCGGGGTTTGTGGATGTATAGGGTCATGTCATCCACATAGAGGTAGATGAGCAGCTGCCTAGCCGGATAGATCAGTGCTTTGTCATTGTGGTGCTGGCGTAGCTTTGCAGCGAGAGGTTCAATGGCTAACGCAAATAGGATTGGGGGCAGCCCTGACGCGTTCCTCTGGAGATGGGGAAGGGGGGGGGGGGGGGGGACGGACCTGGCGCCATTGAAAAGTACCGATGCCACCGGGCAGTGATATAGGAGTCGTATCCATTGGAGGAAAGAGACGGGCATACCCATGCAGCCCAGTATACCCATCAAGTAGTCCCATTCCAGGGAGTCAAACGCCTTAGTGGCGTCTATAAACACCGCCACTGCAGAGCTCTTGGGGTCTATATCCGGCAGGACTGAGGCTAGAGTTCTGAGGTTATGGTCCGTGGCACGATTTGGTATGAATCCCGCTTGGTTAGGCAGTACTAGTTTTTGCATAAGCAGGTTCAGCCTGGTCGCTATGGTTTTTGCAAGGATTTTCATATCGCAGTTTAATAAAGATAGGGGTCGGTATTAGTCACAGTTTGTTGTGGGTTTCCCTGGCTTGAGTAAGGAAGTGAGTACGGCTTGTCGCATAGAGTCCGGCAAGCATCCTTCCTCCCGTGCTGTATAAAAGACTTCCCTAAGGATTAGGGCGAGTACATGAGCATACGTTTTAAAAAATTCGATCGGCAACCCATCCGATCCCGGGGCCCGTCCTGACCTAATTTGCATTATGGCCTCCGTTATTTCATCTAATTCGAGATCGTGGTTTACTAATTTTTGTTGGTTATCACCCAACCATGCCAGAGCCGTATCGTCCAGGTAGGCTGCTAGATCCAATGGGTCCCCTCTCTGGGTGGAATAGAGTGTGCTGTAAAATTCTCTGAATGTATTGAGCAGGTCAGGGAGGTTTCTGTGGAGGTTGCCCTGTGCATCTTGTATGGTTGTAACATAATTAGAAAATGTAGGGGGCCTAATTGTGGTCGCTAGGGCCTTCCCAGGCCGATCACCCTCCCTGTACACTTTCACTGTATATGGTTTGCCCCGGAACTTGCACTCCCTGTGAGCAAGTTCCTCATATTCTGACAGAGTATTGCGCATCTTGGCTCTGAGGGAATGTTCACCAGGGTTCGTGGCAATGTCAGTTTCGAGCTGTTTGAGTGTCCTTTCCAGTCGATTGAGGTCATTCCGTAGTGTCTTTAATACCTCCCCACCCTTGGCAATGCACCACCCCCGGGTTGTGACCTTGAAGGCCTCCCATACTGTAGTGATACTAGAAACTGAGGCAATATTACGCTTGAAGAAGTCTTGGATATCTTGTTCTAGATCCGTTCTAAAGACTGTATCTTGCAGGTGTAGGGGATTGAGGCGCCAGCTTCTATCAGGGGTTTACTGCGCTGGCGTCTATAGATCTACAAGAACGGGTGAGTGATCGGAGTACGTGCGAGCTAAATGCGTCACGCGCCCTATCCAATGCGCCATACCAGCCGATAAAAATATGTAATCTAGTCTGGCCCAGGAGGAGTGTACCGCCGAGTAGTGGGTACCTTCCCTCCCAGTGAGGTGCATGTGTCTCCAGGAGTCTATTAGGTAGTTGTCTTCCGTGAGGTCCTGTAGTGTTTTACTTCTGTTGGTGTAGTGGGCAGGGGAGGCATTAGATCTGTCTTGTTGTGGCTGCTTCGCCATATTAAAGTCTCCTCCCTGTGGTGCCAAGTTCTTGAATCTTGCTCCAGAGCTGGAAGAGTGTGTGGGGTTCATCAAAATTGAGGCCGTAGTAGTTGGCAAAGGTCACATCATATGAATTTAGTCTTCCCCACAGGAGGCAGTATCGACCACCTGCATCAGATTCTGTTCCCCCAGCACAAAAGGTACTCCTCTTTTAATTAAAATCGTGACCCCCCGGGGCATAGGTAGAGTAAGAAGCAAAGGAGCGATAAGTCGCCCATCGCAATGCAAACTGGGGTGTGGTTTCAGACTCAAATGTATTTCCTGTAACATGGCAACTGAGATATGGTGGCGATCTAGGTATCCCAACACTTGTATCTTTTTCCTTGGATTGTTCAACTCAAGAACGTTCCATGACAGTATTGTAACAGTGTGCTTGTCTCGTGTATTATCTGCCATTCCTCCTATACATATGATCCATACCTAATCGTGCTATTGTGCAATCTTCACAAGAACAGGTAATCATGCAATATTGTAGGAAATATCTCCCCCCTCCCACTCGGGCATCCCCAACTTGCCAGGTATAATATGTCCCATCCTCCCTTCGAACTGTCCCAACAGAATTCTTACGACCCCATGGTAATGTGTCAATATGGAGAATGCCCATGGAGGGAAACACTAGGGGCACACAACCCGCCCTCTGCCTCTCATACTCTCACCCGCCACACTCCGTTCCAACAGTGAGATCCGGCGGGATGGGGGCAAAATGCCGGGCAGACTCACAGAGTACATATGTAGTTAGCAAGTTTATACATCACCCCTGCAGGTCAGGAGAGCAGTAGTGAAGCGTCCCAAGGCTCAAGGTTTGTGGAGACGTCAGTCTTGTTCCAGATGAGGAGAAGGAGACCTGGAATGATCCTGTGTACCAGATCCCGCCGACGCAGCTTTCCAGTGGTGCTTAAGATAGTTCTCAACTTGCTGCGGGTTCTGAAAGAAATGTTGCTTCCTAAATTAGTTATCTTTAGTTTCGCAGGGTATAACATTGCATAGGGGATCTCCTGCACTTGGAGTTTCTTCTTAACTATGGAGAACTTGCGTCGAGCCTCCTGCACTGATTGAGTGAAATCGGGAAAGAAACGCCAGTGTCGTGTTTTCATAGTGGACTTGTTTGCTTTCCCGGTCCAGGCGTAAGACTGTGTCCCTGTCCCGATAATTCAGGAAGCGAGCTATTATCGGTCATGGCGCGGCTCCAGGGGGTGGTCTGGCCGCCAGGGATCTATGTGCACGCTCTACCACCAGGAGCTGTGAAGGATTCCCTGCCAAACAGATCCGCGATTAGCTTCTCAACAAAGTCTTCCATCCGACCCACATCAGTGAATTCTGAGTTGACTTTTGTTTGTGGCAGCCCCATCCTCCAGGTCGGACACCCTGGTTTCAGCCTCTTTTATGCGATGTTCGTGCTGATCTAGTTTGTTGACCACCGCTTCCATTCTGGAGTTCATTGTGTCCATTTTGAAGTCTATGGAAGTGAGGCTTTGTTTTATGCTCATTAGAAGCGCCTTCCAGTCCTCTTCCCCCCCATCCGTGGCGCCCAAGTCGGTGCGTTCCGCGGATTAGGACTTGGGTGTCTTGCGGGTTTCAAACTGTATCTTTGATTGTTTTGTGTCCGTGCGGCCCATCGTGGTGGAGATCTGTTATTTCACGGGGTGGCGTCGGGTCCAGGAGGATGCGGTGTAACACTGAGTACTTCTGGAGGGGGGGTGCAAGCGTTCGAATTAGGGACAGTGTCACATCAATCTGTAAGTGGTGAGTAGGCCACTACGACAATGATGATCTGTTACGTGAAGAAGGGGGGGCTCTTTCGCCACCCCGCTCGTGCCGGCTGGCGCTGTCCGTGATGATGAGTAAGGGGTTTCAGCGACTCGGAATGGCAGAGTACCGTGTGCAGATGTCAGGCGATCCAGAGGATGCAATAGTGTAATGAAGAGGCAACTACCAGTTGCGTGGAGTTGGATCAAGATCGCCCCCTGTCCCTATGCGCGACAGTCGCTTACCCCTTGCACCTCATTTGGGTCTGTACCCCAATTTCGTCAGGCTGACTGTCTAAAATGAGGATTGTATTCCTTAGGTTAAGCAGAGGGGCAGTGCTGTCTGTTGCCCGAGTAAGTAAAGCCACTAAAATGGCAGCGGTTTGTTGTAGAGCAGCTCCGTGTCCCAAAATTGTGGCCAAGTCTCTTCCTGGTCATTCCCCAGGCTCTCTGTGGACTTTTGACTGTGAGGGGGGGGCAGCCCTGTACCTTACTAGCCTGCGGGGGTGGGGGGCCACCCGCACCGTCCCGTACCCAGAGGCGCCGGTGATACTGCGGCCGCCTCGCTCAACCACCCTGCTGTGGCGATGTCGCGCTGCTCCGGGTCACGCTCACCTCCGCATGGTGGCTGTCGTTCCTCTATGGTCCCAGTCCTCCACTGGTGTGTGCAAGCTGGCTCCCCGTGATGAGGGCACACCGGACTGTCAGGGAACCGTGGTCTCCGTTCTGTCTGGGTTGCGGGGGTAGCCATCAGAGCCTTCCGCCACCCGACGTGTTGCTGTACCGCCTCCTCCGCAGCTATGGCCTCGGACCGCCCCCACTACCGCCGCCGAATGTGTGCCGCTGCTCTTCTGTCGCCGCTGTGGATATCTGCAGTGTTTTCTCAGCGGCCTGGGCGCCTACACACCCGCGGGAGACACCGGAGGAATCAGCATGGGTCAAGGCAGATCGTGGTCGCGTTTATTTAGTCCCTGCACGTGATGGATGGCATTTATGAATAGGTGTCTGCCCGGCTGGGCTGGAGCCTCACAGGTGCACGGCCATCTTGGTCGTGCGCCACCTAGCGCCCTCCCTGCATTGCCTAGACTTCTTTGGTTGTATACTGTGGTCACATGTAGTGGTAGACAGTACTATTTTGCTGCTGGCTTAAAATCAACATTAGCGTTTTTTCAAACTGGTGCTGATACTGTGCTTTTGCATACAATATGCATTTTCTGACTTCTGCTGATATCTGTAAAGGGTGATCTACTAGTACACTCTCTTAGAAATAAATCAATACCTGCAAAATGTGACACTTCCATTCATATACCCGAACTTAAAGAGTTGAGGGGTAAACCAGTCATGTTAGAGGAAAAGAGAGGGGCTCTCCTAGATATGGCATCTAGGGAAAATACTTGGATCAGATGCACTCCCTGTGCATTTTTACCAAACTAATACAGATGGCTAGATACAAAGTTAGAAGAGCTGCAGTCTGCTGTGTTGTGGAGCATTGTTTACCTCCCACAGTGAGGGAAACCCTGATTGATTCTCTCCTGAAGTCAGGTATGGACCCTATGGAGATGGCTGCAAATTGCCTTCTCTCCATATTGGACCCTCAATCAATCAGGTTTGTAAAGCACAGTACTCACCTGTTAGGGTCTCAAGGCGCTAGGGGGGGTGTGTGTGTGTGCAGATTCGTTGGGTTCATCTGAAGATCCAGGTCTTGAGGTCTTTCCTGAACTGGAGCAGTGTAGGGCTTTGCCAAAGGTAAAGGGTGAGGTCTTTCCAGGAGTTGACTGTGTGGTAGGAGAAGGACTTACCACCATCTCTGTCCCTTTAGAAGCTTAGGATGATTGCCAAGGAGAGGCTGGCTGAAAGGAGGTTTCTCTTGGGAGTGTGGAAGGAGAGACGGTTGTTGAGGTATTGTGGACCGATGTGGAGGGCCTTGTACACGTGCATGAGCAGCTTGAAAGTTATCCTTCTTTCGACGGGCAGCCAGTGGAGGTTACGGGGGTGTTGGGTGATGTGGTTGTGCCTGGGGATGTCGAGGATTAGTCTGGCTGAGGCGTTCTGCACAGTCTGGAGCTTGCGAAGGAGTTTTTTGTTGATTCTGGCTTAGAGGGTGTTTCCGTAGTCTAGTCTGCTGGTGATGAGGGCGTGTGTTACAGTTTTTCTGGATTTGGTGGGGATCCATTTGAATGTTTTATAGAGTATGTGGAGGGTGTTGAAGCAAGCTGAGGAGACCGCGTTGATCTGGCGGTTCATAGTAGGTGATGAGTCCAACATGATTCAGAGGTTGCATGCATGGCCTGTTGGGTGGGTGGGTTTCCGAGGGCGGGGGCAACCAGGTATCGTCCCAAGCTGAGAGGGTGGAGCAGAGGATGAGAACCTCTTTTTTGCTCTGAGTTGAGTTTCAGGCAGCTATTATAAAACACTGGCCAGGATACCACAATGCCCCTCTAATCCATTTTGATCATTGTAAGTTTTTACCTGGCTGCAGCACTTTGTACAAGAACTGACACTGTCACACCAGTTGGGCCTAATATACTCCTTATGTTTTGTCGGGATGCAGAGTCGCGGCTGAGAGATATTTATTAAGGAAAGGTTTTCTCTTTATTTGTCAGTCAAATTATTTAAATTCACCGATAACATACAAAAATTGTTAAGACATAATAAAACATTACAATGATAATAAGCATTTAAATAAAAACATTGCAAAAAAAGAACACATCAGATTTCAAAAGCAAATTTAGCAGCTGATAGACATCAGTTGGTCAAAGTGATTAGTGTAAGATATGTACATGTGCCTAGGAGAAAGTACAATTGCCTACGAAATGAGCATGCATGGAAAGCAAACATTTTTTATGTTTAAAGTATTTTATTAGAAAGGTACAGCAGCATATTAAAACAAACATACAAATATGCAATGTTCGCGGCAGGAGGCGTTCCAGGATTAAAGTTCTAGTGTCCCAGCCCCGAGAGGCTGCCTCGATATCCTGCGTCTTGCATGGAAATGTGCAAAAGAAACGAAGGAGCATCGCCCCAAAGTCCTGTACCCCTCCTTAAGTAAACAATACCCTCCAACAAACCTCCCCCCCCACCACCCTCCCTGTCCAGTGCTGCGTAGAATGGAAGTGAAATGTCATCCCCGTCATCCTTCCTGAACCCTGTCTCGCCTGTGGGGCCGTGCTCCCCCCCCCTCCCTCAAAGGAACAGTGCTTCACAACGGAGGCGTAAGCCTCATCAGTCTCAGGTATCTTGGGCATGTAATTTCCCTAAATTCTGTGGCCAGTAGCGAGTGAAAGGGTTGCCATAGCTCCTCAAAGCAAGTCACATCCCCCGCTAGTGTGAGTGACAGCTTTTCCATCCCCAGAACATGCCACAACCTGTGCAGCCAACCTGTGTGAGAAGGAATGGTAGGCGTGCGCCAGTGTATCAGTATGTTTTGAATCGCTGAACCCAGCATAATAGCAATCTGCCGTCCCCTCCTAGATTTCAGCGGGTACATCAAGCCATTTGGGAGACCCAGCAGGGCATACGCGGGAAATCGGGGTAGTTCAATCTCAAAGCATGCGTCAATCTCATCTATCACCGCTGACCAGTAGGCTTGCAATACCGGGCAGTCCCAGAGGACGTGTGTTAGTGTACCAATCTGCCCACACTCTCGCCAGCATTTGTCACTAATGAGCCTGTTCATCTCGTGTAATCGTTCCGGGGTGTGATACCAATAGGTGGAAACCTTGGTAAAGGTTTCCGTGAGGCCTACGTGATAGGCTGAGTGTCTTGCCCTGTATGAAATATGTTCCCACTCCTTAAGGTTAAGTGTCCTCCCCAGTTCTCTGTTCCAGCGTTCCCGACCAGGAATGTGGAAGTGGGAAGATGGGAGCTGGAGCATCCTATATAGGTCAGTTATGAGTTTGGCGTCCGAGGTGCGGGTCAATAGCCACCTTTCATACGGTAGCAACTTCCTGTCCGCAGACTCTCTAACGCGCGGCTGTGAGGCCCAGTGTCGGACCTGCCAGTATCTCAAGCGGTCTGTCTCGGCCATCTGATAATTGTCTTTAAAGCTCTGAAAGGGGATAACCCCCTCTGCTGTATACATGTGGAAAAGTGCTCTGCAGCCCCTTTCCCTCCAGTGTGAGAAGGCCCCCGGCTCTGTCCCCGGTGTGAAGTCTGGATTGTCCACAATCGGTGTGAACGGCGAGGGGAATGTGGTGAGATCGAATGCGCGATAGGTAGCGTCCCACACTCTCAGCGGCACCCGCGTTATGTAAGAAGCATAGAGATTTGGGGGGCGGTGTGACCTGCGAAGGAATGGTATTTCCTGTAATGGGCGCCCAGCTACTGCTTGATCCTGGAAGAGCCAGTGTTTATCGGACTCCCACCTACTCCATTCCACCAAGTATCGCAATTGGGACGCTTGGAAGTATTTGCGGAGGTCGGGGACTCCCAGTCCCCCGGATTCCGGCGCCAGAGTCGTAAGGGCGCGGCGCATTCGGGGCTTACGGCCCTGCCACACAAAGCGGGACACTTCAGTTTGCATCTGCTGAATCCAGCCCTTGGGGGGCTGCAGAGGTAGCGCTCGGAATAAGTACAGAATTTGGGGTAAAACTGTCATTTTGATCGCTGCAACCCTGCCAAGCCAGGAAATCGTCCCCTTGTTCCATCTCCCAAGTTCTTTCTTCACCTTCCTACTCATCGCCTCATAGTTAATGGAAACCATGGCATGCAACGTTGGGGCTAGCGCAATCCCCAGGTATTGCACCTGGTCCAGCGACCAACGTAGAGGGAAGAGCCTCTGTAGGTCGCTTCTCGTTGCCGGAGTCAGGGATACGTCCAGGGCTGTGGACTTCTCCACATTCATCCGAAAGCCAGCTACACTCTCAAAAGTCTTAAGTTCAGCCATACATGCGGGCAGGGCCCGCCTCGGGTTCTCCAATGTGAAAATTACATCGTCCGCGTAAAGGCTTATTGCATGGGTGAAACCACCCATTCGCACCCCAGTCACGTCCGTATTCCGCCGCACTCGTTGGGCAAAGGGCTCCATGTAGAGCGCGAAGAGGAGGGGGGAGAGGGGGCATCCCTGTCTCGTTCCGCGTTCGATATCGAACCGCCGGGAACCACAGCCGTTCACTCGCACAGTCGCAGAAGGGAATTTATAGCAGTTAAACACCATGTTCCGGAATTTCTCCCCCATTCCCAACCTTGCCATCACCCGTTCGAGGTAGGGCCAGTGCACCCGGTCAAACGCTTTCTCAGCGTCAACCGAAAGCAGCATCCTCTCCCCCGGAATACGTGAGGCCTTTTCTAAGATGTGTACTATCCTTTTAGTGTTGTCCACAGTTTGCCTTCCAGGCACAAAGCCAGACTGGTCCGGTTCAATCAAGCCGGGGAGGTACTGTGCTAATCTCGTCGCCAGGATCCCCGTGTAGATTTTCAGATCTACATTTAATAAGGAGATCGGTCTATACGAGCCGCATTGCTTCCTGTCTTTCCCTGGTTTGGGAATAACTGACACCGTCGCCTGCAGGAGGTCCGGAGGGATAGCCCCGGGGTCAGAGAAAGAGTTAAACAGCCTGGTCAAGATAGGGGCTAACGTCGCGCTAAACGTTCTGTAGAAGAGGGTGGTGTAACCGTCCAGGCCTGGGGCCTTCCCTAATTTAAGCCTAGAAATCGCTGCTATCACCTCTTCGGTTCTGATCTCTCTCTCTAGGTAAGCTGCCTGCTCCGGGGTTAGGGATGATAGGGGCACCGAATCAAGGTAATCATCTGGGTCCTCCATCCGCGCGGCCTCCGCTGCATACAGGTCGGCATAAAACCGGCGGAAGGCCTCGGCGATTTCTCCGTCGCCTAAAATCCCCTGTCCCGCGCTCCCCGCTAATTCTTTCACCTGCCGACTCTGATGTGCCATTCTCAGTTTGGCCGCTAGTAGGCGGCCACATCGATCCCCTCCCGTGTAATAGGCGTGCTTTAGGCGCAGCGCAGCATATTCAGCCCTATCTAAGTCTAGTGAGGACAAGAGTTTCCTAGCTGCCTTCAACTGCTTCCAAACTCTCGGAGCCCCAGTGCGACGGTGTACTTGTTCTAGCTCCCTGACCTTCTGTGTGAGCTCGTCCCGCTTTATTTTCCTATCTCGATTGTCCGCGGTTGAAATCGCAATGAACTCTCCCCGTATTACCGCCTTAAGAGCCCCCCATTGAGTCGACAGTGAAGTATCAGAGTTAGAGTTGTGCAGCTGAAAATCCTTCACCGAGTCTATGATACTCTGCACTACCGTTTTTTTATGTAGAAGCGTGTCTCGAAGCCGCCAAACCCCCCGCCGAGCGGGGCTCGGCGGGAGATGGAAGGTCCCCGAGACCGGTGCATGGTCCGAAAGAGAGATGACTCCCATTTCTGAAGCGGTAGCTAAGTCACGGACAGGTCCAGAGACCAGCAGATGATCCAGCCTGGCGTATGTCTTGTGTGCGTGTGAGTAATAGGAAAAGTCTCTTATCGGTTGGGTGGAGCCCGCGCCAGAGGTCGTGCAGGTCTAAATCAACCAACTGCGTCTTCACCGCTTGCGAGAGTTCCCCAGTTTGCGGGTGTCGCTGCGCTGATCTGTCTTTTGAGGAATCAAAGACCAAATTTATGTCCCCTCCTAATATTATGTGTCTGTCCGGTGATGTGTGATATCCTCCAGTGCTTTGCGTAGGAATCTATCTTGCTGTTCGTTTAAACTGTGCCTACTGTAAACACCAGGGTTCCCAATTTAAGTCTGTAGGCCAGAAGTCTCCCTTTTTGTTCTACAAATTTGTGCAGCACCTCCCCCCTGAAGGATTTGGACAAAAGGATAGCCACCCCAGCCGTTTTGGTCGTGTTGGAGGAAAAGAACTGTGTAGGGAAATGGCGGGACCGCAACCTGTGACAATCACAGGCCAATAGGTGGGTTTCCTGGAGCAGACAGACGTCTGCCTGGGAATTTTCCAATAATGACAGGACAGCCCTCCTCTTCGTGGGATTATTCATCCCCTTAACATTCAGGGTAACTATCTTCAGCTCTGCCATGGTCGGTCGGGACTACCTCGCCTATGTGTGCGATCTAGAGTGCATGGCATCACAATGACTTCCAAGTGAACGTGTGTGTCTAGACTAATACTCGCAGACACCTTAGAAGCACTGGACAGGGCAACCCCCAACTTCCCCCCTCAACTCCTCCCCTTCCCAACCCCCAACACTCCCTCCCCCCCCCAACCCCCAACACTCCCTCCCCCCCTTCCCCTCAACTCACACCACAACTTCCCCAACCCCCCCTCCCCTCTTCAACTCACACCCCAGCATCCCAACCCTTCCCCTCCGCCCCAAACTTCCCAGAACTTCCTGAAATAGTCCCAGACAGGCCCAAGCGGACCAGTCCGTGGAATGTTACCTTAGTGGACGTCCAGCCACACGTGTTCAATCCATCGCCCCCTCCCCTCCACTCCAAGCCAGCAGTTGAAATATTGCTATGATGAACTCCCCCCGGAGCACGTTTAAGCGGTCAATGCAACCTCCCCCGAACCTCCAAGCTCCTCAGATGCTGTCCGAACAGCGTCCTCTCGTTCCGCTCTGATAGTCGGAGACCCCGGCCTCCGCGATACCCCCGTTGTCCTTCTTCGTGCAACTCGTTGACAACCTCCGTCAGCTGTGCGTCGCCTTCTCGGTGTGTGGGATTCCTCCTCCTCCGCGGTGATGCCCAGGATTTTGCAAGTGTCCTGTAGGGATCGCAATTGGTGTGTCTCTCCCTGCCACTTAAAAATAATACGGAAGGGGTGACCCCAGGAGTAGGGCGTGTCGTGCTGCCTGAGGAAGTCCGTCACAATCTTAAATGCTTTACGCTTCTGAAGCGTGAGTGTAGACAGGTCTTGATATAGCGCCACAGGGTGGTCGCGGAAGGTGAGCGAGCGTGCTGTTCGTGCCTCCGCCATGATCCTTTCCTTCAGCGGGAAGTCCGGGAGGAACGCTAGAATGTCTGGAGGGGGGCCATTAGCCCTTCTGGGGGGTCCCACCCTGTGTGCCCTGTCGATTCTAATGAGGAAATCGTCCCCCTCTCCCAGGACCGTGCGAAAGAGTTCCTGCAGGTACCTGACTATATCCGGGTTCTCCTCCGATGATGGCACACCCCGGACCCTAATGTTGTTCCTTCGTGACCTATTCTCCAAATCTTCGTTATGCGATTGGAGGTCTAAGTGCTGTTCCCTAAGAGTCAGCACTTCCTGCTGTAGAAAAGTGATCTCCTCATCTTGTCTGTGCGTGGAGCTCTCGACAGTGGCCACCCTCTCACCCAAGCCGTCCACTTCCCTGCGGATTTCTCTCACCTCTCCTGCTACTTCCTGCTTCAGGGCCTGGAAGTCTTCCCTCAGCGTGCCAAATAGAGACTCCAAAAAGGATCTGGTGACCGGAGGTTCCGCTGCTGCACCAGACTGCAAACTCCCAGCCGCTCCAGGCGAGGAGGAGTTCTTGTCCCCCTTGTTCTGCTGTCTGTTGAGCATCTCCGGCCGCGTGCAATCGTTGTGTTTACCGCCCCGTTGAGCAGCCATGATGCAGGCCCTCCCACCAGTCCGCGTGCCCGACTCTGCCTTTCCTCACGCCGACTCCCACACCCCCTGGAGTCTGCCTCTAGTCCAGGGCGGGCGCTGGTCTGCGTCAACCCCAAAGACCGCGGCCGATCTGGGTCAATCGCTGCACCCCAGGCCGAAGCGGGGAAGTTGCGCTCGTTGCCCCTAAGGTGTCCCCGGTGCCGTGCTTCTGGGGTGGACAGTGGCGCAGGGGCTCCAATGTTGTTTCTGATTTCCAGCCGGGACCCGGGGTCAAGGCACGCACCACACTAGCACGGTGTCCCGTAGTGCTCTGTGCCCACTCCTCCACAGCCCTCCAGTCGTGTCCTCGTACCTGCCTGGGCCAGATGCCAGTCGCGGTGTCCGCTGGTGAGGGCTGCCGCCCGGACCTTCGTCGTCTCCCCCCAAGGTACTCCGAGGCGTCTGCGGGGGAGAGAGCTGCTTCGGGGGTGCGTCCGCTGCCCCTCCGCCGGTATCGTCACGCTGGTCGCGCAGCCGGTTTGCTGTGGGCCTCGCTGGCGACACTGCGCACAAGTAAGCTGGTGCCGGGGGTTCAGGGGTGCCACAGGCTCGTTAGGTGCTCGTGTCCTCTCGGCTTCAATCAGTGCTTGCTAGGGCCGTGACTCCGCTGCCTGCCGCTCCCGGCCTCCCGCACTGCCCGGGGAGGCCTCCAAGCCGGGCACTTGCGTAGCTCCCACCCCGGTCAAGTCAGCACCTCGGGGTGGGGAGATCTTCAGGCTCTAACCAGTGGGCCCGCTGCTTCAGGCACCCCGCCCGCTTCGCTGCCGAGGGCTCCCACCTGACATCGGGGATCGACTGCTCCAGTCAGCGCACTCACTGTTCGGTCTCCGGGGCATCCGCAGGTCGGCACCGGTCAGCCACTCAGCACTCCAAACTCGGTGAGTTTGTGCTCTGCGGGGCTCAGGCGGCGGCGGTCGGTCGGTTACCGCTTCCCCTGATAGCTCAGCTGCACAGTGTGGCTCCAGGGGGGAGATTTAGCTTAAATCAGGGCTTGGGGCCTCGGATGGGGTCAGGAGCTCCGGCAGACACGTCCTTCTACCCCGCCATCTTGGCCACGCCCCAGCAAACATTTTTTAGAACAATAACTCCTCAAGGTTTTAAAGACAAGTGGTGTTGTAGGTTTCCTACTAATTCAGTAAGACTGTGTTTGGGCAACATAAGCGTTAAAGTTTTGGGTGGACTGAGTCCACTTATACCATCAAAATATGTTGATTTAGTTCTTGGCTAGCTCACAGTTTACCATCAAGACCTCTGTACCTTACAAAGTACCAGATGGTGTCTGTAACCTTACAACATGATGGCTGATTTTACCCGGGAAATCATGGAAACAAAGCCTCTCCTTTCATTGTTAGCTCAGGCATGCCCAAATGGAGGCGCAATGAATACACAAATTGGCATTTCAAACATTTATTGAAGCAATTGGACTCTTGTGGAAATACATATGCTACAATTATGAGTAGAGTAAAGCAGAGCTTAGTAATCACCATTACGAGAATGGTGAAAAATATCAACAAATCAACCATTATACATTTACATTGATTATCTGAATGCATATAAATGTACTCTTACCTAGTACTGCCTAGCCTAGATAGCATAAGGTTGATGCTATTCTACCCAATACCATAGAGTGGTAATTTTGATCTTTTACTCCAAGCTGATTGGAGCAATTTAATCACAGTTAACACCGTCTTGGTGTTGGGGTCTGTCTTTATAAATCCTTGCTGCTTCCCAGTTATGTCTTAAGTCCCAGAGAGGTCTAATCCATTTTAATCACTCCAGCCTTTATGCGGGGCAGAGATAAAATCATGCTCAACATTTTTGCTGCTAAGAGTACATGCAGGACAATTGCCATGGTCTGTCTTTTGGTCGAATCAATTTTTTGTGAAAGATGCTAAGAGTACCCAATTTAAGTTGTATACACAATTTCCTAAGGAACAGAGTTTGCAGAAAATCTAAAAACACCTCAAATGTGAAAGAAAATTGAACATTAAAAAAAAGATACAGTTGAGCTCTTGACAGAGGATAAGCTCACTCTTTTGAGCTGGGCTTGGGATTAAAAATTCTTCTTCACATTGAAAGGTGCTTTGTGTGGGATACAGATTTGGCTAAGCCCAATAGTCTTACAGACCTCGTTGGCAAGAGATTCTGTTATGTATTTCAACAATGGGATTTTTAACACACTTTATGTAGTAGTAATATCTTGGAGTCCTGCTCTAAAGTATGTAAACTCTTCGATGCACCAAACTCAAACCCAATACAAAAAATGTTTTGGGCTGCATGCTTGTCTATTGATCGCAGTCCTAGATTTAGCAGCAAGGGTAACATAGGGGTAAGCTGTGGCAGCCTCAATAATGATCTTATAAAAGAATTCTCGAAAGGTGCAAGGTCTTCAATATTGCTTTGGCCCCAAAGTTCAGCTCCATAGATTGCCACACTGACTGCCTGGGCTCTATAAACCTCCAGGACGGTTGGGGATTCAGTCATAAATATATGTTCGAGGCATATGGGCTGCAGATGGTACATTATGAATAGATCGCCATCTGGTGTTGGGCTCGGATGATTGCACTTTGTTTTTCTCTTGGAGAGTCTTTTGTATCTTGGTGACTCCTCCCTTGGTTGGTAGTGCGCATGGGCATCGGCTCCATCCTTAGATTGTTTTTTTCCGCCATCGGGTTCGGATGAGGATCGAGACGCTCCAGATCAACTTCAGAAGAAAGTGATTTATCGGCGCGTATTCCCTTTCCAATTCGACTGTATTGTTATCGAACGCGTTCATTTCCATTCCGACGCGTTGCAAATTCAAAATCGAAGAGGAAAACTTGGATTTACGTCGAAGAACAGGAGGCCTTTCTCGACGCAGTCAAGCCCGGAGTCCATGGAAAGGACTCCATTCAAAAAATGTCCAACGTGTGGTGCTAAGTTCCCACACAAGGACCTACACGAGGTGTGCAACCTCTGTCTATCGCCTGAACACGAATCCAGGGACTGCGAAGCCTGTGCAGCATTCTCCTCCAAGCTAACGATTAGAAATCGTCGAGCTCGAAGACACGAGGTTTCCAGAATGCAGGCGGAAGCGATCCCGGAGTTGTTCGGAGACGAGCAAATCGAGGAAGAAGAAGAACAGTCGGGGTCGGAAGGGGACCAGTCGGAGATTGAAGAACTCATCGAGCAACAAACCGTGAGTGACGACGTCCCCTTACCGAAAAACCGACCCCGTGCGGTAACGACCCCGCCCTCGGGCCCGGTCAAACCGCTGAAAAAAGTTTCCGACGCCCCGCCCTCGGGCCCGGCAACGAAACTGAAACTGAAACCGAAACACTCGGACTCCCACCATGTCGGATCCGAGAAAAGGGCGACATCGACTTCGGCACCGAGGCTACATGCAAAGGAGAGCTCGGTATCGAAACATTCCATGTCGAAACATAAATATGACTTATCGCCCAAGAGACACTCGATACCAAGAAAGTCGGAATCGAGCAGGCATTCGGTGTCGAAAACAACAAGATCTGACGATCGAAAACAAAAGCACCTATCGGAACCAGGACCTTCGGTACCGATTCAGGAGCAACAGACAGATCCCAAACAAAAGATCTTGTTTATTGATCCACAAACTGGGAAAGTGGTCACGAAGAAGAGAAAGAGTGAACAGTCAGAAGATAAACCTCTTCCTTCAAAAAAGAGAACAATGGGGACGAATATAACTCCTCCTGCTTCTCCTCGTCCTAGAGTCACACCCTCTTCTCCTATTCCTCACAATAGGCCAAATATTCCTACACCTTCCACACCAAGACCAGCTACACCTCAGTCAGATGTAGACAGTGATCTAGGGGAGGGAGAACCTCAGGGGGATGACGAAACTATCCCAGATGAGGAGGACCCATGGGAAAATTATGATGTAGGGTCAGATGAGGACAACGACCCAGAGCTATATCCCTCAAAGCCTTCACCACCTGATGATAACACAGGTTTTGTGCAGCTCATTAATAGGGCAGCAAAATATCACAAACTAGATATGCACACAGAACCTCAAATAGAGGATTTCTTGTTAGAGACTCTACCTAATGCACAGAGAACATCAGGTACTCTTCCTATGTTAAAGGGTCTTCTTAGTCACACGGAGGAAATAATCGAAAACCCAGTGAGAGCCAGGGTGTTAAACCCGAGAATTGATAAAAAATACAAAGCGGCTCCAAAGGACCCAATATTTATTAGAGGGCATGTACCTCTAGACTCGCTGGTGGTCTCAAACGCTCGTAAAAGAGCAAACTCATTATCTACAGGAGAGGCTCCTCCACCAGATAAAGAGTCGAAGTTAATAGATGCATCAGGCAAAAGAGTAGCATCACAGGCAGCGAATAGCTGGCGTATAGCCAATACACAAGCACTACTCGCACGCTACGACAGGGCACATTACGATGAGTTAGAAAAACTTCTCATACATCTCCCAAAAGAACACCAGAAAAAGGCAGATCAATTAATACAGGAAGGTAAAATAATAACCAATACTTCCATTAAGTGTGCATTAGACGCAGCAGACACTGCAGCAAGGTCTATTAACACCAGTGTCATGCTAAGAAGGCATGCATGGCTTAGAATCTCAGGATTCAAACAAGAAGTACAAACAGCCCTATTGAACAAACCATTTGATCAGAAGACATTGTTTGGTTCAAGCACAGACGAGACATTAGAAAAAATGAAGAAAGATACGGAAACGGCTAAGTCAATGGGAGCATTGCAACAGCCAACACACAGAGGTTCCTTTCGTAGATCCACCTATAGAGGGGGCTCAAAGAACACAGGAACGAATCAGCAATCCACATCTTTCACACCAACATCACCCAGAGGTAATTCAAGAGGCAGTTACAGAGGTAACAACAATAAGGGTAGAGGCCGCGGAAATAATAACAACCGCAACGCCTCAACACCAAAACAGTGACTTCATAGAACTCCCCCCAGACCACATAACACCGGTCGGGGGACGTCTATCACAGTTCCTACCTGTCTGGGAAAACATCACGTCAGACAAGTGGGTGAGACAAATTATCCAACATGGTTATTGCCTAGAACTCACAGCTACCCCACCAAACATCCCCCCCAAACAGCGTCCAATGAGTCAAGATCATCTGACATTGTTAAGAGAAGAAGTTCTAGCACTTCTACAAAAGCATGCAATAGAGAAGGTCCCAAAAGATCAACAAGGAACAGGAGTATACTCTCTATACTTCCTGATCCCCAAAAAGGACGGGTCCCTAAGACCAATATTAGACCTCAGACCTCTCAATGCTTACATAAATTCGGAGCATTTCCACATGGTCACGCTCCAACAAGTACTCCCTTTACTGAAGAAAGGGGACTTTCTTTCTACACTGGATCTAAAAGACGCTTACTTTCATATCCCAATTCACAAAGCCCACAGAAAATATCTAAGGTTTGTGTTAGAAGGACAACACTATCAGTTCAAAGTCCTTCCGTTCGGTGTCACAACAGCACCAAGAGTTTTCACAAAATGTCTAGCTGTGGTGGCAGCACACCTAAGAAGACAACAAATACATGTCTTCCCATACTTGGACGATTGGCTAATAAAGGCCAAGTCAAAGGAAGAATGTCTTCACAACACACAGAAGACAATCCAATTGCTGCACCACCTAGGGTTCACGGTGAACTACAAAAAATCACACCTGCAACCAAACCAGATTCAACAATACCTGGGGGCTACAGTAGACACAGAGAAGGCAATAGCATACCCCAACCCAATCAGAGTACAGACAATGGTCGGGTTAATACAAAGATTTCAACCACAACACTTACTACCAGCACGAGTGTTTATGCAACTATTAGGCATGATGTCCTCCTGCATACTGCTAATACCACATGCCAGACTACAAATGCGCCCACTACAAGAGTGTCTAGCGACACAGTGGAATCAGGCTCAAGGTCAGATTACAGATCTGGTGTTGGTAAACGACCGGACGTATCGCTCTCTGAAGTGGTGGAACACAGAAAACATTTCCAAGGGACGGTCGTTCCTAGAGCCAATTCCACAAGTGATAATAACAGCGGACGCATCGCTCTCCGGATGGGGAGCGCATATGGACAGATACACAGTACAGGGGAAGTGGAGTGTGCAGCAAAAGAAACTGCACATCAACTACCTAGAACTATTAGCAATATTTCTAGCACTAAAAGCTTTCCAAATGCAAATAGCAGGAAGAGCAGTCCTGATCAGAACAGACAACATGACTGCAATGTATTATATTCAAAAACAGGGGGGGACACACTCTCTCCAACTGTCCAGACTAGCACAGGACATATGGAGATGGGCCATTCCTCAAAAGATCTACCTGTTAGCAGAACACCTACCAGGAGTTCAAAATCAAATAGCAGACATCCTAAGCAGACAGTCAGAACAAGTACACGAATGGGAGCTGCACGACCAAATACTACAGCCATTCTTCCAGAGATAGATCTGTTTGCCAATCATCAGAACGCAAAATGCAAAGAATTCGCATCCAGGTACCCACACCAAAGGTCCCAGGGCAATGCACTGTGGATAAATTGGTCCAACAAATTTGCTTACGCGTTCCCTCCTCTACCACTAATCCCATTACTGGTTCGGAAACTACAGCAACATTCAATGACAATGATACTAGTGGCACCCATGTGGGCAAGACAGCCGTGGTTCACCACGCTGCTACAACTCTCACAAGTACCACATCAAAAGCTAAGGTTATTACCCATGCATCTTACACAGAACCATGGAGAAATAATGCACCCAGATCCCAAACAACTGAACCTGGCGATCTGGCTCCTGAGGTCATAGAGTTTGGGTATTTAGATTTACCACCAGAATGCATGGAAATCATTAAACAAGCAAGACGTCCTACCACCAGAGCATGCTATGCAGCAAAGTGGAAGAGGTTTGCTATACACTGTAACAGTAAGCACATCAACCCTCTGGACGCATCCACTAAACAAATCATTTGCTATTTATTACACTTACAGCAATGTAACCTAGCATATACCTCTATCAGAGTTCATCTCGCAGCCATAGCAGCGTACCTACAAAACAGGCAACATCTGTCACTGTTTAAAGTACCAGCAATTAAAGCTTTCATGGAAGGACTCAAAAGAGTCATTCCACCAAGAAGACCACCTTCCCCAGTCTGGAATCTCAACATAGTGCTTACCAGACTAATGGGGCCACCCTTTGAACCTATGCATAGATGTGAAATACAATTCCTCACATGGAAGGTGGCCTTCCTCATAGCTATCACGTCACTTAGAAGAGTAAGTGAACTGCAAGCTTTTACGATTCAAGAACCTTTTATGCAGCTACACCAAAATAAAGTGGTTCTTAGAACAAACCCAAAATTCTTACCGAAGGTTATTTCAGCATTCCACATCAATCAGTCAGTGGAATTACCGGGTTTTTTTCCAAAACCACAAACAGTAGCTGAAAGAGCCCTACATACACTGGACGTGAGAAGGGCCATATTGTACTATATAGAAAGAACACAAACCTTCAGAAAGACAAAACAGCTATTTGTTGCGTTTTCTCCTACACACAAAGGCAATCCCATCTCCAAAGCGGGCATTGCCAGATGGATTGTAAAATGCATTCAAATATGCTACTTAAAGGCAAAGAGAACATTAACTGTTCCTCCTAGAGCTCACTCTACACGTAAACTAGGAGCATCTATGGCATTTCTGGGAAACATTCCACTAGATGACATATGCAAAGCGGCTACCTGGGTTACACCGCACACCTTCACAAAACACTATTGTGTAGATGTGCACACAACACAACAAGCTAGAGTGGGACAAGCAGTATTAAAAACATTGTTTCAGACAGTTGCAACAGACACGGGCGACCACCGCTAGGGAGAGAACTGCTGTATAGTCTATTCATAATGTACCATCTGCAGCCCATATGCCTCGAACGGAATATGCTACTTACCAGTATGCATCTGTTCTTGGCATAGAGGGCTGCAGAGTGGTACATGCCCTCCCAGCCTCCCCGGAAACCTGTGTCTGTTCCAACATTATCTTATTTAGATACACTTACATGGGCACTCTTATCTGTATTCTACTATACTACTCCATCTAACCCTACTATGGCAAAACAATCTAAGGATGGAGCCGATGCCCATGCGCACTACCAACCAAGGGAGGAGTCACCAAGATACAAAAGACTCTCCAAGAGAAAAACAAAGTGCAATCATCCGAGCCCAACACCAGATGGCGATCTATTCATAATGTACCACTCTGCAGCCCTCTATGCCAAGAACAGATGCATACTGGTAAGTAGCATATTCCATTTTTTTAATTGGTTATTGCACATACCCTATTCTATAACAAAAGCTTACTCTCCTGTATTTCGTCACTCCAAATGTCTGACTCAGATAACTTAATACCCAGATAATAGAAATCCCTTAATTTGCATCAATATGGCCTTCGGGTATTAAATACAATTGTTTGGTCTTTTGGGCGTTTATTTCTAGGCCATTTTTCCTATAGAACAGGCCAAACTGCTCTATTTGAGTTGAAGGCCTTTCTGAATTTTGGACATCAACAGAGTGTTATTGGCAAAAAGTAACATGAAACCTTTTGGCCTGCCAAAGTGGGAGAATCAGTCTCACAGTTGGATAATTATTCAAGACCGCCATTAATAAGTGGAATATTGTAGGGGTTAGCACACAGCCTTGGGGAACACCTCTGTTAATCACTACCTTCTCAATGAGTTCCACATTAGTGCCACTGTGGACTTGGGCGTAGCTATCTGAGTGTAGACGTTTGATAATGGGTAAGGGCATACCCATGTCTGCAAGGGTTTCCCGTAATTTAGCCCAAGAGACCATATCAAACACAGCCTGACCCCGCAGGTCTACAAAGGCTGCATACACACTGCCCCTTCTCAGAGTCACTGCCTTCCAAGGCCTGGTCGATTATGCTTACTTGTATCTAAAGCCTGCTTGAAATTGACTTAAGTTATGATGTTCTGACATCTACTCATTAAGTTTTTCTAAGACTTATTTACAAAAACTTTTTTGCAGGCTATCAACTGATTGGGCGATAATCACTTGGTACATTACAGGACCCTTTTATAAAAATAGGGACAATCTCCACACCTAGCCATGATTTTGGGATAGGGCCTCCCTACAGGATTGCATAAAGTATTCATGTATGGTGCCCATACATCAAAATTAGCATAGTAAAGCTCAGTTGGAATAATATCCAGGCCAGAAACCTTCGATAACTTTTGGGATTTAAAGGCTGCTGTAGTGTTAGCCACAGATGTAAACATTGCTGTCAATGGGGATGGTGTTTTGTGCTCAGGCAGATCACTAGTGAGGATGTTGAGAGAATCAAGAGGCTTCGGAGAATAAAGATCTCCAAAATGGGTCACCAACTCTGTAGCTAAAATATGCGTCATTAGTGTGTCATGCCATTTCCTGCCTTTGTGTGTAACTAGATGCCAAAACAGGTTAGTGTTGTTATTTGTGGCTGCATAAAGCAGCTTCGCCATAGTTGCTAGCTCCCATGACTTTTTCGCTTCTTGCATAGTTTACCTGTATAGAGAGCTGGTCTTTATCTCTGCTCTGTCATCTAATCTAATGACTTTTAAGAGGCTTGTTTTTCTAGAGCGGCAGGTTAGATGAAATCACTCTTGGGATTTCTGGTGCAATACTTAATCAGCTCTCGAACCCGTAAAGAGTCCCCTAATCTCTTCAAATAATTCCTCATAGACTTCAAGAATGGCAGTAGGGGAATTCTTGAGTGCTCTAAAAAGGTCAAGTGCCAGGACAGATCCTGCTAAGATATACTTTATCTCTTTGTTGTCACACTCTATAGCAGCCCATTTGACATTTTTTGTGTTATTTGTAAATACTAAATCATCTCTACCGTGGGACGGCCCTGCACTTAAGTTGTTGATGAATGGGCGATCCAGGAGGAGAATTATGGGGTCGTGATCACTCTCATCCCAAGGTGCCACATAAAAGTCCACCAACTGTTTCTATAGCCCCAAGCTCTCAAAGGGATACCCTAAGTGATTTCTACCGGCTCCCCCTTTCAGGGCTGGTGCAGGTTTGCTGACTGAAGGTGAATGTCCAATACAAGCTCGAAGGCCAAGTGATAAAGTAGTATTAATGATTTGAAGAGCATGCTTTGGGTGATGATTGACAGGGCTAGCATTGACTTACGGTTTAGCCGATAATCCTCCTCATCTCTAGCTATATTGCTGGCCAGGGAAGAGGGTTCAAACCGTACATTGAAATCACCTCCCATTATATTTGTGCAGTCTTTGAGTGTGACTTTAACAAGCGGTCTAAATTTCTTAGGGTGGGGATTCTACACAGTGGTTCAATGATCTGTTATAAGTGTTTTGGAGCAGTCAGTTTTTGCTCTCGCATAGGGAGAGTTTGAGAAGAAGTATGTCCGAACATGGGGCAGGGCTCTCCTTTACTGCGCACTTGATTGATGTTTTAATCCAAGTGCATAAGCCTCCTGCTGTCCGGCTTGCCGGGTATTTTCTAGCCATGGCTTTGAAGTGGTCATCCAAGTCCCTGGGGGGAAAACAAATGTCAAACGTATCCCTATTCAGGCTCCAGTCAATATTTGATACTTTTAAGTCCTGCAATATTCCATAAGTTAATCTTGATGATCTTTGTGCATTGCGTCCAGTGACTTTACAGCTTCTGGAGTAAACAAGGTAGAAGTTTGAGGCAAGGCTTGGTAATTGGGGACAAAAGAAGCTTGGGATGCGCCAGTGAGGGGGGAACTTTTCCAAGTCTGGAGAGCCGTTACAAGGCGCTAGACTTGTGAGTTCGCTGTTTGGATTCTCAGTTGAACGTAGAACAGCTTCCGTATAAGGTGGTACCCCAGTCTGGAGGTTAAGGGCTAGCAGCTGTGATATGTGTGCTGTGCATTCTTTAGTTGAAAGTCACTGAGAGCTGGATAGCTGATCAGTTGGATTAGAAATAGAGATGTCCCCCCCTCTGTATGTGGCTCTTTGGCCATTTGATCTTCTTTTGCAAAAAGACTGGCAAGGTAAGACTTGAATTGAATCTCTGAACCGTTTGGGGGATCTGATCTGAGACCTAAATATAATAGTCCACTTGCCAGATTGAGGTTAGTCATGGTGATTTTAATTAGTCCCAGGTACTGCTCATGTGTAAATAGCATATTATGGAATAGCAATACCTCACACTTATGATCCAGTGTATCACTTAGTTTGTCAGAGTCTCTGCATCCTCATGTATCTGTTGATTCTGCCCTTGTGTGGACGCCTTGATTATATAGATTTCTCTCTCTAGGAGCACATGAGTGGCAGACTGGCTTAAATAAATGCAAATCACAGGGTTTATCAGAAGTGCTAAATTCATAGGGACTTCGCTTGGGAGCATAGGTAGATTCTGTTCTGGTAGTAGGGTGCACTAGTGCAGGAGTTAAAAGGAGCAGTAGGCAGAGACATAAGACTCTCCAAACGGTGCAGTGCATGGGTAGTGCCTGCAGAATGATTTATCTGCGTGTCCCTTGCTGGTTATGCGAGGCGAGTCCAAACACATTGTACATCAGTTTGGTGACAATAGCTTTTAGATCCTTAATTTTGTATTGTAGTTCTAGGAGATGAGCATTTAGTGCTCCCCTATTAACATTGCGATGTTCTTGCACCAAACAGACGGTTTGTGCCTCTTGAGGGGAGTGATGTGTTCACCGATCAGGAAGGTGTGCTAAGGGCTCTAATGGACCATATCTGTTGCTACAGCCAACCTGCAGTATCAGTGTGGGAGAAGTAGTAGATAAAGAACAGGACTTTGTGGCAGTAGGGGTGCTGAAGTAGGTTGGCTGTTGAGTGGGAAGTCCCTTCTTCTCAAAAATGTTTGCCATTTTCCTGATTGGCTGATTACCTCGCCACAGTCTTGTCTCCACAACAAAGACTCCACCTCCTCTATTAAGTTGTTTATATTTAGGGCTCCCGGTTTGATGGTATTTATTTTTTGAACATTTCCGTCTGTATTTATCCATATTTATTTTTGGGCCATGTTTTCTGTATTTGTCCATATTTTGTGTTTTGCGTATAAATGTAGTTGTAAAACTCTACATTTCCAGATTTATTTAAATGATAGACGCGCAGTCATACTTTGATGTCAGTCTTGTATTAGCTATTTAAGTTGCCAAATATTACATAACAGTCTATCCACCGGCAAATATTAGCATTGTACCATAAATGTTAGTTGACCAATGCATCGGGACTCTGAGCGGCTTTCCTCTTTCCCATCGTGAGTATAGTTGAGAGCCAGTATTCACGTTGTAAAATTGCAGCAGTGTGAAAAATTGGTTCCGAGTTCTACAGTAGTACCCTAACTCATGTTGCATCGGAGCAAACTATTCATGCAATATAGAGATATAAGAAAATGTAGGCCCATAATGACCTTGTTCCATATGGAGTTCATACAGCAAGCAGGAACATGTTATAAAGCACCAAGAGGGGTGGCCCAGTCCGGCTTCCTCCATGCGATGACGGGCGCAGATGGGCCCGCTCATCACGGGTGCTCACAGTTTCCTTGTGAGCACCCGCGCGGGACTAGACGAGTGCAGGTGCGGCCTCCCTGCCACAGGGTGTAGTGGGAAATGCAGTCCAGGGTTCCACTAGGCAAAGTAAGAACTGGTTTTCTGAACCAGTCTGAGGCATAGAAGGATAATATAAAAGGTGAGGAATCTCTGTCAAAAATATGAATCGAACAAAAATATTGTAAATAACTTTTTCGTGCATTTCTATGAAAGAACACCAAAGTTATTAGAAAATCAAAGATTTTTGATCCCTTACTAATTAACTTTACCTCCCCTAGTTGGATCACATTGAAACCAGAATTCCCTTCACTGGGCTCAACTTGCTAATGGCATGCACAATTTCATACAGATTATGGTAACCGTGTGTACGTTATCAGCAAATGAACACCTTTTTGCCTCCCCCCCCACCCCCCCCCCACCCCCCCCGGCCGCACGTACCCCCCTTTTTAACTGTGCTTCCACTTGACGGCAAAATGCTCAGTATAACAGGAGTAAGCTAAACGTGTCTGGCGCATGTGGGACAGATCTGTGAAACTGCACCAAAGTTATTAGCAAATCAATATATTTTTTTAATGCTTTTAAACCCTTCCCCCCTTTTAATTTCCCACCCCTTTTTTTGATTTATTTAGAATTCCTGGACTAGGCATAACTTGCTAGAACTTGCCAAATCGGGTTCATAGCAACGAAAATACACCATTTTATGGGAATTTAACTTCCCTCCTCACTGCTTTATAGAGCTGCAAGAAGACTAAACTTCCTGACTGTTTGCCAAATTTCCTGTGAATTCATTAAAGGATGCCACTGTTATTAGCCAATTGTTTTTTTTGATCCCGCACCCCCCTTTTTTAGGTCTCGCGACCTATCAATGCGTGCAAGCGCATTGAGCGAAGCGGGAATTCATGTCCTCAAAACGCTCGTGAAACCAAGGGTTTCGTTCGTGCGGTTTTGTTTAAGTTCACATGAATCACGTGACCAGCCCCCCTCCCTCCTAATTGCATTTACGGCCGCACAGCACATCAAAGGGCTTCGCCCAGCGTGCGCTCTGCGGCTTCTCCTTCCATAATTAATCATGGCCGGCCGGTCGTACTTTCAGTTTCCCGATCTGCATTATCAGGTACGTGTTGGTGACGCATTATTTTTTCACTTTGTCTCCGTGCGTGCATTTATTTACATTAGGTCCTTTCTCTTGTCTGTATGGCTGGCGCCCTGCTCACAGGTACTGAGCTTCATGTTTCAGTATGGCAGCCACTCGCCTAACTTTAGCTACAAGCGCACGCTTTTATTTAATTTATTTAATTAAACAATGCAAACGACCATTGCTTTTCAGACCTAGATTCGAAGATGTCCACATGCTACTTCTCTCGTAATGATGCAAAAAAATTACATGAGAATTTCTCTAAGCACTTCTCATTTTCATTTGCGATTTCAGGCCACGGGTTATTGTTTTTTTTCATGTTTTGGTCAGTGAGCAGACTTGCCATTTTTTGTACAAAGAGGCTACCATGGGTCGACCACAGGTGACGCTGGGGTTTGGCAGTATGGCAGCCACTCGCCTAACTTTAGCTACACGCGCACGCTTTATTTAATTTATTTAATTAAACAATGCAAACGACCATTGCTTTTCAGAGCTAGATTCGAAGATGTCCAGTTTCCCGGTGCTTCAAGTCTGGATTTCTCCTCCCCCCACCCCCATCCGGCTTCCCTCCGCGCATCTGCCTGCCACACTTCTCCTCCCCTCGGCATTCCCGCCCCCCCACCAGGCTCTCCCGCCCCCATCCGGCTTCCCTCCACGCATCTCCCTAACCAGTGCTTGTTTCCCATTACCGACGCCCACTTGCAGCCCCGTTGTGACGTTTCCTCTTAGCGCCTCAGCGTCTTTTCTTTGGGCCTCTACACGGCGTTTGCCCTACAAAAACATATCATTTTACGCCTGTGTCCCCTTCCTCATAGTGCCTCTGCGTCTTTCCTGCCGCCTCTACCCAGCATACACAAAACACACCATTCCACTTCTTTTCAAGGCCGTGCACAGCTACAAAGTTACATCGCCGAGCTCATCTCAGGCCCCGGAAAGGGTAAAAAGTTTCTCTACAGACTTCCGCTTGCTGGGACGCTCTCGACAGGCCTGTGCCGGCCCTCCCCGGCATGTCCTAGGCAGCGCTGCCAAGCCAGCACAAGCAGGCACAAAAAAGAAAGCATGGAACAAAACCTCGCATTCCGCCTCCTTTTACAAACACACACAATGCAGGGCTGCCAAGCCCGACCTCGGAGCGGGAGAGCACAGGCATTAACCATTCTCCAACTGCCCCGGAGAACAATCTCTCTCAACCCGCCCTCGGATACCTTTCGCCCTAGTTACCCCTCTCAAATTGCCTCAGAACTTCTTCCCGCAAATCTCTCTCAAGCTTTCCAGACCATGCTCCCTTTGAAAACGCGTCACCCTCCCCTGTCTAGCCTATCTGAAATATACTCAAAATATCTCATAAATACGGCCCCAAAGGGCTTTCAAACCTCCTGTATAGCACATCCTAAAGGTCACATCTCATCCCCACACCACAGCCATCTCTCTCAATCCTTACTTCACACACATTAACCCTGCTCTATAAACCTCTCCCGCCTCTCTCCTTCAGACACGACCCTCCCCAAAATGACTCGTCTCATCCCTTTAAACTGTCACATTAATTCCTTCAAATCTCTCAACTCCCCCTTTACTTGCCTATAACGCCCCCCCACCCCCCTTATTCCACAAAGCGTTTGGAACTAGAACTCGGGGCAGTTACTACAAGGCAGAATATCTGCTCTCTACGTACAGCACTGTCATGGATTTCTGTAACGTTGGAATATAATCGTTTGTGCGTATAGAACAACATTTACACATTGGAGTATATATTTGTATATTTGCATTCAAACCTAATACGTAATGCTCTATGAACGCTAGCAGGCAACAGGCGAGAAAGGGGGTGGTCTGTGTGCAAAGCTTGGCGAACTGACGCAGTATGTAGACAATGACAGTGGACAGAGAGTCGGGACCTCAGGCTTATGGCTGTAGGGTACTCGACTTGGTTTAGGGTAGAATATTGTTCCAAATAGTGGCGTGGGCTGGAATTAATCCACACGCCAATTCCAGCCCACGCCACTATTTGGAACAATATTCTACCCTCAACCAAGTCGAGTACCCCACAGCCATTAGCCTGAGGTCCCGACTCTCTGTCCACTGGAGTTTTTGAGGAATTCACCCTCAACTCGATCAGCGCCCGCACCACCTCCACCCTTGACTATCGATTTGTAACAGAAACTGACAGGCGCTTCAATAGCAAAACAGGCAACTTAACACAAAGTCCTGATGATGATCCCAGTTCACTAGGGGCCAGGGATCGAAACGCCGTCGACAATTTTAGCAATTCTGTAATACTTTCCATTGTGTTTATTTTATTACAGCAATTGTTTGTCCGAACTTGCTTATGATTGATGTAAACGCAAGGGACAGTTGGCTCCCACGTCCTTCTTGCCTGATATTTCTTATCTCTTTCTTTTTCTATTTTTCTATCTCTCACTCTTGAAGCTCTTTTGAGTGATTTTTGGATAGGTGCAGGCTTGTACCCTATCAGATAGTGAATTGGACCCCTTTGGTGGTCTTGCTTACTCATGTATATATTTGAATAAAGCTCTTCAGGCCCGGCTGGGTACTGAAATTACTTGATATAGTACTGATTCTAGTCTATATTTGTCATTGTATGGTTCACTGTGTTTATCCTAAGGACCGTTGTTTTCTTTAAAAGATAGTTTGCCCATGGTCCCTAGGTATCTATTGGGTTCCCTTGTTACAATTAAAAATATCTACTTTTAAGGAGGCACGATTCTGTCTGATCTGTGTGCAGCCAACAGGGGCATTTACGCCCAGTATTCACTCTACTTTCCCGAAATCATGGTCTTCATTACAGAGTTCCTTCCTGATGCCACTTGACAGATGAGCTTCAGGATCAAAGTGGGCTTATTTTAGTGACCTACTTAAACAAGCACTGGCGTTGCCAATAGGTCTCGCAGTAGGAAAGTTGGAGCTATTGGTTTTGTAAATGACAAAGCCCTTTATGTTTTTAAAATGAAAACAAAAATAAAAGGCATTGTTATTTGCAATTCCCGCACCCCACTTTTTTTTAATTGTCCCCCACCATTTTTGGTGGCCCTGCAGACATTTAGAGTAAGTTAAACATATTAAGTGTCGATCAGATTTCATGCAAACTCATCAGCACTAGAGGTATACGCAAATCAAAAAGCACCTGCGCAACTATTGGCATATCTCTAAAGCATAACTCTTCAAAGCCCACATGACCTCTTTTCTACATGCTAGTATTTTTAAAACTACAAAATTGTTTTACATTAAACCTGGCAAAGGCACTTCTTATAGCGCAGTTCTACTTTCATGCGTATTTTCGTGAAATGTAATATAGCAGGAAACGTTGCAGAGGACTAACTTTACTTAGGGAAAATGCTCATTTCTTTAAGACTTAATAGCACGCATTTTAGCATTTTAAAACTGTATTTGTACCTTGACTCTGTTGCTGATTTAACAGCACGCAGACTTTCTTTTTAAAAATTGTATTTTGCACATTGCATTAGTAGCTTGCCACAGTCACTCTTACCTGTTCCTACTCCCCTCGTGGCCCCGTTCCGCCCCGGCTTGTGCCGTTTGAGCGGAGGGTCAGTCCGAGGAGTATTCAGTTCGTGTTCATTACATCACTTCCGCCCTGCGCAGAAGCCCCGCAGGTTAGCGGTCTAGTGCTGCCGAGCTCACTGTTTATTTAACTTCCTCTTTGCTCCCAGCCTCATTGACATACACGGTGACCTAGGCTGTGGTAGCAGGCAGTCGTAAATCTTGCTGCTGACTTAATAGCACGCATTTTAGCATTTTAAAACTGTATTTGTACCTTGACTCTGTTGCTGATTTAACAGCACGCAGACTTTCTTTTTAAAAATTGTATTTTGCACATTGCATTAGTAGCTTGCCACAGTCACTCTTACCTGTTCCTACTCCCCTCGTGGCCCCGTTCCGCCCCGGCTTGTGCCGTTTGTGCGGAGGGTCAGTCCGAGGAGTATTCAGTTCGTGTTCATTACATCACTTCCGCCCTGCACAGAAGCCCCGCAGGTTAGCGGTCTAGTGCTGCCGAGCTCACTGTTTATTTAACTTCCTCTTTGCTCCCAGCCTCATTGACATACACAGTGACCTAGGCTGTGGTAGCAGGCAGTCGTAAATCTTGCTGCTGACTTAATAGCACGCATTTTAGCATTTTAAAACTGTATTTGTACCTTGACTCTGTTGCTGATTTAACAGCACGCAGACTTTCTTTTTAAAAATGGTATTTTGCACATTGCATTAGTAGCTTGCCACAGTCACTCTTACCTGTTCCTACTCCCCTCGTGGCCCCGTTCCGCCCCGGCTTGTGCCGTTTGTGCGGAGGGTCAGTCCGAGGAGTATTCAGTTCGTGTTCATTACATCACTTCCGCCCTGCACAGAAGCCCCGCAGGTTAGCGGTCTAGTACTCCCTCCCCCTCCAGTATTTAACAATGGAATGGAGGAAGCGCAGCGGACGAGCGCAGCGGGAGCGCCGACTTCGCGCCAAAGTCGCGCTTAAGTCAAGCCCGTCTGCGGCCGACTGGGTCCTGGGCCCCGTCGTAACGCCCATTTTTACTCTTATTCCTCGGATGACCTTATGAGCCTCAAATCATCCGGACCCATTCCTGCACGTGCCGTAAAAGCGGCTCGGGCTTGTGACATCTTGGCTCCTTCGGAGTCTTTGGAATTGGCTTGCTCCCTTGACCCTCCTCCCCTTGCCCCCCAGATATCCTCGACCCTATCGATTTATTACCTCAATACCCGCTCCCTTATTCGTCATCAGCTGGAGCTCTTTCAATTACTGCACCAGAGTTTAATTGATGTTCTTTTGTTAACCGAAACCTGGATCAATGATGATTCTACCCCCGACATTTTGGCAGCTATCCCTACGGGATATTACATCATACACGCCAACCGCCCTGCGGGGAAGATGGGTGGTGGGGTAGCGGCAATTATCCGCTCCGAGTATACTTTTTCCGAGATCACGGTCATCCCTATTCCTAAAATAGACTACTTGGCAATAAAATGTATCTCCCCTAAATCGTCCTTTATTTGTGTGTTAGTTTATAGGCCCCCCCACCCTATGCCTTTGTTCCCCCAACTATTCAGCGATGCTATCGCTCCGCTTGTCATTAACCACGCCAACATCTTGGTTATCGGGGATTTTAATTATTGGCCATCCGATGCCCATGAAAGCAACACATCAGTTGAATTCACTGAACTTCTGAAAACCATGAATCTTTCTCAACACATCAATACCCCCACTCATCGGATGGGTCATATCCTTGACCAAGTCTGGACCTCAAACTTAGACATCTCCCTTCCTGCAGTTGCTCCTTGTTCCTGGTCAGACCATTATTCCATTTCTTTTCATCTACCCCTTCACACTGTGTGTCTTCCACCTCGCATTAAAAACCTTTCGGCACGCAATTGGAAAAGGGCCAATCTGCTTGACTTCCACGAATCACTGGTTTCTACTGCGCCGGAGCCGCAAACTTCACTTGAGAACCAGGCTGATAATTTAACCGACTGGCTGCGTCAGGCCAGCGATAAAGTCGCCCCTTTCAAGAAAACAAAAACCAAGCGCCCCCATGATGCCCAATGTTGGTTTTCTGCCCAACTTAAAGCAGCCAAACTCGCGCTTAAGCAATCGGAGCGCCGCTGGCGGCGCTATTATGATCCTCAGCTCAAGCTCGCATACATGGAGACTCTAAAAGCCTATAAATTATCTATCCTAGCAGCCAAGACGGCATTTTTCTCTCAAAAAATTTTGAAGTCCAATAATAAATCGAAGGATATCTTCTCAATTGTGAATGAGCTTTCCTGCCCAGACAGTCACCCCTCAACCTTTACCCACCCAAATACTCTGTGACTCGCTCAATGCCTATTTTTCAGAAAAAATAATAACAATTAAAAACAACATACCAACTCCGGCTTCTCCCATTCCACCTCCTCTTCCCCCCACCAACGTTAGTACTTTGTCGGAGTTTCCACCCATATCACACCAAGAGTTTGTCTCTCTTCTCCATAAAGTCAGCTCTGGTGCCCCCAGCGACTGCTGTCCTCCGCAGGTCTTAAAAGAAGCTTTTCTAGCATGCCCAGGTCCCCCATTAGCACTATTAAATAACTCTCTTGCTACTGGGGAGGTTCAATCTTCTTTCAAGCAAGCTGCAGTCCTACCTATCCTAAAAAAAACAAATGCTGACCCTGCTTTACTCAGTAATTACAGACCCATCTCCCTCCTCCCTTATTTAGGAAAGATCTTGGAGACTTATGTCACCCGCTGCTTGAGCTCGTTTGTAGAGAAATCCTCTTTCTTAGATCCTCAACAAGCAGGATTTAGACCCCTCCACTCCACCGAGGCAGTCATAGTCGCGGTCATGGACACCCTCAGGAAAGGGGCAGATAACAACATCTCTCAAGCCCTTGTCCTATTGGATCTTTCAGCGGCATTTGACACGGTCGATCATACTATTTTGATCGACCGTGTCCATAACGCTGGCATACAGGGAGTGGCCCTTGACTGGCTCAGATCTTTCCTTCATCAACGTAGTCAATCTGTTCATCTTTCCACCTTTTTTGCCTCTTACACTTCCCTTCCCTGTGGCGTACCCCAGGGCTCTGCACTGTCTCCTCTCCTATTTAATTTGTATCTCCAACCACTGTTAGCCTCCCTTCGGAATGCCCCAGTCACAATTTTTAATTATGCTGACGATCTTCAGTTAATTTTCCCCATCACTTCTCATCCGTCTTCCCGTTTAGATTTTCAGTCCACTATGCTGTCCATTGCGGAGTGGATGTATCACAGTCATTTAAAGTTAAATCCAACAAAAACAGAGCTCGTCCTGGTAGGAGGACCCTCGCATCCTTGGAATACCTCCTTCTGGCCCACTTCTCTGGGGCTAGCACCCACACCGGTGAGCTCTGTCAAAAGCCTGGGGGTAATCATCTCCGATGATCTGTCCATGAAACCGCATATTAACGCGGTGACATCCGCCTGTTTTTTTCATCTTAGGCGAATTCGTAAGATTAGTAGGTTCCTTACGAAAGAAGCATTAATCCAAGTGGTCATCGCGCTTATAACTTCCAGGCTTGATTATGCCAACATTCTGTACGCGGGAATCCCCGCATGTCACCTTCACCGACTTCAGCTGGTGCAGAATCAGGCTGCCCGGCTGATTTTGTGTCAGCCCAGATATGAACATGTCACCCCCCTTCTCCGCACTCTGCACTGGCTTCCTGTCTTGAAGCGCTGCATTTTCAAACTGGCATGCACTACATTTAAGGCACTCTCGAACGCAGCCCCGTTGTTCATATCCTCAACTCTGTCTCGTCACATCCCCTCTCGAGCTCTTCGCTCTGCGTCACTCAATCTCTTGGATGTCCCCCGTTTTAAAAGAAAAAAACATGGCGGTCTGAGTTTCTCGGTCCTGGCCCCTTCGACCTGGAACTCCCTACCGCCTTCTCTTCGTCTCTGCCCTAAATATGATGTGTTTCGGAAATCTTTAAAAACCTTGCTTTTCCAAGCTGCTTTCGACTAACTCCCTTTCCTAGGTCTCCGTTCACTGTTTTTGAGCGCCAAGAAACCTATGGTGATAGTGCGCTGTACAAATAATTTTAATAGAATAGTAATAGAATAGACACCCTGTCAGAAGAGCATATGCCATAGCAAATAGAGTAGGGAAAAGATTTATAGCTTTCATATACTCTAAAATAAGAGGAGAATAGTTGGGATAGCATTTTAATATTTTTTTTAAAGAATAAGGTCACTTGACTCTTCATACAAATATGCAGTTTTTGCTTTCTGATTGTCCTTTAAAAGTCTCTCAGTCCTGTGGGTTTTATTCCAGTGACAACTGGGATACTCTAATCCAGATCCCTACTTAATTCTCTTAAGGAAAAAAAAGCGCAATAATCATGCCATCTTCTTCCATCCCATTTTATTTCTCCTCCCTTTTTCCCATTTATATGGGATGGCATAGGTGACTGATGGGGTCAATGTGTCCTATCCGTCCTTTCTATTTGGCACTTGTTTTGTAATCCCTATCCATTTTTGGATTGGAAGATTAGTAGGGATACTTCCCCTTTTCTACTGCATCAAAGGATATGTTGGTGATGCAGTTAACAGCCAAAGGGGTAACAATCCATTCTCACTATAAATATTTATCTTTCTCCATCTTTAAACAAAACAGGAACTAGATTTTGTGCCTTCTTGGATTAATTTGATAATATCGTAGATGCTCATGCAAACTCGTATAATCATTTCAGGGGATTTTATTGATTTACTTATTACTAAACCTGCAGGTGTGTCTGATGACCATCGACACCAAGCTTACAATAGCATCTGATGTGGACCAGATGTTTAATCTTCTTTTAGACAATGTTTTTCTTTCAATGAATGATAGAATTTCCAACGACCCGCCTGCAAAACGCATGTTTGACACACAGAATTATTCAACGATTGATTACACTTTTCTGCATTCTGCTTATTTCAGACTTTGCTTTGAGTTTGGAATAACATCTAGAAAGGAGAGCTATCATAATCCACAACACAAAATGTTAATTACTACATTTGATCAATTGGAACAATTACCTTCATTTAAGCTCTCTTCTATAACCACTGAGCCATTTGCAGCCTACCATGGATACTGTGTGCTCCATAGGATCTTGGGTATCCCTTTAGGAGCAACTTCCACAGGCTAGCTTCAACTTTATTACTTCACATTCCTCGGCCCGCAATTTTGCTGGATCCAACAGTTTGTCTCGTAATTCACTTTACAGACTAATCATGTCCATTAAACAGCACCATTGGCAGACTTTGAGAAGATTGCTGAAAACTGCTACTACAGACTTGATCAAACAAATTAATATTTGTACAAAAGTACAATAAAACGCATTAAAACTTTAGAAGTCCCCCACTCCCCCAGCAACACAAGCCTGATTTCAATCCTTGCTATGCTGGGCACAGGCGGAAAGCGTAACACTCCGCCGGGAAAATGCGATCGGGCTGCGGAAACAACCGCTGGCACCATCATGGGATTCAGTCTTATCAGATTTCAGAATAGCCTGGCAGGGAAGGCCGGAGATACCAACAGACACATCTTTGAGCGATGGCGAGCAGGCAGCGCCGCAGACAGCATGTAATTAGAACTTGGAAGGCTGGTCGGCAATTAATTCGAACACTGACTTACATTGGTGCTCGAAACGCGCAACATACACACAAAAATAGGCGGCTGAGCACAATAAAGGAGCGTGTAAAAGGGCTTAATCCTATGGTTTGGAGATATTGTACATGTATAACATAATAGATCCTTGGTAAATGGAGTAAAAGCTATTTGATATTGTTGTTTTGCTGATAGCTGTTAAGTTACAAACACCTAGTAATTCCGTCAATTATCCACATGCTGAATTAAAAATTTAGAACCGCCTATCATGATGTAATGCAACACAACTTTATTGCTCTGTACAGTAAAATTCTCTAAGGTGTAATGTATGACATGCACATTGGTTGTTATGGAACGTTTAAAAAACATAATACAATTTTAAACAAAAAAAATAAGACGCATTAAAACTAAACGAGTTGACAAGGCTTGGTCTGATTTATTGGAGGCAATTAACTCAAATCATTCAAGCAAACTTGGGCCTTGGTACTAAAGTTCATAAGGTAAACAACTGTTTCTTTATCTCTAACACTCAATGGGAAACTTACATAATGAACAATTTACAATTAAAGCAAATACCTTAGAAACCACAGGATCATATTGGATTACAACACTGCACATCTCTCAAACAGAAATATACAAATTCATTAAAGAAACAGTAGGTCTTTATGAGCAGGGGGTCATAATGAGATTACTGTAGCCATTTTCAAATCAGGTAACAACGTGGAGCATTTTACCTTATAACCTTTTCTCCATTGTTTCATCTACAGGCCTGATTACGCCTTCATAGATTGGGTCTATTGTGAATCCTATACACAAAAAAGGGTCCATAAACCACCCACCCAAGTAATTATCACTTTATTGCGTTTCTTTACGCTGATGTAAAGCCGTTTGCAATTTTCTTTACTGAATATGTTTAATCAAACTGTCTTTAGTAAAGGTTGCTCCACCAAAGGCAATATTGTGGTGCTCTTCCTGTTAGACAACTGGAATATCAAACAGAACAAACCTCAGAATTTCTGTTTCACCTACTTCTGCACCACCGTTAATAAAGTTGATCGCTGTCTTTTTTGGGCCAAGCTGTCCAGATGGGACATTGATGGCTTGCTGTTACATCATGTCATGGCATTATATTGCAACATTATATTGCAACATTTGATTGCAAATAAAGCTCTCCATGAGTAATCATCTTTTTTTGAAAGATGTCCATGTTGTCTGAGTCCAACAAGGGCGTTCTCGCTCCCCTGCTATTTTCTCTATATATATTGCTGACCTCTCTGCCTGGAAGTCACCGAAGACCCGGCCCCTAAACCTAATTTACATCCTATTACATACTTACCCTATGCATATTACCTTGTAATCCGCTAAATTATCAGCCTTCTTTTATGACAATAGGCTCATGGTCAACCTGGCTAAAATGATAATTATGACCATCAGAACAAAAAGCAAAAAACTCAGGATGAACATTGGACGGAAAACAGGTGACCGGGTGCGACTGTCTGAGCATGACGATAGACATTAGGTTAATTGGCAAAACAAATATGCCAATGAAGAGTGAAGATCGGTCATCCTAACCTAATCCTTATGGTCTTTGCACAACTATATGGCTGGTGAGCATAAATTCCATCAATCAACGCTCTCAACGCCAAATGAATTCCTGCTGTTTTATACTCGTCACCATTGCTAAAACCTAACTCTGTAATCTACTTAAACAAAAATGTATATCCAAAGCACATGATCTTTGTTAAATTTGTGGTCAGCAATTCCACACTGTGTAATCAGACTTGAGTTTAACTTTATATTGTTTTCTTTACGCCATGCTAGTGCTGTGCCTAATAATGTGTTCGAGGCATGTGAGCTGGAGATCACATGCTTTCATACTCCTGCCATCTAGTGTTGGCTCTGGATGTTTGCAAGTTGTTTTTCTTCGAAGAAGTCTATCCAGTCACGAGGTAGGTGACTCCTCCTTTCGGTGATAGTGAGCATGGGCATCGACTCCATTGTTAGATAGTTTTTTTCCGCCATCGGGTTTGAACGTGAATTGCTGCCCTCAGGTTCGACACAGTTTCTCTGGTTCCCCTCGGTGCGCTATCCACTTACTTTCGACTGTGTTGTTTTCGATCGCCTAGTTCCCTGCTCCGCGTATTGTATTTAATACAAAAAATTATATCGCTCTGGAAAATCGTGGAAGGCCGTTAGTCCGCCTCGCAGTCAATGGAACGGACTCCATTCAAATTCTGCCCTCAGTACCACACGAAGTTCCCGCGCACCGACTCACAAGAAGTGTGCAACCTGTGCTTATTTCCGGAGCACAACGAACAAGACTGCGACACATGTATTCTTTCCGCTCGAAGAAAACGCTCCGCTACCGTCTGGCTCGAAAGCGCGACTTGCAGAGCCAAAACACAGGCTTGCTTCCGCACCTCTTCGGAGAAGATTCCCAACAGGAAACTGTTGATGGCATAGGAGCCGAGGAAGAACAAGAAGAGCATATCTCCGAGTCCAGCTCTGATGTGCACGAAGACATCCCGCAAGGTCAGCGTATCAGGAGTACCGATCCTCCCTTGACCCGATGTCCTACTCAGCTGAAGAAAAAGACTTTGGCCATGGTCGGCACCGAGAACATGTTGCCAATGCCCCGCCTTCGGGCTCGGCACCGAAACATACGTCCAAGCCTTCTTGCTCGGATTCGAGTCGTCCACACTCTGGCACCTAGCTGAAACCTTTGGGGTCAAAGCCAAAACCTGTCTCGGGCCCACCTCCTTCGACGCCGAAATCGTCTTCGGAACCTAAATCCTCGGCACCCAAGACACCGGCACTGAAAACGTTGGCGCCGAAACATAAAGATGCTCCGATACCATGGAAGGAGCGCCGTTTTGATATCCCGCCTCCAAAACCGGACCCGAAACAAAAGGAACTGTACATCAATTCAAAAACTGGACATATTGCAACTAAATTGCTACTCAAACGCAAATCTGACTCAGAGGAAACTTATTGCATTCCTTTAAAGAGGAAACGCGTGGGTACTAACCCTTCTCCTCCTCCTCCACCGCCTCCTTCCCCGGAAACACAACACTTGTTAATCACTCCTACTAATTCACCACCACCATACACACCCGATGTTCAGGATGACTGGGATGGGGACAATGATCCTGCACCTGCAGACCCCTGGAAGGATTACAATACAGATTTTCCCACAGGCAACAATCCTGATATTTACCCTACTAAACCTTCTCCATCAGATGACAACATAGGCTATATAGAACTATTAAGAAGAGCTGCTGATTATTACGGGGTTAAATTACACAAAGAATCTCTTGAGGAGGATTTCCTTTTTGAAACACTTAAAAGTTCCAAAGATCCACTGACATACTCCCCATGCTCAAAGGTATGCTAAGACATGTGGATGACAAATTTAAGAATACTGTTCGGGCACGTATTGTCACCCCCAGGATAGACAAAAAGTTTAAATCATCACCAGCAGACCCAGTTTACATTAAAGGCCAGTTACCCTTAGATTTGTTGTAGTTACTAATTCCTGTAAACAGGCTCATTCTCAAACATCAGGAGATGCTCCACCTCCGGACAAAGAGTCTAAGTTGATAGATGCCTCTGGGAAAGGAATAGCATTCCAAGCTGCAAATTTCTGGCGCATGTCTAACACCCAAGCCCTTTTAGCCAGGTACAATAGGGCGCATTGGGACAAAATGGAGCAATTGCTCCAATTCCTGCCTGATGAGCACAAGTCCAAAGCTCATGACCTAGTGCAAGAGGGAAAGCTCATCTCTAACAATTCCATTAGGTGCGCGTTAGATGCGGCTGACACTGCGGCTAGAACCGTCAACACCAGCGTGCTACTAAGAAGGCATGCATCGTTAAGAATTTCTGGGTTTAAACCAGAAGTTCAAGCTTCTATTCTTAACACGGCGTCTGACAAACAACACCTCTTTGGTCCTGTTGTAGACACGTCCTTAGAAAAGACGAAAAAGGACACAGTTGTGGCAAAATCTATGGGAGCCCTACAGTCCCTTTCTGGCCGTGGTTCCTTTCGGCGCTCTTTCTATCATGGGAGGTCCAAGAATACCTCCTCAGACCCTGCCTCTACACTGTACAAAAGCAACAATCAGCCCTCTGCTTCCAAGGCTTTCTTCAGAGTGGGCTACAGAGGCAACGATGGCAAAGGTAGAGGTAGAGGTTCCAACACACTCCCATCCCCCTCCAATACCAAACAGTGACTTGCCGACACACCCTCCCCCCGATCATTTAACACCTGTCGGGAGCGCCTTTCACAATTCCTACCCATCTGCCCATCAATGACTACAGACAAATGGGTACTAGGAATTATCCGTTCTGGTTATTGCCTGGAGCTTACCAGTAATCTTCCAAACAATCTTTCACGTTCACACAAGATGTCACTAGACCATTTACACCTCCTCGAACAAACGGTTCAATCTCTCCTTTTGAAGGGAGCCTTAGAGCCAGTACCACTACAATATCAAGGGTCGGGCGTATGCTCCCTGTACTTTCTCATACCCAAAAAGGACTGTTCTCTCAGACCTATTTTAGACCTCAGAAAATTAAACCTTTACATGCATTCAAATCACTTTCACATGGTGATGCTTCAACAAGTGCTCCCACTGTTACAACAGGGTGATTTTGTCTACTCTAGACTTAAAGGAAGCATATTTCCACTGTCCAATACATCCTGCTCATCACACATTTCTCAGATTTGTAGTAGCGGGGCAGAATTACCAGTTCAAGGTACTCCCATTCGAAGTCACCACTGCTTCCAGAGTCTTTACCAAATGTCTGGCAGTAGTCGCTGCTCACCTACGAAGACAACACATTCATGTCTTCCCATACTTGGACGACTGGCTTATCAAAGCCAGTACGTATATAAAGTGTCTCCAGCACACTCACATAAAACTGCAGATACTGCACCAACTGGGGTTCACAGTCAACGTGTTAAATCACATCTTCAACCTTCCTACACTCAAAACTATTGGGGAGCCACTTTAGATACTCAAAGAGCTCTAGCCTTCTTCAATGCAGCCAGAATTCGCAATATTCAGGCGCTCACTCTTCAGTTCCAGCCCTCTCACTCACTTCACCGCAAGTGTTTATGCAGCTTCTCGGAATTATGGCCTCTTGCATCATGATTGTTCCCCATGCCAGGCTTCACATGCATCCTATTCACGAATGCTTACCAAATCAGTGGAACCAGGCACAGGGTCTCTTAACCGATCTAGTGTTGGTAAACGGCCATACTCATCGCTCTCTGCAAAGGTGGAACACACAAAATTTATCAAAAGGACGGCTTTTCATAGACCCGGTTCCACAGACAATGCTAACACCAGACGCGTTGCTCACTGTTTGGGGGGCACATCTGCAAAATCACACAGTTCAAGGCTTGTGGAGTCAAAAGTTAAGAACTCTCCACATAAATCAACTGGAGCTGCCAGCAGTGTTTCTGGCGCTCAAAGACTTTCCAGGTTACCTTGTAGGCAAAGCAGTCCTAGTTCACACCGACAACATGACAGCTATGTTTTATATAAAAAAAAAGGGAGACACAGACTCTCCCCAACTGTCACAACTTGCTCAAGACATTTGGAAGTGGGCCATTCACCACAAAATCTATCTCCTAGCATAACACTTGTGACTGGAAAGACTTCTTCGAAGAAAAACCAATTGCACACATCCGGACCCAACACTAGATAGCAGGAGTATGCAAAGCATGTGAATCTATAGCTCTACATGCCAAGAACAGATGCTTACTAGGTAAGTAACATTATCATTCTGCCTGCATGAGTACTCCAACCAACTCTTTGAAATGCTTAATATTTGCAGAACTGGAGCAAAAATAAGTTGGTAACCTGGACAAAAAGCACACATTACCAACCTCATAAAAGAATACAGCCTTCCAGCTCTAGATCAATTACTTCATCAAGCATGCTGTCACGTAAAACATTTATAAGGAACACCTGATGACCAATAATCTGCCTTTGAAATGTGTGCGCCACTTTAAAATATAAACACCGAGTTAATACTTGATACCTATACCTCTGGTTCTCAAGATTATTTAGCTTCTGCCTTGAAACAACAAATAACAATCAAGTACTTGAGATTCAGATTATTTTATATTCCGCTCCTGCTGTTTGATGGTTTGTGGCAATCTGAATGCACCAAATCTCTTGGCTGCAGACTGTGTGATTATTAGCAGAAATCGCTGAAACACATAATTTGCCTTTGTCTGAAACTACTACATCTACGCAAGAAATACGAGACTCTTTTTAATGCTGCTACTGTCTGGTCAATCAAAGTTGCAGTAACCTTTTTTTGCATTGCAAACTAAAGGCTTTGTAGCAAAGCTCATCAAATGTTTGGACATAACCTATGCCATGGTAAAAAAGATGGGACTCTGATTCTAATTCCTTGTTTTACTCTGTGCTGATCATGTTATGCTCTTTTGTTATCATCGATTTGTTTAGATACAACAAACTTATAGACCCAGAACAAGGATGCTTCACCCAAAGATATGCTTTAAGAGTTTTAGCCCCACTCCTAGACTACAGACTCTGTTGCTTGACTTTGTCCTTTTTCTACATGGTCACCATTGTTCCTCCTTTCCTTTGGCTGCACCATTATCATCTAAGCGAGGTTTACCTATCGCTTCTTCTGTTATGTTGCAGTGGTGTTTCACAGGTGAGGTGAGGTACTGGGTTCTTAAACACTCCCTAAAACACCATTTTCTCAGGGCGTGCCAGGGAGCTGGCACGCACTGAAGCATCTTCCTAACATGGATGAATGTTTTCATGCTTTAGCAGTGCTGCAGTTTTGTGCTGTCAGGCAGCTTTTTCCTTTTGTCTGCGCCAGAGTATATAAGGTTGCTGAAATACTGAAATCGGTCTTTCCTTGCACGATAGCTGCCCATGCTCCTACGCCAGAGGGTTTCAGGATTCCTAATTGTGTTTTGTTGGTGTGATGGGTCGCGTTTCGTCACATTTCTCATCCAGAAACCAACCCAGATTTAGTTTTTAGAAAGTTTCATGCCTATTCCTGAACAAGCACCACAGTTATTAGCAAAACAAAAGTTATTAAGGTGAAATTATGATAAACCCTGGTTGTAGCATCTTAACATAGTCGTTGAACCCTTAAAGTGTAGTTATAATTAAATATTAAAACCAGAGTTCAGTGTTTTTGTGGAAGTTATTGTTGAGATCGCAATTCTACACAACAGCGATGCAAACCAGAATTTGTGCACCAAATTCAATGCTCATGAAGTCATCCTTGATGCAAACATTTCAGCTGTGCGCAGAGTGACTTTTAAAAATCTTTTTTAATGGTAAAAAGACCTGTAAAAGGGTTTCTGAATACTCTCTTACTTGTGGATCCATGTTGAATCTTCCAGGGCCCACAAACCTGGTTCTTTATCCATATCCCCCAGAATGTCCTGCACGTGTCCATAGCATTTGCTAATCACCAATATCTGTGATCCTTAACCCAACCCTGAGCAAATCAGGGCTTTTGTTTTTTAAATAGAGGGGAGGGGGGTCCCCAGATCTGCAAGTTCTGTGGGCTGCAGACAATCTCTCAACAGACAATCCATTTAGGGAAGACCTCGGGGTGATTCTGACTTCCTGTGGTATGCCTTCGGACCCCATGGAGCTGCGGGGGCCCCCACCTCGACTTAATCCAGGCTGTTAGTCCCCAATAGCAGATCCTTGGCAACCTTTGCCTGTCTAATGAAAACCTTTTAATATATCAAAGTACAATTCAATAAATATTTTACACCAGGATGTTCCTTGTGCCGTTGTTTGAATACATTTGACAATGTCAATCTGAAATCAGGTAAGATATGCATTATGTAAATGAAAATTGCACAAAGTACAATAAAATATTCTTATCTGAAAGAAACACGTTAGTGTTAGATTCCTTATCTTAGAATATCCCCAGGCGTCAGACTGGATCTGGAAAGTTTTCGTCAGCAGTACCCCTGCGCGTCGGTAGGTGTCGTCTGCGGCTCCGCGTCCGTCGTCTGCATCGTGATCGCCGGGATGACGTCGCTGGAGTACTTAGACGCCACCCTCGCGCGCTGACATCAGTTCTTCTTTTTTCAGCGCCAGCAAGCGCAGATCCGGGAACAGCGTACCCTTAGTCATTTTTTTACTAACTTCTTGGACATTTTTGTCTATCTTTTTCGAGTCGACTCGACTCCTGGTGCCGGTAGGGATGCCCGGGTTCAAGCCGTGTGACGCTTGTCACCGACTGATGTCGCTTACCGACTCCCACCGCCGGTGTCTCTACTGTTTGGGGGGCGACCACGATGACAAGTCATGCTCATTCTGCTGGGCCTTGACGTCGAAGGCTAGGCGGGAGCGTTCCCGTAAGCTATTCAAGTTCCGGCAGTCGGCTCTGCGCCGCTCGAGGTCCTAGTCGAGGAGGAGGTCGAGGGACCGGTCGCGGAGCCGGAATCATCACCGATCTTCCGGATCAAAGTCCTCGCACTCGGGTAAGTCGAAACATGGCAAAAAGAAGTCTAAGAAACACCATCATTCTTCGACCTCCCCTCGCCGGTCGGGCGACTCGGCCGAGGGTTCAGGTGGTGCCGCCCTCGCGGCACTGGCGGAGCCCTCGCAGTCGCATCCAGCCCCACACCCTGGGCTCAATGCGACTCCGGAGCAGATTAAAGACTTCCTTGTGACCATGAGGCCTCTCTTTCTGCCGTCGGGACCCGCCAGCGGACCTTCGGGCCTCGCAGGTCTGGCTGGGGGTCCTAGCCCTGTGTTGCCGGCAGCTTCGGCCTCGGCGCCGCCTTCGACTTCGGTCCCGGCGTCGCAAGACCCTGTGGGATACAGGCCTGAGTCCCAGTCGATGCCGGTTAACCTCACGACTCCGGTGCTGGCTCCCTCAAAGCCACCTCCGGCGCCGTCCTCTGGCGACGCCGGCCCTGGTTTCAGCCCGGGCTCGGCGTTGGACCGGTGTCGATCGTCCCCATCTCCGACGCCGGCTGGTGCGTTATTCACTTACGCCCCGGGTCCGTCATTTATGCCTGTTTATCAGGACACAGATGAAGGGAAGGACTGGGAGGGGTCTGAGGACCCTCTGGCCCAGCAGTGCTAGTTAAGTCAGGACTGGGCAGATGAGCTAGGGGAGCCCAGTGGTCTAGAAATATCACCTGACTCTGGTTTTATTTCTCCTCTTTCCGTGGCTACGGAGGAGGGAGCTACTTATGCTGTGGTGCTGCGCAAGGCGGCCATGGCCTTGGGCCTTGAGCTCCCTGCAGCGGCCGTGAGGACTAACCTCCTCACCGAGGTGCTTCAACCGCCAGTAAGCTCTCCGGAGCCTCTACTGCAGTTTAATGAGGCCCTCACTGACGTTCTGATGGGCACTTGGTCCAAGCCCACCACAGTCCCTCCTGTGGATTGGAACGTAGTCCGGCGCTACCGCCTAGCTCTGGGCGAACCATGCTTTCTGTCCGTACATCCCACCCCTTAGAGTCTGGTTATCCAGGCCTCCACATCCCAAACCGCCTTGCGTCCACACCTCCGGACCGGGACTCCAAAAGACTGGAACAGTGTAGGGTTGCAGTCCATTAATACTGCATGCCTTTTGGACCATTACAACCACTCTCTGTGGGATACGGTGGCGGACGTGCTGCCCCAGTGTCTAGAGGAGGAGGCCAGGACACGGCTCGCCCAGGCTCTTGCTGAGGGGCGGGATGCAGCACGGTATTCCATTCGATGTGGACTTGACAATACTGACTCGCTGGACAGAATGATTGCATCAACGGTGGCGATTCGTCATCACGCCTGGCTGAGGCACAAACTTTTCAGGGGATGTCCAGAGCACTCTCATGGACATGCCTTTTGATTGCAGTCGCCTCTTTGGCGACAAGGCAGATAGCGCGCTGGAGAGCTTTAAGGACTCCAGGGCTACGGCCAAGTCCTTGGGCCTGTCGGCCCAGCACCAGCAACCTTCTGCTTCTTGCCTTTTTGTGGCCAAGGAAGGGGCACCCCCGCATGTTCGTCCAGCCACAGGCCGCAGAACCAGCCTCAACGCGGACGTGCATTCTGCCGTGCCGGAATAGGGGGACAGGGAGCCGGTCAGTCCACATCCGCTCCCGCAGCATCTGCCTCAAAGCCTTCCTAGTCCGAGCTTTCAGGCCCATTCCACGTCAGTGGGAGGCAGGGTTCGCCATCACCTGTTCCACTGGCGTGCCATCACTTCGGACAAGTGGGTACTGCAAATCGCCCCTAAGGGGATACTCCCTCCCCTTCGAGGTGACCCCTCCAGCCATGCCACCGCAGTACCACAGCATGTCGGGGGATCACTTGCAACTTCTGCAAGAGGAAGTTACGGCCCTCTTAGCCAAGGGGGCCATTGACCGCGTTCCTGGCCCAGAAGTAGGGCGGGGTTGTTACTCTCACTACTTTCTAGTTCCCAAGAAGGGCAAAGGGGGCCTGCACCCTATCTGGGACCTCAGGAGCGTCAACGGCTTCCTCCGGAAGGAGAAGTTCAAGTTGTTGATTCTAGGTCAGAAATACATGGTGGCACATCATCTGTGAAATTGTGACTTTTAGGTGCTCAGTGAGAATGGTGAAAGTGTAATATATACAGTGATATTTTGTGACTGAAATGGGGAAAGGGGAAACGTCGACTTTAGAACTATCTGAACCAGTACTATGAATTCTGCGATGAAACTAACAATTGTGGTCCCCAGAACTATCTGAAAAAGTGTTTTTCATTGGTCGTTTTTTCCCTCCTGCTTTCCCCTTTCCCCATTTCAGTCACAAAATATCACTGTATTTATTACACTTTCACCATTCTCACTGAGCACCTAAAAGTCACAATTTCACAGATGATGCGCCACCATATATTTCTGACAGCTATGTATATACTTGAATAAGGGTATTTATAAATGAAGTAATTTATATAAAATATCTCTTTTTCATACCCTAGTCGGTTTGGACTTGCATTTCTTATGATTTATTCTTTGAAAAGATTGGTTTTGAAATGAATGTTTGACTGGAGAGCAGCAAAAAGTAAAGAGATAATGCGCACCCGATAGAACCATTGTTACATTTTGTCATTCTACCAGGGCGACAGCAGCCACTACTGCCTTGGGATGGGCAGTTCCCTTGGATGACATCTGTCAGGCTGCTACGTGGGCCTTGTTGCACACGTTTACCAAGCATTACTGCCTGGTCAGCCAAGTCAGGAGAGACGGCTTATTTGGCCGTTCTGCTCTCCAAGACTTTCTGGTGTGATCTTGGTTCGCAGACCCACCACCGGGGTTGGTATCGCTGGGGTATCTATTCTAAGGTAGGGAATCTATCACTACATGTTTCGTTCAGATGAAAAAGTTACTTACCTTCGGTAACAATATATCTGTAAGAAACATTAGTAGTGATAGATTCCTTACCGCCCCACCCATCCTCCCCGTTCTGCGAACTGATTTCTAGGGTTAAGGTCATCTCTTTTCAGGGCCCTAGTTTAAAGGCGCCAGTGGTCATTATCTTGCATGGCTCTGTGTTCCTGTCGTGGCAAGTCGTGTACAGAACTGACATCGTGCGTGGGCGTGTCTAAGTGGCACCAGCGACGTCATCTCGATGATGACGACACCAACGTCGTTCGCCGAGCCGCACAACGATGCCTACTGTTGCGCAGGGGTACTGCTGACGAAAAACTTTCCGGATCCAGTCTGACGCCTAGGGATCATTCTAAGGTAAGAAATCTATCACTATTAATGTTTCTTACAGATATATTGTTACCAAAGGTAAGTAACTTGTGCATTAAATTCCTTACCTAGATATTTTAAGCATTTATTCTGTCGTGCTAGACCAGAGTCACCTAGTACTTCTTTTCTTCACAGAATATTTAGAGCCTTAACCTCTGATTTATCTTTGTTTAAGGTATAACCTGAATACATTGAGTATGTGGCTATTGTTTGAAATAAAGCTCTGATGGATTGTTCTGTGTTTTCAGTGAAAATCAAAATGCCAATAGGTTATTAAAATGAATGCCTGCAATTTAGTCATCTGTTCTAATCAAATAAATTAGGGGTTCCCATATAAAAGTCCCATATAAAAATAATGCTTTTGATTATAGACAACCTTGTCTTGATTCCTTTTATAGAGGAAAGGTTTGTTGCATAAAACCATTACCATTTGGATGAAGTCTGGTCCCAATTGGAATTAATGTAGAGCTGACCTCAGAAATGTCCATGAAACCTTAACAAAGGCTTTTTCAGTACCAATTGCAGTGGTTGGCTTGGAAGCTGAATGCACCTTTTCTATAACGGGTGAGAACAGTCTTCTGTTATCACTAGATCAGGGGGTCTCCAGCTTTTTCTATAGGGAGAGCTACCTCTGATCAGTGAAAATCATTGTGAGCTACTGAAGGCTAAGCAACTCGCTAATTTTTTCCAGCCGACCCTACACCCAACCTAATTGACTTTAAGCCTAATGTCCATAGAGCAAGATGCTATGATTTGAACAAAATAGTTTGACATGGGGCACTATGATGCGGCTGCCGTGTGTACCAGTGAGAGAGTTGTCTTTGGGCTTTTATGAAAACTTGTGTGTATGAATGAGATATATGTGTATCTGTGACTGAGAGACTGTGTTGTATTGCGCAGGACATACCTTTCGCCAACACAAGAGGGAGAAATTGAAACTGCAGAAACATGTTCTGCCAAAATGCCCAGATTATGGAACCTTTTCTTCACTTAAAATTTCTTCAACATGAAATAATGGCTGTATTTTTCACTAATAAATATGGATCTGTATCAAGAAAAATAAACTAAAGTGTTAACTTTGTTCGGATTCCATTAAAGTCTTAATTTAGATCTTCTCTCATTTCCAAGTGTCACATTTGCAAACACCAAGCTTTGTTGCTCCCAGTGGCCTGTAGACATGGTACTATATTTATAACAGCAAAATACATTTGTTTAAATGGGAGGAATTTTAAGTGAATAAACATGCTTCATTAAACATTAATAGGCATTTGGCATAATTTAAAATGGAGAAAGACATTAATACTTAATGTTTTGTAGAAAACGTTTTCTTCACTTTAAATGTCTTCCCTTTAAAAAAGATATGTTTTCAGTTATAAATATGGCATAGTATCTAGTGTCCACTAGGAACAAAAGGCCTGCTGTTTGTAAATGCGACACTTTGAAATAGAATAAAATTATAATGAAGAGTTAATCAAGGTACATTTTTCATTTGAATTTTCTCCCATTCAAAAGCATTCAGAAACACTATTTTGTTCAGAGTCTTATTTAAGAATTGAATATTTCAGTGCTACAGTTCTTCACCTCTGTGACCCAGCCTGGTCCATAAATGTGACCGAGCACTGCTCATTATGAGGCTCTGCTATCTGTAGCCTGATGATGATAATGTAAAGTAAGCACAGCCTGTCCTTAATGTTAAAAGAAAAATGTGACCCTGTTCTTTTTTAAAAATTAACTGAAGGCTGCAAGTTACTTTGAAGGTGTCTGTGACTACTGTTAGCACGTGATCAACCGGATCAAGACGCCTGCACTAGATAATGTAGCTGATTACTGTGTATAAAGTCAGGTATTAATGTTTCTAATCTGGATGTTAATACCTACACATAGATTTTGCAATCAATGTTAATTCGTGAGATTGGCCTATTATTGTTAGGTTGTATGAGATCCTTCCTTTCATTCAGGAGTACCACTTTGAATGCTTCCACAGGTGTCGCCTTCACCACTCCAGGCAAAGTGTTGGAAAATATTTTCAAGTAGAACATGTACATTGGAGCTAAAGGATTTATAAAAATTGTCCTGAATCCGTCTGTGCCTGGGGCTTTTTTCTGTTTACTGATTATTGATAACCTTTGTTAGTTCCTCAGTAGTTATACGTGAATAAAGTTTAGGTCTTTCCTTGTCTTAAATAGTTGGGAGCAATGCTCAATTTGAGCCGGTGGCTTCCGGGTGCTTGATACTGGCACTTTGTCAACACCAGGGCCTCTAACAGTTTACCACATAGTGGAACTGTCTGTCTAATTTAAAGATGAGCACAACCACCATTGTTTATTAATTCAGTGTCCATTAAAAATTACTATTGACTGCTGCCCATACCATTCTTATAGCTTTGGGGATCTGGAACTCTAAATTGTCACATTTGTTATGATTAGTACTTGCTTTTGTACTGCCATTGGCAGCGCTGGCGGGGCAAAGGGTGGTGCAAGTTGCAGTGGCCTCCTGAAAGGGGTCTGTCCCTCTCTTAGTTATTTTTTATCTTTAAAAAAAATGAAGCACTGGTTGGTAAAAATAGTTCTTCTAAAAATTGAGAGCATTGTTGAAAATCCATATGATTAGGGTTGTCATATAATTGCCTGTAAAACTCCATAAATTTGTTGACTATCTTAGTGGATTTTAGATGTGTGTTACCTTTCTGATCATTTTTGGTTTATTTAAATCTTGGGTATGATGCCGGCATTTTCCCTGCTTTGTTCTCTTCACATAGTCTAATATTTGTTTTGCCTATCTATCTACAGTTCAGCTTTTGAGCTTAAAATCTTATTAAAGTTATATTTCTTATTATTCAATTCTTGTAGGATTAAGAGACCTTTTGATTATCTTTGTTGACATTCTAAAGTCTTAATTTATTTTTGTAATAAAAAAGATAACTTTGTTTTCTTATTCATATTTGAACATGTGTTTATTAGTGAACCTACATTAGTCTCTAATGGATTACTTTGTTTTCTTATTCATATTTGAACATGTGTTTATTAGTGAACCTACATTAGTCTCTTTCAGGGCTTCCCATCGTGTAAGAGGAGAGTTTATCCTCCTGTTTGTAGGAAATTATCTATATCATTTTGTATCTGCGTTACATTTGTTTGATCTTGTAGGATGTCATCATTGAGTCTCCATACATTTTGTGTCTATGTGATAAGTCCCATGAGAGAGGTAATGTTATACAAGAGTGACCTGGGATGTGTCTAGGTTGTTAGAGGTTCATCAATGGATTGGAAGTGTGGTCCTGAGATCAGTAGATAATCTATTCTAGAATATGTATTGTGTGATAAAAAGTAGAAAGTATAGTCCAACTTTAATGTATCAGGGCATTGCAGTCACCAAGTATCTTTGAAGTTATGTCTCTGGCATAAATTGAGTAGTTCCTTATGAGCTTTGGGAGGTGTATATGTGCATCGGGGGTTGTGCAAGTATGCAGTCTAGAAGTAAATTAAAGTTGCCACCGAAAAAAGATTTTGGTGTTGAGTCGCATAAAACTAATTTCTTGAATTAGATCTGACCAAAATGTGGGTTTGTCTGCAATTAGGGTATATATATATATATTTGACATGACACCTTATCATAATCCATAAGAAGCTTTGCAATTACCCATCTACCTAAAACTAAGCAGGTAGGTTGGTCTGGTGTCAGCCTAGAGTCTGCCGCACCAGACCTCTACTGGTAAAATTACACTGGTTCAGTCACTCAGAGGAACCTGTACAAAACTAGTTGTATTATTTTCAACTCTCGATTTGGAAAAAGACCAACTTTTTTTTACCTCCAGAATCATGAAATACACTCCTAAGCGCAATCAGAGGTGGACGCTACAAATTCTGTTAGAGGTCCCTACATTTAATAGGAAGAGAGTGGGTGGAGCTAGGTGTTCCGTGCTCGCCCCAGACGTCTAAAATTCCTTTCCCTCTAACATCAGTGCAATGAGTTCCTATACAAGTTTTAGGTTGTTGTTAAAAACCTGGCTCTTTAGATAGGTGAATGGTTAATATTTGAGTTTCTCTTTCCTCTGTGTTTTCAGCGACATTAAACCTTTTATAAATAACATATCAGTGGAATGGGATAACCAAGGTGTTCACTTTCTTGGATAGTTCTGTCAATAAACCGTTTTTTTTACAATCGGTGGAAGAGCAGAGTATGTCACCCGCTCATTTAGATAGTAGAAATAAAGCTTAATTCTTGGTATGGAAATATAATGAAAACCACTTGATATAGCATTGATAAAATTTAAGATCTCAAAACAGAAAGCAGAATTTGAAGATAGGATGATAATTGGCCAAACAGTTCCAAAGACACCAACCATGATGAAGAACATAGCAATACTCCCCATTCACCCTCCCATCCCTTCACAAGGATTGGTAACATTGGGAAATAAGGAGAAATTCCCGTCAGTGAACTTTATAATCAAACATTGCTCTTAACTATACCAGCTAAAATCTTTTCATAAATTTACTAAAAATGCACTGTTATAATGCCAATTAGCTTGTTACCCACTGGATGGTTGTTTATTATTGCATATGCCATTTGTCACAGTCTCTATGTAAGCTGGATATCAGGTATTCAGTGTACCCATACACCTTAATTATTAAACTATCAACAGTTTTCACTTGCACTAAATATCTTAATATGAAACTCAAAGACTCAGATCATATATGCCTTGTGTGAGCTTACATGGCATATGGGTAAATGTTAAAGTATTTGGGAGAACACCCCTTCGTGTGAGTCTATTTCAGAGTCATCCAAGTTATCTAAACATTGTTTAGTTCCGTCTGGCTCTTAATCTGGGTCTCAGAGGTAATAAAAACCTTGTTTAGTCTACAGTAGCTTTGGAGTAGTCTTGTGATATATAGATTTTCCTGTCCTCTCTGAGGATGAGACTATTTTTCCTCATAATTTGAGGAATTAAATCTGCATGTTGATATCTGAGAAGTTTACTTATTATGGGTCTTGATGCTTTCCCTGATAGTTGTTTCAGAATCCTTTGCATTCTTTCCAGTTCTAATTCTTTTTTTAAAGGAAATTATAGTCCTTTTCTGTATCCAGGTTTCCAAGAAATGTATGCAGGCATCATGGTCTTTTCCTTCCGATCCTTCAGGGTGTCCAAAGATTTGTAAATTGCTGCATCTGCTTCGATCCTCCTAATCCAATGCTGCTTTTTGAAGACTTAGTGTTGTGGGCATCATCGCAATGAGTTCCTTTGTGTGAGAAGTTTCTCAGTCTTCTAGGTTCCTAATTTTGTTTTCAGTTACTGCAATTCTGCTATTTATTTGTCTAACTTCAATTTTCATAGTGCTCGGATCAAATTACATCTCAATGGTGTTCATTTTAGTTTATTTTGCCAGTTCATGGACTTCCTCAAGTTTCTTAAGGATTGTGTGTATTGAAGGTGGGCTATTTTGTTTACTAATCCGGATGTGGTGGTTCTGCTTTAGAACGTCTTTGTCCAAACTTCTTTTTTTCCCGGCCATTTCGGTGTGAACAATATTGACTCAGTTAACAGATATTTTCAAATTCTGATGTCAGCCTCCAGTGTAGCAGTAAAAAGGACTATTGTATGCAGTTGCCTGCTATGTAGACAGGTTTTTATCCCATACTACCCATAGGGTAGTCGGCACGCAATTGTATGTGACTAGTATGAGATACTGTTAGGTTGAAATAAGCAGCAACACAATTCTACTATAGGAGTAGATCCATTACAGCTGTGGTTGGCGCTTTGTGAGTGTGACTTAGTGCAATAATGCAGTAGGAATCTATTAACAGCATTGATATTGAAACAGCAGGTTATTCGTAGGATTCAGTGTTGCAAACGGGCAACATGAAATAGGAGGAAAAAGTTTCACTGTTGGTAGGATCCTACCAAAAACATACCCCAAGGACTGCTGCAGTATAAACGTCAAATAAAATCCTTTGGAATTAAGTACATTGCAAGAGAGAGTTAATCCTATGTTGTGGTTCTGCAAGACTCAGCATGTTTAGTGACTAGCTTTTATAAAATGCAATTTACATGAGTGAAACAGTCTCAGAAGAAATTCTATCAAATATAGCCCAACATCTGCATTGTTTGCAAAAATTGGTAATTAAATCATTAATTTAGTCTGTATCATAGTATGTGGCGTCATACAGTAGTGATCTTATTCAATGCACTTATCTGGAGTAGAGGCTCCCTTAGTGAATCATCTTCTGCAAAAGGGGAGTCCTTGCATCGGCAAGCTGTCTCCCCGACAGCTGCCATGTTCAGCAAGCATCTAATCTGATCTGGAACTTCCCAAAAATTCAGTGTGAGGAATGAGCATTTAAGCCCGTTTTTTGTCCGCTCTCAAACCAGTAGCATTCAACTGTGTGAGAGTGTCAGCGGTAAAAAGAATCAACGCCCTTGCTCTGCATGATTTCAGGATGTGACTGAGTACGCAACTTAAACGGCCATCTTTTCCGAGTTGTGGCCATGCCCCGGAGGCTCAGGCAAACCTTTTAACATAAATTTTACAGCCTTCTTTTCAACGAAGCCCAGATGGAAACTTTGATGGTGATCTCGACTTTGCCATGTTCAGCTCTACCAGAGCATTGCCCTGCAGGTAGGCCACAAAACAGCTGTCCTTGGCGAACTGTCTTTTCTGACTCAACACCTAACTTGAGTTTTTGGTAGTTCAATAAGCCTCTAGTAAAGTAAATCCAAATGCTTTCGCTTCTGTGCCGCCAAACAGGGAATCAAAGTGAATCAACACTTTCTGAAAAAGAGTCTTCCATTTTAAACGATTGAACTTGCTGTCCTTAAGCATTATTTGCTTGCTCAGACAGTACTTCCATTCCCTCTGGTAATATGGACAGTGAGATATTGCTGGCCTTAACACAATGGATTGTGTCAGCTAAGTGATACGCAAAGGGCTAAAGGCTAGTACACTGCCTAGAAATATGCCCTATCAGAAATGATAAATTAGTGTGTGATGTGATGAAATTGTTTCCATGGAAGGAATCCTTTTTAAGGACGAGAACCCTCACTCACCTAGGGGTGACATGCTTCATCATTGGGTCCCCTCCTCACACCCATAATGCAAGGTCCATGGTGTGGGCTACGACTTTCAAAGTGGGAGGAGCAGAGGTGTTTTGACGAGCGATGGAGATAGTCAGTGACAGACAGGGTGCATAAGAAATTATAATATGTCTTGTTGGTTAAAACTACTCCCAGAGGGCCAAAAATCTCTTTATTCTGTAGGTCCAAAGGGGTAGAGTTAAAAAGAGGACTGGGGTTTTTTAGCAAATATTCCCCTCTTAGTGGTCAACATGTTTCTGCCCATTAGTGGGCCCCAATAGGGGTTCCAGGGCATTAATCAGGACCTTTATTTAGGCTGTTACAGCTTCTTAATTAGGTTAACTCCATTCCTTCTTTCCTTGACATGTCACGCTCTATGACCTTTTTCCTATTGTCTACATCACTTGGTTCTTTTTCACTCAAGTCCACTGTGACCCAGCCCTTATATGTGGTTCTCTGCAGTTTTCATCCCGGCCCAGACACCTAATTGGTCTCCGCCTGGGACAAAACTCCTCCAAGTCAATTTGACTTGGATCTAGGTACTATTGTAACTACCTTTCCCAACTCCCTCCTGCTTGCTCATTATCTTCACACGCGCGTTTCACAAGTGTAGCAAATGTGTTCTTCAGGAGAGTGGTATGGGTGTAGTTTGTAGCTGGTGATGCATTATGGCGTACATTTACAGACAGCACATGTTCTATTGGAATGGCACACAGTTGTACTGATAAAACTACATAGCACACATATTATAATGTGTGGAAATGGGCGTTTCAGTGAATACTTATCAATTACATATGATCAAGTAAAGTGTCTTGAATTGTTTTATTTAAATCTTTGTTTCCATCGCACGTAAGCATTGCAAAAAAGTGCTTAATTGATAATTTCCTAATTGCTGATTATATTCCAAAATGTGCACAATTCATTCTGGTATTGAAATGTAAGTGTGTTGCAAACAAATGACAGCCTTTCTCTTCACAATCACTGTACCCAGCAAGTTTGTCTCTTTAAAAACCTCTCCCCCAATCCCTATGTTAAGAGAATAAATAAGCATCAATTTGTGAGACGATTTTGCCTGACATTTGACCTCTGTCTTTGAAGCACAGCAACTGTAACAAGATAAACACAAAATATACAGGCATCTTTATTTATTGCTTGTTCATCTTTTAAAGACCAAACATTTTACGACCGACCAGTGGGTTGCAGCCCACAGGTTGAGAAACTGTTACCTAGTGTATTTCTTCCATCTTGTTAAGCTTATCCTGAACAGATCTACCAACACGTGGATCTGCAAAAAGCTAGAAACAAATTTGGCTGTCTGTGATAAAATTCATAGAAATCAAGGGCTTATAGGGTGTATGTTAGCACACCTACTTTCGATCAATCAATCAGGGTATTATAAGCGCGTTACTCCCTTTTTGGGGGGAGAATCAGCAGCTCTGTTTTGCCAAAGAGCCCAATCTTGAGATTCTTTCCAAAGGTGTTCAGGGAGGGGGCGCATCTGATGTCTGCTGGGAGCTCGTACCAGGTCTTGGCTGCAATGTGGGAGAAGGATCTTCCGCCTGCTCTGGCTCTGTGGATGTGTGGAGTTTCAGCCAGTGCGAGGTTGGAAGATCTGAGGTTCCTTTTGGGTACGTGGAAGTTGATTGTGTTGTTGAGGTATTCAGGTCCGGTGCTCAGGCATTTGTAGGCATGGGTGAGATTTTGAAGGTGATTCTTTTCTCTACGGGGAGCCAGTGGAGTCTTTGTAGGTGTTGGCTGATGTGTTTGTGCCGGGGATGCCGAGGACGAGTCTGGCAGCGGTGTTGTATATCGTCTGGAGTTTACCGAGTAGGGTCTTGTTTATGCCGGCGTAGAGCTTGTTTCCAAAGTCCAGTCTGCTAGTGATGAGTGCGTTGGTGACTGTCTTCCTTGACTCAGGAGGGATCAACTTGAAAGTCTTGTGGATGGTGTTGAAGCTGCTGGAGGTGACTGCGTTGACCTGTCAGTTCATGGCGAGCGATGAGTCGAGTACGATGCAGAGTTTTCTGGCAGGGTCGGTGGGCTTCCGAGGTTGGTCAGCCACCAGATGTTGTCCCATGCTGATGGGGTGGTTCCAAGAACGAGGACTTCTGTTTTCTCAGCGTTGACTTTTAGGCAGCTGTTGGTCATCCATAGTGCGACGTACTGCATCCCTTTCTGGAAGTTGAGTCTGGCGGTGGTGAGGAAGAGGATGAGTTGGGTTTTGTCAGCGTATGATATGATGTTGAGGCCTTGTTGTCGGACGATGGAGGCAAAGGGGGGCCATGTAGACGTTGAAGAGGGTTGGGCTCAGTGATGTCCCCTGCAGGACTCCGCAGGTGATATCAGTGGGATAGGAGAGAAAGGGTGGCAGTCTGATTCTTTGGCTACTTCCGGTGAGGAATGATCGGATTCAGTCTAGGGCAGTCCCATGCTGATGGGGTGGTTCCAAGAACGAGGACTTCTGTTTTCTCAGCGTTGACTTTTAGGCAGCTGTTGGTCATCCAGAGTGCGACGTACTGCATCCCTTTCTGGAAGGTGAGTCTGGCGGTGGTGAGGTCTTTGGTGAGGAAGAGGATGAGTTGGGTTTTGTCAGCGTATGATATGATGTTGAGGCCTTGTTGTCGGACGATGGAGGCGAGGGGGGGCCATGTAGACGTTGAAGAGGGTTGGGCTCAGTGATGACCCCTGCAGGACTCGGCAGGTGATATCAGTGGGATCGGAGAGAAAGGGTGGCAGTCTGATTCTTTGGCTACTTCCGGTGAGGAATGATTGGATCCAGTCTAGGGCAGTTCCTTGTAGGCCGGTGTTGTGTAGTCCAGGGACGAGTGTGCAGTGGGAGACAGGGTTGAAGGCTGCTGATAGGTCGAGTAGGATGAGGGCTGTGGAGTGGCCTTGGTCCAGGAGGATGCGGATGTGGTCTGTGGCGGCGAGTAGAGCGGTCTCGGTGCTGTGGTTACTTCGAAATACGGATTGGCGTGGGTCGAGGACGGCGTGGTCTTCAATGAATCGTGTCAGTTCCCTGTTGACTATTTTCTCTGCGACGAAGGGAAGAAGCGAGATGGGCCAGTAGTTCTTGAGGTTGGTGGGCTTCTAGAGCAGGGGCCTGACTTCTGCGCGTTTCCAGTCATCTGGGAAGGTGCCAGTTTAGGAGGTGGTGTTGATGGTGCGTTGTAGTTTGGGTGCGATGGTGATAGCGGCTCTGTGGTAGATGTGTGGAGGGCAGGGGTCTGTGGGGGCACCTCCGTGGATGTCTTTCATGGTAGAGGCTGTTTCTTCGGCCGTGATCAGTGTCCAAGTGGAAATGGTGGGCTGGCTGGCTGGTGTGTTTGAGGGTAGGGCCGGCTGTGGCATCTGGTGGATGGTCAACAAAGTAGTCGTAGAGGTTTTTGATTATAAGATGGAAGTAGGTTCCAAGCTTGTCGCAGAGGCCTTGGAACTGGGTGATAGCTGCAGCTTCGCTGCGGGGGTTAGTGAATTCCTGAATGACAGTGAAGAGTTCCTTGGAGTTGGGGAGGATTTTGTTGTGGATGAAGGTCCTTTTGGTGGTTCTGATTTGGTTGTGTTAGCCAGTCAGGGTGTCTTTGTAGGTGGTGTAGTTTTTGGGTGTTTTGGTGTTTTTTCCAGTTTTTCTCCAGGCGTTTGCATGTGCATCTGGCTTCTTGGAGATCGGTGGTGAACCAGGCGGCTTTCCTAGGGCGCTGTTTGTCGATGTTGCGTAGCGGGCGAGCTGGTCTGTGCAGTTGGAGATCCAAGTGTGGAGTTCTCTAGCTGCGACGTTGGCGTCAGATGCCGAGGTGTGGTTGTCTTGGGTGAGGGAGGAGTTGAGTTGATCGCTGGTTCCTGTTCCTTCGTGGTCGGCTTGGGGCTGGTTTAGGTGCCTTGGGTTTGTAGATGGTGAAGTGAACGCAGTAGGGGTGGGTCCATGGGGGTTCTGTTGTGTGGCTGAAGTGGGCGCTGTTTCCTGCTGCGAAGATGGGGTCAAGGGTGTGACCTGCCTTGTGGGTCAGTGTGGTGATGAGTTGTTTGAGTCCAATGTTGGCGAGGTTGTCACGAAGGACGATGGAGTTGGGGTCGCTGGGGTCGTCAAGGTGGAAGTTCAGGTCTTCAATGAGTATATAGTTCATTGAGGTGCGATAAGGTCGGTGATGGTGGCAGTGAAGGGGTCCGGGGACTGGGGGCTCTGTAGACGAGAGTGCCACGGAGAGTGGAGTTGGGGCTGGTCTGGAACTGGAAGTGCAGGTGTTCGGCAAAGGGGAGAGTTTCGCTGGAGGTGGTGAGGCAAAGGGTGCTCTTGTGGGCGATGGCAAGGTCCCCTCCCGGGTTGGGGCGGTCCTTCCTCTGTATCTTGTATCCTTCTGGGATGGCGGGGTTGATGTCGGGGCCGGAGGAGGCGTTGGTCCTGTTCTCTGTGAAGAAGGCGATGTCTGGCGAGAGAGCGTTGAGTAGGTTCCAGATCTCCACGGCGTGTTTGTGCACAAAGCGCACGTTGAGGAGGATGCATCTTAAAGCGTAACCGGTGTTGGCTTCGGTGGTGTTTGAGGCGAGTTGGTGGTGAAGGTCTGGCGGCAGTGGAGGTAGGAGAACTGGCCATGGGTTGTTTTTGGCTGGCCTGTTGGCAGTTTCTGAGTCTTCTGGGGTTGAGTGCGTGGAGGGCGGCTGTGTTGTAGCGGTGGGTAGTCCAAGATGCAGGGTCCCTGGCGCTGGTCGCGTACGGGCCCTGACGGGCTTGCCTTGCCATAAAATAGGGAAGGGGAGGGATGAGGTGCTGGGAGGCGGAGTGGGGGGCTGTTCGGGGGGAGGGGCAGCAGCGGCGGGGGAAAAAGGCTGAAAATGCGGTCAGGGCTAAAGATAATTAATTAAATTAATAGAACTTGGTGAAGCAGTCACCAAGCAGGGCAGGGAATACCGTGTTCAGACAGGCGAGGTGCTGGCTGAGGCTGGGACAGCACAGGGGCAGGAGACTGGGAGCAGGGTCAAACCCTCGAGGGAGGAGGTCTCGCTACTGTGGCGTCGGCACTGCATAGCTGCTGGGGAGAGAGTTGGCACCAGAACGGAGGTCTACAGTCACATTCCAATAAATGTATTGTATCTCCAGTAAGGAAAGCGTTTGGACGTCGGCAATTATAAATCCAGCGTAAAATGGAGAGGCGCTAGGGGGCGCACAGCGACATGGCTGCCTGAGCTGCAGCTCCGCCGGGCGATCGGTAACTTTGGTGAATCTCGCCGGTTTCGCCCCGGCCGCCGGCTCCCCGAGCACCTCAGCGGATGGGGGAAGTGCTGTAGCACTAAATGCAGTGGCGGAGGGCCCCCGGCGGACATGGATTGCTCCTCAATTCGACGGTGAAAAAAGCGGAATGTCCGAGTGCCTGACAAGATGGCCGCCGTTGGGGGACATAGGCACAGCGACGATGGAGCAGGCAGTCAACGATCGACCATCCATGCTCACCGCAGCATTTCGAAGGTAGGGTCTTGAAGTCTGGCCCTTCCGCTGCCGCTGCACTATCCTTTGTCGCGCTGCAGAGCACCAGGGACCCCCGTAATAGCGCCGGAGAGAATGCCTGACAAGATGGCGGCCGCCTCTCAGAAAACGCGGGCATAGCCGACCCCGCTCCGGACCCAGGGAAGGTGCCTAGACCTTGATGGCGGTCCGGTGCAACAGAGTAGGTGACAGCAAGCTGCAAAGTACCCAGCGTGGAGGGCAGAACTGACCGCAGGCACAGGAGGTGGCATGTACACACGCCTACAGAATGGATAGTGATGGCTGATGGCAACGCGAGTTGAGGGTGGCGGACAGTCTGCGCTCGTCTGTGCTGCCTGCTGCACTGCGGGAGCTCGCCCTTGCTCCAGGAACCTGTGGACATCGCTGCCCTGCCCCTTCAGCCCATGAGAGCACGGTGCTTTACTTCTGTGGCGCCCAGGTCGGTGGCTGACAGAGTAGCGAGGGCTGACTAGCGACCACGTGCGTGGCCGCCCCTCTCGGATCGGCGCACACAGACCCCGGCATTGATAGTCCACCAAGGCGGGAGCGGAGGGTTGCAGCCTGTCATGCATTTGCGCCTGCGAGGAAGACACACGTACTGCGATGGCTGCCTAGAGGTACCACATGCGGAGGGAGAGTGAAGGGCCTACTGCGACCACACGCCACCTGGGGGGTCGGTAAGGCCCGAGAACTCATCTGCACAGCGAGCTACCACACCGGATTGCATATTCTGCACGGCTGAGTGGCCACTGGCCGACTGCGTTGAGGGGGCTTGCTGGACACGCGGAGAAATCAGCGATCAGCCGGCACTCGGCCAAATCGCCTCGCACCCAGGAGAGTGTCACCTTGACCCTTTACGTAAAGCGGTGGGACGATCTTTTCAACGGCGAGCATCCCACGGGTGGGGATCACCACGGCGTCAGCGACCAGACTTACGAGGGCATCGGGGCCCACGTGCAGGAAGACAGTTTCCCCGCCCGCCATCATGGGCAAGCCGGACAAACACCAACAGAAGCTGTCCTTCGAGGCAAAAAAAACGCAGAAGTCCACTGACGAGGTGGTGGAGGATGAGGCAGGGCCTGCGCCCAATAACAACATAGAAAAGATCCTACTGGCGATTCAATCGAACCTACAGGACATTAATGGCAAGCTGGACAACTTAACTTGCAGAATGGACACCATGGCGGCACGGCAAGAAAAGCATGGCGAGCGACTGGATGAGGCCGAAACACGCATCTCCGCGGTCGAAGATGAGGCGCGAGCCTCCACCTCAAAATGCGCGGATATGGAACGGCTACTGGAGGTGATCAGGGCGAAAGAGGAGGATTTGGAGGCGTGCTCGAGGCGCAACAACGTACAGATCGCGGGCCTGCCGGAGTCCACCAACACAGGACGAATGGAGACCTACGTGGAAACCCTATGCATAGACCTGTTCGGGGCTGAGGCCCTGTCGCCCCTCTTCATCGTGGAGCGTGCACATAGATCACTGGCCCCGAAACCACCACCCGGCGCCACGCCAAGACCGATTGTAGCACGAATCCTCAACTACCGCGACAGGGACACAATCCTTCGGCTAGCGAGAGAAAAAGGGAAGATCGAGCATCAAGGGAACTCCTTGGAATTTTATCCTGACCACACAGTTGCGGTCCAGCAGGCCCGGAAAGAATACACCGCAGTGAAGGCCAAATTGCGTGATTTGAACATTGTGTATTCCATGATGTATCCGGCGCGCCTAAGGGTGGTATGGAAAGAGAAAGCGACTGTACTGCCGTCACCGAAAGCAGCACAAGAATTTGTCAAGAAAGTGCAACGTGAGATGAGAGACAATTCGCAAAATGAACAACGCCGTGACTCGGACTAAAGGCATGGGGTTGATTCTTGGTCTGCCACTGGTGAGTTTATTGTTCTGTCCAAAATCATGCGTTGTAGCATGGACACTGTTGTCCGCACTTGGCTGGCCTGCATGATCCTGTTCTCCTGTGTGAACGATTGTGGTGTTGGCACAACGTAAACTGAGTGGTTGGATGGAGAGGGCCCACTGGAGCTAGGAGACTGCTGTTCGATAATGCGGAATACTGCTAACTTTGGTTTGTGAATGCCCCGCGATCCATGCACTCTTGATGGCACAGTATTGGCCAACACTGACAAGCGATACTGGTACCATGTGGCGTTTACTCTATGCAGGCTAGTTCACATATAGCGGACAACTGCCCCTTGTGTGATGTACTCTGCTCACTATGCGCTACTTTGGGATGCCTCACTCACTGACTGCCAGCGGTCCCCGATGCAATATGTGTGGCGAGCAGTACAAGTGGGAGGCGAAGGGTTCTGCTCTTTGCTGTTTAAATGATGTAACTGCATTGGGGTCGCACTGTTCCAAGCATGTTGCTCAACCAGTGGCTCTGTTGATGGTTCTTCGGGGGGTGGGGGGGGGGGGGGCGGCGAGTATTCACCTAAACTGCGTTTCATACAGCTTCTTTAGCATCGCCCACACCTGTACACCGGGTGGAGAGTTGTGCCCCTGGCGGACCTCTATAAGGGTATAACCCAGTAAGAGTTTGGTTCTGGGCACTGTATTTATGGTTGTGAAAGTTACAGATTGGTGCACTGGATGGGAATGGCTTCTATGGTGCGGCACCTGCAGGTGCTCCCTCGCACACTTTCAGACCACAATCCCGTCCTCTTGCAATTAGACATTCCAAGATACACACCCCCTCCCTTCCAATGGCGCTTTAACTCGCATGCTCTAAATGACGCGGTTTACGCAGACACGATCAAAAAGGCGATTAAGGAGTACTTTGACCTTAATGCCCCATCGACTGATGACCCTTGCGTCCTCTGGGAGGCATTCAAGGCCACGCTAAGAGGGGTCTGTATTAGCACCACAGCGGGGGTTCTGAAGGATATTAGAGCCCAGATACGCAGATGCGAGCAGCAGATGAGAGACCTGGAATCCCTATATGAGTCCACTCAGGATGTCCTACACCTAGCTAAACTCCGGGAAGTACACACAGAGCACGCAGACTTTCTCGACTCCGAAATGAAATATTTGAACCGTACGCATGCGGCTAGAGCCTTTGGGGAAGGAGGTAGACCGGGGGCTTTTTTGACTCGGAAGATATGTACAGGTCGCGGTCCTACTGCGATACTTCGGGTGAAGAACGGGGAGGGAGACACACAGACCCATGCTGCAGACATATTGAAATGCTTTGTTAATTCTTTTGGGTCCCTCTACAAGTCCCAGCCCACTGCTCCTGCTGCTGACACCTATGAATACCTGCACGATGTAGCGATCGGATGGCTGTCAGATGCGCATAGGGAATACTTAGCAAGGCCTATCACGGCGGATGAGGTAACTGAGATCATAGGCTCACTTCCGAATGGCAAGGCGCCTGGCCCGGATGGGTTTACCTCGGAATTTTACAAACAATATGCTGACGTCCTAGCGCCACACTTAGTGGATATGTATGGCACCTCCTTTGAGAAAGCGGTGCTCCCCCCCACATTACGTGAAGCTATGATTATCGCTCTCCTGAAACCGTCTAAAAGTCCGGAGGAGTGCGACTCGTACCGGCCGCTGTCATTAATAAACGTGGATTCGAAAATTCTTGCGAAGCTTATAGCCAAACGGCTGTCACCACTGATGACCAGTCTGGTCCTGCCGGACCAGTCTGGCTTTGTGCCCTCAAGATCAACAGCACATAACACCAGGACTCTATTTGCACTCTCACACTACCTGCAACCTTCGGTCAAAGCAGTAGCGGTCATGCTAGACGCGGCGAAAGCATTTGACTCCATTGAATGGCGGTATATGATCACTGTCCTCAATAGAATGGGGTTTCCTAAGCGATTTGTGCAATGGGGCTCCCTGCTTTACACGCAACCACGTGCCAGGGTCAGAATCAATGGATACGTTTCGGATCAATTTGCAATTGAGCGAGGGACGAGGCAGGGATGCCCGCTCTCGCCTCTATTATTCGCGTTAGCGCTGGAACCCCTGGCATGTCTGATACGACAGAACTACAAGGATTCGGCACTGCACTTCATAGCCAGGCCGCTTCACATATCATTGTATGCGGACGACATGTTACTGTATGTCCGGGACCCTGAGACTCACTTGAACGCCCTACTCCGGGAATACATCAGATTCGGGGGGCACTCGGGTCTGGCCATAAATTGGTCCAAATCCTCTATAATACCCCTCACTGACACCACTTCCCCCTTTGTAGTGGATTTTCCGCTAGAGTGGCAACAGGACCCGATCAGATACCTAGGGGTCATGTACCATAGAGATCCGGATGAGGTGCTTAGGGCGAACTACGGTGTGGTACTCTCGAAGCTGGAGGACAGTATAAAACGTTGGATACATCTGCCCCTTTCGCTAGCCGACAGGATAGCGGTTGTTAAAATGAACATACTGCCCAAGCTACTATACCTGTTTAATAACATTCCAATCACACCACCGCAGGCTATATTCCGTCAAATAAACTCACTGGTGAGGACCTTGATTTGGGCGGGTAAACAGGCCCGTGTGGATCTGCAGACTCCTACACTCCCACTTGCACGGGGCGGCTTCGGGGTACCAGATTTCCTCCTATACTACCTATGCGCGCAGGCTCAATACGCGGCGTATTGGTACCATGCAGTCCCATACCTCACTCACACCGCTATAGAGGAGAGCGACGCACACCCTATTCCACTCACAGCAATAATCTCACACACCCGCCCCCCGCTACATGCTAGGGATATCAACACAGTGGACGCTACGGTCAAAGCCTGGCATAGACTGGGGCACCTAGCACACAAGACCCCACTATATGCACCGGCCATGATGCTACACCACCATCAGGAGCTATCAGTAACTGGGGAAAGCGTCGGAATGTCCCTACTGACCAAAGCCGGTATTGATAGGATGGGGGACGTGTTCCAGGGAGGCGAATTCGTAGGCCTCGACAAACTGGGTTATGTTCACAACCAAACATCCATGTTTCGCTTCACATATTTCAGACTCACTAGAGCCCTGAGGGAGCACTACCCTACGTTCCCTTCGGAGCCGGAATGCCTTGCACCACTGCAACTATTGATCACAACTAATGATTTATCACACCTGGTGTCTAGGCTTTATTCAGCTACACAATCGGAACTAGACGGGCGTGAATTGAAGGCAAAGGGGCGGTGGGATGCACTACTCGACACACCATTGTCTGATGAAGAATGGGCTAGCACCTGCGCCCTGACACAGATACTTACACCCAACGGTAATCTGAGGATAATTCACTTTAAATTCCTTCACCAAATTTATTATACGCCAGCGAAACTGCTAAAATTCGGGTTTCAGGAGGAGGACAGATGTAAAAGGTGTAACCAGGAGGGGGCAGGCTTTGCACATTTGGCGTGGGACTGCGCCAAGGTAGAAAGTTACTGGGTGGAGGTAACTACCACTTTGTCTGTTATGCTGGAGGAGGAGGTACACTGTACACCCAAAGTCTGCTTGCTGGGGATAGTACCACAGTTCAGGGCTTTGAAGCGGAAGTTCTGTGCGGTAGCATTATTATTGGCTAAGAGACAAGTGGCACAATGCTGGCACAGTCGTAAAGTGCCGAAGTTAAAAACATGGTTGCATGACATGTCCACCTGTCGCGACAAGTTACAAACTTATGAAGAATTGTTACCAGCAAAGACGAGACCAAAAAATATGTGGGTTTATTTAGAGGATTATCTTGCTTCCCTACAGGATGATGAGGAACTTCAACCCTTGGACTGAGTGGGTTGAACGACTGAATGGGTAATCACGGGGCAGGTGCAGGATGACGGCGGGTAGAGGGGGGACCTATGAATGCCACCACAATTGCCATGTAGCACGATGAGGTTACACTGTACGGTCTGAATTGGGGTATGTTGTTATATTGTTCTTGTTATCAAAAGAGAAAATGTGAGACTCAGTTCTATTACCAGCTATTAGCCATACATACGATAAGCTACAGTATTCTGCGTCATATGTAACATTCACTCACAATGTTGGTTAATGGTATTAACGTAGCGAGCCGGCCCCAGGGTTGTAGGCTCATGCTGTGTTCACTGCTTTGTTTTCAATAAAGGTCTTACGCAAAAAAAAAAAAAAAAAAAAAAAAATCCAGCGGAAAATAGAACTATGAAAGAAAATTCCACACCAAATAAGAATTTGCCCCAAACATAACTAGATATAACATAATTAGGCTTTCCTGTTTTCAGTTTCTATTTTAGGTAAATTCTGGTGGGGTTTTTTCAGTGTTTTCAGGTGATTTCAATACAGTGGTTATACATTTTCGCACCATTTAAAACAACCAAAACAGTGTTTTTCCAGTGTTTATGGAAAGTGTTGCTTTTATTATTGCTTGCTTTCTGCACTGATTGTGCATGGTATATAGAAAGTGTACGTACAGTGTATATGAGGTTCAAATACAGTTTTTTCAAATCAAACTTATTGCAGTACACCATACAATACTTCTTCAGTGAGTCTTTGTTCATGTGTGCTCGCTCATTTCTTCCTATGTACAACCTTTTTTGTGAAAACACCCTCTCAACATTGGCCCTTGAGATGGGCAACGCCAAAACAGCCAGTACACAATTTACTAACTCTGCCCACTGACATTGCCTTCCATGCTACTACTGGTGCACTTGAAGATTGCAATTCTCTGGGAAGGTTCTGCAACAATACGTTGAACTGAGTGCTTATGCCCTCAGAGTTATTGAAGCGGTCAAAAATGAAGCAGCACTTTTGAAACTACAGAGAAAATTCCCCTTTATGGAAGGGATCAAGAACTTGTAAGAGTACCACAGTGAGGTTTCATTGACTTCAAATGCCATGGTTGGCGAAGGGACATTTCTATGCATCATTGCAAGCCATTTCTCATACATTGTAAAATAAAAGTTCCTGAATTGCTCTTCAACATTGCTTTGCTTACTAAGTGGCAAGCACTCTAACAAGTCACTAAAAGTGTAGCCTAGCCTACTCTCAAGGAGATGTTTCACATATACACCAATTATTCTGAAGACTTGGCAGCCAAGGGTGTTTTCAGACTCTAGTGGTTTTTATTATTTCCACTACAGCAGTTATGTTTTCCAGTAAAATCTAAGAATGCAGTACAGTGTACTTTTTGTTCACATCACTATCAATATGAGACCGAAGAGCTTCACATTTCTCGCCTTTGACATCATCACTCAGCATAAATTATGCAAACGGTTGTCACATGGATAATTTAGCATTCACAGCCTCTTGGATTGAGAACCATCAGCTAAGTGACACATTTGGGAAATATTTGCGTTTTAGTTCCCGAACATAACAAAACAGTGCACCAGAATGGACTAAAAAGTTAATAGAATTCTTCATTGACTCTGAAGATGGTAAAGGTGCTTTCAACATACCATCTGACAAGTGGCAATGATCTCTTACAGGGAAGCACTTCAGCTCCGGTATCGATTTTGTCAGGTCATCACACAACACTTTCATATACGTAGCTGAATCACTGCTAATACAAACAAAATCACTCCAATATTTGTTGAACTTAGAAAGAACCTTATAGCAGCAACATTCCAAGTGACGCTGCGTTCCAGGTTTTCCAAAGGTTTGATGTCATGTTTTCACCACTATCCGATGTGCTTGGTGATAGCACTCTTTTCACATATACTTTTCACTATAACTTGCATTGAATGTTTAAAGCCTGAGGTATTAGCAATTCATCTACTATCAACACTGACTCACTAGAAACTGGGGGCTGATGTATCAAGGGTTTTACCCATTTTCTGTGGGTAAATGTGATGGCACATATTGGAAAAGATTCGCATGAAGCCAGCCATTTTACCTATCATTGAAAGATTCAAAAGCAGCCAAAAAATCAAATATGATTTTGATATTTCCTGATTCTCTACAGTTTATTACATAATTGAACAAGACCTAAAACATGCTTCTTTAGACAAAAGACCACAAAACCGAAAAAAGAAAAAGAAGAAACAATACTTTAGTGACATCCCTAAACAACAAACTCAAGCAGAATAATGTTATCCCAGTCTTTCTTGATGCTAGCTTGTATAACAAAGTTATAATGTATTGGCCCCTTCAGGAAGGAAAAAAAATACTCTTTCACTCTTCTTTTCCTTTCTTTGAATGGCATTAATTTTGTGGTTGAGAGGTGTTTTGTCAGTGTTTATATGTTTACACTGGTGAGGGCTATTTCCCTTTCGGTGGGGTTTTATCAGTTATTATAGGTTTAAACCTAAAACTGGATATCCTAAACATAATATATGTTAAGAGTATAGACCTTAACGAAGGAGGTGGCAGCAGGACACGTGTATGAATGACCACTGAATCCCAATTATGATCAACTTGATTACCAAACACATGAATTTGGGACGGTGGGGCTCCATTTTACTTGTTGGCAGAAGGCACCCTTGCCGGCACATGCCACCCTTGCCAGGTCACAAACAAGGAAGAGTCCACCGAATGAACCGATCAACCCAAATGGGTAGTAAGCACTATGTAAATGATACTATACAACTTAAGATGCAGCTCTCTTTGGCTATAAACAGCCTTAAATCCACAAGCCACATGTTCATAATAAAAAATATAAAACTCAAATAATCTCAGCCAATTACTTCATATTATGCCCCTACCTAGTTTGCAGTATGCACTCACGTACCTAAAACACTCATTCCCACCCCTTCTGAGGCCATCTCATTTCAATAAAAACTCCCACAGCTGGCCACACAACTTTCGCAAGGGATGGGTATGTCATTATATACTCCTGAAGAGCCTCGCCCCCTCTTCTGGTCCCACCTGTTACATACATTGGCCTTCTCACTGCAACATTCACACATCAACTGTAGCCGTCACCTTGTTCCACTGCACCCTCTACCTCACTCCCATTATGACCCATTCCCCTTCCATCGCTTCTTCTCGGGAAAGCGGCCTGTAGTCCGGGGTCCTGAGTGTCCCTTGGGTGGTGGGATAGTGAAAATCACCAGTAGGATAACTCTGGGGATCACGCACAAACAGGATGTAGTGAAATAGCTAAACGCTTCACTCCTACGAGCATACCTTTTACTCTGGCGTGTGCACTCCAGGTGTTCTGCAGATGATGAGTTTAAGGCTCTACACTGAACCGCGGGCCATAAGAAATGCTCCACCAGGTGAAATATTGGCCTGAAGGAGCGCAGCGGGGGGTGGTGGAGGCACTGAGGGAACGGAAGAGCCGTAGAGACCCCTCCTCCAGGTGAAAGATAGGCCTGATGGAGTTTTAAAGGGGGGTACAGAGGGAACAACGGAATAAGAGCCCAAGAGAGCCCTCCTCCAGGTGAAAGATAGGCCTGAAGGAGCATAAAGGGCGGTGGCTGACCCCCTTTTTCTAACTTTATAACACACTCCAAAACTAACCAGGAAATGCGTATCCATTTTACAGTATGCGAACAATAAGTTTCTTTTCAATTCAACATAGGTAGAGCTGCAATAGACTTTATTTTTTGTGGAGGAATTTAACAATTTAGAAAAGAAAGTGGTCACTCTGGCTAAAAATAATGTTGTCCTGTTGAGTGTAAACATAAAACCATAGACCAGATTTATAGGAGACGAATATGTGATGTTACAACGCGTGGTGTTACCATGCTGTAGGTAACAACTCGGTTGTTACATCGCCCACGTTGTTACCACGCATGGCATTTCATCGCAAGTCGTTTCAACTAGATGGCTTGCTGGACTTAAAATCCAACACATTCCCTGGTGTTGCACGCCACCTAGCGCAAGTCGTTGAAACGACTTGCGATGTAATGCCATGCGTGGTAACGCGGACGATGTAACGTCCACGTTGTTTTCAACCCGCATGGTATTACCAGCATTATAAACGATGTCTCCCATAGGAGACAAAGGGGTTGAGCATGTGATGTCTTAGTTCATTGGATGGGTGGAGGGAAGTATAAATGTCACATGTTTTCACTGAAATCTGAAGCTGCTAGTACCACCTTTGTTTTTAGTAATATTTACATCACAAGTAGTACATTTTTCAGCTGAACCTGTTTTTAATGTGATGACTTTCAAATTGTTACCAGCTTTAGCATCTGGCCAGGAAGCATTGTCTGGAAAGTTCTCTAATGGGAGAATACATTTTATTAAAATTTTCCAAATGACTTCTTGACACTAAAAGAAAATAGCAAAAACGCACAAGGGGAGCTTAACTCAAAAAAATAAAAAAGAGGAAAGTTTTCAGAGCCAAGTTGGGGTCCAGATGATTTGTATGTTTTATAATATCCGCATGCAGGCTGTTCAATAGGATGGGTGAGATAGTTGAATTATCTTCCACACATGCAGGCCTTCTTCACCCGAGGCATGCATGGGCAACAACAACTGGTTCCCTAATAGTAGGGAACAAGCCAGTCTGTTTAACAATCTCTAGTTATGACCTGTCATGCCCTTAGTTGATGTTTCTCTTTGGAGATTTTATCCCAAGTGCATTTTAGGTCATTATTTTGCCTACCTCACTGTACAAAACAGGCTCAGGTTTGGTAAGAACTCTTTTGAATAAGACAAGCCTGGATCATTGAAGCAAGTCTTGAAAAAATACTGCTTTCATGCTCACCTCACACATTTGAAAGCTCCAAAAGCTTTAGTATTTAATATATTGCTTCCGTATGCATATCAACTAAACAAAATTGTTATCTACACTAGTGACAGGCTTAAATCATTCTAGAATTGGATTCGAGATAGGGCAGCGTAACAGATTATAACTAGGGCTGGGTGTAGTTTGCGAAATAGCATGTCGCGAAGCTACGCGAAGTGCACTTCGCACTACACGAGCTACGGGTAGCACTACGCGAACTGCGTAGTAGCATGTTCGCACTGTGCAAGATGCCGTTTGCAATGATTACACAGTGAGGACAAGCATCCGGCACTGTGCAATCATTGACAACGGCATCTTGCACAGTGCGAGCTGTAGTTTTCTGCCGCTCGAGGAGATTTTAACTCGAGCGGCTGCTTTCTCAACGCGACTGGTAGTTTCTCATCGCGACCACTCGCAATGAGAAACCAGACCTCCCCGCATTGAGAATCTCGCAGGAGGTTTATTTTCCACGCTCGTGGTCGGCAACTTGATGTTGCTGATCGCGAACGAGGAAAAAGTCTCGCCAGGATGTCATTTTGCTTGCTGGCGGTCGCCAACTTGACGTTGAGGACCGCGAGCAAGCAAAAAATTACCTCTGCACTACGCTATGCTATGCGCGTTCGCACGGTGCTACTTGCAGTTCACGTAGTGCGAAGTTGCACAAACTTCCCAAACTACGCGAGCGTAGCGTAGTGCTTTGCCCAGGCCTAATTATAACACCTTACGTGTAATAGTACAGGGTTGTCTTTGATCATCATCTCACTGCTTGGATTTGGAACAGTTTGTCACTGGGAGATTTTCTTTGTACATCATTGATTCTGGCCAGGCCAGTAAATTTAAAGAATATCTACTTGTATTGCTTTCTCCTTGTATGTGGCTCATGTTCCTACCAGGGACGTTGCTGTGATTATCATTATTTGAATTTCAGGAATGCTTAGGCGTGTTTCAGCGACTCACCGGCATATGTTATCTCTGCAGTTGACACATTGAACATTTTAATGTTTTGTCTATGTGCCATTTGTTAAGCGCAAAACATTTTTATTAGTTAAAACCGCTGTTAAACTTAAGCTGGAATTCACTACTATAGGAACACTGTTGGTTATCTTGGTGGCAAAAGCATCCAGTTGTTGAATGATAACGCTGAAAGTGTACTTGAATATATTGCTAATACAGCACATGGCTTAATTTTTCCACAAGCGTAAAAATCATTGCAGGTGAGGCTTGTTTTGTTTAAAAAGTACATAGCCATGTCAGAAGATTTTAGGTTCTGTAATAGAGATTTTCAGTCTGCACAAGGTCTTTCATTTGTTGTTTTAAGATGATAGAGTACTCTTTTTATGTTGTGTGTTATTGTTAAAGTTCAGGATCACCAAATTCAAAGTCTAGAATATGACCTAAAGACGGTGCTGGCCTCCTGAGAAGTAAAGATATGAACACCTTTTGGAGAGTGGTGAAGGTACAACGGTTTTAAGAGCTCCTCTGGAATGAATCATGGTTGAAATTTCACAGCTCTATTAAATCTCACTTTGGGAGCTCATGAGTTGGGTCCAACTCTTGTTGTTTGTTTTATTCCAATTTTGAAGAAACCATCAAATCATTGACATTGTTGAAGTCCTGGACCTCAGCTAGTACTGGAGTCCAGCATAGCCTACCTCCCCAAAATGTTTGAATTGTGCGGAAACCATTGTGTTTTGCCATTGTTAAATCACAATTGCTTTTCTTGCTTTGAAAGGTTTCTTGTTGGTATCCGTCTTTAAGAAAGAAGACCTATCTGATCCAAGTAATGTTAAACTGCTGGCAATGTCGAATCCAGGCAGTAAGATGCTAGGAAAAAAACTACATTTGCACTTTTTACTGAGAGTAGAAGAAATTAAGATATTGAATTTATCACAGATATGATTTAGAGCAAAGGACTCATCCATGCACAATAGCGTAGCTTTGTGTTTTGGCCAGATCAGCGCGTGTAAAGAAAATTCCTCCTCACTCCTGGCCCTTTGTAAATTTCATATGGCCATTTGGCAACTTTGAGAGGCAGCTCTTGTGGCCCACACTGAAATTATGTAAAAGTCCAGACTCTTTGCTAAAAGACATGCAACTTCTTTACACTGAAACCTGGGTAATTATCCAGGTGCAAGCTGAGAAGATATCTTTTAGGAACATCTGAGTTGAACAGGGCTACCCGCAAGCACCTTTTTGATTTAACTTTTTATTTGTCTGACATAGAATGCATGCATATTGTAGGTAGTCAATCATCCCTTCAGCATTGGTTCCTCCCCATTGCCTGCTCTCTTCTATGCTTTAAAATTATTATTCTAACTCAGATCGACTGGACGGCAAGGTAGCTTGACTCAACTATAGAATTATTGTAAAAACAACAGTTGTGTTTCTTAAAATAGCAGTATATATTTGTGTTTTAAAAATGTATATATATTGAATCAAGTGAGCAATTGGACGCATTTGTAGAGCAGAGGAGCAAAACTGGTTTATTTTTTATTATTAATTTTTTTAATGGATTAATTACATTCTTGCTACTGCTTCTTCTATTTTATTTTTTGTTCAGCTTGGTGTGAACTTAAACGAACAAACGAGTGGTTCTTAAACCATTTGTTAATCATTCTTTTTCTGTTCGTGCAGAGTCGCTCAAAGCAAGAAGATCCAGAGCAGGCGAGATTGAAACAGAAAGCAAAGGAGGTAAGCAGAATTGTGCTCATTGGACTTGACATTTCAGGGCTTTCACCTATTAATTTTTTATGCGTTGCTGCTTTGTATATCATTAATAACCGTCTGACAAAAAACTTTTTTGGGTGCCTTTGTGTTTTACCTTTAATCATTACATGTAATACATACATTTCTGTATTACAGCCCTAAGGAGAACATGTTTTCCTGCGTTTTATGTCATTTCCATTTCTTTCCGCAGACATATTGCAGTGGTGAAAATGGGAAAGGAAGCCTTTTTTTTATTTATAATTAATAGTTAACTTCATTTGCGTGTGAATAAGCTCCACTTCAGTGTATTTTACAACACTTACAAGACATGAATTATTTTTAATTTTTTTGTTTAACATTGAAAAATATTTCGAACACTTATAAAAACGGTTGCAATCCTGCAATTTATTGCTGAATATTCAACGATTATGTGCATGCTCTTAATTAAGTTCAACGCAGATTTATTTAGTTGTAGAGTGACTATTATTTTGCAGTCAGTTCTGTGCAAGCGACCCTTCTTTGTATTTCCTGTATGTTAAGTTAAACAATGTGACATTTAATTTAATATTGGAGCATCTCAAGTCCAGAGCCCGGTTTCTTGTGAAATGGTTGATTACAAGAAAATAATTTGTTTATTTATTGCATGGTTTTGTGTTTTGCATAGAAGGCCCCACGGGCGTCAGGTCGTTTTGCACAGTGACAAAAACACCTACACTCATTTTAACTGAAATTACATATGCAGTATGTAACAGTAAAACATAAACGTATTAATAAGAGGCTTAAGTAACATAGATTGTATAAAATTTGAAGGAAAACATGAGTCTTATAAATTTGTCATAAGTGCTTTAATAATAAAAGATGGTGAAGGCCATGAAATAAGATACACACAAAAAGTGTTCTCTTCCTGCATCACTCCAATTCGAACAGTTGCATTTAAAAAGTATTGTATCACAATGTTTTAGAAAGGAAGTTGCTCCAAGCATGCACAATTCTTTCACATCGTATTCCTTATTGTCCTGCACTGGTTTGTCAGTTGGTAACGACACACTTATTTTGACCAGTTACAACCTAGATTGAACCATCCTGCAGCATCTGGAGTCAATGATAACATTAATATCACATTCCTTTCCCATAACATCCTGGAAGATCAGACCTTTCCTTAAACTGGTGCCTTCTTTGATTGTGCTAGCTTGTGTGAATATTTCCCACACTTATTGTTCATCACCAAATGCTAAAGTAACCATAGGACCTATCCATTTTAGATTTAGAAAACTGTATTTTTGTGAAATTCGAATGTAGGTGATATGATTAGACTACAACTTCTGTCGAGGTATTTTATTAACGTTTCATCATAAGATTCTCTGGCTCAATATTCACAAAGCTTGACCATCAAACTAGGCAGCATTTTTTTTGCCAGTGGTGCCCACCAATTACAGCTCACATCAGATCATTATTGGTAATGTTGGAACTTTGGTATTCATGGTAAAGGTGATTAGCCATGGTATGCAGGCCCCTCATAACGTCTATATAGGGATGACATAGAGACCCCATGCCATGGCTATAACACCTCCTGGCCCACCTTTGTGCAGTTACACCCCTCGGTAGGTGATGTTCTCAGGGTAAATGCACTTCAAGGTTATGTTATGGGAACCTGCATCAGAATCCCAGCCTAGGTCTATTACTCTTCAGACAAGAACGTACCTATCGCAGGTAGAAAGGAAAAAAAACACTTTTTGATCAGCCATTATTCTAGTCTCCTTCCCAAGTCCTTTAGTTGGTTTGGTGTCCTCTCTGGTGTGTCCAGGTGTATTGCCACCAGACTCATGGGATTGCCCAGATGTAGGCCAGACCAAAGATTTGTAGCATATCTCAATTACAAATATTTTAAATATTGAAGTGATAATCAGTAATATTCCAAATTGCCAAGTAGGCAATTTTCAATTATTTATTCTTCTTTGATGGATTTAAAATGTCTTTCTTTAGTACAGCAACAGCTTATGTTTTTTGGATACTACACAATAGCGAGCGTGTATTTTGTCCTTTGAGTAGGACTATTTCAAACCTGTAAAATGTAAACTACTGTGAATGCATTCATTTTTAAACACCTTAACTATGACATATGTTAACATGTATACAGTACATAAACATACCCTGGTGGGCAGTGATAACTCATCTTCATTTCTATGCTTATCATGCTGTGTTTCAAGAACGTTTCAACAAAGGTGAGAAAGGGTAGAACCGATAGAGGGTCAGTGATTTTGAAAGCAAATATATGTCAAAGAAAGACAGTTTTGCAGCGTGAATCTTTCTGGATTCACTATGCTGTGCATATTCCGCGGTCTTGTGGTTGGGTCCGGATTCGTAGTCTTTTCTTTTCTTTGTTTTTTTTTTTTTGTCTTTTTGTCGCCCAGGTGGGCGTCAGCGTCACCCCTTCCTGGGTGTATTTCCGGTGACGTCGGCATGCTTCCTGCGGAAGCTCCCACCCTTGGGCGCCATCTTCAGATTCTTTTTTCCGCTGTCTGGTCTGGATCGTTCCCGTTGGGCTCCAGACATTTTTGGAGAAAGTACTAGGAAAAGATTGAAATTCGAGAAGATATAGAGAGAAGAAGACTACAAAAGACTTCGCCGAACACTGCCCGGCGAAAAGAAGGAGAAATCATCGAGGACTTCGACGATCGTCGACGTTCGCGCATCCAGGAAGGCCTAAACATTTGATGATGGACAACACGCCGTTCAAGTTCTGCCCTAACTGCCACCACAAGTTCGCGCAGAAAGACCAACACCCGGTTTGCAACCTTTGTTTACCGTTAGAACACAGAAGCGAGGACTGCAACGCCTGCTCCGTCTTCGCCCCGAAGACCCTTCGTGTGAGGAAGAGCCAGAGGGTAGCGCACGCCACCCTCCAAGGAAAAGCCCCGAGGCCATCGCTGTACGAGCTGGGGATGTCCTCGGAGGAAGAGAACAACGCTGCCGCCGAAGACGACAGCTACACGGTCGTTGAGACCGATTACACGAAGACATCTGATAAGGTAGGAGACTCGTTGTTCCCCAAGAGCATGAGAGACTCCGAGTCTCGAAAAAACGAGGGCAAGACCCCGAAAGCGCCGACGCAGAGACACCTGGCGTCCGCGGCTACCCACAGGCCCAGCGGATCCTCTGAGAAGGAGTCCCTGGCGCCGAGAGCTGTTGACCAGCAGAAGTCGTCGAAGATCGTCCCCGAGAAGGACCGATCGAGGGAGAAAGACCCTAAAGCCTCGACGCCGTTCAGGAACCCGAAACCCAGTTCGACGTCCAAGTCCTCGACGCCGAAACTCTCGCAGTCGAGCCAGGCGCCGAAGAGAGTGGCCGAACAATCCAGCGCGGACAACGCGGCCGAGATGGAAAAGAAAAAACGGCGACTAGAAGCCGAAATGGAGAACATCTTGCAGCGGAAAAAGGATTTCGACGCCAAGATGAGAGCCTTCACGATTCCCCACAAGACCAAGCCACCCATGCAGGAAATGGTCGAGGAGGATGAGGAACAGGTCGAGGAACATGAGCCTGGCACCGAAATGGTCGACGACCAGGAAGAGGACGAAAATCCCTACGAGGCTTACAGCTATGAGGAGGAAGAGGACAGCAGGTTGGACGCCGAGTCGGCCACCTCTGACCCGCAGGAGGAGGATTACTTGGATGTCGACACCGAAAGCCCAGAAGAGGCGGTCGACACATACCCCTCGAGGCCATCGCCGCCAGACGACATCGGAGCTTACAACTCGGTGATAAGGTCGGCGGCAACAGCCTTCAAGCTCAAACTCGACGAGGAGAAGCAGAAAGCGGACTTCCTCCTCGAGACATTACTCCCCACGCAAACAAGGAGCCAGTTTCTACCTATGCTCGACAGCATCTTGGCACAGGGGATGGAAGCATTCAGGGAGCCCGCAACATGCAAGGCAGTCACTCCCAGAACCGAAAAAAAGTACAAACATTCATCAAAGGACCCAGCCTACATCCGAGGCGTGGTCTCAGCTGACTCGATCATCACAGCCACAGCAAGGAAGAGGGCTAACGTGGCCATCACTTCTGGACCTCCCCCTGATAAGGAGAGCAAAAGAATGGACTTAGTGGGCAGAAGGATCGAACGGAATGCCGCGACCCAATGGCGCATGGCTAATTCCAATGCCCTCATAAACAGGCACATGTACCAGATCATGGAGGAGCTAGGGAAACTGGTGAAAGACCTACCCCAGGAGGCCAGGCAGAAGGCCGAGAAACTGGTGGAAGACGGGAAGAATGCGGCAAATTGTTGCCTCAAGACGGCCCTGGATGGTGCAGACACCTCCAGCAGGCTCATGATGATGGGTGTCACGGAAAGAAGACATGCATGGCTCATAATCTCGGGCTTTAAGCCTGAAGTGCAACACAGCATCTTGAACGCTCCGTTCAACGGCGAGACGCTATTCGGAGCAACAGTTGACGACAAACTCAGTCAACTGAAGAAAGACAATGAAACTGCGCGATCCATGGGAGCCTTGCAGTTCAGAGGCAGCAAAAGGGGCACCCAGTCACGGAGGCCCGGCGGAAGAGGTGGAAACCAGCCAGGTACTTCACACCAGGCTTTCCAACAGACACACCAGGCTGACTCGCAGGCGCAACAGAGTCAACAGAAGCAGTCCTGGCAGTAGCAGTCAAGGGGCCAGTCCTTTAGAGGGAGAGGAAATGGACGAGGACAGCATAAAAGAGCGGGCCAGCAGCCCTCCTCTAAATGACTTCAGAGACACCCGTGTGCCCGCCAACAGAAAGGTTCCCAGGGGGCAGCACGTACAAAGGGGTCAGGACACAATGGACAACTACCACCATGTAACACCGGTGGGTGGAAGATTAAGACTCTATCTCCAGGAATGGAGAGAAATCACATCAGACAAATGGATTCTAAACATCATCCAATATGGGTACTGCTTAGAATTGGAAGGGAGACCAACAAGCAGGAGACCAAAGCGAAAGAAACTAACAAACGATCAGCTGCAGCGGCTTCAGGAAGAAGCGAGAGAGCTCCTTCAAAAGGAGGCCATAGAACGGGTTCCCTTCAAAGAAAGAAACAAGGGAATATACTCAACGTATTTCCTCGTGCCAAAGGTCGACGAGACAATGAGACCCATTCTGGACCTCAGGTTCCTGAACACATTCATAAGAACACAAACATTCAAAATGACCTCCCTGCAGGAGGTGCTACCGCAGTTGCAGATTGGGGACTTCATGGTCACAATAGACCTCAAGGACGCCTACCTGCACATACCAATGAACGTACCGCACAAACATATGCTCAGGTTCACGGTCGGAGACAGCCACTACCAATTCACAACACTAGCCTTCGGTCTAAAATCAGCACCGAGGGCCTTCACGAAGTGCCTCGCGGCAGTCGCAGCGCACCTACGAAGGAGGGGGATACATGTATATCCTTACCTGGACGACTGGCTAGTGAAAGCAGGCTTGTACCAGAAATGCAAGAAGGACGCACATACAGTGACGAGAACGCTGATAAACCTGGGGTTTTCCATCCATTGGAAAAAATCATCAATGGAGCCGGAACAAGTGAAGATCTTCTTGGGGGCACAGATCAACACCTTGCAGGGCAGAGTGTTCCCCAGCAACAAGAGAGCAGGGGCCCTGGTGAGGGAAGCTCGCCTCTACCGGAAGGGACAAGCTCGGACAGTGAGGACTGCGAGCAAGATCTTGGGGATGATGGCATCATGCATCCACCTGGTACCAAACGTACGACTACACATGAGACCCATCCAAGAGTGGCTCCAGGAACAATGGTCACAAGCTTCAGGGAGTTGGGAGGATCTAGTGGTTGTGACGCACGCAGTGCAGAAGGAAATGACATGGTGGACCATGGAGAACATAGCAAAGGGAAAGCCTCTTACACCCCCAACACCAACAGTGACCATCACCACAGACGCATCTCTGATGGGATGGGGCGCTCACATGGAAGAGCTCAAAGTCAGGGGTCTGTGGACACCAGCAGATGCGTCGAAGCACATCAATTATCTGGAATTGAAAACAATCTTCCTTGCATTGAAAGCCTTCCAAACAAGACTGTACAAGCAGAGGGTGTTGCTGCAGACAGACAACACCACAGCGATGTTCTACATAAACAAGCAGGGTGGAACACAGTCAACAACGCTTTCGACACTGGCGCAGGAGATATGGAGATGGGCCATCCCCCTCAGGATAGACCTACTGGCCATACACCTACCAGAGAAGGAGAACATTCAGGCAGACTGGCTGAGCAGACAGACGTCGACATCCCACGAGTGGGAGCTCAATGCCCAGGAGACGATGTGGTTGTTCAACAAGTGGGGAACGCCATCAGTGGACATGTTTGCAACACGCCAGAATGCCAAATGCCCAAGCTTCGCATCCAGACAACCCGAAGAAGGGTCCCTTGGGAATGCCCTATGGATAGATTGGTCCGGGACATTTGCTTACGCTTTTGCCCCGATACTACTGATACACAAAGTACTGAGCAAGTGCAGAGCGAGCAACATGACCCTGATACTGGTCGCACCACAGTGGGCCAGACAGACATGGTACTCGCAGATCATGGAGATGGCACAGAGTCTACCCCACAGATTCGGCAGAAGAAAAGACCTGCTCTCCATGCACAACGGAGAGGTACTGCACCCAGAGCCAGAGAGCCTGAGCCTGGTGGCGTGGCTCCTGAGGACATAGAATTCGCACACTTGAGACTGCCTGAGAGCACCCTCAGGGTCCTTCGGGAGGCACGATGGCCCAGCACACGGAAGTGCTACGGGGCAAAGTGGAAGAGATTCACAATATGGTGCAGGAAGGAAAGACTTCACAATAAAATGAAGAGGGACTCCACATTGCTAAAATACCTCACGCACTTACTGGAGAAAAAACTCAGCTCGTCCTCCTTAAGAGTCCACTTGGCAGCGATAGTCGCCTATACAAAGGGTGACATGGCCAGGAGCTTCTTCACGTCACAGGTTGTGAAGAGATTCCTGGAAGGAGCGAAGAGGGTCGCACCACCCAAGCGGTTGCCACCACCGGCATGGAACTTGAACATAGTCCTGACGGAACTCATGAAGGAGCCCTTTGAACCGCTCCACAAGGCCTCACTAGAGATGCTGACCATGAAGACAGCTTTCTTGGTTGCAATAACGTCCCTACGACGAGTGAGCGAGCTTCAGGCGCTAACTCTGCAGGAACCATACATACAAATACACAATGACAGGGTTGTGATGAGGACTGACCCACACTTCTTGCCAAAGGTGGTGTCCAGATTCCATATGAACCAGTCCATACAGATTCCGAGTTTTTTCCAAAAACCAACAAATAGCGCAGAGCGAGCCCTTCACACCCTAGACGCCAGAAGGGCGGTCATGCACTATATCGAGAGGACAAAAGGACACAGGAAGACAGAGCAGTTCTTCGTGTCATTCGCCAACAGTTTCTTGGGTAAGGCTGTAACAAAGAACACTATTGCACGATGGATCGCGCAAACAATCCAACTCTGCCACAAGCGGGCAGGACAGGAACTAGCAAAGGGACCACGTGCCCACTCCACTAGGAAAAAGGGTGCGACAATAGCCTTCCTGGCTAATACACCCATACAAGACATATGCCTGGTGGCAACATGGGCTTCAGTGCACACATTCACGAAGCACTCTTGCGTTGATGTTCAAATGAACAAAGAAGCACAAGTTGGACAAAAGGTGCTCCAGCACATATTCAAGAACCAAAGCTCATCTTCTACCCAGCCGCCACAGAAATGAGAAACCGCTACAAAATCTATGCACAGCATAGTGAATCCAGAAAGATTCACGCTGCAAAACGAATAGTTTCTTACCTGTCGGTGTAGTTTTGCAGCTTGATGATCTTTCTGGATTCACTAGCGAACCCACCCACCTCCGCCAGAAAGATGAGGCTGGAGAGAGAAAGAGGTGGTCAAAAAATAAATAAATAAATAAATAAATAAAATGAATGACTTTTATACAAAGCGGTTAAAAGAAGTTTCACCTACATAGAACATTGCCATCACTTCGGAAACTAAAGAAACACGGAAAAAAGAACCCGAAGATGGCGCCCAAGGGTGGGAGCTTCCGTAGGAAGCATGCCGACGTAAACGGAAATACACCCAGGAAGGGGTGACGCCGACGCCCACCTGGGCGACGAAAAAAAAAAAAAAACAAAGAAAAGACTACGAATCCGGACCCAACCACAAGACCGCAGAATATGCACAGCATAGTGAATCCAGAAAGATCATCAAGCTGCAAAACTACACCGACAGGTAAGAAACTATTCGTTATTCATTATGATAATGGGAAGTGGATCAAATATATATTGGTGACATCCTGCACAGGGCTAATAACAGTACTTGTGTTAGAGAGTCTGATATACTCTTTATTACATTTAGCAGAAATTATAGGAGAGATCAAGTTTGCTTGTGCTTCATGTGTGTTTTGGTTTTACCAGATTAAGAATAAAAAACTGTAAGAAGATTGATACACTAAATTAATTGATGCTAGGAGTTTGGTATTTATTCCCAAGATGTGATTGTAAGTTAAATATTTACTAGATCAGATTAGATATTTATCACCAGTTCAGTTTACATCCTACGTAGGGTGGTGCATTGTGTTTGAGCACCCTTTCTGATTGAAATACAATGATTACCCCATGTCGAGTAATGGATGTACGATTTTGATTTACCTTTCTGATGGACATGTCTAACAGTAGATTCCTCACCTTGTGAATTTTCCACAGTCAGACTGAATCTGGAAACTTTATAAAAGTAAGCCTGAGTTACCAACCGGTGGCATTGTGCGGCTCCCCACAGATGATGATCTTCTCTGGAAGTGACTAGCGGGGCCATATATAAGCACCACCTGTGCACACTGAACTCCCTGGCTTTTTTTCCTCACCTTCATACACTGATTTGGGGCTTCTCCTTGGTCTCCAGGATCTGCTTTTCATCGCAAAATATCCAGTGTGCAAGGGAAAATGTCATTCCCTGATACAACGGGTTAAAACTGTGTTGAAACTGTAGCAAACAGATGTCCAAGACTGACCGTCAAGTAGTTGGTCTTTGGTGCCTGGTTTTGGAGCATGACTCAAGGGCCTGTGATGATTGCACAAAAAAGAATCCGAAGACCATGTGGTATCGCAAGGCATCCCTCCACAAACTTGGTGTACACCAATGTTTGGGATGCATTAGTAGCTTGGTGCAGCATCTGCCACATGGACCCACCTCGAGCCAGGTTGTCTGAAGTTTTGTCAATTTTGTCCCTGGCCCAGCAAGGACTGGTTTGGGGCACTGTTAAAGGCTATTTATTTGTAATCTCTTTCTCCTTTTTTGCATTTTCTGGATAGGCCTTCTTTATTCAAATCACCTGTTGTGATGACATTTTTTGAAAGGTTTGCAACATTTGTTTCCACAAAACCCCTTGTGATGCCACAGTGGGGCTTTAACTTAGTTCTCAATTTTTTTATGTACCCTACCTTTGAGCCACTGCCGTTGTTCCTTGAGACTTTTAACTATGAAAACAGTTTCTTGTCACCATAGCATTGGCTAGGCATGTGAGCGAGCTGTAGACTCAATCTGTCACCCCACCTTATACAAATGTCTTTCCAGATAAATTATTTTTGAGGATTCATGCTTCTTTTCTGCCGAAAGTAGTCACGCCATTTCATATCGGGCAGGATCTCACCTTTCTGAATTACTTTGCAACACCTCACTAGGCCTGCCAAGTATCACGCATCAGATGTGACGCTAATGCATTTCAGTGTGGTGTTCCGCATCACCCCACTGAAATGCATGTCACGTATTTTGGCACTCCGAAACTCTAGCTATGCAGGTAGCCAATGTGCGCCACCGGCGCCTGCCAGCTGCTCCCCGCAGACTTGCTGCAGGCACTGGGCAGTAAGTTAATAGTTAATCGTGTCTGCTCTCAGCTCTGAGAGTGCTAGAATGTATTGTAACTTACAAATTAAATCTGACCAGCAGCTGACTCGTCGTGCTGGCAACGTAGTTATATTTCCTGCAACCGCAGCGCCGTATGTCTTTCAGAAACCACACGTACCAGACACACTGACTGAGTGACACTCACACTATGCCAATTACCGAGACCGGGGTGCAGGGCTTGCCCAGGCAGGTTCAGCAGTGGTTGCTACGCTGTGGCACACCAGGGAGCCCAATCCGGATGTGACCGTAGTGCCTTGACACGTCCTGGGCTGGAGGAAAAGGAAGTGAGGTCCGAAGCTGCGGAGGACTCAATCTGAGAGTCGAGTCCTCCATGCGCTGCCTCTGCTGTCTGCCCCAAATTCAATAAAACACCCTGTCGTTGCCGGACCGAGCAGTGAATGAGTGACTGATTAGTCACTCACCGACAGGACACTTGCGGCCGCCTGCGCCGCGCATCACTGAGCATCGCGGATATCGCAGGTGCAAAGTGCGGCCGGGGGGGGGGGCGAGTCAGTGAGTCGCTCTGGTAGGAGAAGAGTGCAGAGTGTATGATCATGCAGCAGTGTGCTGTGCGGCCGCAGGGCCCTGTGCGGCTCCGGCTGCGGCCGCCGGACGGACCTGGACGCAGAGACGGCAGCAGTCTGAAATCTAGTTAATTAAGTAAGTGTTTTTGGCCAAGATACACGCTGTGCGCCAGGCAGACTTTTAGTATACATAACACAGTTTAATAATTAGTGTTTGTATCAGCACCGCCGCGGAGCTGATTATCTCGGATACATTTTTCAGACACACACAATCAATTTAGTTTAAAATCTGCAGGCGGGGCTGCTCTGTCTCATCCTTCTGAGTGAGCCTGGTTTATCTGCAGATCTGATTTTATCACAGTAAATCTGCAGGCCCAGCCACAGGGCTGCTCGGTCTCCTCATCCTTATCATGGGTGTCCTGACTAAAAGGGTTTTTTCTTCACAGACTACTGGTCAGTGCGTGACAGTTTTACCAGCCATGCTGGCTTTCGCTGCTCTCTCAGCACCGGGGCCCGGGCCGAGGGGAAGGGAGGGGGTCTGTTACGACTGGGGTTAGTGTCCTTCCATTTCTGGTGCTCTGCAGCAGTTTCAATAAGTTCATGGGGTTTTTCTTGTTGCTCAAATAGCTGTAATTTCTGATATTTAGAAGTTTCCCTAGTCTTCATTGCATGATTTTTGCTCGTGAGAAAGTGTCACTCATAGTCGTTGGAATTTCACTCATAATTTCACTGACATTTTAAAAATGTCACACATGGCAATCTGAAACCTTGGCAGCTATGCCTCACCCTTCTAAGGAGGAGGAAAGACTTTATTGTTTGCACCCTTAGAGGGCACTAAGGGCCAGATGAACTAAGAACTGGTTGCAAAATACTGGTCACTTTTTGCGACCAGTATTTTTGTGACTCGTGTGGTAATTAGTTAACTGACATATGTTCCAATAGGTCGGTTCGCAAATGACCAATTTCTAGTGGGTTGCAATTTCACCTACCTCATGAATATTAATGAGGTTGTTCGCAAATTGCGATCCACTAAGAATTGCAGCCATCACTGGAATAGTGGCCTGCAGAAGTCAGCAGACCACTATGCTTGTGAATGGTTTTAAATAAAGCAAGTTTGTTTTTTAATGCAACCAGTTTCACTTAAAGGAAAACGGGATGTGTTAAAAGAAAAAAAAGAAAAGCGTATGTTTAATTTTTTGTAGAGTTGCCAGTATTCACTAAGCAGCCGGGGTCCTTTGTAAATCCTTTCCCATTTGCAAATGGCTGAATAACTTTTTTGAAGAGATGATAAAATATTAATGTTTTGAAACTAGATTTTGGTCACAAAACATTCATACATACCAATCCTAACTAAGCCCCTTCAAAATTCCGAGTCGTTATCTATTCGTAAAGCCAAATAGTGATTCGATAACTTGTTACTGAATCATAATTTGTGTTCTGTAAATAAGTAAGGGCATTTTTGCGACCTTAAACGGCCTGATTCTTTGAACTGGGCCTTTCTCCCGTAAATACTCCAATAGACGTCTGGAGTGGGTGAAAGGTTAAAATCCGCCGGAACTTAGTAGGAAGAGATTCCTATGTAGAGTTTCTGGTTTAGTCAACGTTGAAGGATACAGTGTTCCAAAATATTGTGCACCTAATCTTTTGTCTTCTTGAAACTTGATCTGCAACAAAAACCTTTCTGACAGTAAAAATGCCAGGGAGTGAAGACGAAAGCGAAGCAGCTAAATTAGGAGCCCGACTAATAGAGGAAGACACGAGTCTCCTACAGAATGACCAGAATGCTATCCTCATTCCGGTCAGCATAAGAAAAACTATAACTTTAAAACTTATAGAAAATGGACTGACATCACGAGGTGGTACAGTCATTTTCGTGATAGAGGCACACGAATATCGGCAGACAGAGGTATTCTATTCATAGATAAACTTTCCAGCGGCAAACGCTACAACACACGAATTCCACTATTACAGAATAGAGGAACCACCGGATGAATATACTCCTTTCGAGGATATTGAAATTCCACTAAATTACCAAGAGCACCTGCTCTGGTTTAAAGGCGCCCTAAAACATAATGATCACATCACCAGGCTCGGTCCACTAGGTAGACCAGGAGCAACGTGGCCGGTTCTAGCCAGCTACACACCACATCCAGACATTGAAAAAATGTCAAGAGAAGAACTTTTAGCACAGCTAAAGTTATTAATTAAAATTCACAGACAGTTAGTCCAATATGTAATGCGGACTGCAACAGTCCAACCAGCTGTTAATATACCACAGCTGACCCCTCATCAGGGGAACACAAATAAAATTACACCACAGAACATACAATCATGTCTGGGAAAAACACCAGCAAAACGGGAACAAATTCCATTCTGGCTAGCACAAAAAATAACTCAAATAGAGGCAGCATTCCCGAATACTACCCCTATTGAGAAACATAGGATTCTGACTATCTGCCGCCCAATGGGGGTCGCACCACATGTGGAGGACTGTGACACTTGGGGCACAGTCTTTGCTTCCATTTACACAAAAACACATGGTGTTCCGTCTCTGGCGGTAATACCAGATGTGCTAAAACAAATTCAGAATGAATACGGTCCAGAACCTGCTTTAACTCTTGGTATGAAATTACTGAAAGACTTCAAGCAGGTCTCAGCTATATTATTAGCCAACATAAAAGGAGAAGCAGCATCTGTGGCGATCCGCCAAAAATTGAAAGAAACAGATATAACAGATCAACCAATTGAGCTTGCCAGAATCATAGAAAAATGCTATGAAGAACTAGGTAGAGATAGTTTGGGTGGGAAACCGGTAAAACCCCAACTACTTGAAAATCCTGAAAAGATATTTATTAAAAATAATCTAAACACTCCTAAAAAGAGCTGGGGTGGAAATAAACAATCCACTCCCAAAGAAAAAGGTTTCCATTCCAGAGGAAGGTCTCCTCGGCGGAGAGAAAAAACCCCGAACCGAGAACACCAGTCTCCCCAAAGGGAGCCCTCTGAAAAAAGATACAACCTTAGAAATAGGGATAGTTAGAAAAAGCCTGATAGATATCAAGATATTGATACACGTCCCTCTCGATCTGTTTCGCAGAAATCGGAAAGAAGAGGACGGTCAGAACAAAGGGAAGAGCACGCCAAGTCCAAAGACAAGGAACCTGCTCAAAGTAAAAAATTACAATTTCCAAAAAAGAAGGTAGCCAGTATTAAAATAATCGAACATGCAGAGGATACTGAGGACACAGCTGAAAAACGGAGAGTGGGCACAGACAATGCTAGACAGCGCAGCAGAAATCAGCATAGCTCACACGATCCTGATGAATCATCTGGAGACATTGGACACAAATGAATACATTCAAGTGGAAACTGCAGATACCAGAGTTAGCAAACCTCATAAAATATACGAAATAACATTGCGTATAGAGAGAGATAAGACTAGGAAAATAAGGGGTCTGTTTTAGGATAACCTCTCAAAAATGATTATGCCTGCCTTCTCAAATCATATTCCAATTCACAGAAAATATATATATGCAAGAAAATTGGCAGTAGCTCAAGCACCTGCATTATATAAGAATCATGTAGGATGGGATGAGAACTCTCCTCCTCACAAAATCCAGTTAAAATGTCAACCTACTGCACAAAGGCAGTACCCGATTAAGCAAGAAGCTAAAAAACAATTCAGGGAGATTTTAGATCAACTTGAATACCAAGGGGTGATTGAAACCTGCACCTCTCAAATGAACAATCCTTTGTTTCCTGTCTCCAAACCAGACGATTTGTATCGTCTAGTCTTTGACTACAGACACCTTAACTCATGTTGCAAAACATTTGCGGTACAAAATTCGCACAGTGCGGCACTAATGAATAACATAGTTCGCAAAAAATACAAAACAACATTAGACATCTCTAATGGGTTCTTTTGTCAAAATATTGCACAGGAAAGCAGATACTTGATCGCTTTCTCAAATGTATGATGATGAGGCATTATCTTATGTCGATGACATCTATCTCACAGACGACGACTTGGATACTCACTTGAAAAGAGTGAACACCATAATACTTGGGTTCGCAGCAGAGGGTTACAAATTCAACTTTAAAAAGTCACGAATTGCTCATCTAACTGTCCTATTTTTAGGATACGAATAATCAAGTGAAGGCAAAAGCCTAGCACACAACTTCTTAGAGAAGTGCGCTATACTCCAAGCACCAAAAACACTGAAGAACTTACAATCGATTCTAGGCTTCCTGAATTTCGGAAGAACTTACATTCTAAATTATGCAGAGAGAGTTAAACCTCTACGAATTAATAAACCTGATTTTAACCAATCCACTGGACTCAAAAACACACAGAAATTTTGAGATCACTGCAAACAGACATGTTAGCTAAAACAAAATTAGAAGCACGTGACAATACACGCAACCTTGTAATCCGAGTCATCCCAGGAAGATGCGGATTCACGTACCTGACCTCTAATGAGGGAGAAACGGTACCAATAGCTTACAAATCACATTTGTACACAAAAGCAGAAAAAACATTCAGTCTCACAGAAAATACTGTAAAGGCAGTTCAAACTGCTGTAGCAAGAGAACGAGCCCAAGCACAAGACAAAAGAATAACTGTTTTCACAGCTCAATCAGCCTTCGAGGTGCTATTCAGCCCAGTAAATCTAAAAACAGTGGCACTAGATCCGAAATGGATACAGTGGGAAAATTCTCTAAGTGCAGAAGACGTGACATACTATTTTGTCCCGAACATGAAAAAACTGAATGATTTAAAATATGAAGAAGAATATCCTCTACCAATCGAAATTCTGCCTCCCCAACAATACTCTTGTATAATCTATACAGACAGATTTGTACAGCATTACAATGTAGATGATAAATCCTACAATGCAGCCTGCGCGATTGTTAAAGGTCGCTGGCTCTGCGGTAAATTCAGACCGAAAATAACAAAAACGGAATCTTTGAGAAACTCTTCGGCTCTGCGAGCTGAAATCAGATCTTTAAAGATGGCGCTTGAAAATGCGGAACGTGAATTCCCGACACTAATAGTGTGCGATTCACATTTCTGCGTCAAATCTTACAATAATGATTTGCAGAACTGGGTTCAAAATGATTACAAAGACGACACAGGTGCCACAATCAAGCATAAAATGCTTTGGAAACAGGTAGTTCTTTTACAGAAAGAACTACAAAAGACTCACGTGATACACACTCTGAGTCATCGAGGTGATGGCGTTCACGTTGCAGGGAATTCATTGGCTGATACAGCCACAGCGGAAGCAATTAAACCGGCTTCCGTAGCCACAAAAAAGAGTTCAGAAAAATACATAGATGGGGAAACCATGCTGGCGGTAAAAACGTCTTCAAAAGGCAACTGTGCAGCACTACCCGTGAACTATCCACTCAATTATATATACTTAATTGACGCAAACTCCGTTCCTTTTGCTCGAATCCCTGGAGTGGGGGATAGGGTAATTCCAAACACGAATCGGAGAGTCTTATTAATAGCAGACGCACACATGGGTGAAGATCCAAGGCACAAACAGATGAAGGAATCTCTGACAGAATTACAATCAGAATACTGGTGGCCAGGGATGAGCCTGCAACATTATAAATTTGCGAAGAGCTGTCCAGACTGCAACAGAGACCGCAGTAACGAGTCAACCGGAGTATTGCCATGGCCATTTCTGTAGTTAGCATAAGGCTATCTATACATAAAATCCAGCGTCCTACTTATTCCTTTTAAGACTAAAATCACTTAAAAATGTGGCCCCAGTGCTCGGCTGACGCCAGAACTGTTATAAAAGAATTGCGAGTCTTTATCGGCACATACGCATTTGCCATGCTTCATTCTGACCAGGGTCCTGCTTTTAGCTCTCGAGCTTATAAGGAGGCCATGACCAGCATGGGCATTGGGTTGCGGTTCTCTTGTCCCTTCCATCCTGAGGGAAACTGGGTTGTGGAAAGAAAAAACCGAGACATAAAGCAATCTATAACGGCAAAGGTATTAGGTTTGGGTGATGAGTGGGTCCAGCATTTAACAAGTGTCCAACGTAGTCTTAATAATCTGCCAAGAAATTCTCTAAAAGGTTTCAGCCTGTACGAACTATTGTTCGGAACTAGAATGTATGTTCAGGACTTAGATAGTCATGCTTCAGTGGTAGAAGATAAGAAAAAATGCTTTGACATCTAAGATCGTTTGGCTGTTTTACAGGACTTAAATGAAACAAGAAAAGCCCTGAGCAACATAAAGTTAAAACCGCAGCCAACAACCACTGAAGACACACCACCTGTCCCAGCAAGACCTGTCTGGATTCCAAAGATTGGGGATCTGGTCAGAGAGAAAGTAGCGGTGAAGAAGGAATTTGGGCCTTCTTACAGAAAAGCAGTACCTGTCTTAGCAATCAACAGAACAAGATCAGTTGTACTACCGCCCCTTGCTGGTAAAAAGGAGAACCGAGTTGTATCCATCGACCTGGTAAAACCACAATCATGTGGCCAATAATAAGTAGTAGGCCCAGTGGACTCCCAATAAATAGCAGAATACCAAAATGTGCTACAATCCAAGAGGTTCAAACTGAGAGACTAATCACATTTGATAAACCTGCAGTGAATAAAAAAGGACTATGCAGAAATGCCATGGAACTTGTGCCTCTTGAAACCCAAATTGAAACAGTTCGTCAAGAAACACCAGTCTACAATGATGTAGCATCAGAATGTGCTAATGAAAGGCAAATTGAAAAAACAATTCCAACAATTGACAGAACTGCATCTGGCTACTTCATCAATTTCGATAACTTTTCTGAAGATCAAACCGAGCCTGAAGTAACGCCAGCAACAAAGACTTTTAAAGACAAAGCAATAGTACCATTGTATCAGGGGTACTCATACTCCTACTCTGCCTAGTTTTAGTTTTAATTTTAGGAAAATGTATTACAGTACAATGGACACAGCAAGTCAGAACATCAACTTAGTTCTGAAGCCACACAAGTCATCTCACATCGAGAAAAGAGAACTATCATCAGTGAATGTCACAGCCATTCCAATACCCGGCGGGGTAGTTTGGGACAAAACAGATAACGAAATATATGGACCGGTCGAACTCTTGAAATATCCTCATCAGTTTAAGGTTTCATTAAGTGACTTTGTAAAACCAAGTACATTCTCTGATGATTGGGATTTTGAAAGCATAAATAATATGATGTCAGATTTAGTATTATCAGCAAAATTTACAGAACGTGATTATTTGCAAGGTTCATCGAATTATGAACAGATGTATTGCTATACCCACTATGCAGACCACTATTTGCATAAATCTTCTCAACCTAGAAATGTTTTTAAATATAATCAATGGGAACATTGTGCAACTCCACCTAAAAGTAGTTGAAAAACATTCTATGAGAAATTCCAATACTTTTCAGGGTTTAACACAAGTGATGCAGAAACATTTTATTATAAACTGTTAGATAAAACAGGGACAAAAACCATGCTGACAAATACTAAATTGATCTATTCGGAAACATTTTATGAAAAAATTATTACATTTGGTTTTGATTTCTGGAAAAACAACATTGAAACGAAAACCATCTGGGGTACAAAAGAATGGCAGGTACGAGGCCTAGAAGCATTATTTTGAGCCTGCATGATACCAGAACAAATAATGTTCTTGAATGACACCATTCAACAAACTACCAGTTTTGGCCTAGCCAAAATCAAAGACTTAAACAAACTGTCTATTCCAAAGCCAATACCTGATAACACAACCACAGATATTGAGATAGACGTATCCAAAATTTGACATCAAAATAGAACACATCCTGATTGGAAAAAGTGGTTAATCTGGCCAACAGTCACAAATAAATGTCAAGATAGATTCCTGAACAAAATACAGGGGTTAAAAATGACCAGACCAGACCAGACCAGACCCTAGATACTCCCAGAGACAACATCCAGGGATAGTAACAACATACAGTGTAGGGAAACTATGCCTTGAATGGCTACACACATCCACACTGGCAGAAATTAAGCAACACTTATCTTTACTTAAAGATGGTGCTGACTTGTGCGATTTCATAATGGGACCTCGCAACCAGCGTCAAAAACGTTTCATAGCGGCCAGTATATACTCTGCTCACAACGAGGCATGGAAAGTGACTCAAATTGAGACAGCAGAGAAAATACGAGAAATTGATCGTATTAATTTGGAAAACTCACTTTCTGTTGTGGACAACGGGTTAATGACTCTGTCCTCCAGAATATATTCACTGGACAGTATTATATCATCTGCTATAGATATAATAGATCAGGACTTGCTAATGTTACAACATGGTCAGTCCCAATTACGTTCTATTGTACAGCTGGGCTGGACGTTGCAAAACCTGCGTTCAGGCTATGTGCCTTGGCGTATAATCAACACAACGTCATTGTTCTCTCTTTAACCTTACTGATAAACAAATCAGTTTGGCACAGAAAGGAGCAGACTATACGATTCTGAGCATTGAAAACTTGGGAGATTACCATGGACAATGTCCGAAAGACCTGTCATTGAATGGATAATACACGGAATTATCACAATTCCGATAACAACTTTCCAATTTAAAAAATGCCAAGAGTATATACCAGCAGGCCAGTATGAAAGGTTGGGTAAAGGGTAGATTAAGTCATCATGTAAATTACCTTATACACACACATGTTATAGTGACAAAAAACAGAATGTATTTCTTAGTGGTAATAATTGTAAACAATCACTAAGCGGTATACTTCTGTGTCAAGGTATTAATTTACATGGGGCCTGTGAGGGGACTTCAAATAACCTTTCATGCCACCAGTACGGCACACCTGCAACACAGATAGAGCCATTCTTTAGACAACTTTCTAACGGGAGTTACGTTCTAATAACGGACCACAGCTGTTGTGGCATGGTGCCAGGGAAAGCATATCTCTTAAGCGTTAGTTCCATGGTCACTTGCTGTATGCAAGCATTGTATCCAAACGGCCCTGGAGACTCAGAGGCGACAATTTGGCCTCAGTTGAATATCTCTTCTATACGAATTGATACTTTAAGCAGAATGAAGTCTGTGCTTTTACAGACAACAGTGCTCATCACGTCATCAAAAGAAACGTATGATCTTTAAGTTGCAAGGACAACGGCAGAGATACATACACTTTTATCAGCTAATTGCCCCGTGCATTTCGCAGAAATGTTAAGCCAAATCCTAAATATGTCAGATGCCAGTGGTATCTCGAATGTATTTAAGACAATTTTTTCGGGACTGTTAACACCCTTCGAAGCAGTCCTGAGCATCTTTCCCAATTTTGTCCATTCGGTTTTTGGTGGCCTACCACTACTTTTGGGACTCGTAGCAGGAATCTTATTTTTGACTCTTCTGCTCCGATATGGCAAGCCAAAACGCAGACATGACTCCGGCAACGATGGAAGAAACGATCCTAGCAATACGCTACTGTGACCGCATTTCTAAAGTCCTTGGATTAGCCCGGCTAAGAGATCTGAATATGACCTGGTTTCTTTCATTCAGACCTATATGGCAGAACTGCATTTTACCTGTGCTACGATGTATGCTATGCGGAGAAGAATGCTTGTTAGACACCTGTCTTACACTACAATCAGCAGTGCCAATGGATGTCGATACTTTGCTAAGTCCAGTAACAGCTCATGCATCGTGTTGTCCCCAGCGGTTACCAATCCTAATGACGGCATTCGTTGAGACTTCTGCACTACGATTAGGTGGTGGCAGTAAAGCAAGAAATGAGAGCAACATCACCCAGGTACGACCTTTTGTGAGCATTGCTGATCCCGAAATCGATGATAGCAATCATTCTCACGACTGCCCGGTTACAGCATTATCATCCTTGGTCGAACTTTCACCTGAAGCTGTAGACTGTTTTTTTGCGCATCTATCTGAAGTCATGTTCTCCCCTGAACCAAAAGAATAACTTTTAAGCCAACCGGCACACAGCGTTCCCCTGAACTCTGAATTCGGCCTTCAGCTTTGAAAAACAAAAGCTACTGAAAACATTTGGAACTATTTTTTCCCCTGAAACGTAATTATTTTTTTCCAAAAATTTCAAAATATTTACTTTTTTTGTTGGCTTGAAGTAGAACTATTCATAAAGAACAGAGCTTCTATTTTTAGCTAATCTAGAGACAATATGTTACTACAGCCTCTAGCACACTCGCAAGCAATTTCATTTATATGTGAAGAAATAGTCTCGACCTTCTTTTCTGTAATTAAGAGACATTTCATGTGTAATTTTCGCAAATCGTTCAACTGAATATATATGCAATTTTTGAATGATTACACTGCTTGAAAACGTATAGTACCTTAACGTTCCGTGTATTTCGCATACACCATTTCGAATGCAAAATGTATTTTGGGGTGGGTTGGAATACAAATGCATCTTTATTGCTTAAGTTTTTAGTAATTGATGGACATAAAACCGTGGAGTGGGTGATGTGTTTTATCTAGGAACCCGATTCAATATTGTGACTTTATGCCCCTATACGGCTATAATCAATAATATCCCTATAATGGCATAATAATCAGATCCATATTTCAGTAAATTGCCCCTGCAGTCCAAGACACGGCAGCAGCTACTTCCTTAGATTTCTGGAGAGCACACCGAGTTCTTTCGACACACCAAACCTCCAGCAACCTGGGAAAGCCCCGCTTGCTTTGTTTTGGTTTGTAATAGAACTCCTGCGAGCACTGTAAGAACGGCCAGTTCTTAGTGACATCTTTATTGACGTCTTATGTCCAAACCTTACGTCAAACCGGGCACCTTTCAGGTATAAATATACCAACGTTACCTTAAGCAAACACACGGTGGTGATTCTGGAGCAGAGCAGCTAATCTACTTTCCGAGAGCCCAGCAGAAGCGAGAAGCCCACGGACGCTGCCCCTCCTCTTTGATGCTCTGAGAAAGACGCTGTCTTTTCTCCTGCCGAGAAAATCCAGCTCCGGCGTTTCCAGCCTACCCTTGCGGGTGACTGGGATATCGGGTTCTGAGAGGGAGATACCAGACCTCCTACATTCTATTCCCAATCTACAGTGCTGACTAAACCCTTAGAGAGAATTCTTGAACAGATCCTTGGCAACAAACCTACTTAACTTAAACTGCTACTTACTTACTCCTTTCCACGTATTAGGCTTAGGTCAGGTACACCGGGGTAGGCGTATTTTAGAAGCACCAGTTGAGCACGTTAGCCTATGTATATATGTATATATGTTTTATACATTTTAAAGTGTCTTATGGCTAAGAAACCATATCAATGCTTTTACAGTATTATTTCATAATACTCCTTTTACTGTATGTACTTTACTTCACAATAAGTATTGCAATTGTGGCAATTCATTTCTCTTGCATGAGAAGGAAGACTGCTCAATAAATAATACCTTTTATTGAAAACGCCCGTCTCTCTATTCTCTGCACCCTGGTGAAATTAAATATGCACAACTGACTGAGTGAAATAGCTGTCTATTGTTTCACACGACTCTAGAGATTGACTCTTATTCTGAGGGAGCAAAGTTGTCATGTTTATGCGGTTGTCGGAAGCTGAATCCCTTCTTGTCTGAGCCAGGGAAGCTGATCACTTCCTATTCAGTCAAGTCAGTGACCTCTGAGCTAGCTGGCGCAAACCTAAATTAAGTCTAACATAGTCAGTAGAGACCTAGAAGACCTCAGTCCTACGTCAAAACTGCTGTTTATGTTATTCCAATGCGCAGGGCCTATAGGGAAAATAGGAACTACGCTACAAAGGGGGGTTGAGAGCACACTGCCTCACATCCAAGCACATCTCGCCCCTATGCATTTTGATAAATGCAGTACACAATTAATGCTTACTTCGATAATAACTTTAATTTTTCTCCAAAGTTGGTGAAGATAGTGCTATACATCTTTAGACACGTTTCTCGATTTTATTCTTCATCAGTAGAGGCAATAGAAATTATTTTATTTGGGGTTACTAGAAATACTGCTATAGTCTTCATATGTCTCTGCCATTCACAGGCACACAGGTGCATCTCCAAAGCTAGTTAGCTTTCTGGCTCAAGGGAGCCTTATAAACATAAGGGGGATTAGGAGCACACTGCCTCACATCCCAGCACAGTTTGCCCTTTTGCATTATTGTAAATGCAGTACACAATTAGTGATTACTTCGATATTAACTGTAGTTTTTACCAAAATTGGTGCCAATAGTGCTATGAGTCAACAAAGCTGGCAAGCTCACCTGGGATGCACCTCTGTGGCTGTGACCTGTGAAGACTTGGGCAGCTTTTCCGCAACTTCAGATGACTTGTCTCTGCTTACTATTGATGAATGGCTAAACCCCGAAACATGTGTCTAGAGATAACAGCACTGCGCAAATTTTGGTGAAAAACTACAGCAACTTTAAAGTAAGCATACAGCATTTACCAGAGTGCAATGGGGTGAACTGTGCTGTGATGAGAGACGGTGTACTCCCTCCACCCTCCATGGTGTTACCTTCTGGTAACGGAATCACTTAGGTATGATGGGCGTAGCTAGGCTTTCCTGTTGTCAGTTTCTATTTCTGGTAAATTCTGGTGGGGCTTTTTTTAATGTTTTCCAGTGATTTCATTACCTTAAAAAACAGTGGTTAACCGTTGTTACATATTTTCGTGCCATTAAAATCAACAGAAACAATGGTTTTCCGGTGTGTATGAAACGTTTTGCTTTTATTAACGCTTACTTTCTGCACTGCTAGTGCATGGTATATAGACAGTGTACGTAAAGTGTATATTAGGTCCAAATATATTTTTATGAATTAAAATTATTGTAGCACACCATACATACTCTTTGGTAATGCGCGCGGGGTCTTTCCTTCCTATGTAAGTTTTTGTTTGTGAAAAGTCCCTCTCAACATTGACACTTGAGACGGGCAATGCCAAAACTGCCAGTACAAAAGTTGCTAACTCTGGCCACTGACCTAGCTCTTCATGCCAATACTGGTGCACCTGAAGATTGTGATTTTCTGGGAGCTTAACCCCTCAGAGTTATAGATATGTTAAAGAAAATGAAGCAGTGCTTTTCAAAGTCTAGCGAAAATTCCCCTTTACGGAAGGGATCTAGACTTTGTTCAAAGTGCTACAGTGAGGCTTCATTGACTTCAAATGCCATGGTTCGTGTAGGAACATCCCTATGCATCATTGCAAGCCATTTCTCATGCATTCTAAAATATAATTTCCTGAATTGCTCCTCAACCTTTCTTGGCTTACTAAGTGGCATGAATTCTACCAAGGAAAATGTTGCAATGCCAAAGTCACTAAAAGTGTTGCTTAGCCTACTCTAAAGGAGATGTTTCACATCTACACCAATTAAGAAGAACACTTCGTAGACAAGGGTGTTTTCAGTTTTTTTTATTGTATCCACTATAGCAGTCATGTTTTATTGTAAATATATAAGAATGCAGTAGAGTACTTTTTTCACATCACTATCAATATGCGACAGCGATCCTCAGATGTCTTTCCTTTGGCATCATCACTAAGCAAACATTCTGTAAACTTTCGCCACATGGATAATATAGCATTCATGGCCTCCAGGACTGAGAACCACTGGCTAAATGACAAAGTTGGGATGACTTTCTTTGATGCCACACCAAGCACAAAATAAGAAATAATTGTCTTTAGTTCCCATGCATAACAAAACAGTGCACAAAAAGGCACTAAGAAGTCAATAGCATGCATCGTTAACTCTGAAGATTGTAAACATGCTTTCATCATACCATCTAGCAAGTGGTAAGGATCTCTTACAGGGAAGCACTTGAGCTCAAGTATTTTTCATACACATAGCTGAATCACTGCAAAAACAATCATTATGACTCCAATTTTTGTTGAACTTGGTAAGAGCTTTTTGCTGCAGCATTCCTAGTGACACTGCGTTCCATGTTTTCCAAAAGACTGGTGTCATGTTTTCACCTCTAACCTAGATGCTTGGTGACAGGACTCTTTTCACATATACCTGTCACTACACTTTGCGTTGACGGTTTAAAGCCTTGGGTGTTTGGCAGTTCACCTACTATCAATGCTGACTTGCTGGAAAAGGGGGCTGAAGTATCAAAGGGTTTCACCCATTCTCTGTCTGTGGGTAAATGTGATGGTACATATTGGAAATGATTCTTATGAAACTAGCCATTTTACCCATCCGTGAAAGATTCAAACGTAGCCAAGTTATCAAATATGATTTTGATATTTCCTGATTCTCTACAGTTTATAAAATATTTAAATAAGACCAAAAACATGCTTCTAAACTGTGCATCTTTAGACCAAAGACCACAAAACTGAAAAAAGTTAAAGGAAGAAGAAACAATATTTTAGTGACATCCATAAGCAACAAAACTCAAGCAGAATAATGTTAGCCCAGTCTATCTTGCTGCTATCTTGTATAACAAAGTTACATTGTATTGGTCCCTACAGGACGAAATAAAAACGACTCGTTCACGCTCCTTTTCCTTTCTTTGAATGGCATTTGGTTTGTGGTTGTAAAGTTGGTTTTTCAGTGTTATATTTACACTGGTAAGTGCTGTTTCTCTTTTGGTGGGGTTTTACCAGTTATTTTAGGTTTAAATCTAAAACCGGATTGCCAAGGCGTAGCTCATACAGGAAAGATGGAATGACCTAATCAGGTTAAGAAGGGAGTCACAACAAGTTGAATCAAGTTGGGCTCATTGAGGAGCCTTGAGGAAATTTGGAAAATACTTAAGTAGCCAATGGTTTAATCAGTGGCTCAACAACCGTCTGGGTGCGGTCCTTAAATAAAAAAGAATCTAACCAAAAATCCTTCCTCTGACTTCAAACCTCTGTAGCCTCTCCACTAGTGTATCATGACTCACTCTATCAAAAACCACATAGAGGGCCAGGAAGATCGGACCAGCAATGCTTCCCTGATCAAGGATTTTATGTTGCTCCTCTTGTAGCTATTAGCACAGCTTAAGTGTCATGTTGAGCCTGACAAACTGCTTGGATTGGGTTGGGTGGGGAGTTTTCCACAGTACATTTGGACAGCAGGAAATTGCTTATTTTTGTAGCCAGTTTTGGAACAAAGAAATGGGACGATAACTATTTAAAACAGAGTCATCAAGAGGGGCCTTCTTCAGGAGATGGGACAGTACAAGGCTTCTTCCAATCCTGGGGAGGGAGGCCTATGTCAAAGTACGGGTTTGCCAAGTTGCAAAGGACTTGTCACCAAATCCCATGTCATATGTGGAATCCGAGCAGGACAAAGATCCTCAGATGAGTCTGATTTCATAGTTTTCATATTGTTGAGGGTGTGTGCAATAGTAATCGAATGGAATACCGACAGACACTGAGTAGTGTTAGAGCATTGAGGCAAGAAATGAATGATGCTGAAGCTTCACAGAAAGGGATTGTATTAGTATGAGAAGAAAAGCTTTGGTAGATGGATACAGTTTTATTTCTAAAAAGGCGAAAGTAGGGCTGATCACCTTGTGAGTATTGAGCAGATTGAAAACTCCTCCATCAGGCTGAAACATTTCTGGGGCTGAAACATTTCTCGGGAGTGATCAGTAGCCAAGTGACATAGTGATGATAACAAGCCAGCCTAATTTCCTTTTTATCATCTCCGGGCACAGCTGCATACTGAGCTGTAATGTGTTGCTGGTACCCCTTGTGCTAAAGCCTTCCAAGTCTCTTTCAGTCCAGAAATTGTAAGTGCAGTGCTAAAGTCAGAAAAATATAACTCTAGAGTAACAACTGCTGCTTTCTCTGCACTGCTTAACAAGGAAGACATTCAATCTCTTGAACTAAATCTTATCTGGCAGAGGCTGTTGTCCGATTCTAGTCATTCCTTAAAAAAATAGATGTAATTATTTCTGGATTTGCTGAAAGGTCTCCATAACGACTAAAACCTTTATGATGCATACACTTTCTGAGAATCAATGTGACGAGAGAGCAAGATGGTCAGTTTTGACTGGAAACATGTGATGTGTCCACGTTGCGTTTTGGCCAGTTTCCTGTCATGGGCACTAGGGCTATCCACACAAGTGAGGTACCATTTTTATTGGGAGACTTAGGGGAACACAGAATTGTAGATCAACTGTTATTACCTACTGACTTTCTATGTATTTCTGCCTTCCAAATAAAAGACTGTGTCAAAAAGAAGTCACTTTGAAAAATGTCCTATAATTCACATGCTAGTATGGGTTCACCTAATTTCGGAGATGTGCAAATAACTACTGCTTGTAAACTCTCTATTTTGTTCCCATTTCTGAAATATATAGGTGTCCTTGATATCTTTTGTCACTCTTTATATTTTTCAAATGAATTGCTGTATACCTGGTACACAATGAAAAACCATTGCAAAACTCAGCTCAGTGATTGGCTCTGGATTCCTCAGGTTCTTGGATAACCTACAAGTCCTATATATATCCCCGCAACCAGAAGGGTCCAGCGGATGTAATGGTATATTGCTTTCAAAAATCTGTCATACTTACAAGACGTTACAGGTGAAAACGTTGGCATAAATGGCTGTTTTTTTTTAAAAACCTTTTCAATATTTCTTACTTTCAACTTTTAGTTTCTATAAAACAAACCTTGAAGGAGTTACACAAATGACCCCTTGCTGGATTCAGAATTTTTTCTACTTTTCAAATATGTATAGCTTTCCAGGATCCATTATTGCTTTCACACCCATTTCTACCACTAACTGGAAGGAGGTTAAAAACACAAAAAGTAGGAACAATAGGCTATGCCCAGTAAAATGCCAAACCTGTGTAGAAAATGTTGGTTTTCTGACAAAGGTCTACCTGTCTCAGGCAGCAGGTAAGATGGTGATTTCAGCACCACAAACCCTTCGTTGATACCAGAAAAAAACAGATGCTTTCTTCTGCAGCACTTTCTCACCATTTTTTTAATGGGTGTATTTTGGTTAATTTCTGGGACCCCTCCAGGGAAATCCACAAAACCTGGGTACCTTTAAAATCCCCATGATATTGGAAGAACATGAAGAAAATGTGTTGTGAATACCTTATGTGGACAAAAAGTTACAGGGGCCGGAGCGCAAACTACCCCAAATAGCCCAAAAAGGCTTAGCATGGTTGGGGGCCTAGCAGCGAAAGGGTTATTAGAACATCATCATGGAAAGTAAACAAAATCTGAACATTATAATTGTAATCACTGCCCATTTTTAGCTGAACTTTGCAGATAGCAGCTTAAAAACATACATCAATTAGACATAATGTGTTTTAGTAAAGCAAAACCTGTTTTCCTAAGATCCTACAATCTGAACAAGTAGTACTCTATTTTTTAACGACTGATAACCAAAAAGTATTGTCAGTACTTCACGTACTGTTCACAACTGAAAACGTATTAAGAAACAAGCACATTCCAGGATTACTAATCCCGAATAAATATGTAATATAAATAAAACATAACGGGTAACTTGTAATATGGTACATATATATTGCCACCTCCAGAATTTGACAAACTATGGAAACCACTCTGACATAGGCCTTTTGCTTTCCAATGTCACCAGAGCCTAGAACACTTTAAATGCAATACATGACCATATTGCAGATACCACTGATGTATACTCTATGTATTGTACATGCTCAACCGATATTTAAGTATTGTCGAAAAAAATGCAGGAATTGAAGATTTGGGGCGGGGGCTGTTTAATAATTGATTGTGCATGAAGGGTAAAAGCAAATAAACAGGTTGTGACCAGGCCGTTCCTTGGGGTTTGCTTTGGTGTAGGCAATAAAGTTCATTCCGCCTTGCCTCAGTAGGAGCTCACGGTGGCACAAGTTGTAAGGTTCTTGACACCCTACGCAATGTTACACTAGCCACTTCTTGTACTGCAAGTGATGCTGGTAACCTGCATTGTGAGATGATGAATATTCAACGCATCACAGCACGGGCATTAGTATTTCATGATTATAGTCCAAGAAATTAATCGCCAGTTACTAATGAAGACCCGCACGAGACAAATAAAGTACTGTAGTTGCTTGAAACGCTGTAAAGATAATTGAAAGCAGTGAAATGTGGCAAGAAAGTCTGTTGAGATGACAGCTGCAGTGTGCGAGAATAACGGTTTAAGGATATGCTTATGACTATAGCATAAAGCAGCGTTTTTTTGATATTTAGTCTTCGAATAAATATATCTTAGTTTCTCGTTGCTCACGTTTGCCTGCTATCTTGTAGTGGTGTATGTTACACTGCTAGGTGAATCCGTAAACATCTAATGGCATTTATATTGTAAATTCAAAAATAATAAAGGCTCAGTAACATGTTTTTGTAATGCAGATTAAATTGCAGAATGTCATGGGGTGGGGGGTTCGACTACCTTGCTAATAATGAGAGCCATGACATACTAGCGCTCTGTAAATATATTTCTTGTTCTCTAGTCCACTAGAGGGAGAAATAGACTACGTTCTTTTCCTCTATGGGGTGGCGGTAGTTCTTGCAGTATTACGAGTCGTATTAACATCAAACTTGTGACACGATAATATTCAAACTCTAGCAACAGCGCATGCGAGACAAAAGCAGTACGTGTATGTGAGGAGTATTATTCACTTTTCTTTGACTCTAGCCCTACACTTGGTGCCTCCCTTGCCTCAAGCTCAGTTAATGAAGCAGTGTTTTTTATGCCGTTTAATTAAGTTGCCACTTGACTGGTAGTGCTCCCCCCACATAACCTTTTTCCTCGAGAGGTATGCATGCCAAACTTGTGTCCTTTTTCCACCAACAGCCTGGGAGTTCTAAAGGTGTACCCAAAGGTTGCACATTCCCCTGAAGGGAACCTAGAAAATAGTCAAAATTAAACTACTTTATTTTTTGAGTTGGTCATATAAAGTGCTCAGCAAGAAAACTACATTTTTTTTCTAAATATGACATCAACGACGTTTTGCTCTGCTAGGATCTGCAGATGACCAACTTTCAGAAATATGCAGGTTTCTGGCAAAAACTCTTTTCACTACCATTTTTTCATTTTTCTAAGAGGTAGTCTGTTTTTCTTCATTTTGGTGGCTTCGTCCTACTTCCAGTTTGCAATTCTAAATTCAGTAAACAGTAATTTGTGTAGATCCTTCAAGGTTTTCCGAAAGAAACAAATTGTTTGAATAAAAAGATGCAAATGTGTAAAATAAAATACCCAATGATGATATTTTTAGCTATAAATATTGGTCACAATGGCCGATTAAAAAAAGCAATATATGGTTACTTTGGATATATAGGCTTTATAAGTTTTACAAAAGCACACTATGCACATAGCCAACAACTTAAACTGATTTTTCATCATTTGTTGACCATGCAGCAATTCAGTAAAATCTAATAAATGAACAAATCAGTATGAAAGACACCTTTGTATTTCTGAAATGTACACAAGATACTGAGACTATAAACAGTGGTTATTTGTACACCTTTGAATTGGGGTTTGACGATACGGTCGTAATTCCGGAGGTATCTTGCAAATTGTTGTCTTTCTTGGGTCACATCCGTAAACCAAAAAATGCTGAGAAATCTAATTAGTAATGACAAATGATCTAAAATTTGGTGTTCTAACATGTCTCCCAGAAAAAAACATACCCACTTGTGTGAGGGGCCCAGCGCCTGCTGTACAAAACACCTTCAAACATGACCTGGAGACATCACATTTCATGTGGCAAAGTAAACCATTGGTTTTTTTTTTAGATTGTGGGTAGCTGCAGACTTTGTGTCCATCTTTGCCGCAACCCACGGAAACCACCCAAAATGTGACATTTCTGAAAACTAGACTCCCAGGGGTGTCTTGGGTGGTGTGACTCATGTAGATGGCAACAATTGTTTTTAACTAGAATGTTGCATGCTTCAAACTCTGGCTAAAAACACCGGTTTTTCTAATATATCTGTTAGAGAAAGTTTTGGACACTGTGGAGACCAACAAAATTCCTGCCACCTAGCATTTCCACACTTATCCAGATAAAATAGTGCCACACTTGTGTGACTGGGCCTAGAACCCACAACACAAAACGCTTCAAAACATGATGTGGAGTCATGAAAAAAACTGAGACACAAATTACGTGGTTTGGGTAGCTGGGGACTTTGTTCCATGGCTTGCCCACCAACCGGGGAAAGATACCAAAACCCAGACACCTCTGATGACTAGTCACCCAGGGGAGTTCGGGATTTTTTTTGTGCAGTAGGCCTTTCAAAATTCAAACTTTGGCTTGAAACACTCATTTACCTCACATGTTTGAGGCAAAGATTTAGAAACTACAAGGATCCACAAAGTTCCTTACACCCAATGTTTCATATGAAAAGGTACCATGCTTGTCTGGTTGGGCCTAGCGGTCGTGACACCAAAAACCCCAAATGATATTTGGAGACACTACATCTGCTAGTTTGCAGTTTACTTACTTTAGAGTAATCCCCAGGCATCAAACTGGATCTGAAAAGTTGTTTTGAGCTGAGTCATCGCGCACCAGCAGGTGGTGTCGTTTAGCTCCATGTGGCGTCTCCTGCACCGGAAGTGACTTGCACAGTGCCTATATAGGAACCCCCCCAGCACACTGACCTCCATTACTTTTTTTCCACGCCATCAGCATTAATCTGAATCGAGCTGCCCTCCGTCACTTTTTGACTGACTTTTTCGGTCTTTTTGTCAACTAAAGCAACCAGTGTGTCTTTAAAAAAAAAGAAATATATCTTTTTGGGGTATGTCTCCCAAAAAACCTATTGCTTTTAAACCGTATTGTGTCTGTCACAGGTAAATGTCTGTGACAGACTCCCACTTGGTGGGCCTGTCTTACCTGGTAGAGGCACTATTGAACCACAGACTTCTTACTGAGTCTTCTATCCTCTCTGCGAACAGTAAATTTAATCTCTTAAGAGATAATTCAGGACCTCACTTCGCTACCTCTGTCACATTACGGAAAATAGTCACGGAACGGTGGTCAACATGTGGGAATGGCGTCTATATAAGCACTGTACATGTCACTTACAGCGCGGATGCCGACGCCGTGCAGAGCCAAATAAATCCACCTATCAGCACACAAGGGGACCGCTCTAAAAAACTTTCCAGATCCAGTTTAATGTGTGGGGAATATTCTAAGTTGCGAAATCTGCAGCTAGACATTCTCTATCAGATAAGGCATTACCGAAGATAAGTAAATTATTTATTTCACCAATCAAAACTGACCTTTTTTTTTTGCATTGTGGGAAGCAGAATTAGAGCCCTGGTTCAGTTGCCACACAGGGAAAACTACAAAACCAAGACATTTCTGAAAACCTGACTCCCTCGGGAGTCCATCTTCGTGTGCTTTCAACTAGATCCCATAATTTTGTCTTACCCACAATGCCCTTCAAACTCATACCTTGTCAAAAAATATGCTTTTCCTCACATTTTTGCGTATGAAAGTATTTGGTGGGGTGTAGCACCCACGACAGGAAGCCCCAAAAGGCAGCACACTGATCACATTTTTCCACTCAAAGAACACTGTTTCTTTACAGTTTGGGTATCCCTGGATTTTGGGTCTGGGCTCAGCCTCCACCCAGAGAAACTTATCAAACCCAGGCAATTTTCGAAAACTCGTCAATTAGGGGAGTTCATGGTAGTCTGAACTTGTGTAGATCCCCATATGTCTTCCTACCTACAATTAATTTCAAACCTCAAACTTTGGAAAAAACGGTTCATTTTCCTGACATTTCTGTTGGAAAAAAATCCTAAATCTGTGGGGGTATCTACAAATTACCTACCCTCTTGCGTTCTCACAGTTTTTCTTATAACACAGCACCATACTAGTGTGGCAGCACCTGCACTCTTCAACGTGAGCCGATCGCACCTGAGACATTGCAAAGAACATAAATTGACTTGCAGTGGTCCCAGGTTTGATCTTCTCCTTCACTTGACTGCTGACACTCTATCTAGTTTCTCCTCTAGCTAACTTTAGTTTACCATAAGAAAATTCAGTTCTAGCCATGTAGAAATAAATCTACTGAACTATGCAACAGTCATTAAAATATAAATTTGGTGATATTTTGTCCCCTTGTATCTTCGTAGCAATTGCATGTTTTTCTGATGCTGGCAATGCTTCACATTAAACCATGCATTACTACTCTATGCTTGGCCCAGTTGTTACGCTATTATATACAAATTGTGTATTGCTGCAATTTATATTGACAGTGCTAGGAAGCCCCATGGAGCCTTGTTTGTGCTGCATCAAAATGTGTAAATACATTACATTTGGTATTCCACACCTGGCTTGAAGGAGCCGATGTAGTAAGGGAAGATTTCTCTGGATTGCTGGTTTTTCTTTATTTTAATAATCTTTATTTGCATTCTAAACTTAAGATAATGCAAAACAGACCAGGTACGAGTATTACATATCGGCCCCCATGATCCCTTTTCTTCACTGTCCTATTTCTTGACTATGTCCTTGGGTTTAGCATGTTTTGATACCAAGCATTTTAGTGGAAGAAAGGGGTTAGATGTTAGGACGCCCCATTGGTGAAGATCTGATGTTCGGCTTGTTTAGTCATTACTCCTGTATTAAACTGTTAATATAAATTAAACCATGAGACTGTAGTAACTAAAAGATTTTTGGCATTGGCAATATCTGATAAATAACTTAATAACCACATCTCAGCAGTTGAAACGCAAAGCAAAAAATAGTTGTCATATACAAAATAAGCAATTCATAGATCCAGATTGAGTAGGCTTTGTGAAAATAGTTGGTTATCTGGACTACTGTATGTTGCTTTTATTCATGATCCAGTTTCTTCAAGTTTGGGCTCTTTAAAAAAAAAATTAAACGTTTTATTAAAAGCCCATAGCGCAACCTACACAAGGGCGAAGCACATGGTGACTGAAACATTGCGATGTATATAATTGGAAAGAAAAAACTCTTCTCCCATTGGCTTTTCTGGAATTGTGATTCCTTTGTACCTAGAAATTTGATTGGCTGCTGCTAAAGAAAAATGTCTCTAACTGCAGCCATTACAGGATCTGGGACACAGTCCCACTTTAGAAAAAAGGACCTATAAGGGGGGCAGGGTAGGCACATCCTGACACTGACAGGGGAGGCAGGGGGTGCATCAAACATCTCTCCCTCATGCAGATTAAGTTGACAAAAAATGTCCAAAGCTTAGTGGGATTTGAAAATCTGGTTTCTGATGTGCAAATTCCCAATCTTTGAGCGATTTGTGAGTTGCAAGTAAAAGTCCAAACAAGTTTCAGTGCTTGCCTCAGATTCGTAAATCCTTCTCTGGATTTGCAAAATTCCTACATCCGCTCCCACAAAAAAAGCCAAATGTCAGGCTCTATGACCCAAGTTCTAAGCACAGCAGTGGTTAGCCATCCATGGTGAGTTTGGAACAGAAAATGCACTATGGGCAGGCCCTGTGCCCAGCTCCCGCTGCATGTGGAAGAACACTGTTAACAGCTAGGATTGACAATCTGTGGTGGGCTGAATGTTGCACCCAACCACTGTTGCATCTTGCCAAAGGCCTTGTGCGATAAGGGTTGCCTCCTGCAGCTGGTTGGGTACAGGCCCAAGCCAAACGGCAACATTGCACTTGCGTGGTTTAATTGGGGTGTGAATGTTCTCATAGTTTGGCGAATTTCAGTGTTTTTGAGCTTTGAACCAGAACAATCACTCTGCTATTAAGTGAATTTTTCAGTGAAAATATATATGTATGACAGAGAGAAGGTATATAGAGGTAAAGTTAAGTATGGTAAATCTATATTTACCTACATATACTTACTAAACAATATTTTTGTAGTCTACTTTTTTCCTTTGGCATTTTTGTAGCACAATATTTGGAACTCTTTATATTTATATCAGATAATCGCAAATGCATGGAAGTAGATGGAGTAGTGAAGCAATACTCCTCAACAAATCCCAGTAACAAACTCTGAATCATTTAATTTAATTTAGACTTGTGTTGTTATGGAACAGCTTTGTGATTGGATTTATGAATCAACTAGAGTAAAATTATAATACAATTGTCCTTCTGGTCTTTAGTTATCATGATGAACAAAATTAGAATCCTTTACATACAGTAACTTGTCTTCCTGAACATCTAATATTGCTCCTGTCGTTCTGGCCCACCCCTCAGCACCCCTGGCCCAGAAGAACTCTCACTTTATTGTAATACTATTCTAAGAAATGTGGAAAGATTGGATGAAATTATATGAACAACCATATACAGCATGTACAACACTACAAGCCACTTTAAGTAACCCCAGAGTGCTCTGTATCTGATAGCAATGGAACACAACTGTGCTGGATGTTAAATTTGACAAAGGCATCAAATGTACCAGAGTATATGGTTCGAGATATAAGTCTTGAGAGAGTCAGTGGAGTAGCTGTTTCAAACTGCCATTTCGACCTGGCAAAATAAATCTTTTGCCAGACCAAAACCTCCTTGTGATACATATAAGTCAACCCTAGGATAAGCCCTTAAGGCTTATAGGGAAGGAAGGGTGCATTGTTCATAAGGGCGGGGGCATAGCAATTATTCACAAGAGTAACATCTCCATCGTGGAAATTACCTCTTGCGAGTACAGCTCCTTTGAATGCCTCTTAGTCAACATCAAGACAGAAGCCAAAAGACCATTACTCTGTCACCTCCTATACCACCCACCAGGCAACTCCAAGGAATTCTGGGAACACCTTTCCGACCTGATTGCCCGCTGAGCACTAAGCAACTCTAACAACTTAATTCTTGGCGACCTCAATCTCAGATGAAATGAAACTCAAAACCCGCTCATTCAATCCTTAAATAGCCTCCTGCTGGTAAACAATCTGACCCAACACTGCTTAGAAGAAACACACCATAGAGGAGCAACCCTGGACGCAATAATTTCAGAAAACAACACAATCTCCTTTGACCACATCATTCCCGTCGACTGGTCAGACCACCACATCATTCTCTTTCACATCAACCAAATGGTCCAAACTGAACCCCCTACCCAGGTCCCCCCCAAATGGGTCAGAAACACAGCTCAGATCCCTCGGTCTGACCTAGAAGAACGAATTAGGTCGCTCCTTCCCAGTGCGACAGATCACCTCTCAACTACTGATCTCACCTCCCTCTACAACGTCAATTTGATGCTCACCCTGGACCACCTTGCCCCCCTGAAACAAAAAAAAACAAGACCATCTCTTCCAGATCATGGTTCTCCACTGACATTAATGAAGAAAGAAGGCAGCTCAGATCCTCAGAAAGAACCTGGAGGAACAATCCCTCCTCCCTCCATCGCGACCAACTTAATGAAGCACGCAGGAATTACAAAAAGCACATTAAGAACAAAAAGTTAGCTTTCTTCTGTTCCGTGCTAAACACCACAAAAAACCGTCCCAAAGAACTCTACAATATCATCAGGAAGCAAACATCCAAGCCTCCGACTTCCTCAATACTTGCATCCAAAGAACAATGCGACAACTTCGCCGTCTTCTTCAATGACAAAATCAACAGATGAAATAATGAAATCATTTTGTTTGATTCAGTTCTCTTATGAGAACTTTTTTTAAAAAAATCATAGAAATTACAGTTATACTGATAAAATGATCACTGTAATATAATTTTAAATATCGTTTAAAAAAGTTATACATATTAATGCACACAAATTCATTAGGTGGAGCTTGGCAGAGGGAGATCAAATTCTGGACAGAATTTATATTACATTTTGTTTTGATTGGGGTAATATATCTGTTCCTGGCTGCTACAACAGACTCATTTGGACAAACAAACAAGACATGCTCTAGGTCTTGCACCCCACCTTTACATAAGTCACATAGATTAGTCCCTCCTTCTTTAGACGACCATTTAAATGTGTGCAATTTCAGGGGTAATATCCCAAGCCGTATTTGTATGATGCTTCGTCTAACTCCGTGATTTAAATAAAAAAGAATATACGGTTGCATTTTTTTTAAAAACTAATGTGTCCGCGGACTGTTTATACGTTGAGAGTCCGGAGCAGTGTTGATTGTCTAGGTCCATGCTTAGCCTTGAGGTTAGGTGCTTTAAGCAAAGTTTCAGTTGGGCTGGTGGCCAAAATTTTAACATATCTACGTTAACTGTTGTTAGTTTAAAAGCAGTGCTTAGGTTTTTACTGAATACATACTTCGGGGAGTCTTGCTCAAATATCTCTGTTTTTAACAGTGCTCTTATGGTTCCTTGATCAGCATGAACCAGGTTATAAGCCCATCTGATTATGTTTGTAATCCCTCTGGCATAGGAGCTGACCAACGATAGTTCTAGCCTAAGTGCTTGCACTGGAATGGCTTGCGACATCCTGGTTAGTTTCCGGAGGATTTTCCTTTCTTTGATTTCAGTTTGGTTCCGTTCTTTAATTGGAATATGTTTTATTGCGTATGATAGTATGGCTGGAATTTTTGAACTATAAACCTGTAACAAAGAGTAGAAGTGTCTTTGACCGGTGGATGAATACAGTCTTTGAAGGGCCCTTAGATGAACATCTGCCTTTCGACCCATTTTTTGCAGATGAGGCTGATTGTGCGAAGACTGAGTGAAAGTTCTCCCAAGATATATGTATTCTTTTACTATTTCCAAAGGTTTTCACCCTAATAACCAATTATATTTAGAATAGCTCTTCATTCTTGTGAATGTTTGAATTTTTGTTTTGGTAACATTTGGAATTAAATAATTTTCTTCAGTGTATTTGGTGAGTGCCAGCAGATTACTTTGTAGGCCGAATGGAGTTGGGTCTAAGATTACTACATCGTCAGCGTACATCAAACAATGGATTTTAGAAAGTCGCATTCTTCGGTGGAAGGTTATTGACCTGGTTAAGGTTTTCCGGTAGGTAACTCAAATACAAAGACAACAATAAGGGGGCTAAAAGGCACCCTTAACGCAGATAGTTTGGGGTAGATATTGGTCTGGTGAGACCCTTCTCCCTCCCCATTTGGACTTGGCACCATGTCCCGGAGTAGAGTGCAGTTATTAGATGGAGAAGATTTTGTAGAATTCCCATTTTCTGGAGTTTTTTCCACAGCTTGTCTCGATCAACCCTGTCGAAGGCAGTCGTAAAGTCTACGAATACTGCATAGACTGCCTGCGATTTGTTGATCACATATTTTTCTAATATTGTTTGAAGTACTGCAATATTATCTGTGACCGAATCTTTGGCTCTGAATCCAGTTTGGTTTAGTGGGATGGAGCCGGTTGAAAATGCCCATTCTTTTAGATGATCTAGGACGGGGGCTGCAAAGATCTTCCCGGTTGCGTCCAGGAGAGCAATCTGACGGTAATTACAGGGTAGCAGCCTGGAGCCTTTCTTATGAATAGGAATTACAATACTTCCCTTCCAAAACGTTGGAATTTCCCCTGTTCTAATTATGTGGCTAAACAAGCATACTAGAAGCTTTCTCCACTCCGTTGGATTGTTTTTTAGGACCGTTATAGGGATTTGGTCTGGACCCATTGCTACCGAAGGTCTTGCCTTTTTATATAATATTCTGTTTGAGATGGTGATGGGGCCTCGATTTGTATGCTTCTTCCAGTCCTCTATTGGTTTGGATTACTGAGTCGTAATTAAAGGTTTGATTTATTTTATATAGATTGGTTATGTACGTTTCCCATTCTGATGGTGGTACAGGGTTTGCTCTTAGCATTTTTTTTGGCCCCGTTTCTTGCGCTATTATTATCCAATAAGTGCGTTTGTCCTTTCTTTTCGCAGCAATCTGTAATTCCACCCATTTTTTGTCTTGTAACTTTTGTTTTTGTCTTCTGCGACAGTTTTTTTAGCTTGTTAATTTCCAGTTTTCTAGTTTCAGAGAAAATCGACAAAGTCGACCTCTCACTTGGCGTGAATCTCCTCCCGCCACCGAGAGCAAGGCGTATGAAACTAAGGATGTTGCCGCCGTGAACCCTCCAAAACAATGGTCCTCCTTCATCCCTATTCAGGAAGCGGAAATAGTCAATCTAATCTCCACGGCTAACCCGTCATCCCATGTTTAAGACCAACTGGCCCCACGTATGGTCAAGAACCTGAAGCACACCCTAGCCCCGATTTGGCGCAAGATCATTACCAGCTCTCTGAGCGCTGGAATTGTACCAGACTGTCTCAAAGTTGGCCAAGTCACGCCACAACTGGAAAAAACGGGACTGGACACAGAAGATATGAACAACTTAAGACCTGTATCGAACTTACACCTTCTGTCCAAAATCCTGGAAAGATGTGTACTCCCTCAGCTGACTCATCACATGGATAACATCAATCTCCTAGATCCCCATCAATCTGGCTTCAGAAAAGGCTGCAGCATTGAAACGGCAATCATCAATGTCCTAGACGATCTCCACAAGTCACTGGATTCGGATCAATGCTGCCTTCTCATCCTCCTAGACTTATTTGCCGCGTTCGATACAGTCGATCACTCTCTGCTCCTTAAGGTCCTCCAAGAAAGAGCCGGTCTTGAAGAGACAGCCCTCCACTGGTTCTCCTCTTTTCTTCACAACCGCTCACAAAGAATAAAAATCAAAAACTTTGAGTCCGACCTCCAACCAGTTAATAGAGGTGTCCCCCAAGGGTCAGTGCTCTCCCCCCAGCTTTTCAATATCTACATAGAACCACTCACCACACTGCTCAGGAACTCCAACATACATTTCCACCAATATGCTGACGATACGCAACTTTATCTGGAAACCACCTCCATTGACAACATCCGAAGATTAAATACCAAGCGCAGGGAGGTGCAACACTGGCTCACAATCAACCACCTGAAACTCAACCAAGAGAAAACTGAAGGACAACTCATCTCCAACAGAGAGGAAAACTCCCAAATTGAAGAATGGCTGAAAGCCATCAATGTCCTCAATGGTACCCTCACCCCTGCGGACTCGGTAAAATCTCTAGGTTTTACCCTAACCCAAAACTGAACTTGAAAAAACACATTTCGAGATCCGCCATAAGTGCCTTTCTCAACCTGAAACTATTATATAAAATAAAACCCTTCCTTCCTCCTAAAGATCTCCAACAAGCCACGCAAGCACTGGTGCTCTCCAGAATAGACTATGGGATTGCAGCTTTGACCGGAACAGCAAAATCTCACCTAGCACCCCTAAAAACAACCTTCAATACTGCAGCAAGAATGGTCACAAGAAATTCGACCACATCTCTCCTGCACTCTGGGAACTTAAATGGCTTCCAATGGATCTTCGAGCCAGCTTTAGAACAGCTTGCCTCACGCATAAAGCCCTACACACAGGCAAACCGGAATACTTAGCCGCTAAACTCAAAAGAACCGGCCAGTCCAGGAACCTCAGGAGTTCCAACACTCTATTGCTCATCCCCCTGAAAACTCGCAAGCAAAATACCGCAGCCAGATCTTTCGCTGGTAACACCCCTAAAATCTGGAACTCCACACCCCCCCCCACCCACATCAGAACGATCCCCTCATTCCCTAAATTCAAGAACCTGCTCAAAGTCCTCTTCCTTGACCCCTCTCGAGCAAAACGATAAATTACAAGGTTGCTCCTGTCACGGCTCTCCATCTTTCCATATTCTCTTGACGGTGAACTTTGAATTGGACCCAGAAAACATCTCGGTCTCTCCGACTTGGCTAAGTATAGAATCGGTTTAGACGCTCGTCTAGAAGGATCGTCACCCTACCCACTCCAGGCTTGCCCGCGCTCCTATCTGAACTATACGCTGCTCGAACCTTCATGGACTATCATAATATCTGTTCCGCATAACTGCATCTGACTGTACCTGTTGTTAAGCGCTCTGCTACCCTCGGGTACAGCTAGCGCTATATAAAACTCCTAAAATAAAATAAATACATTTAAAACGTAGGACCTGTGGGTCATGTCTGTGTAGTGAAATGCTCCTAAAGTCTTTCATTATTGCAAGGCCTATCTCATCCCATAGGATAACATTGGGTTACCTTATTACCCTTAATATGTGATAAGTTGATACATATAAGTCACCCCTAAGGTAAGGCCTAATGATGTTCTTAGGGAGGGAGAATGACCTTCTGCGTTCTTCCTGTGAGGTAGAATGCAATCCACTCGAGGGCTGATCCTTGGATTCCTATCTGGTGGAGTACTTTGATCATTGTGTGGTGGGAAACGGGGCGAAAGCTGATGAGAGGTCCAGGAGGATGAGGACTGCTGTTTCTCCATAGTCTAGCAGCATTCTGATGTTGTCTGTGACTAGGGCCGTCTCGGTGTTGTGGTGGGCTCTGAAGCTGGATTGGGAGGGGTCCAGAAGGTTGTGGTTCTCTAGATGTCTATGAGCTAGATGTTGATGGCTTTCTCAATAACCTTGGCTTTGAAATGTAGCAGGGAGATAAGTTGGTAGTTCTTAGGTTCTCCTGGGTCAGCGGATGGCTTCCTCAGCAGTGGCCTCATGTAGGCATTTTTCTATTTCTGGGGAAAGTGAGCAGTGGGGATTGAGAACCTTGGTGAGGTCTATGCTGAGGGTTTGGTTGATGTCGTTGAATGTATGGTGTGGACAGAGGTCTACTGTGGCATAACAAAGCATTTGTCTGGGAGAGGTTAGATGGATGGGAGAATCCCAAGAACGTTCAATTGGAACTGGAAATTATCCTTGCGATCTACATTTAGGCACCACCAAAATGATTTCCACTTTCTGTTCCTGGGTTGGTTCCACCGTCTGGGCAATCATGCCAAATTGTGGTAAGACATAGTTCATCCCTATTGCTCAACAAAAGGAGAAAAGCATCCAGTGCCTGCACCCCTGTGGCCAGCCATTAGCTGAAGTGTCTTGGCGGTTTGTGCATCACTCTTGAGGCAAACCGATTCAACTAGCACAACCCCACCTGTACATCAGTGTCTAGAAGATCTGGGACTGCACCATCCATTTGCTGTTGTGATGGAGGTGTCAGGAATTTCAGTTCACCACTTTGTTATGTTGATTCAAAAGGTATTCCACTATTTTTTAGATGTTCCTTTCCAAGCAGAAATGACAAAAATATTGGACTATCTTTATCAGCATCTTCAACCTGGTACTCCTTACCATTTGATCTTGAAGGTGACACAACAGTACACCTTCTCCTTCATCTTGCAGTTGATGGCGGTGGACCCTGCTATTAGTTCCCAGCCTTTGATATGCAGGTTTAATTCTTCTTCTGACCAACTGTGGATTGTTTTACACATCTTGTTCCTCAATCTCATCAGCTGAACTCTGTTTATCACTAGATCTTGTACCATCCCAAAAATGACCCTTCCAGGCTCCTATGTGGGTTAGCCATCATGAAATCTATGGCGTCTGAGAGTCATAAAAGTTGTGAGTACATGACAGCCGTCCTAACATGGAGCACCTTCAGTTGCTGGAGTGATCTGGAGTGCAGAGGTCCCAGAAAAAATGGGCTGAATTGAGGATCCTAGAAGGCTCACCAGTCTGTAAAGTTTAATGATTACCAGTCCCTGATAAGAGCTTTCTCAGCTCCTTCTAAATGTTTTCAATCTTCTTAACCTGGATCTACATCTACCACACAGCCTAGACATGTCACACACTGACTGGGAATCAGTTCTATCTTCTTCTAGTTGAAAATTAAACCAAGGCTCTGCAGCTTTCACTGTTGATTGACCTGCTTCCTTTGCTTGGATTGCTCCACCAGTGATATATACTATCCAGGTAAAAAATAAATCATATTCCCCTAAAGCTTAGTAATTTTAAGATTGGCTTCAGGAGTTTCTTGAAGCATCATGGGGCAGACACGATGTACAAATGGGAGTGCCACAAATTCGCAGATCTGATTATTCCATTCAAATTAAAGTAACCTATGGTGGAAGCTATAAATCGTACCATTGAGGTGTTTAGGCCTAGATACACCATCCAGTCCCCCGCTTATAGCATTTCCCTGAGAAAGTGTATTGCTTACATTTTGTTATACTGGTATACCACCACTGATTAATTATTGTAGGTGGTAATTGACTGGTGACTCTTGTCTTTTTTTCCTCCAATTGAAAAATGTTGCTCTAGTATGTCAGGATGCTAGGATGTTTTTGCCACTTTTGCTCTCCCATCTCTTCTCTGTTAGCTCTTTGTCTATAATGTGTTCAAGAATATCAAAGCATGAGGTGTTTTAACCTGCTTCGGGGAAGCCTTTCACAGACTGGAGTATCCATGGGTCGCTAGTTATAATTGTCTCCTGCCGGAAAGAGTCAAACAGCCTCCCCTTTCCCACAAGCCTTTCATGAGGGAAAAGGGTTAAGCCATACCATTGGAAGACAGGTCTCAGCCAGTATTTCTGGATGGGAAAAATATTCCAAACTGCTTCTGTTTTTGCCAAGAAAATCCTCTTGTCCTACCCTGATGTCTGAAGGAGCCTTGGAGGCCCACACAATTGGCTGAGTGGCCCTTGCCTCAGTCTATCCACGCAGAAACCTTCAGTCTGAAGGCCTTTTTCTTAGAGGCCTGGGCCTTTTCATGCGGCGTTCTAGTGGCCACAGAATTCTGAAATTCCTTCAAAAATGGGTCACCGAAAAAGCAGCCCTGTGCCATGGATTCCGCCTCGAAGGGGCAAAGGTCCTTTCCTGATGTTCTGGCATTCCTCCAGGACCTATTATTCCCTGTCATAGGATCTTTAATGTGCTTTTTAGTTAAGATGTTAATACTCGAGTCCATTTCGGGAGTAAGCTCTATCTTGTCCTCTAATAAGGGTCTCGGACATTGCGTTTGAAGGTGGGCCTCAATCCCTTGTCCAAAGTCTGCTCCTTTAATTGATACATTTAATGCCTAGCATACCAAGCCCTACTAGGAGTGCTCCTTCCTCTTCCTTCTTTGTGTTCTTCTCCATCATTGCATGTGCCATTCTGGGGGTTGTCATTCGAAGATTCTTATTTTCTGTTAAAAGCCGTGTTTAGTAACATCTCAAGGATACTAACCTAGTCTCTGCTCAGACTGTGTACCGCTCGTTGTATTCAGTATGTGTCCGAACTGCTAATGCGGTCTGTAGTACTAAGGGATCGGGTTTCAGGTCTCCTTCATTTTAAAACATCTGAACGGAAATAACACCATACAGGAGTCTGGGCTTTCACCTGGATCATTTTTTTAAAATGGCAATACCATTCAATACCATTCCATGTATACATAAGATGCGTTTTGCTTATGGCTGCATTAGAAAAGAAAAATAAACTTCACTAGCCGTTTTAAATAGTCTGAAGTCCTGGAAATGTATGTATCGCTCACTTAATTAGTTAAGGGCCATAGCTATGACCTTGACTCGGAATCTTATTGAGTTTAGCGGAACTTTAATAACTCTTTGCTGAAGAAGGGATACTGATAGATATTTCTCAGGCTCCCCTCTTAACTATGTCCCTAGCCTGACATTTTGTTCTGGGCACTGACAAAGGATACTTTAGTTACATTCATAGAAACAGAAAAGTGTGGTGACATAATTAATTGAATAAAGTAAACTATAGTTCTTAACGTTCACATTGAGTTCAAGTAGGAGTTGGCCGCATTGTCTTGTTTTTAATCGTAAAGGATAGCGAATGTGGTTCGGTTTTTGGCCGCTCGAATAGTACCTAGGTTTTCAGCAAGTTGAGAGTATGTCTTATTAGAATTTCACTGAGCCATTGTGCACGTTTGAATTCAATGCTCAATTGCTGCTGGACGTTTATGCTCTTGGTCTAATTGAAATGATATTCTTCCAGGGGGATAGCTTTGTACATTAGTTTTGAAGATCAAAGAGTCTAATTATAGTGGGGATGTTAGACATTGTGATCTTGCTTTCGGAGCTTCTCTCCCTGTAGATGGTCCAGATCAGCTGTGCCTCCGGTCTTATGGCTCATCTTGACTGTGACTGAACAATTTTGCCAACCGTTTTGTTGATATTAGCCTAAAAAAAAAAGAAGTGACTTCAGGGAGCGCAGCTTTTTGAAGCAATCCTGTCTAGTTAAAGGGAGCCAAGCATAATAAGTGTTGTCCCTTCACCTCTGCAAGTCGCCCATTTTAAACAGATGCCGCTTCTCATTCTAGCAAGAGACATCAATGCATCTTTCTGCCTTTCACTGCATATTTTGAGTTGGAGTAAACAGCAGCAAAGCAGCATTAATTTGTTGTTGTTTTGAAAGGCTGTTAGACAATGCTCTTTAAATGTGTGTTTTGTGTTGCTTTTTCTGCGAAATGGTTTTACGGGAACTGCTGATACCTGCAAGACTGATAGAGGTTTTCTTTTTTGCTGTGATCCTCTGATATTCATCTAACAGGGAAGCTAGTCTTCGAAGGTTGTTTAGTGAGAGAGAAGCTCTCTAAATAGAAAGGCAGAGTAATGTATCCAGTACCCAATGTTAATTATTTTAGAAGCACTGTCAGCTGCTGTGGTGTTCCTACATTTTAAGGCTATATTGAGTTTTCTTCCTTCGACTTTAATTTGTAATGGAATGCATCATTTATTAAGTGTATATATATTCGCGTAGAGTTGCCATTTTTTATTACTTTTTCTTCATCTCGCACTTGCCTCTCGAACAATAGAAACGGGTCCATCATACATGTCAGAGCATTAGAGAGCATCTTTAATCAGCTAATCTACTAAGATAGTTATCCAGTACCAGTAAGATGAAGGCATTGTTATTACTGTTGATTTAGCAGGGTTTGTGTACATTAATGTTGAAAGCTCCGGACACATTCTCTGCCAGCATGAGGACACTGCTCATAGCCATAGAGTCAGAAAAGCAAATGGGCTTAAAGGACTCCGAAATGGAAAAGATTGTATTATATTGTAGTCGTATTTATATATACCATTTCATGCACCTGAGTGATTTGGCAGATGGGAAAGATGCTACTTTATAGCGTAGACTTTGGTGTTCAAAAGTTTTTTAATGGTTGTTTTACACAAATGAATAAACATAAACTGCACAAATATACATACATTGTTACCAAAAAGAAATTAAACACGCTACGATGATGATGAAGAACACGACATGAAGGTGAATACGGTATCTCTGAGATCGTGATATATATATATATATATATATATATATATATATATCCAATAACTTCCAAGTTAAAACGCACGCTCAGAAGCAGAATAGTACACAGTGTAGCTTTATTGCTGTTACGCGTTTCGGAAGCTTTTGCTCCCTTGCTCATACAACAATCCATCAGCTCTCCACCATTTACATACACAGTTCGTGCTAGCTATAGAAACAGGACTACACATTTCATTTTGGCTGACATCTTGGAGTGTACTTGTATTACATTTTTGTTTTACCCCTGATGTCTCACTTTACAAGTACAACTTTGATCATTGTTGCAGTTAAGTACATTCACTTTACTTTCTTATTCATGTTCCTTTCGCCACAGTGGCTATTTGTGCTAGTACTATTTCATTACCCTTCTTTTTTCGCCTAGTGGCTTAATCAGGGTCCAATGTCTCTGGGGAGTGCTTATTTAAAAACATATGGTGAAAAAACGTGAACTTAAGTGAATAAATCTTTACATTACTAAGTGACGAAGTCTTCTACTCTATTATCTCGTGAAATCCTCTGGGTGACAGGTTCAATTGCTCGTGAAGTGCACGTGCTCCCTAATCTGAGCATCTTGATTCTACCTGTTAGAGTAAAACAAACAAATAATTACAATTGTGCTACGGTTTTGATTAAAAACATATATACACTTTCAAGCTTTTGGTTTCTATAGGACAGAACCTCTTAAACATGATAAACATACATTTGTTTAAATATCATACATTTCAATTGATACAGTGTTCTTACTCCCTAGTCAGATATTTAGGAATCGTACAGGTGAACTGCTAGCTCTTCATGGTCATTATGTCCATTCGGCTGTCGTGTTTCTAATTCCAGGATCCATTTGGATTCCTTCTTTCTCAACTGTAGCTCTCTGTTACCCCCTCTTTGGTTTTGTCTCACCTGTTCTATTGTAAAATAAGTTAACAAATTGCAATTTGATTTGTGATGTTGGGCAAAATGTCTCGCAACGGGGTATTGGGGATCCCTGTTTGTAATTGCCCTTAAGTGTTGCATCACTCTGTTTTTGGCCATGACTGTCGTGCTGCCTACATATCTTTTCTTGCACGTAAACTCGAGCACGTATACCACATGTGTTGAGCTACACGTCAGAAATTGACTTATCTTCCTATTGGTTTTGCCATGAGGAATATCAAAGTCCTTTCTCATTGGGCTATATTTGCAGGCTCTACAGTGCCCGCATGGGAAGAAGCCTACAAGGTTAAGTTGGTTCCTGTCCTTGTAGTCTGTGATATCTCCCTTCGTAATTATGTCCCTCAGACTGCGACTTTTTCTATATGTAATTGCTGGTTTTGTGCTCAGTTTAGGGCCAATGATGGGATCACTTTTCAAGATATTCCAATTTCTTGAAATTATTTTCTTTACCTTTTGAGACCCCCTATTGTAGGTTAGGATTACTCTGGTGGTCTCATTTTCTTTGCCTTCGTTCTCTCTTGATGTCAAAGTGCTCTCTCTTGTTATATTTTCCATTTTGGATAAGGCCCTATCTAGGACCCACTTGGGGTAACCCCTTTCCTTGAATCTCTGTATCATATTTTCACTCTCTTGTGTGTACTCTTCTGTGTTAGAACAATTTCTCCTTTCTCTTAGCAGTTCCCCGTAGGGGATGCTCCATTTCAGAGTGTCTGGGTGTAGGTATATATAGTTAGGATTAGCTACCATAGGAAATCCGCAACATTCTATTGGGAATAACTTTGGCGCCGGTTGAGGAATTTGGTGTAATTTTCCAAAATTTTGGCCAGCTCCGCTCTGCTCCTTCCCTGAAAGTTTCGGGGGGATTCGTGAAGTGGGGGCTGAGAAAAAAGGGGGGTCCCAAAACGTGTTTTCCCCATGTTAATTTCCATAGGACGGTCTGACAAGTCTACAGCCCGAATCGCTGAACGGAATAACGCTAGACTTTGCAAAATTGTAGGGACTGGTACGCAGATGTGCATTTGCTATGTTTGGTGAAAATTGCTTCAGTGGTTTTTATGAAAATTAACTTCAAAAACACATATATATCTGGGCGGAGCCTAACCACACATCTGATCTGATTGGCTGTAAGCACTTCATCCAAGAAGTGTTGGCAGCCATCTTGGGACCAATATACATGATAGCACCTCATTAAAAAGCATTGTAGTTAATAGTGGGTTTTTTGGACTTTAGTTACATTATAAATCATTTGTTGATGGTACCATACTCATTTTAGGAATTGTGGTGTGTTCTAAGGTGATTTTACCATGTGAAAAAGCCTTCTGCTGTGATATCATGAATCATGTTTGAAAGAAAACTATTATCTATTAAGATGTCATCAGTGATGTCACTGACCTTGTCACGAATTATGTAATATGTGACATCAGCAGTGGATTACGGGTGCGCGAAATATAGTTAGTACAACTAACTATCTAGGAGTAATTTCAATGGTTTTGTATGAGTGAAATGTCGAGCTAACTATAACACCCCTAAAATGTATAGTTTTTTCAGTGAATTTCAAAGGTTTTTTAAATGCTAATTCCTAACTATAAAAGGCCTGAAACCTATGTTTTTTAGAGTGTATATATATATATATATATATATATATATATATATATATATATATATATATATATATATATATATATATATATATATATATATATATAGATATATGGATATATATAGATATACACATTAACTTGCACACCCTATGACAGGTACTTGGGAAATGAATGAGGGGCTATTAGGGTCCTTAAAAGGTTAAACACCTGAATATATCTGAACATAATTCAAACAGAAAAATAATCTTAAACATACACTTTATTGGAATGGTTTAGATTTGTATTGTAATCTATGTGTGAAGTGTTGTGTCTCGTAGGCCATGGCCAGTGTGTGGTACTCTTTTATGTCAGTTGGTGTGCTAACCCATAACAAGTGAGGAAAAGAATGCTTCAGCTTAGTTATTGGTTGGTAGGTGTATGTTGTGATGGCTCCCTATGTGGGAAAAAGTTTGGCATTGTGAGTTTGCGCAGCTCGTGTCACAGTGATCACGTACCTAAACTTAGCCAGGGAGTGGAGGAAAGTAAAGCTTGAAAAAGGTGTACATGTGATTGTGCATAACAATGTTGTGGGAGAGATATGAAGTTTGATCTTCCGTAGTTATGGTCCGAGACATCTCTGGTCCATATATACATCTAGGAATTTAGAGGCGGCTCCTGGTCGGTGTGATCCTGCATCATTTTTCGAGGAGTAGACTGGTCGTTATCACCTTCCTGAATATTGAGTGGTCTTGGATGTTAGTCTGTCTGGAGAAAGTTCTGTAAATTTGCTGTTGATACTAATAGTTTTTTTATGCACACCTTATAGTATGGGACAATTGGGGGGGGTGACTGCATAGGGTTGATGATTATGTTCTGTATTAAGTTACTTATTGGAGTTGGAGTCCTATTGTAGATGGCCATGTGGACAAGATAGTGTGCCTTCAAGGAGGTCTGTCTGGCCAGGGCTAGTTAGGGCTTCGAAAGGATGTATTATGTGGTCACATAGGTAATGGAGTTGTTGTGTTGCTGCATTTTGGTTTCTTTGAAAAGTTCAGAGTAAGTGAAGAGGTGGAATCTATAGTCTAGGCAGTGCCTAAATATGTTGGCAGGCTCTAAATTATGTGGAAGCCAAGTTGTGGGAAATGTGTTCAAGCATTTACAAGGTGGGAAGAGCATCTTGTAATTAGATTCACTTGAGGAATTAGTGATAAGTCAGAGTCCATAGCCACTTACTCCTAGGTTTCTTGCTATGGTAGATGTTGGGAGGGGTTGATAACATTCTTGAGACCTGCGGGTTGTAGGTTAATACTTATTCTATTCACTGCAGATAAGATCTCAGTTTTATGTGGTTCATTATCAGTCATTGATTATTAGGTCGAAGACCGTTATCTAGTCCTGGAGGTTTATCAGCTAGCTTCTGTCTAATCCTGAAATATGGAAAGATGAAGACTGTGGGAAAGATTGTAGCATTGAGACAATTCATGATTTTATTGATGCAGGGAAGTCCTGGCTTGTAGGTTTAGGGTTATCTATTCTGGTTACAACCTGACAGGAAGCCACCACAGGCAACAACAACCAGTCTCATCAAAAAATAATTTTTATTTGTCTGTTGGAAATGGAATGTTATCCCAGACTTCTTTATGTTTATTAGTTGTATATAGGCAGGCATGTTAGGACTGTTTGTGGGGCTTGAGTGACAAACTCACATGGGCCTCCCATTGCTTCTTAAACCAAGAATATTTTTAGAAATGTTAACTTTAAAAATATCAGGCTCCTACCTGGGGAAACACTGAATGGGATTGGATTCAAATGGTCAGTGAATGCTGGGAGTTGCCCCTAAAATATTTTCAGGAAGTTGATTGTCAAGTGTTTGCCATTTATTAGCTTTTAGGGCAGTAACATTGATCAAAACTGAAAAGGATTTTAAGACAACGTATTCGGCCGGGGCGGGGGTGGGGAGGAATTTGCCCTGCCCCGCCCGTCTTCATCAAAAATGTGTTGGTGAATTACTTCTATTATAAAACACTCTAGACAGTACAATTGAGAAGAATTAAAAATTCTGTTAATGGAACTTTGCTGAGTGACTGAGGCCTACATGAGTTTGCGATTCCATAATAGCAAAAAATAAGGAATCGCTGTTAAGGAATCGCAAAACCGAATGCAGCAATGAAATTGGTAAATATTTGCGATTCGGTAAAATTCGCAAATATCATTACCGATTCCCTGTTTACCGAATCTGTAATTGCGAATTTGCTATTACTGAATCGGAAATAGTGAATTACCCATATTGCTGCATTGCAATGGCACTGTAAAGGTTTCACGGTGCACACCTTCTTTATTTCAATTTCAGTTGTTTTAATCATTTTAGTCGTCTTCTGTTGCGTGCTTCCCCGAAAAAACGCGGACAGCCCTGCCACGTTATTTGAATATAACGCACTGGAAGGAGGAGTGATTCCACCCCTCGCCGGGTGCACTGCTTTAACCGCATGCGCGCTAGCGGAATTCCGCTAGCGCGCTGGGTTTTTCAAAATCGCACTTTGCGTGACGAGCTGGGCTCGTCATCAGTGTGCGAGCGGGCTACACCATGACGAGCCCAGCTCGTCATGAGTGTCGAAGGGGTTAATGTCCAGGCATCACAAATTATGCCACACGTTAAATCTTTTGTTTTCTTCTTCTTTATTTTAATCACAATAATCCACATCTTGTTACATTCTTCTTATTTTCACATCTTTTCGCTCTGTCACAAGCGGGAACGCTTACATCTAGCTTTATTCTAAATGAGGCAGAAATGCTAATCCAAGCCTTCTTCTGCGCCACGATTGCCCATGTAAGTTTTGTTCATGTTCATTAAAATCCATATACCCAATGCATTTCGGGCCTTTAAGTTTGGCCCTTCGTCAGGGGTTATCTAAAATGCAAAATACATAATTAACTATATGTTCCATTCAGTGATACTGCATCTTAAATTCTCATAACATCTTTATCAAAACAGAGCTGTTGCTTAAACTAACGTTTTCCCGCTAATAAACGTAGCCTACCGCTACACATTATCCTGAATACCTCTACTCCCTTCCATGTCTTTCCACCTTGTTGTTATACTCCCCATGTGTCCCAAAGCCTCCCACGTCATCTGTCTACCCTTATCCCCCCTCCAGAATGCTCCTTCCTATGTGCGCCTCTAACCACGTACTAATATTCCATTGCTTAATGCACATTCCCCCATTCTTTTTCATCATTGCATATGCGTACCTTTTTGCAAAATAATCACGTTCTCGTGCTTGCGTCTGCTGTCTCGTCAGACTTCTGTTAAACTCCTACGCTTTTCAATGTGCACCCGCCTTCTTGAGCCTAAAGTTATCCCCGCCCCTCTGTTGCACCTGTGCGTGGTTAGTCCACCACCCTTCCTTCTTTCGCGCTGTTGTTACACCATCCCCTCTTAATCACCGCCTACAGGCCCCATGTTGCAGTTCGTGTTCCATTCTAAATATCCGGCATCCTTAATCCTCACTGCTAACATTCCGAAGTTCACCACATCAATGTATTCAACATAATTACCCCGCCCTCCCGTAGATGTCAACTAACGTTAGTTTTCGCCTTGATATGTGAGGTGTATGTTATTCGTCCCCCAAATTACTATGTAATCCAATTACAATAACACTGATAAGACATATAACGTTCTCTGTGTACCATGCTTAATTCATGAACCTAATGAAAGCTGTTGCCAACAACTGGTTAAACCATCGTCCTGCTTGTGACATTTTTAATCTTTCATCAAATTTTGTCAAATGTCTGCGGTGGGTGCTCCGAGGTATTTGGGCTGTAAAATGTCAAACTGCACTGTAAAGGTTTCACGGTGCACACCTTCTTTATTTCAATTTCAGTTGTTTTAATCATTTTAGTCGTCTTCTGTTGTGTGCTTCCCCGAAAAAACGCGGACAGCCCTGCCACGTTATTTGAATATAACGCACTGGAAGGAGGAGTGATTCCACCCCTCGCCGGGTGCACTGCTTTAATGTCCAGGCATCACAAATTATGCCACACGTTAAATCAAAGAAAGAAGAAAACAAAAGATTTAACATTTGACAAAATTTGATGAAAGATTAAAAATGTCACAAGCAGGACGATGGTTTAACCAGTTGTTCGCAACAGCTTTCATTAGGTTCATGAATTAAGCATGGTACACAGAGAACGTTATATGTCTTATCAGTGTTATTGTAATTGGATTACATAGTAATTTGGGGGACGAATAACATACACCTCACATATCAAGGCGAAAACTAACGTTAGTTGACATCTACGGGAGGGCTGGGTAATTATGTTGAATACATTGATGTGGTGAACTTCGGAATGTTAGCAGTGAGGATTAAGGATGCCGGATATTTAGAATGGAACACGAACTGCAACATGGGGCCTGTAGGCGGTGATTAAGAGGGGATGGTGTAACAACAGCGCGAAAGAAGGAAGGGTGGTGGACTAACCACGCACAGGTGCAACAGAGGGGCGGGGATAACTTTAGGCTCAAGAAGGCGGGTGCACATTGAAAAGCGTAGGAGTTTAACAGAAGTCTGACGAGACAGCAGACGCAAGCACGAGAACGTGATTATTTTGCAAAAAGGTACGCATATGCAATGATGAAAAAGAATGGGGGAATGTGCATTAAGCAATGGAATATTAGTACGTGGTTAGAGGCGCACATAGGAAGGAGCATTCTGGAGGGGGGATAAGGGTAGACAGATGACGTGGGAGGCTTTGGGACACATGGGGAGTATAACAACAAGGTGGAAAGACATGGAAGGGAGTAGAGGTATTCAGGATAATGTGTAGCGGTAGGCTACGTTTATTAGCGGGAAAACGTTAGTTTAAGCAACAGCTCTGTTTTGATAAAGATGTTATGATAATTTAAGATGCAGTATCACTGAATGGAACATATAGTTAATTATGTATTTTGCATTTTAGATAACCCCTGACGAAGGGCCAAACTTAAAGGCCCGAAATGCATTGGGTATATGGATTTTAATGAACATGAACAAAACTTACATGGGCAATCGTGGCGCAGAAGAAGGCTTGGATTAGCATTTCTGCCTCATTTAGAATAAAGCTAGATGTAAGCGATCCCGCTTGTGACAGAGCGAAAAGATGTGAAAATAAGAAGAATGTAACAAGATGTGGATTATTGTGATTAAAATAAAGAAGAAGAAAACAAAAGATTTAACGTGTGGCATAATTTGTGATGCCTGGACATTAAAGCAGTGCACCCGGCGAGGGGTGGAATCACTCCTCCTTCCAGTGCATTGCAATGGCATCACAACCAGGAAGTGATTCACTGATTCCACACACCTGTACACAGAGAGAGGAGCAGACCCTGAAGGAACTTTGTTTGAACAGGAGCGCTGAGAAAAACACCCCATGGCCACTGAAAAAGCAGAAAAAAGAAGTAGAAGGCAGGAAGAGAAAGATCAAGATAAAGTTCAGTGACAAGGAACTTGAAATCCTCACTGAGGAAGTGGTCCAAAGACTTGACCAGCTGTTTGGAAAACTATCCCTGCATGTTGCGGAGTCTGTTAAGAGGTAGATTTGGTAAAGGTAAATGCTGTGGGGGTAACACATCATGACATCTCTAACCTGCAGAAGAGATGGTATTACCTGCGCAGCCGAGCAAAAGAGAGGGTGGCAGACAGGCTAGCCTCAGCCAAAAATAAAGGAGGGGGACCATCTAGCGAGCGACCAAACACCCCACTGAAGGACATGTTGGAATCCCCTTTGCAGCCAGAGGTAGTTGTTGATGTTACACAGAAATACACCTCAGGACATGCGGGCACCTCCCAAGGTAAGAGCAAAGCTAAATATATTTGTATGTCAAATGTAATCCCAAACTGACCCAAATGCATACCCTGCGTAGTGTAGCACACCTGAGTCAATTCCACCTTTTACTTGCAACATCCTAATGCATTGTGGAAGCTGTATGCAGACAAATGACAGCTTTCGCCCGTTCAAGAAACAGAGATAATCTCGTTGATCTCCACCTCCAAACCATCAGCACATATCTCAGACCCCATCCCTTCCCTACTAATCAAGCAAATGAAACACGCCTTTGCACCGCTATGGGGCAAAATCATAAATAGCTCCTTAAAAAATGGAGTGGTCCCCTGATTGCCTTCAAATGGGGCAAGTCACCCCCTTCCTGAAAAAATCCGGTCTAGATTCGACAGATCTGAACAATTTCCGACCTATATCTAACCTCCCCTTGCTCTCAAAAACACTTGAACAATGCGTACTTCATCAACTAACACAACATCTGGACAACATCAACCTCTTAGACCCTCATCAGTCTGGCTTCAGAAAAGGCTGCAGGACAGAAACTGCGATTCTGAACATCATAGATGATATCCATGGATCACTAGACTCTGATAAATCCTGCTCCTCATTCTCCTTGACCTCTCTGCAGCATTTGATATGGTGGACCACAAACTCCTCATCAGGGCTCTTCAAGAAAGAGCTGGTCTCGGTGAGGTAGTTCTCAAGTGGTTTTCCTCCTTTATACATAATCGCACGCAAAAAATAAAAACCAAGAAATTCACCTCAGAAACCCAGCAAGTCAACAAGGGTGTCCCCCAAGGATCGGTGCTCTCTCCACAACTCTTTTACATCTATATGGAACCGCTCTCCAAATTACTCAGAAATGCCAACATCCGCTTCCACCTCTACGCGGATGATACACAGATCTATCTGGAAACTTCCTCTCTCAATGACATCCAAAGACTAAATGTTGTCCTGAAAGATGTTCAAGAATGGCTGACAAACAATCCCCTGAAACTAAATCCAGACAAGACCGAGACACTCCTCATCTCGAACAAAGAGGATAACCCACAAATCACAGAATGGCTAAAGGCTATCCATGCGCTCAAAAGGAATCTTACTCTAGCAGACTCTGTTAAGTCTCTAGGCGTCACCTTAGACTCAAAACTTAATATGAGGAAACACATTAAGAACTCGGCCAAAAGTGCATTCCTTAACCTTAGACTTCTGAACAAAATCAAACCCTACATTCCAACCAAGGATCTCAAACTGGCCACACAATCTCTGGTACTGTCAAGACTGGACTATGGGAACGCAGTCCTAACAGGTATTCCTAAATCGCACCTGGCACCGATCAAAACAACAGTACATGCGGCAGCCAGAATGATCCCCAGCATCAAAAAATCTGATCATATCTCCCCTGCACTCAAAGAACTCAAATGGCTCCCAGTAGAAATGCGAAGTAACTTCAGAACGGCCTGCCTAACCCACAAAGCCCTCCATACTGGCAAACCCGAATACCTGGCAAAAAACTAAAAAAAGCAGGCCAATCCAGGAATCTGTGAAGCTCTCACTCCCTCCTACTCATCCCACCTAAAACTAGAAAGAAAAGAACAGCAGACTGCTCTTTCACGGGAAACGCCCCCAAAATCTGGAACTCCATCCCCCCGCACATCAGAACCATACCGTCCTTTGTGGAATTCAAAACTCAACTCAAATCCCTGTTCCTCAACCGCTCCCTTGGTTGTGGATAACACGGAACAGTCCGCATCTACAGAGCTATGTGACCCCAAAGAATCTTGAAGCCAAAGAAGTTATGCATTGCAATTACGCAGCTCTTACGTTGACACTCGTTGATTGTTATACCGTTCTTATGTCATACTTCTGTTGATTATATGCCATTCTCCTACTGTAAAGCGCTCTGATACCTCTGGGTTTTGACAGCGCTATAGAAAAATTCTTAAATAAAATAAATGTAAGGGCAAGGCATGGAGGGACTAACGCAGCTCTAGTGCTGGAGAATACAGCAAGGAAGTGACAACAATAGACTTTTTACATTACAGAGCTAGATTTAATATACCTGTGCAGGCGCTATGTCACAAACAAGTGCAAACAAAAACTAACTGAACTTGCACTGTTTCAATCACAGATGCAGCACAGGACAGTGACATGGCTGATGACCACGAGTCCAAGGGACATATGGAACAGCATGATTAGGGACAAGAAATGCCAGCATCCTCACCCATTCATGCTCCCACTCACCGCAGGAGAAGAGTCCAACCACTGCCTGACTTGGAATGTGATGAGGACAGCCAAACAGGAGCTCACACACAGCAGCCTGCCCATACACCACCATCTCCACCTCCAGAGCCAACAATGCGGCGCCTTCCCATGCAGTTCCGCAGGCAAAGGCCCAGGGCAATCCTCACGTCTGCTGAGGACGATGGCGAACCCATCGCAAGTGTGCTAGAGTCCAGGATGTTGAGGGTCTAGCGCCTGCAAGGGAAGAATATTCGTATAATGCAGGGCCAACTGGGAATGATGGAAAGACTCATGGGTGGTATTTATGACTGCCAGAGAGAGCTAACTACTGCAGTACTTGAAGGGCACAGGGCTAACAGTGAGAAACTTGACCGTGTTGCGACTGCCATTGAAGATATATGCCTTTGATAACTTTATTTCGGTCAGATGACCATAAAAGTGCACATAAAATACATCAGCACGTTCAATAAAACAATAAATAGGCATACAATGTGAAGACAGAATTAAACTAGAAGTTATCAGAGTACAAGGATAAAAACAGTAAATACAACAATTAGTTTAGTTTAAAAAAGTTTGTCTCCTGCGCCACATGCTTAAAAGATAGCATGAGACCGCAAACACAATCGGAGGATGGGTATCACAGGTTAAAATCCTGCAAGCCTGTGTAAAATGCATGAGTCCCAGGTTCTTACAAATGGGGATCAGCCAGCATTTTCTAATTGCAGAATAGGCAGGAAAAAAAACCAATACATGGTTTACATTCTCGTTTTTATAATTACATGCAGGGCAAACTTCGGTGTTAGATTTTACCCATTTAGATGTAAAAGACCCAATAGGTAGAGTACCATGCCTTAACTGAAGATATAGCTTACGAGCAAATGGGGGTTCAATTTTGTCCAAGAATTCCTCAATTTTGGGTTCAGGTTTTACTTGGAGGAATTCAGAAGTTAACCTGCCCAGTGATGTAGAGCTCGATAGCATCTGAACACTCTGCTTGCGTATATGAGAAAGAAGTTCCTTCTTTGATATCCCTAGGCAAGGAGTCTCTGGGTTTTCCCACAGTTCCGGAAGACCTAGCCTGGTACTAACTGCATAAATGTGCTGAAGCCAAGGGATCTTTTTGTGTATAAGAAGAGACAAAATCTCAGAAAATTCTGCTCTGTACGCGGCCAGTTCAGAGACTGACCACAGCCTTTTCCAATACATGATTGGTCTTGCACTGATAATCTCTTCTAATGGGACCATGCCCACATCAAGCCTAAGAAGAATCATTGGCGTACTAGGCGGTAACCCAACTAGATTTCTCACAAAAGAGTGTTCTGTCTGTTTGAGGATCGTTATCTGCTTGTGCCCCCAAAGTTCTGCCCCATAAATTGCTGCCATTCTAGCCTGACGGCAGTATATTTCCAGAGCTGGGGACACCGGCCTGAATGTTGACTCCCTAAAGACTTTACTTATACCCCCAGCAAGCTGGGATAACTTGAGTGTGGACTTGGCAATCTGGGTGTTCCAATCAAAGTTCTCAGTTAAAGTAACACCCAGATAAACAAATGTTTTCACCCTTTCAAGGGAGGTACCATGTAGGACCGGGTTTGGACGTACCCGCTTAGGGTGATTAAAAATCATAAACTTAGTTTTTCCCAGATTGATTTCCAATCCCCGAAGCTCACAGAACTCGACAAATCCACCAAGAGTCTTTTGAATGCCCGATGATGTTCTAGACAACAACAATGTGTCGTCTGCGAACATCAGAGCGGGCACTCTACCCGTGGCCAGTTTAGGGGCATCGTTGTTAACCACACCATTCAAGTATTCCACAAGGCCATTAATGTAAAGGCTGAATAGTGTGGGTGCCAACACGCACCCTTGGCGAACACCTTTTTGGACTGGAAACTGATCTGTGAGTTCACCATGCCTACCACACCTAACTTGGGCAAAATTATTTATATGTAGCCTAGATAATACAATTAGTAGGTATGGAGGGAGTCCCAAGTCTGCCAACACCTTCCACAATTTGGCGAGCGGAACCAGATCAAATGCCGGCCGCAGGTCCACAAACACAAGGTAGAGGCTGCCACCCTCCATCTTTGCTGTTTTCCAGTACAGGACCTGCAGGCGAAATATCTGGTCTAAGGTAGATGTTCCCGACCTAAACCCTGCCTGGAGTATAGAAAGGATCCCTTTCTCTTCGATCCATCCGAGGATCCTATCAAGGATAACCCTCCCCATCAGCTTTTGTGAGGTATCAATTAGACTGATGGGTCTATAATTAGAGGGGTTAAGTAGGCAGCCTTTTTTTTAGAATAGGGACAATTTCTGCTCCTAGCCACGTGGGGGCAGGTCATCTCTATGTAGAATACCATTAAATAAGACGACCAAATAGGGGGCCCAAATTTTCGGTTGCCCCTAATCAAATCCCCCGGCAGTTTATCCAAGCCTGGGGCCTTATTGGGGAGCAATTTGCCTATGGCTGTCTCAACCTCTATCAGGGTGAAAGGTTCCACCGAAACGAGGGACGTAGGTGCTTCAATCAACCATCCACATTCATCAGCCCCATTGACGCCCTGCGGTTGCTGAGGTTCTAGGGTACTACGAGGCAAGGCATCAAGCTCAGAGGTATCGTATAAAGCAGCAAAGTGGTTTTCCCAGATTGAAGGGGCAATATTGGGAGCAAGCGCTTGGGTGTGCCCATTAAGACCAGTGGCAACTATGGACCAGAATTGTTTAGAGTCCTTACACCTGAGTGCATATCCCAGCTCCTCCCACATTGCGGCTTCCCATTCCCTTTTAGCATCACAGATTGCCTTTTTATATGTAATGCGATGCATCCTGATGGCCTCACTATTGTTGGTTTTTAGTACAGTAAGCAAAGACTTTTTGGCCTTCCTACAGGAGCTATTGTACCATCTAGAAATCGTGGTCTGGGTGTTATTTGCCCTTTTTACTGGGTACAAAATGTCTTTTAGTATGGCAACCAATTGGTTATGTATTTGAGTTGCCCTACCCAGGTGACCGGATTTCCCCATCTCTTCGATGAGCGGGATAATGGTTTCATATAGTTCTGCGAGTGTGGTGATCGACGCTTGTAGATCTGGCCATTTAACCCTACGCCTACAGTTTGTTATTATTAGTGGCACAGTAACAGAATGATCAATCGTAGTTGAACCCTTCAGCCCGAAACTCCCCGGTGTAAGGGACAAAACTAGGGCATTATGGTCACTATCAAACCTTTCAATGACCCTAAATTCAGACAGCCTATCCCAATGCCTAGCCTCAATAAAAATATAATCGATTATTGAGGTCTGCTTTGATCGATTGAACGTGGCTCTCCCTGGTCTGTCAGGCTCCACCCTCCCATTGCATGCTCTTAGCGATGTGGCTAGCGCAAACGACTGCATTTGCAAAACGGGAGGGGTCCATGCCTTGACCTGAGGGGCCAATGGCTCTGGGATAGCCCAAAGCAAATCCACGTCGTCCTGATCACCAGAGTTCGGGTCCATAAGGGGCTCAAAATGACAATTAAAATCTCCACCCAAAATTAAAACGATAGAGGGTTCAATCGAGTGTATGAGGGTTAATAGTATTTCAATAGCTTTTGACTCAAGACCCCGCCTAACTGGCCTTGAGTATACATTAATCAAAGCAATGTTTGGCCCATTAGGCAAGATCAACAAAACACACTGGACATCCATTGAATTAGTTTGGATTGGTGTTACCTTTACTCCCAAGTGCGTGCCAACCCATATGGACAATCCTCCCGAGGGTCTGCCCCTGTCACCCATGCTTGCCAGAATATCATATGTTGCAAAACCCTGGGCTACACTTTCTTTTAGCGCCCAAGTTTCTTGCAACATACAGATATCATGCGAAGCCATAAGGGAGCCCCACTCTGGAATGGACAATTTACTCTTAAGACCCGCTACATTCCAGGATAAGATTTTAACTGGAGCGTCAGCCAAATCCTGCTTTGTTAATTCACAATCCAAAAGGCCAGAGAGATTGTTAGAAGCAGGAAGGCTAACTTCTACACCTTGCTCAAGCTCGCAATTCACTGGTTGATGTTTATCAAAAAGAGGGGCAGTTACAGGTTGAATGGTTTGTACTGATGTCAAGTTTTTTATTAAGGGGCAAGATTTTACATTACCAACTAGGTTTTCAATGATGGGTAGCATGATATTAGGGGGCCCGTCTGTCAATCGCAGTCATCAAAGCCTGAAAAGGCATCGAATCTATTTGTGACTTCCAGCGGGGTAAACGGCAACATGTGGTCCATCCTCCTATTTCTGTATCTGTGTCTCTTAAATGGTACAGTGTCCCACCTAGATGAGTTTTCAAAATTCATAGGGTTAAATACATGCGTCCTATACAGTTTGTTTGGTGGTATGGGATGGTTGGTTTGCAGGCAAGATAGAGTCCCATGGTATGTTATAGTGGTCACCAAAGGTCTTGGATAAAAATAAGTCAATTCATAGGGGACAATTGAATTTCCAACATTCCCCGGAGACCAATTTAGAATATATCTAACAGCTCCGGGATCTCTAAAGTTGATGACAATTAAGTCCGCCTTTATGTCTTTTACTCTGCTTCCCAACCATTGAAGTCACCGAACATGCAAGATTTCACCATTAATGTTATAAGGGAGAAGTCGATTTTGGTTGAGCCAATGCATAGTTTTGTTTTTTAACTAGAAGAACCCTTCCCTTTACCCATCCGCTAATATGGGGACTCCCGTAAGAACAAACACAAAGGGTACCGCTTCAGGGGGTAATTCTACTTGACGGCCCCTATGGTTACCTGCTCTAACAGGGCTAGTACTTCCCCTATCGCCTCGATTTTCTCCATTATAAGATTTGTTCTTATCTAACTGCTGTACTACACTGGCATCGGATGATGCCGGTTTTTAAGCTGGTTTAGGGGGTATTGCCCTACGCTGTTCAGAATTAGTAGGCTTATTGATTTTATTTTCACCTTTATGGGCAACGGGAGTGGGAGATAGCACTATTGCTGGAGGGGATAGCGCCGGCTTCGCAAGGTACTTAGTTAACCCAGTATTGTTACCAATAGCCAGCTCTAAGTTCTCCAACCGTTGCTCAACCCTCTTCAACCTCTCTATTACGGGTAAAATGAAAGACCTAATCATGTGTTCTAGACTTTCCAAAGGAGCAAGAGACAGTGCTTCCCTTGACGGACAGTGTGGAGGAGAGACTAAGGCTGGTGACATTGGTACAGTTATTATATCAACTGTTGGAGTAGGTACGATTGAAATAGGGCCCTTTAAAATTGGCCCAGTTGTTAAAATACCCTTTGTAGGTTTACCAAAGTCAGAATGGCTAATCTTCGTTCTTTGCGGATCGCCACCCCTCTTTCTTCTTTTGCTAGGTGGTGGGCCATGAACTTTAAGCGTCACAGAATTCTTAGTCCTCTTCTTGGCAGTCTCAACTGCTAGTGAAGATGGCTCGGCAGTCACATCTGATCCCATGGTAGAGTTACTACCGGGGAGAGATATGACATTCGAGTACAAATCATTTGACACATTGGATAAAGAAGATGGTGTGTCGCGCAGGAGCATTGGGACATTATCTGTTGAAAGAGGATCTTCAATGTCGATGTGAGAACTTACATCAGATGGGGTAGTGTGTTTTGAAAGATGCAAAGGAGGTCTAGTTTTCATACCTTCAACAGACCGTCGTCGTTCGGCGCGTCGTTCGGCCAATACACTCTCCCTATCAACGTCTGGGGCAACCCTAGTAAAATAGCTATACAATATACCTTTACTAGTTCCTCCTGACTTCGCAGGTGGAGGTTTTTCGATGTTCAGGGCCATGGTCCCACAATCACAAAGTACAAGCAGATAATCCTCCCAGAAATGTTAGGTGATGGGCCCAGCCCAGCCTCTTCTGGCCTCTGAGGGCCTAAGAGGGCCCGCCCTTTGCCCGGGCTTAGCCCGGCGCTGCCCGCGCGCTCCCGCGACGCGGGGGTGATGCTACTTTTTAGCCGCCTCCTGGCGCGATATCCCTGTGCGCGGCTTCCGGCCGCATGGAATGCTGGGATTTGTAGTCCGCTCTCCTCACGGCGGCTGCACCAGGTGGCGTGGGTGTGCAGCGGCGGGAGGCGGAAAGATGTGAGGTCACAGGAGGCATCCACAGCAGGACAGAATGCCTCAGGTAGGATCCGCTGAAGGGAGCAAACAGGGTCTGAAGTGTGCGCTAATCAAAGGCCAAAGGAGTTCCCCACTCCACCGGGGGTGATGCTACTTTTTATGCGCCTCCTGGCGCGATATCCCCGTGCGCTGCTTCCAGCCGCATGGAATGCTAGGATTTGTAGTCCGCTCTCCTCACGGCAGCTGCACCAGGTGGCGTGGGTGTGCAGCGGCGGGAGGCGGAAAGATGCGAGGTAACAGGCGGCGTCCACAGCAGGACAGAATGCCTCAGGTAGGATCCGCTGAAGGGAGCAAACAGGGTCTGAAGTGTGCGCTAATCAAAGGCCAAAGGAGATATATGCGGGGTCATCCAGGCTGAGCATGTCTCAAATGGCCGGAGGCATCATAATTCAATGGGACGCATGCACAGTTACAACAGGGGTATAAATAGGCTGAGTGATACTACAGCTCAGCTTTTCAGGCTTGCAGTCAACATGCAGGTGGAGATGACCCACTGCTGCCGGGATGTGGCCAGGGGCCTCATCCAAGTCACCACTGCTGTGGAAGGACTATAGACTGCAGCAGCTTGTGGAAGCCTCATGCATGCATGGGGGGCAGTGAGGAGGGCTCCAGCCTCAGCAGCCTACTGGTACCTGTGTTACATGGCAAGAGGCGCAGTACCAGGACTCAAGCCGGCACAGAAGGCTCAATGACGGGGGTAATCCATTAAAGCAATGGGGTAACCCAAAAAGGTACTGGACCTGGGTTTCTGCGATATAGAAAAATGCCCTGTTAGACGGACCGGGAGGGTCGGCCGAGAATAAGGGGAGAGGTCTCCGGGGAGAGCCGTCTCCAGCGATCGTACAGACGAGTAACTTCCCCCCCCACAGATGTACACCACACAAGGATAAGGTTTAACGTTCTTTATAAGCAATTCTCTAAGTACGGTGAAATGGTACAAGGAGGTCTGGACTCAGGGGTCCCCTCGGTTCTAGTCTCTTGGTTGGGAAAGGGGGTAGCGGGACAGTCTTGTTACCACTCTGGTAGATATGGTGATAGATGGATAGCTCACAATCCACGAGCTCGGCGTTCTAGATGATCGGGCCGCGGCGGAGCCAGCAGGTCCCGAGATGATTGAAGGTAGCGAAGGTCCGCTGCGGAGCCAGCAGGTCCCGATGAAGGTGGTAGTTACAAACGGTCCGCGGCCACGCCAGCAGGTCCCGACGACGATGAAGGTTTCAGAAGGTTTGCGGCAGCGCCAGCAGGCAGGACGATAGTTCGCAAGGCAGGGCTACGGCAGCGCCAGTAGTCCGTCAAGGATGAGTTCTTCACTGCGTCTCTCGACTCCAGGATACAACTGCCTTCCTGCTCTGGAGCTGCCCCAGTTATAGGTCTGGCGCCCTTTGATGTCCGGACCCTCGCACTTGGAGGTCGGGAGGTCCGGGATGAGGGAGTCCAGACACCCAGCAGGGGGCTGGAGCCAGCGCTTGGGGGAGCTGGGGGCGATCGGCACCTGGCGGGGGAGAGCCATCGACACCTCTTTCTCCCATTGACCTGCCAAGTAGTCCGCTCACCTCCTGGGTGGATGGTGGTGCCGGGATGTCGGGGCCTGGCCAGGCCCAGGGTTAGGGTCGATCGGAGGCCACGCGGCCTCGTGGTGCTGTGTCCAAGATGGTGCCCAGGCCGGGCGAGGGGGCCGGTAGTGATTCGGGCCCATGATGTGGAGATGTCCAGGGGCAGGGGTCCCATATGAGACGGGAAACGGGTGGTTGTTGCGTGTAACACCTGGTGAGCCAGGCTCGGGCCTGGTCGTGCGGGGAGGGAGCAAGCCTTTCACGTGGCCTGTCCAACATCCCCCAAGACCTCTATATTTTAGAATAGCTGAATTAATCAGTAACTTTTTAAATTCAAAAACTTTCAGGAGCATGTCACTCAGGATCAGCTCTATTCAAATAAATGTTTCTCGTTCTTCATAACAGTAAAATGCGAAGAAGGCAACAGCAAATCAAGTATCCAACCTAGAGAATTATTTAATGTCTCACGGTCAACATGTTAATCATTTAGAACATCGATTTGAATTGAATAACAATAGTTACCCCAATTGGAGCGTGCAGAAAGAAAATATATAAGTAGAAAAGTGTGTGCAATTTAAGAAGGAAAGGATTTCACAGAAAACATTTTTGTGACATAAAATATTCGTAATAATTGATTTCAGAATAGACGATAAATCAATGGACCATGCTGTACAACCTGGCCAAAGTGAAACACATTTACTGAAGCTATTATTAAATGTTCATGACTCATCAGTGTCAAAAATGTCTGCACATCAATATACATTAACAAAATTGGTCCAGGTTTTTAACTAAATGCGTCGACGTTTCGACTCGTCTTTACGGCCTGTCGGTCATTTAAGCCTGAGGCATGCGAGTCTTCTTCAGGACAAAAAAGGGGTAACCTGGGATCATGGATGACCCCTTCCAGGCGATGGGGGGTGGTGCTTATTCCCACGTTCCCAAGGCTTATTCTTTAGTCCAATTAGTCAGGAGCGAGAAATTACTCCGTAGAAAAATTATTTCAGATGTAGAATACGATAACCTCGATCTCAATAGCGAAAAAAGAGCACTTGTATTGATCAGGATATCCTTAATGCTCATCCCCAAAGTTTATTGCGTGCATTTGAAGAAACCAATGGTTCTGGCTCGAATCACTGACTGGGGGCCACTCTTTGCTGCAGAGTCCTGTATCCAGAATTCAGATCGGGTGATTCTCCTCATTGAGCCTTAGTCACCAACCGGAGTATGGACCATCTGTTCCACATTCTACATCAAATGCCAGCGTTAAGCTCTCCAAACCGTCTGTGTGTATGCATGCACACAGATGGTTTGGAGAGCTTAACGCTCCCTTTATGTCGAAGGATTCAGATAGGGAGTGAGGATGGAAGACCTCACAGCGTATGCACTACCACCTACAGGATTAGATAAACATTAGTTACTGCTATGTGTCCCCATGGCGGACATGTGTGCAAGACAGTATTACATCTGTTTACCCTGCAAATATCCTTCTCAAAATTCACCCACAAGCAGGTCTGTGTATGCTACTATGCCAGAAGATGTAGGAGTCAAGTGCACTGCCGGGGTAACTTGCCACTATGTCTGTGATTTATTGTTTTTGAATTGTAGATTACTTGGATGTTCAGTGAATGGTAGTAGTTCCGGTTCCGGTAGATATGCTCATTCACTGAGGCGGGACATATGGGTACACGCGTCCCATCAATGCAACAAATGACATGTTGAAATTGTGCAATCTAATTTAGTTTGCAGCAATTTCGGTGGTGTTGTGGGGAACCTAATGTGGTGGTGTATCCTCTGCAACATGGCATTTAGGAAGGCGTTGAAAAAGCGCGATAGGGCACTTTGAGAAACACCTCCAGCTGCAGCAATTACTCCCTGGAAGGTCCTGAAGCTAGGAGCTGCAGAGAGCATAGGACCTGCACATGGTTGGGGATGGCATGTGTCCTGCGAGTCTGACGCTGCAGTATTGGGTCTAACTCAGCAGTGAGATCTAAAATTGTGGCAGCATTCAGCCTATATTTATCATCTCTTCCTCCGTGTGCCCTAGCAAAGTGACGCACACTCTGAATATTCTCTCCTGTATCCTCCTTCTTTTCTGTGCTGCTACTCTTAGCCTCATCCTCCTCACCATGATGTAGAGCCTTCCATTGTGAGACACTCTGGTGCATTCTGTGATTGTTTAAGTAGTTTGCTCATGATTCACACCTGATTTCTTGTATGTGAAATTTTTGCGCCTGATGTGATTGTTCTTATTTAGGAGATGCAATTTGCGAATCTTAACTTATTCTGTATTTGCGAATTCTTGTTGCATACGAATTTGCGATTTCTTATTAGCGAGTCCCTAATATGGAATCGCTATTACCGATTCAGTATTTTTTAAATCCGTAATTTTGCGAAGAGTAAGGTTTTCTGCAAATTTGCCTCATGCATAAGAAAAAGCTATCTTGCAATCGCAAACGAATACTTTTTGCGATTCGCAGGGTTTGCGATTGCAAATTAGCTTGATGCATGTGGGCCTGAGAGTCTTCCACCAATATAAGCAAAATTTGCTCAGTAACACAGGTTATAAGTAGAAATGTTAAAGTAATCCATTCAAGCATAGGCATGCACAAATACTGTGTCCGTGTGTTGATATATTTGAGCTATACATGTTGGCATTGCCATAACTTGTGTGCATTCATTTGAAAAGTAACAGCCTATCCAATCATATGTTACTTTAGCAGTAGTCCGTATTTGTACATCAAAAGGTATGCTGCTGCTGTTCTGTTCAGTCTCCAGCTGCTTATGCTGCTTCTTCAAGACTTCTGCATACTGTCTTGCCCTTAGTCATGAAGACAGCTCAGTGAGGTCTCCACTTGCTGAAAGACTTGACCATTACAAGGTAAATTCTTTTTTTCATCCTAACAAAGTCTGAGTCGTCTTGTAAATTAGGTAATACTTATTATTTGAGCAAACAAAATCCTGGGCACACAGATAAATATCAACAGTTGATACAGTAATTAGTAGATAAATGATGCCGACACCGGTGGTTCCCTTTGAAGGTTTTTTAATATATGCAGATGTTCTCTAGTAAAAACAACAACGCCAGCTGACACGTGTTTCGTCAACAGGTCAATGCCTGTGACTCTTCAGGGCTGAGGAGACGTGATGAGGGTATCAAGGTTCCGGTGATAATTCCAACCCGGAGTGCGGGTACAACAGGTGATGAAAGATAAGTTAGCAAAAATAGTCTTGTCAGAAGAGTGAATCCTCGGATTCACTCTTCCGACGAGACAAGACGAGACAAGGAGAGTTCTGCCTTACCAGGCTCTTCCGTTTTCTAGGATGCACCCGCCCTTTGGACAACTATTTTTGCTAACTTATCCTTAATCACCTGTCATCGGCTGGCGTTCTTGTTTTTACTAGAGAACATCTGCATATATTAACAAGCATTTACAATGCAACGGTCTTGCCTTTGCCAAAGTTAAAGCTATTGGCATTGTAAATGACAACATTTTTATTTATGTGTTAGTTTTGAAAACAGATAAATAAATGGCATTGTCATTTACAATGTCAATAGCTTAATCTCTCGCAAATGCGAGACCTATTGCATTTGCACCCACACACACACACAGAGCCACACACAGAGCCCCCCACACAGAGCCCCCCCACACACACACAGAGCCCCCCCACACACACAGAGCCCCCCCCCACACAGAGCCCCCCACACACACACAGAGCCCCCACACACACAGAGCCCCCCCACACACACAGAGCCCCCCACACACACAGAGCCCCCCCCACACACACAGAGCCCCCCCACACAGAGTCCACCCACACACACAGAGCCCCCCACACACACAGAGCCCCCCCACACACAGAGCCCCTTCACACACACACACAGAGCCCCTTCACACACACACAGAGCCCACCCACACACATAGAGCCCACCCACACACATAGAGCCCCCCACACACACAGAGCCCCCCCATACACACAGAGCCCCCCATACACACAGAGCCCCCACACACACAGAGCCCCCCACACACACAGAGCCCCCCACACACACAGAGCCCCCCACACACACAAAGACCCCCACACACACACACAGCCCCCCCCACACACACAGCCCCCCACCACCCAAATGCCTAGCATCTTTACCACAGTCTCTGAAACTTGTAAGCATAGCCCACCATAAAAGATTTGAGACCTCAGGATTTCTAAAATTACCTAAGGGTGTCTGAAACCTTCTCCATATGACAACATTGTCCGTAATGGGCAACAAGGTCTACATAACATTTTGCATTGTAGCTCCTTCCTGTGCAAACACGGTCTTATGTGTCAAATTTGCCCCCAAATCCTATTAGGACCTTCTGTTTGTCTTGTTCCTAATTTTAACTTCCCTACTTTCCTTTAGGTAAATAAAGGACCTATAGAAGGGGGCATGGCCAAGCAGCATTGGAGTAAGCCGCACTCCCTCGGAGCTCCCACTCGATATTTCCCATCCACTGCCATCCTGCAGACACAGGGGCCTGGTGGGGGGGCTGCTGATGCCAACTATATGCCCCATTCATCCTCCCCTGCACTGTATGACGACCCAGAGGGAGACAATCGGGTCCCGCTTAAGTCTTTGGCGCCATGGGTGCAAAGTTCCGATCCTTACGATACCTGTGGCGACTGCCAGGTGGAGTACCTTACAACCAGAACGTCCTGGAGGCTGTCACCACGGTCCTGAGCCTGCCCCCTGCAGAGCCCTGACCTGAGTGCCGGTACGGCACGGAAACTGCAGGGAGATGGGCCACTACGAGAGTGAACAGGGGGCTTGAAACGCCGCGACCATAGGCCTCTCAGCGCCTGGTTCTGAGGTGCTCGGGCTGTGACTGCCGGACCCCTCCCCAACAGTGAAGATTGGCCTAGTACCTGCCTGTGCAGTACAGAGGCATGCAGCGCCTGACAATCGAGTAGGCCAGGTAATGCGAGGACTGTTCTTGCTCGGCCCAAGCTGCCTTTCACTCGTTAGCCGGGCCCACCATAACGTATGCCCTGAAGGGTAAATGGGGCAACAATTGATGGTGCATGTATGATTGCACTAGCAACCAAGAGTGGAGTCGGCCCCAGCACTTCTCAAGGCAACAGCTTAGGAGCACGGAGAGGAGCACTTGCTATCATATGACCCTGAGGGCTCTGGCTAATAGTGGACGGTGGTGAGACTGCGGCTGGAGGGAGGAGGCACGGAGAGTGGGCAGCGGGCGGGAGGGAGAAGGCACTGACAACGGGAGGGAGGGCGGGGGATAAACAAGACGAGGTAGTCTTGGATGAACTTAAGAGTTCATAGAAAGGTTGGACATCATCGAACACGGACAGTGGGCAGGCGGGAGGGAGAAGGCACGGACAGTGGGCGGGAGGGAGAACTTCGAGAAGGCACGGACAACGGGACGGCGAGAGGGAGGGTATGGGGGGCGGGACTTAAAAAAAGACACGGAAACTCCCCCGAATCGCGTCGGGACGGGGAAAGAGTGATTGACAACCAATCTCTTCCAATGGCTAGCCTCCATTTATGGAGCTAGCCAATGGAAGACAGAGGCGGGACAAAGCCCCATACTGTAGGATCATAAGATTTCGCCTGCGCGAGCACTGTGCTCAGTGCTACGGCTAGGCGAAACCTAAAAAACCTTCAAAGGGAACTACCGGTGTCGACATCATTTATCTACTAATTAGTGTATCAACTGTTGATATTTATCTATGTGCCCAGGATTCTGTTTGCTCATACTGAGGGATGGGCTTCTAGCTCCTCACTTATTCAGGGGTTTTGGGTCTTCCCCTGTCCTGGAGGCACCTCACACATACTAATTGCTAAAACCAAGTTATCGCTACCAGCTACCTGCCAGAGCGCCACTGCACCTGCTACCCCAAACCCTTCACTGTAGGCACTAATACTAATTATTTACAACCCTTACAAATGGCAAAAATGCAGGAGGAGGCATTTCATAAATGAAAGTTCATATTATTAAAATAATGGTAAATTGAAAAAAAGCCAAGGTACTGGGACGGTGTCTTCAACCTCCTGAGACTAGAACACGCTATGAAGAGGCAACATGTATTACTTTACCTTTAAACAAGCAAAGAGGTTCAGTACTGCAAGGTGTACGAGCATTTTCTGTATGTATTGGATGAGATGGCGCACTTAGAGATGGTAAAAGTGTTCTGTATAAAACAATGTTTGTTATTACTAAGTAGACATGAAGAGGAAGATCATGCCACAGAACAAGATAGAAGCTTAGACTCAATTGAGCTAATATATAAATGCATGGAGGAACAACAGTTAATGTGTTCCCCGCACAGCATTCGCATCACCACCAGTCTTATAAGATGCAAGGTGAACTCCTACACCTTTGCCTGTACAAGTCAATCAATGATAAGTGCTAATGCCACCGAAATAGATACAATAACGTAATGGGCAGACAGTGAAGTGTTTTTCCTAACACTTTCAATGCAAACAGATATTTAGTTCTCTTTTAAATCCTGTGTGCCAACGACGGTTTTTATTATATTTGAGAGAGCTCAAAATGAAACTTAATAATTGCCTTTATACCATACATTTCAAGAACCAAATAAATCCTCTGTGTTAACAAACGTTTTGCTCTACTTCAAAGCCTTATCCATTCCTCTGTTGGGGTAGGTAAACAAATAGTTGCCTCATCTCAGCAAAGAATCCCAGCAGCCATGAATTTATACAAAGGAAGGTCTAGAATTGTTGCCCTCTTTGTCACGGTGCAAACAATCCGAAACCAGAAACTGCAGGAAAAGACGCAATGCTTTCCCATGGCTTGCTCTATATTATTTCTCTGGCCACATGTTTAAAAAAATATTTTTTACATTGCTTTATTTTAACAAAAAGCTAGGGCAAGCTATCGACAGATGCTTTTCAGGTCAGCTATCCACATGTCCCCAAAAAGTATTTCACAAACAGATAGCTATGCAGTTTTGGAGGCTTTGACCTAAAAAGAGAGAGATCTTCACAGGCCTCACGTATATTTTAGGGGCAATCTTCAGCATCCTCTGACTATTTGAATCAAGGCACTTTCAGTGTTTGCCCAGATAGGTGCCAGATATGCTTTAAAGTTAACATTTCTAAAAATATTCCTGGTTTAAGAACCAGTATGTAACTAGTTCTGCTTTGAGTGCTAAAACTTTAAAATCATTGACAATATGAAAAGGTTACCATTTCCCTTTCAGAGCATTATCTAACATTGGTAGGAGTGCCTGATCTAGAACAATATTTATCATAACGTCTCAATTGTCATCAAATGTAGCAATCATTACCGAAGCAATATGTATGCTACTCAACCGTAAGCTGATATTGACACTTTGGATGACTTGTTTTTGTGGCATCAAGCTCTTATAAGTTGTAAAACAGATAAATGTAAAATGTACACAAACTACAGACCGTGATGTCAATTAAGATGATTTTGCTCAATCTGCGAATGCTAATTATGTGAAAGAAAATGGGAGGTTGAGGAATTATACATGTTTACATAGAGGGTCACATCAAATTTGATTATCCATATTTTTGCTATGAATAAATTTATTTATGCATAAATAAGGTGTATCAATTAGCAGGATAACATCTGGGGTAATAAAGTGAAAATGAATGTCGCTGCATTTCTTACCCCATTTAGGCTTAACATTTTGTTTCAAAATCTATATTTAATCTTGTTGAACAGGCAGACAGATGTGTTTTCCTGGATCACCCTGGCTGATTGATGCAAGTGAGATTAAAGGATTTCGGTGTCATTTTATTTAATTTTTTTTAACAAACCAGTACTGCTTTGTACTATTCTAGCCTCTTTACCCCGAACCTATTATTTCTGTAGAGATTTGTTATATGTAAAAGCCACTAAATTGACTTGTGGCACGTGTGAAAAAGTGTAATTAGTACCAACAACTATGGTACTGTATATTGAGCTTACGAGAATGAAACTTTGAGCTTGGTCGGCTTGTGTTCAAGTATGTAACGTGCAGATTACAAACACAAATGTCTGTAGTGCACACTCCTTGTGTTTTCTTTACCATTTAATATTAAGCATTATAATCATTAAACCAGGCATAAAAATATTCCCTATTGAGTCGCAAGCCATGTTTTTTGCATGTGTGAAAATGGGATACCCTCAATCTTTACATATAGTGAGAACAAACAAAAGGTAAGTCTCCTTACCTGGCCCAGTCCTTAGCTGCTGGAGCAGCTTTTGCTGTTCTCAAGCAGACTGTGGCTCCCAGAGCATTCAGTACTGGGAGGCTTGAAAAGTACTTTGCCCTACCAGGCTTATTGTCTTGGGCAGATTTCCCCTTTCTCGCCTGATATAAATTTACAGCCTTTCATGCTGTTGTCAGGGAAGCAAGCATTGAATGAAGACAGAGATGATACCACTCTGCATTCAGTGCAATTAGGGATGATGAATGTTAAAACCTTCTTTCATTGTAGTTTGGGATGTTGAGCATCTTGACTTGGCATAGTTTTTAAAGATAGACTGAAGTACAGCTCATACAGCAATACACCCGTTCTCCTTTTAGAAGTGGCGTGCTTCCACTAGGTTTTATATTAAGCAATCTATTTTCCACAAACATTTTGTGAAACTGTTTGTAGACCAGCAATAAGAGACAACAGCAGTTGGAGAATATATAGGATCCTACCTACTAAATATAGAGAACACATTGTATGGCAGTGCTGAGGGTGGCTTTTACTCAGCCCGGGTGTTTTCTTTTTTTGCTGGACAGTAGGGAGTTGTCATAAGCAAGCCTCAAAGAGGACATGCGCTTAAACAACATTTTTTAATGTCTGTTGGGAGGAAGGGCTTGATTCTTTTAGGGGTCTGTTTGGTAATGGGTTCCTTTTACTATGCATACTAATTAAAGTCAAAGGTAAAGACCAAGATTTTGTCAGTGTATAATTTGCAGTAAAGTTGACATATTACTTCAAGCCATATTGACACCAAGTTGGTGCTGTGAAGAAGAGAGCGAAAAGTTGAGAGCCAGAATTGCGCTAATCACAAGCACGTGACTCAGGGCATGATCTGTATTTAAATAGCGTCCGTAACTCCTGAAGTCTCACAGAGATGTTGCGAGGCGTGACCTGCAACTTGAAAACATTGATGTTAATGGCTCCCTACATTGGAGTGCATTAGTGTCCGGTACGTCCTGTATATTAAGGCTCTTATGAACCTAGGTACTTTAAGGCTCATACGAGCATTTGCCACTGTTGGACTTGGCCTTTCTGGCAGGTTCACCCCTGAACTTTTTGCCTTGTAAGGTTACCTCATTATAATGATCTCTGGTATTTGCACACTTTAGCACTGTGGCGCAGTGTAAAGTGCGTGCTCACTCTGGGTGTGTGTGTGAGATTGTCCTGCCCTCCCATAGGAATCCATGGGGAATGTGTTTGTCCCTGGTAGTTCCTGATGCGTGGGGAGTGCAGATGCGAGTTTAGTATGTGCGGACTCGTGTGATTAAATGCTGCCTGATAATGTGTGTTGTGCGGCGTTATTGTGTCTAGTGTGGAAGTGCCACTTCTAGAAGTTGGCCTGTCTGTGCAGTGAATGTGCTGGCTTGTGATTGGCTGGGGCTGGCTGGTGTGCCAGGCTCCTAGAGTCAGGATGGGTCTGCCCCGGTGGTAAATGGGAGATCTGCATGTTGATGGCTAGGGAGGAGTGCACCTGGAACCTGAATAGGGCTGGGCTTTCCCCTCACAATGCTGGCTCCACCCCCTATGGTGTGTCTGATGTCCCTGACCCATCCTGTGACTAGGCAGAGGGGCGGAGCAAAACAAAGTGCTCAGGAACCAGTTGTATCTGGTTCGCCCCTTTCCTGCACCTTTAGACAAAGGAATTGTGTGTATTAAAAGAGGCTGTGAGCTCTTGTAAAAGGTTCTTGTGCACAACTTGAATCTACCAGGGGAGTGCTGCTGCTGTAGCCCAGGGGAAGGCTTGCCTCCCTGGGTCCTGGCCAGCTCCTGGATTGCTGATGGACTTCTTGGGGACCCTTCTTCTTTTTGATTCCCAACAGAGGGGGCCTTGCTGATGGTGGGACCCAGGAGGGACCGCCATGGGGGCTGTCTCCTGGCTGGAGTGCCCGGTGTGCTGGCTCCTGGGCCCTACATTGTCCCCCCCTGCTTACTAAAAGGCTTCCCCGTGTTAAATAGCGCTTTAGCGCCGCCGGAGCGGCGATCTCTGTCTTGAGGGATTCCCCGGCGAGGGGATCCCCCCTGCCTTGTGCTTCTCGCAGGTGCCCACCCTGCATTATGGCCGTGATTATTTTATTCTTACTTACGGGTTGCCCGCCCCGTTTATGTGCTCCTTAGCGAGTGCCCACCTCGCTTCTACATTTTAATTGGGTTTCGAGGGTGCCCAACCCTCCTTTTGGCCCCCGGGATTCACCGCCGCGGCCCGGGAGAAGCACCGGAAGCCTAAGTCCGGCCAGCCCCTGGTTGTGGGCAGGGCCGGGAGGACGTTGTTTCCGCTTTCCCCTGCCTGGGGGAAGCTATGGTCTGCCTTTCCGGTATCCTGTGTGGAGAGGGAGACCGGAGATGCCACCCGCCGCCGGAAGCAGCAGTAGAGTTGCGGGGCTCCAATGAGTACGGGGGAGCCTCAGAGGAAGAATGCGCCCGGAGCCTCGCATGCTCCATTTTCAAAGTCCCGGTCCCGAGATGGAGGACCGGTTGAAGGCCGGCGCATGGTGAAGGCGGGGCTCTCATGAGGAGAGAGAGCCCCGCACGCGCCGCCGTCATTTCCGCACTGTCCAGGAGAAGAGTCCGGCCTCCACCCCCACCCGGTGAGTTTTCAAGGGAGTCCGGGGGGGGGGGGGGAGAGGCAGAAACAGAGCGGCCCCGTCAGGCAGCGGGTCGCTCCTCTGAGCTGGGGACAAGTTTATTGTTACAGTGGCAAGGGTGCATTTAGGGCGGCCCCGGATGGCAGTGGGCCGCCCCAACGTTTTTGATCAATAGAGCCAGAAAGGCTCCTACATACACAGGGGGCATTTCACGGGGTAGAGTGGCCCCGGTTGGCAGCAAGCCGCTCCCCCACGTTGGCAGCATTTCTTGAGACCCACGAGGCTCCCGGGGGCATTGTTGTGTTGAGAGCCCGTGGCTCTGATGCCCCAGTTTATTTCTAGAGCCAGAAGGCTCCTACAGTTGGCGCAGCTTTGTTCCAGGGCCCCTATGTATTTTTAGAGCCTAGAGGGCTCCAACCCTTGCGCAGTTTTGTCCCTGAGGGCTAGCGAGAGCCCCTGTCGCAGTTTGGTCCCCAGCTGCCCAGCAAGTAGTGGGCAGCTGCACCGTTTAGGCTTTCATTTCTAGGGACTTGTTCTGTGGACTTAGGAGTTAGTCGCACTCCTTCATCCCTATCTGGGCCTTCCCCAGCTCCGCTGCACTTAGTGCCAGCTGCAGGGTTTAGGCTGTTCTGTCCCTGTCCTCAGCTGCCCAGCAAGTAGTGGGCAGCTGCTACGTTTAGGTTTTGGCGCAGTGGCGCGACCTGGACTTTGATGTGAGTTATGTGTTACATTTGATTTCTGCGCTAAATGTGATTTATGTGATATCATGATTCCTGCGCTAATGCTTTGGGTGTTAGGAAATGTACTGTGTGTAGTATGTTTTGCGCACCCTGTGTTCTGACACCGCTGAATGTGTTTTTATGCGTCATGTGTCTTCCCTACACCGCTGAATGTGTTCTTATGCATCATGTGTTTTCCCTACACCGCTGAATGTGTTTTTATGTGTCTTACTGACACCACTGAATGTGTTCTTATGCATCATGTTTATTCCCAAACCGCTGAATGTGTTTTTATGCGTCATGTGTCTTACTGACACCGCTGAATGTGTTTTTATGCGTCATGTGTTTTCCCTACACCGTTGAATGTGTTTTTATGCATCATGTGCAAAGCTTCTAGCCTAAACCTCTGAATGTGTTTTTATGCATAATGTGTGAAGCTTCTGCTTGTTCTATGTTGTAAGTGTTATTCCTACAAAGTGCTAATTCTACCAAGTGCTAGTTCTAAAAGTGCATATTCCTGACAGTGGCCCACGTGGCCCTGTCCCTTGTAAATACTGCCCGTGCCAGTTGGCACAATATACATCCTGTGATTCTGATTTTGATGAGTTCTGATAATACAAAGGCTATTTTTATATAACCTTGTGTGGAGTTCCTTTTGTGGGGGGCCTGGGATGTTGTTGCTGGTGGGTGCGTGCGCAAATGCTTTACACATCGCCTCTGAGATAAGCCTGACTGCTCGTGCCAAGCTACCAAGAGGGTGAGCAGGGGTTGTCTTGGCGGGTGACTTCCTTGCCCTGACTTAGAATGGTGGTTTCTGCCTGGCTTTGGCGCAAGCCTTATCCAACCAGAAATTCCCATTTCTAACAGCCACACAGTGGCGGTGCGTCCATTAGAGCGCTGGGGCATTGATCCACAAGCCTCGCCCGCCGACTCCAGAGGCAGTCATTTAGCAGAGGCTCAGCTCCCTCAGTGGCTCTGTCAGAAGGGGTTGGGCGGGACAACCAGCAGGTTGACTCCTGGCGTCATGCTGACTGACATGTAATTGTCAGACTCAGCAGGCCAGGGGGTGGCGCGGAGCGCATAGCAGGCAGCAGTGCGCATGTTGGATTTGGGTTGGAGAATTTTTTCCGACCAGCCCAGTCATGCGCACTAGTGTTTGCTGTGGATGGCGGCTGCGCATTAGGAGAGCGAGGGTTGATTAATGCCGCAGCCCTCTGTCTCCTAATGAGCGGCGAGTATCCCTGCTAAGCCAATCCTGGTGCTGCTGGAGCAGCGTCTGTATTGGCTGAGAGGGTTTGCCACACTCGCACCAGCAGCATCAGGATTGGTTTATAGTTACCACCAGCAGGCGACACTAGTACACAGCTCTGGGCCAGGACCGCAGCATGCATTAAGGCAGCAGGCAGCGCTGGGACATAAAGATCAAGGTTGGTTGACATGGAACCCTTGGGCCAAAAGAAAGGACTTGGATTCCCCACAAATTCCTTCATCGCCATGAGCCCGAGAGTCTCGACACAGGTTTGGACTATCTGGCGGACCTGATTCCAAGGTGAAGGGGCATTTCTATATAAACGCTGACAGCTGCGACCATTACGCTAACACTCTTGTCAGGCAGGCAGCAGGGTGAGTGAGTCCAAGAGCTCCAGGCTGAGTGCACGGGGATTGTGTATGGATAGGGCCAGAGCAGGAGCTGCACACATTCACACAGTGCGTGTGTTAAAACAGCTTTGTGCTAGTATATTCCATCCATGAACTTATATCTCCATTCTCTCTCTGTCTTGTCTATTACACTCGTATAGGCACTTTTACACACCACCACTTTAAAATGTCACCAGCTGCCACTGTTGCCACTGCCACAGAGGGCAAGCATGCCGGTTCCTTAGCTCTCACAGTTAGTGTCTCACATAACTTTGTAGTCCTACTAGGCATACGTTCAGTGCATATATTGCTATGGCATACATTACAGTGTACGTTGGTCTAAGGACGTTCTATCTGGGAATGGCCCGACAGACCTTGACACCGCATGAAGAGAAAGCTCAGCTGTAGTACTGGTCCTATAAAATAAGTGCTGGTGCTTAGCACCAGAAAGCACTGGCACATATTAAGCACTACATGGTTGATTCTTGTTACCTCCATTTCAGTGAGTCAGAAGACTAGAAGAACCTACTGTTCTGACATAGTAATCTGTATAGAGCGTGCTCATTGGGTCTTGCCATTGACCTAATTCAAGCACTTCGAGTTAACTTAACACTCGCCTGTTAAGGAGACACATTTTTAACAATTTATGCTAACATCGTACACATTAATTTCAGATGCAATGACGACTTTAACAAATTTATAGTTCTCAGTGTTTTCAGCAACTTAGCCCCGTTATTGCAGTCCTCGCTTGGTAATCAGTTAAGTGCTTTCTCTCCCACACAGCTAGCTAATTTCCCTAGTATTTCCGCTAGCTCTCTTTAATTCACTTTGGAGTTGCTCTCGTCTCATGATTCCTAGCAGGGTAGAAAACCATGCTACCAGTTTGAGGAAGGTTATGTAAATGTTTTTTTAATTATTTAAGATCATCCTGCATCTGAAAGAGACACGTTAGTGATAGATTCCTTACCTTAGAATATCCCCAGGCGTCAAACTGGATACGGAAACTTTTGCTAGCAGTACCTCTGAGCGTCAGTAGGTGGCGTCATGCGGCTCCGTCGCTGGCGTCGTAAGAGCCACCCATGGGCACTGACATCAGTTCTTTCTTTTTCCGCGCCAGTAAGCGCAGATCCGGTTAGAGCACATACCTTAGTCACTTTTTGACTATCTTTTTTGGGACTTTTTGTCTCGGTTTGGTCTTCTCTGGTGCTTGTAGGGATGCCTGGTTTCAAGTCCTGTGGGGCCTGCCGTCACAACATGTTGGTGGCGGACACCCACGACGTCTGTCTACTGACGGGAGCGTGACCACGACTCTCGGTCCTGTGTGGACTGTCAGGCTATGGCTCAAAGGCCCTGAGAGAGCGGCACCAGAAGTTACTTGAGGTCCGGCATTCGTCTCAGCGCCATTCGCGGTCCCGGGGCCGTTCTAGGGATTGCTCGCGGGACCGCCATCACTGCTTCTCGGGTTCCAAGTTTTTATCCTCGGATTCGGGTAAGAGACGTCACAAAAAGAAGTCGAAGAAGCGTTGTCGCTCTCTGACGTCCCCCTGTCGGTCCCCGGATGCAGACGAGGGTGTCAGAGGCTCCGGCCCGCGGCTCCTTCGGAGCCTGGGAGTCCTGCGGCCTACCCGGATCCGTCGGCGACTCCCGCACAGATGCAAGACTTTCTTGCTGCCATGGACCACCTGTTTAGGCCTCGGGCTCCCGCCGGTGCGCCTTTGGGCTCCGCGGTCCTGTGTCAGGATACTGCCGGACTGCCGACTCAACTGGTGGCCCCGGCGCCGCCAGCAGCTACAGCCCCGGCTCTACCTGCGGCGCCGCAGTGGATGCCGTTGGTCCCACCTCTGTCTCGGTTCTCGGACAGTTTTGTCCCTGCCTGGGATCCGAATTGGGGCACTGCGCCTGTTTGGCCCCGGCCGGCGCGATTCGTTCCTTCAGTGGTCCCTGCCCTGCCGCCGCTGTCTGCGCCGCACACGGCGGTGGTTGAGGATGACTGGAAAGGGTCTGAGGACCCTCTGGCTCGTCAGTGTGACTCTGAGCAGGATTGGGTGGACGACTTGGAGGAGGCTGGTGGCCTCGACGTCTCCTCTTTTCCGGGTTTGCCTCTCCCCCACCTACTATGGAGGAAGGTGCCTTGTACACGGTGGTGCTCCGTCGGGTGGGTGCTGCAAATTGTCCGAATGGGTTACTCCCTCCCATTCCAGTCTACCCCCCCCAGCCATGCCACCTCAGTTCCACGTCGGGGGATCACTTTGCGCTTCTCCAGCAGGAAGTCACTGCCCTCCTGGCCAATGGGGCCATCAAGCCCGTTCCTGGGCCAGAAGTAGGACATAGTTGTTGTTCCCACTACTTTCTGGTCCCCAAGTAGGACAAGGGGGGCCTGTGCCCCTTTTTGGACCTCTGGAACGTTAATCGCTTCCTCCGAAAGGAGAAGTTCAAGATGTTGACTCTGGTTCAGGTCTTGGCTGTCCTCGATCCTAGAGAATGGATGGTAGGGTTGGACTTGCAGGACGCATATTTTCACATCCCCGTCCTGCCGGCCCACCGGCGTTACCTGCGGTTCACGGTAGGCCAGGAGCATTTTCAGTTTGCTGTGCTCCCCTTTGGCCTTACCAGCGCCAATCGGGTGTTCACGAAAGTGATGGCGGTGGTCGCAGCTCACCTGCGCAGGTCAGGGGTGTCAATCTTCCCCTACCTCGACGGCTGGTTGTTGAAGGTGGGCTCGCTCCAGGCAGTTGTAACCCACCTTCAGACTATGGCCGACCTCCTGCATTTGCTGCGGTTCCCCATCAAGGTGCCAAAGTCACACCTGAGTCCCTCTCAGAAGCTCCCCTTCATCGGAGCGTTTCTGGATTCAACGCAGTTTCGGGTTTATCCTCCTGAGCAGCCAGTCCGGGATATTCAGGCTATGATTCCGATCTTTCAGCCTTTATCCCGGATTTCAGTCAGGATGACCCTCCTGCTCCTGGGCCTGATGGCCTCCTGCATCCTGCTAGTTCAACATGCCAGATGGCATATACTTGCTCTGCAGTGGGACCTGAAGTTCCAGTGGAGCAGCATCAGGGCAACCTGTCCAATCATGTCCAGATCTCTGAGGGCACTGTGCGACAATTGCAGTGGTGGCCCATGAATCGCGATTGGGTCAGTGGCAGATCCCTCTCCCTTCCCCAACCGGAGCAAACAGTGGTGACAAATGCGTCCCTCCTGGGATTGGGGAGGCCACTTGGGAGAGGTGGAGATCAGAGGCCTCTGGTCTCTGGCAGGGTCTCGGCTCCATATCAACTTTTTGGAGCTTTGAGCAATCCGTCTTGCACTGAAGGCATTCTTTCCCTCTGTGGGGAAGTGTGGTGCAGGTGTTCACAGACACTACTGCCATGTGGTATTGCAACAAACAGGGCGGGGTGAGGTCCTGGACCCTGGATCTGCGCCTCTGGATGTCAGGATTGCCAGATCTAGACCCCAAAAAAACTCAATGTGAACTCTACTTGTGGGAGTATCAGGAAAATGTTAAGACTAAAAGGTTCACAAGCAGAAAGGAACCCTAAAATGGCCGCCAAAAATCCATTACCAGATTTGCCAGTTTGCGCTCTAGTGGTTGACAATCATCAGTTTGATTCAGGTGAGACGCCCGTTCTGTGGCGCACTTCACCCAAACCTTGTGGAGAGACGGACGTTTGCTGTGCTCACCACGAAGATTAGGGAAAAGCTCATTGCGGTTACGAGAGAGTAATTTACTAGTAGCACTGAGTTTTGGGAAGAGTTCGCGAGCCTTCTTGAAGTAAGACTGCTCCTGTAGTGGTATTTTTTGGCAATTGAGCATGCGCTCAATTGCCACTAGGACTAGGACACTAAGAAGTCAATTGAGAGAGAGAGCATGCACAAATAATTACTGTAGTGGAAGAGAGCATGTGCAAAGGTAGTTCACAGCTCATTCAAGTGAAGAGAATTTAAGAGTCAGCATAGGTCATTAGCGCTGCAGCAAATCCATACGAAAAGACAGAGACTCAGGCATATATTGAGAGAAAACGAGTTACAGACATTTAACAAGTATTCAAGAAAATACTAGGCACAAATGTCACAAATGCTTTTCAGTTAGTTGGTTTGAATTGAGTGAAGTGAACTCAAGATTGATTTAGTGACTGAGCAACTGACAAGTAAGCATAGGCAAATACAAGAGGTGAAGCAAGAAGATAACAGTTAATGAGATACTTACCAAGTAGACAGCAGTAACTAAATAGGTAAGATCCTGTCCATTAGAGAAAAAGAACAAGAATAGCACCGGATTAGAAAAGTTAAACCATTAAATTATTTCTTAGTTATAGCAAATAGAAGATAACAATTAAGAAAAGAAAAATAACAAAGAGAGACATTGGTCACATCTAGCGGGGGTAGGTAAACAGGAGAACAGAATATTAGACGATCTGTAGAGGCAAGTAATTAAGAAGTAATGAGTGTTTTTCCCTTACAGTCAATTCTAACTCGCACCAACTAGAAAAAAGAAGAAGACGAGGTCTGAAGCTGAATTAAGAATCAGACGAGGTGTGGCTGACTCTTCTCTGTCCCATCTTCTTTCCCCTCTGGGGTTTTAGTTGGCATACATGTTGAAACTCGCGTGTTGCTGAGGAACCTCAGGGGAGCATTGGGAACTTGCGACATTCTGCTCCAGTGCATTGAGAAGAGGACGTTCTGACAGACGTTGAAATTAGCACCTGAGCAGAATGGCGGAAGGCTTGGACTTAAAGAAATTGAGAGATATATTGGAAGGAATACAGAGTGAATTAATTCTAGTCAGAGAAGAGAATAGAGAGCTTAAAAAAGAAACCACAGACTTAACCTTAAAAGTGAGTAGTTTAGTATCCAATCCTAGCTTAAAATCTTCAGTGTTTCCAGAAGGGAATTCAAGTAAAGCCTCGGCCCCTCAAGGTAAAATAAATACACAAGTTATTCATTCACTGTCCCCAGTGATTCCCTTGGCACCACCTGAGCGTTTTAATGGAGACCCCCAGAAGGCTCAGGTATTTTTGACACAATGCACCTTGCATTTTATGTGTCATCCGGCGGTTTTCCCTGATGCACAGTCTCGAGTGGCATTTATATTGTCGTATTTAAGTGGAGACGCCGCCTCTTGGTCAATGCCTTTGGTGACCAGAAATGATCCAATACTGTATGATTTGGATGAGTTCAAAAGGAATTGAAACAGGTGACTCAAGTCAAGTCATACTTTATTCGATTAATTAAAATCATAAAAGCAATTCCATCACATTTTAAAAAAACAATTAAAAAAAAACAATTCATGTGTTAAAAACAATTTAAAAAAGCAATTCATTGTCATATTTGTACATAGAATATAGATAAAACATTCCCCCATACAAGGGACTACGTTAAGATCACACCTCAGAGGCATTCAACAGCAGTTTTTTGGTCTTTGTACGCATAGTGGCGACCAAAAAGCTTGCGACCCCAAAGATTACCCTGGTATTACTCAACAGTTGTAAATAGAGGAGTGCAGGCCAGACTTGTGTGGAGCCCGCTTCTCTCAGGATGGGAACTAGGAACTGTTTTCTGCTGTCCTCAAAATGGCCACAAAACATAATAAAGTGCATGAGTGACTGTTCCGTAAAGTCATCACAGCTGCAGGGGATGGTCAGATCGGATTTCCCCCAAACATGAAAGTGCGCCAAGGAGTACTGAATGATGTTAAATCTGAATCTTACAAGGAGATGGCGATGGAACGGTCGGGTGACAATTTTCAAGTAGGGTTCTATTAAAGGAGTAGTCTGAAGCATATAGTTGGCTCTTACACCCGGTTTTAGAACCTCCATTGCCTCCCGTTCCTGCTCAGCTAGACCCAGAAAGTTATCCTTAATCCATTTTACATCCCCCTTCTGTAACAAGTTGGGGGAAAAATATAAGTCAGGCCTGCCCAGTTTACTCAAAGTATCCTTGATATATAATAACCATGGAATTTGGTTTACTTTGTCCAGTGCCATGCAGTCTTTAAGAATAGTGTGGTTCAAAGTAATTTCATTGTTGAGCCAGGTTTTAGCCCAACAGATCAGAGGCGCCAGTTGAAGCTGGTCGGTAATGTAACCAAGGCCCAGCTCAGAATGCACTGAAAGTACTGGGGTCGATTGGGGGACCGCTAGCAGGGATCTGAGGAATTTGTTCTCTCCTATCTGGAGTTTACCTTGAGGTAAGTATCCCCACAGGGAAGCGCCATACATTGCTATTGAGAGGCATTTAGACTTGTATACTGTCAGCATAGCCTCTATAGGGCGTGAACTCAAAGGTTTTGCAAAGCTCAATAACGCTGAAGTTGATCTGGTGACAGCAATGCCTTTCGCATTTAGTTGGGGACTCCAGGTACCCCTTTCATCGAAAATGACGCCCAAGTAGGTAAAGACCGGGACCCTGGATACCCCCTCTCCATTACAGGAAAACCTTTTTATCTTGGCAGCTTTTGGCCGTTTTCCCGCCACCATCACGTAATATTTTTTTTATTATTTACCTGTAGGTCTAGGGAAAGCATAAATTCCCCAAAAGCATCTAGGAGTCTCTGCAGCCCTATCCCTGTGCGGGCCAGTAGCACTGCGTCATCCGCGTAAAGGAGTACTGGTACTGCAGAGTCCCCTACACGTGGAATGTCTGGTGTGGTCCCCTCCAAAGATTTTTCAAGTGAATTTATATATAAGGTGAAGGGGCGCCAAGATGCAACCCTGCCTAACACCTCATTTGGATCTAAAAAACCTAGTACTTCCACCCTCCTTGTTAGTTCTAATAGAGGCTAGTAGGTCTTGATGCAAAACCGCTAAGAAGTTCACCAAGGGGGGTCTATCCCTATGCTAGTCATGATGGCCCACAGCTTTGCGCAGTTGACCAAATCGAAGGCCGATGACAGGTCCATGATGGCCATATATAGTAGGCCCTCCTTGGCCTGGGTGTATTTACTAATTATCATATGGAGATTAAGGCATTGATCTAGAGTGCCTCTATTCGCCCTAAACCCGTATTGTAGTTCTGAGAGGACCCCCCTCTCCTTCAGATGTTCTCCGAGTCTCCGCAAGATGACTCTGCCCAAGATCTTAACGACAGAGTCAATCAGCGAGATCGGCCTGTAGCAGGCGGGGTCACTTCTCAAACCTTTTTTAAATACAGGAATTATTGTAGAGGTAGACCATGACGAAGGGAACCCAGATGTAACTGTAGATTTAAAAACATTTGTAAGAGTCTTTGACCAGAAATCTAAAGGAGTCCTATATAGATCTGCAGGTACACCATCTGGGCCCGGTGCCTTGTTTTTCGTCATCTCCTCTATGGCCCTTAGAATCTCGGCCTCGTTAAAAAACAAAGGGGGAACTGAGTGCGTATATACGGGACCCATCTCTAGTGTGTTCTCCTCCTCACTGTTGTATATGTTACTAAAATGGGCAGCTCATTTCTCGTCAGGGATCACAGAATCCGTGACAGAGTTGTCTAAGCTTGAGAAATAGGGATGGTTAATCACTGGCCAAAATTTTGAACTGTCTCTAAGAACATCTGTTGACATGAGATTTTCCCAGGCCTCACTTTTAATGGACTTTTTACGGTTAGCCATGGCAAGTTTGTAATTTTTCCTTAGTAAAGCCACAAGCTCCCGATTTCTGGGTATTTGTTTTAGTGCATACATTAGTTCTTTGTGGGCTTTTGAGCAAATCTCATCAAACCACCTTGGTTGGTTTGCACCTTCCCCCTTCTTATTGCACTTCAGATTATGGCTAACTTGTGTGCAGATGTTGACAAAGGAAATCTCTTTGCCGTTCGCCATACTATCTAAACAGACTGCCATGTCCGCTTGTACCTTAATCGCAAGATCCTGCATGAAAGTACCTGGGACCACCTTGGCCCAGTTTAGTCTCCTACCCTGGTCTTTGGGGATAAGCTTATCAGTGCAGCCAATCATTCGCTCCTTCTGTCTGACTGTTTCCCCCCCAAGAATCAGAGACAATACCAGAGGATTATGGTCGCTAAATGCTGAAACTACAACTTCATAGGAGGAGACCACATTAACTATACCGGCTGAAACAAAAATAAAATCAATCACTGTGTCAGCCTTTCTACCTGTAAATGACGGGGACCTGTCCTCCCCCCCAGGCCCCATCTATCTCAAACAAATTCATATTAGCAAGTAGGTCTTCCAGCACTTCCCCTTGTGGGGAATGTTCTAAGTGAGTGGAAATAGAGCCAGGGGGACCGATTTGGTGTTTAGCAAGACAATTCCATCCACATGGGTGTATGTTGAAATCTCCCTTTAAAATAACTTTGAATAAAGCATTATGTGTAGACTTGTATTTATCTAAGAAGGATGCCAAGGAACTTAGATGTAGGTTCCGCGTGTTCTTCTCGGGGGCATTATAAAAGTTCACTATTAAAATTGTTAAATGCTTGGGACGTGCCCACTCTATACACAAGATGTTAACTGAGGTTGTCTCCAGCTTTCTAAAGGATCCGGTCAGATTGAGTGAAGTCAGTATGTACAAGCCTCCTTAAGGTCTCCCTCCGAGGCCGGGAATCACCTTTACAGAAAGCTACAATACCCATCTAAACAGTAATCATCGCTTGTGACCCATGTCTCCTGGAGGGCAATAATATTGTGTTGTGGCACAAAATGTAACCATCTGTCATCGGCAGCTTTCTTTCTCAACCTCGCCACATTCCAGCTAACTAACTTGTGGGAGTGACGGCATGTGGCCTGCCTATTCTGCTCAGTGTCAGCAGTATGAGTAGGTGATTGTCAGTCGTTAGTATCCAGACTGGAAAGAGGAGAGAACCTATTAGTCAGAGTTAGTCCTGAGTGGTATCCTAGACTATGTTGTCCTACTATGCTCTGGGGGGCTGTAGCCAACTCTCCTGCCCTCAAGGTAGCCTGGTATGTTTGATATGAGTTATGCTTTAAATCATAAACTTTCACAGGGAGGCGTTGGGACAGTGGTGCTTTCAGTAAGCACGGTTTGGGCTGTAGGTGGGAGGGTGGAGGGTAAAAATAGCCCAGAGGAAGTGGACTAATGCCGCGACCATCAAGCTCGGAGCCATCCCAATCCCACAATAGAGTATCAGCAATATTTGGCCTATTAAAGTTAACGACCACACAATCTCCTGGAATACATTTCTTTCTCTTCCCCACCCACTCAACCCGTCTTGCCGTGATGATATTAGAAGCAACATCAACACTCCCACTGCTAAACTGTAAACACCACCTTCTTGTCCTATTCAGAAGATCATCCTCTGTTTCCTCGGCACCATTTGTTAAACATGGGACCCCTGTTAAAACTACCACTAGGGGTGCAGCTTTTGGGGGAAGGTTTAATGTGGGTAGATTTAAAGTACAGGGCCCAATAGTAGAGCGCTCCTGGCCCAACGACTTTGCTAGCCTACCCTCAGGAGGTATGGCCTGCTGTTCCCCCAGGTTCATCGCTACCTTTGTCCCTTGGAATGTATGTCTCACAGGCTGAGTCTGCGAGATAACACTCGGGGGAGAATCCATGACTGCCTCCTGACTGCTCATCAGCTTTTGACTCTCGTGTTGAACCCTGCTATGATTGCAATCACTATGATTTACCCTGAGTTCCCTCAAGAAATTGTCAATATTTTCACATTTCTTTATAATACTTGCAACACAGGTGTTCAAAGAGTCCACTATGTTCTTAGCAATATTCACAAGTACAGGCTCCAAACGGGATTCAACTAGACCTTCCATCAAGTCCACCAAATTATCAGGGAGACTAAGGGTGGATGTTGTGTCCACTCTCGCTGTGAGCTGCTTGCGAGTGTTCTTCCCATATTTATATTTACTTTTCGAATTTACAGGTTCGCGCACCTCCGGTTGCCCCGTGCTGCCTCTTTGTAGAGTATCTAAAAGAACCTGCTCAGCAGGAAGAGCCTGTGGGGGTTCACTACTACAATGTCTGGTTCAAGTGGTATAGAGGGAGCAGAAAGCTGTAACAATACAGCTTCAGAGTCAACTAGTGTATCCGGGGGCAGATCGAGTCCCAATTCTTTCTCAACGCTAGCAATTTGGTCATTGAGGGCCCTCCAGCGGACGTTAGGTAGAATATAATAGTCTCCGATTTACAAGGCACTTTAGCCTTCTTACCTCCGCCATCCTTGGAATTCATTTTGTGCTTCCCCATCTGGAAGGCCAAGGGGGTGACCCAACCCGTCCTCTGCTCGCCCCTGATGGCAACAGATGGCTTCTCCCGGCGCTCTCCCGCGCACGACTCGCGGGCCGAGAGGTGTTCCTCTCTTTTCAGGCGCCTCCGGGCGCAGTGCTGGTGTCAGGGACCCGACTTAGCCGCTGGGGCACCTGGGTGTTGTAGTTTTGGGCCCCTCGCGGTAGCTGTAGGCTGCGATGCGGTGACCGGTACAGCCGTTCCCCTCACGGCGTCTTCTGGAGCCCGCTGACGAAGGACAGGTAAGCCGTTGCCCTCACGGCAGGGTAGATGAAAAATGAGCGTCCCAATGAGCGCTCGGCGCTCCTCTCTTTCCAGGCGCCTCCAGGCGCAGTGCTGGCATCAGGGACACGACTTAGCCGCCGGGGCACCTGAGTGTTGTAGTTTTAGGCCCCCGCGGTAGCTGCAGGCTGCGATGCGGTGACCGGTACAGCCGTTCCCCTCACGGCGCCTCTGGAGCCCGCTGACCAAGGACAGGTAAGCCGTTGCCCTCACGGCAGGGTAGATGAAAAATGAGCAGGTGACTGTTATGATAGATTCAGGTGCCATGGGCAATTTATGCGATTGGAAGTTCACCGACAGAATTGGGATGTGGGCAATCAAGAAGGAAAAAAGTGAAGCGGTTCGAGCAGTTGATGGAACTAATTTATCATCGGGACCCATAGTGAGCCATACAGAACCAGTAGAGTTGGAATCAGAAGAAGGACACCTTGAAACCTTGCAATTCAACCTAATTGATGCTCCACAATTTCAGTTAATACTTGGGTTACCATGGCTCACAGAGCATAATCCCACTATTGATTGGGTAGCTAGATCCATAGCCCTGGACTCAAGGTACTGCTAGGAAAATTGTCATAAAGAGAGGAAGAGAGATTGTGAGAAAACACCTGCGTTCCATTTAAGTGAACGGGAAGCCACAATTTGTGTAATAAATACAACGGAGTTACTAGAAGAGTATCGTAAATTTCAGGATGTGTTCACGAAGTGGAGGCAGAAAAGCTACCTCCGCACCAAGAGTTAGACTGTAAAATAGACTTGGAACCTGCATCCAATCTTCCGTGCAGCAGAATCTATGCATTAACGGAACGAGAAGATGAAAATTTAAAGGAGTATATACAAAATAATCTGGAAAATGGGTTTATCAGACCATCCCAATCGCCAGTCTCTTCCCCTCTCTTTTTTATTCTAACGAAGAGTGGAGAGTTGTGAACGTTCATCGATTATAGGGCAATAAATCGAATAACAATCAAGAATCGATGCCCTTTGCCCTTAATATCGGTGCTGTTAGATCAGGTGAAAGGAGCAAGAGTATATACTAAATTAGATCTGCGAGGGGCCTACTATCTTGTCGGGATTCGTGAAGGAGACGAGTGGAAAACGGCCTTCAGAACCAAGTATGGGCTCTTTGAATACCAAGTAATGCCATATGGTCTATGCAATGCCCCAGCAGCCTTTCAACATTTTATAAATGATGTGCTGAAGGAGTTCATTGACCGGAATGCAATAGTGTATATAGATATACTAATCTACTCAGATACTGAAGAAGAACATGGAGATCACGTCAAAAAGGTGCTACAGAAATTGCGAGTAAATAGTCTGTAAAATTGGAGAAATGTGCATTCAATGTCACTTCGGCAGAGTTTTGGGGATTCGTACTCTCTCCAGGCGGAATAACCATGGATGAATACAAGATCAAGGCTGTGACTGAATGGGAATTTCCTAAGACTGTAAAAGAAGTCCAGAGTTTTATTGGATTTGAAAACTTTTATAGGAGATTTATCCAATACTTTTCTAAAAAATTGATTCCTTTAACTAGACTACTGAAGAAGGGGAGTTTGATTCGATTGGAAACGAGAAGCAGAAGAGGCCTTTACGCAGTTAAAGAAGACTTCACAACAGCTCCAATTTTACTTCATCCAGATCCTACTGAACCCTTCTATGTGGAAAACTGATGCTTCCAATCTGGCCTTGGGAGGAGTGTTATCTCAGCGGCATAAGACAACAGGACAATTACATCCAGTAGAATTTCGTTCTAGAAAATTGACAGCAGCGGAGGTCAACTATACCATAACGGAGAAAGAGTTATTGGCCATTAAGGATGCTTTTAAAGAATGGAGACACTACTTGATGGGAGCCAGGCAGGTGGTCACAGTTTTCACAGATCATCGGAATTTAAAATTCTTGAAGTCAGCCAGAACATTGACACCAAGGCAGTTACGATGGTCATTGCATTTCGCTGATTACGATTTCATAATCACATATCGGCCAGGCACTCAAAATGGCAAGGAAGACGCTTTATCCAGATTGGGAACAGAAGGGGTTTTGAAAGAAGCTCAGAACCAGTTGATAATTCCTGCAGAGAAGGTCATAGGAGCAGTTTTGCAAGGGTCTCATGAAAAAAAGACTCAAGGCTTTTTGACTGTGGAAGAAATGAAGGAGTGGTTAACAGAAGATGCAAGGCGAGAAATTCGCGAAGGTCTGCCATATCACAATGGAGCAATCTACTTGGCCACGCCCAAAATGCAGCGGAAGGTTTTGAAGGATTGTCATGATTGCATATTGGCAGGGCACAAAGGCATTTCCAAAACTGAGGAATTGGTGAGGCGTCGCTTTTGGTGGCCAAATTTGATAAAAGATGTGCGTCAGTATGTAGCCACCTGTGAGATCTGCGCAAAGGGAAAACCGAAGCGGCAACCTCCTAAGGGGTTGTTACAACCTTTACCCACCCCACCGTATCCATGACATACAGTTACATTAGATCTAATAGTCTATTTGTCCTCCAGTCAAGGATATGATACTATTCTGGTCTGTGTAGATGCTTTTTACTGAAATGGCCCATTTTGTGCCTTTAAAAGTGATGCCCACAGCTAAGACGTTATCATTCACTTTTGGTCAAAATATTGTTAGAGCACATGGTATTCCAAAGGTTTTAATATCAGATAGGGGTACTCCATTCTTGTCCCATTTTTGGAAGGCTTTCACTAAAAGATTAAATATTGAAAATAGGTACAGCACTAGCTATCATCCAGAATCTGACGGTCAGACAGAATAAACAAATCAAGAGTTGGAACTATATCTTAGACTGTGTCTGTTAGATCGAGAAGGTGATTGGCCAGATTACTTGTGGGCAGTGGAATTTGCACATAATAATGCAAAGAACGTATCCACTGGTTACTCCCCTTTTTATCTGAATACAGGTCCAAATCCCATCAATCCTTAAGTTTTCAGGAAGTGGAGGTTCCAGCAGTTTCAGATCTAGTAGAACATATGACACGAGTGCATAAATTAGCCACAGAAAACTTAAGAAAGGCAAAAGAGAGTTACAAATGTTATGCCGATAAAAAGAGAAGAAAAGAACCAGAGTTGCAAGTGGGTGATAAAGTTTGGTTGAACACAAAAAACCTCAGACTGAAAGGAGTTAGAAAACTTCAGCCAAGATTTATAGGCCCATATTTGATTGAGAAAAAATTGAGTGCATTAAATTATCATTGGAGTTTTCCCAAGGGATTACGTGTTCATCCAGTATTTCACGTTTCCCTACTAAAGAAAGTGTCTAATGAATTACGAATCTGCAAACCCCCACAGGCAATACAAACTGAGAAAGGAGAAGAGTTTGAGGTGAAAGAAGTTTTAGATGCCAAGATTCGAAGGGGACAATTGTACTACTTGTTAGACTGGAAGGGTTATGGTCCTGAGGAAAGATCTTGGGAATTGTCTTCTGAAGTTCATGCACCCCGGTTAGTTAGGGATTTTCAAACAAGCCAAGACAGAAAGGAAGCACTTTGAGGGAGGGTACTGTCAGGATTGCCAGATCTAGACCCAAAAAGAAACTCGCTGTGAGCGCTACTTGTGGGAGGATCAGGAAAATGTTAAGACTAAAAGGTTCACAAGCACAAAGGAACCCTAAAATGGCTGCCAAAAATCCATTACCAGAATTGCTAGTTCGCGCTATAGTGGTTGACAATCATCAGTTTGATTCAGGTGAGGCGCCCGTTCTGTGCGCACTTCACCCGAACCTTGAGGAGAGAAGGCTGTTTGCTGTGCTCACCGCGAAGATTAGGGAAAAGCTCGTTACGGTTACGAGAGAGCAATTTACTAGTAGCACAGAGTTTTGGGAAGAGTTTGCGAGCCTTCTTGAAGTAAGACTGTTCCTGTAGTGGTATTTTTTGGCAATTGAGCATGCGCGAGTAGTGTACACTAAGAAGTCAATTGAGATAGAGAGCATGCAGAAATAATTACTGTAGTGGAAGAGAGCATGTGCAAAGGTAGGTTACAGCTCATTCAAGTGAAGAGAATTTAGGAGTCAGCACAGGTCATTAGTGCTACAGCAAATACATTCGAAAAGATAGAGACTCAGGCATATAGTGAGAGAAAACGAGTTACAGACATTTAACAAGTATACAAGAAAATACTAGGCACAAATGTCACAAATGCTTTTCAGTTAGTTGGTTTATATTGAGTGAAATGAACTCAAGATTGATTTAGTGACTGAGCAACTGACAAGTAAGCATAGGCAAATACAAGAGGTGAAACAAGAAGATAACAGGTAATGAGATACTTACCAAGGATTGGTTGGTTGCAGTTACATACACAAGTATAACTGTCCCCCTGGGCACTGGTATTTGGCTGACAAAGAAATTCAGCCCTTTCTACAAATCATATGGTTTCATTCCGTTGATTGTTAACATTCAATTTTATTTCATTGAATTTATGAGTCTTTACGTGTTCATATTAATGGTATTCAAATTTCATCCAAAAAAAGATATGTATCCAATGCATTTCGGTGGAGAAACCACCTTCATCAGGGATCTATCTGAGAATGACGAACAATAAATTCTGAGCATACAATGTCCTAACCA